>NW_027204760.1:0-720000 GCF_024711535.1 Dipodomys merriami
ACCCCTCCACCTAACCCTAAACCTAACCCTAACACTTAACCTTATCCTAACCCTCACCCTTACACTTAACCTCACGGTAACCCTAACCCTCACACTAACCCTAACACTCACTATAACTCAAAACCTACCCCTCACACTAAACCTAACCCTAACACTAACCCTCACCTCAACCCTCACCCTCACCCTAACCCTAACCCTAACCCTAACCCTCACACTAAATCTAACCCTCACCCTAACCCTAACCCTAATACTATCCATAAACCTCACACTAAACCTAACCCTCACGCTAACCCTAAGAGTTTCTCTCAGATTAACCCTCATGCTAACCCTAACTCTAACCCTAAACCTCACCCTATCCCTAACCCTAAACCTTACTCTTACCCTCACACTAACCCTCACACTAAAACTAACACTAACCCTAACACTCACCCTAACCGTCACCCTCACCCTAACATTAACCCTCACCTTCACCCTCACCCTCAGCCTAAACCTAACCCTAACACTAATCCTAACCCTAAACCTCACCCTCAGGCTCACCCTAACTCTAAACCTAAACTTAACCGTAACACTCACCCTATTGCTAACGCTAACCCCAACCCTCACACTAAACCTAACCCCCACACAAACACTAATCCTAACACTCACCCTAACCCCAATCCTAGACCTTACCCTAACCCTCACAGTAACACTAACCCTAACTGTAACCCTGACCCTAACCCTAACCTAAATCCTCACCCACAGCCTAACCCTCACTGTCACCTTAACCCTCACCTAAACTTAACCCTCACCCACACCCTAACATTCACCCTCAACCCAACCCTCACCCTCACCCTAAACATCATCCTAACCATTAGCCTCACCTTAATCCTAAACCTAATCCTCACCCTAACCCTAACCCTCACCCCCTAACCCTCACCCTCACCCTAAGCTTCACGCTCACCCTAGTCCTCACCCTAACCCTAACTCTAACTCTAACCATAACCCTCACTCTCACACTCAGCCTAAACATAACCCTAACTCTAATCCTCACCATAACCCTCACCCTCAACATAAAACTAACCCTAACCTTAACACTCACCCTAAACCTAACCCTAACATTAACCCTAACCCTCAACTTAACCCTCACCCTAACACTAACCCTAACCCTAATCCTCACCCTCACACTATTCCTCACACTAACCCTAAACCTAACCCTCACACTAACCCTCACCCTAACACTCACCCTAACCATAAACCTCACTCTAACCCTAAGCTTCAAGCTAACCATTACTCTCACCCTAAACGTAACCCTAACCCAAACTCATTCCCTCACACTAAACCTATCCTTCACCCTAAACCTAAACCTAAACCTCACCCTAACCCTTACCCTAACCCTAGCCTAACACTAACCCTCACCCTAAACATAACACTCACGCAAACCCTAAGCCTAACAATAACCCTAACCCTCACCCTAACCCTCAACCTAACCCTAACCCTAACCCTATCACTAACCGTAACACTAAATCTAACCATTACAATCACCCTCACCCTCACCCTCAGCCTAACCCTAAACCTCACCCTAACCCTAACCCTAACACTAAGCCTAACCCTAACCCTAACCCTCACACTAACCCTAACACTAACCCTAACCCTCCCCCTCCCCTTACCCTCCCCCTAACCCTAACCCTCACCCTAACCCTAACCCTAACACTAATCCACACCCTAAAACTCACCCTAACCCTCACCCTCACTCACTACATAACCCTCACCCTAAGCCTAACCCTAAACCTCATACTCATCCTCACCCTCATCTTAACTTTACCCTCACCGTAACCCTAAACCTCACACTATCCCTAATCCAAACCCTACCTCTAAACCTACCCTGCACCCTAATCCTCAGCGTAAACCTAACCCTAACCCTAACCCTCACAATAAACCTAACTCTAAACCACACCCTCACCCGCATCCTCACCCTAACCCTAACCCGACCTTTCACCCTAACACTAACCATAAACCTCAACCTCAACCTCACCCTCAGCCTAACCCTAACCTGAACCCTAATACTCACACTCACCCTCACACTAATTCTAACCCTAACCATACCCCTAATGCACACCATCACCCTCACCCTCACCGTAACCCTAACCCTAACCCTAACCCTCACCCTTAACCTAAGCATAATCCTAACCCTAACACTCACCCTAACCCTCAACCTAATCCTAATGCTAACCCAAACCCTCACCCTCACGCTAAACCTCACCCTAACACTTAAACTCACAAGAACCCTAACCAAAACCCTAACTCTCACACTACTCCTAACCCTCACGCTAAAACCAACCATGCCCCTCACCCTAACCCTCACCCTAACACGAACTGTAAAACAAACCCTCACCCTAACCGTAATAAAAACCCTCAGCCTAACCCTCAGCATCACCTTAACCCTCACCCTAACCCTAACACTCATCCACACCCTAACCCTCACCCTCAACCAAAACCTCACCCTCACCCTATCCCTCACACTCACCCTAAACATCACCCTAACCCTAACCCTTACCCTAACCCGAAACCTAAACCTCACCTTAACCCTAACCCTCAACCTTACCTTCAACCTCAACCTAATCCTCACCCTAACCCTAACACTAACACTTACCCTAAACCTAAAACTCACCTTCACCCTCACCCTCTGCCTAACCCTAACCTATTCCTAACCCTAACTCTCACCCTAAACCTAAACCTACCCGTAACGCTCACCCTCACCCTCACCTTCACCCTCACCCTAACCCTCAAACTAACCCTAAACCTAACCCTCAACCTAACCTTCACCCTAACCCTCATCCTAACCCTCACCTTAAAAATAACCCAAACCCTAACCCTAACCCTCACCCTAGTCTTCACCCTAACCCTAGCCCTAATCCTAATCCTCATCCTCACCCTAAAACACACCCTAAGGCTTACCCTCACCCTAACCCTCACCCTAATCCTATCCCTACTCAAACCCTAACAATAACCTTAACCCTAACAAAAAACCTAACTCTCACGCTCAAGCTTACCATCAGCCTAAGCCTAACTTTAATCCTAATCCTAACCCTAACCCTCACTCTCACCCTCACCCTAAACCTAACCCTAACCCTAACCCTCCCCCTCCCCTCACCCTCACCCTTACACTAACCCTGAAAAAAACCCTAATCTTAACCATAATCCTCTTCCTAACCCTAACCCTGACCCTAACCATAACCCTAACCCTAAACCTTACCCTAACCCACACCCTCACCCGAAACCTAAACCTAACCCTCAGCTTAAAACTCACCCTAAGGCTAATGCTAACCCTAAACCTCACCCTTACACTAATCCTAACCCTAACCATAACCCTAAATTTCATCCTAAACCTCACCTTAAGCCTAACCCTAACCCAAACCCTCTCCCTAACCCTAAACCTAACCTTAACCCTCACCCTCACCATAACCCTCACCGTCACCCTAACCCTCACCCTAACCATAACCCTCAACCACACCCTAAACATCACCCTCAACCGAACCCGAACCCTCACCTTCACCAGAAACATCACCCTAAACCGAACCCGCACCCTAACCCTAAACCTTACCCTCACCCTAAACCTAACCCTCACCCTCACACTCAACCTCACCCTAAGCTTAACCCTCACCCTAACCCTAACCCTAACCATAACCCTAAACCTCACCCTAAACCTAACCCTAACCCTAAAACTCAACCTAACCCTAACCCTCAACCTCACCCCCAGAATCACCCTAAACCTAACCCTAACCCTCACCCTCACCCTAATCCTCATGGTCACCATAACACTCACCATCACCCTAACCATCGACCACAGCCTAAATATCACCCTCAACCGAACCCTGACCCTCACCCTCACCCGAAACATCACCCTAAACCGAACCCTCACCCTAATCCTGACCCTTACCCTCACCCTAAACCTAACCCTCACCCTCACACTCAACCTCAACCTAAGCCTAAACTTCACCCTCACCCTAACCCTAACCATAACCCTAAACCTCTCCCTAAACCTAACCCTAACCATAAAAATCAACCTAACCCTAACCCTCAACCTCACCCCCAGAATCACCCTAAACCTAACCCTCACCCTCACCCTCACCCTTACCCTATCCCTCACCCTAAGCCTAACCCTAAACCTAACACTAACCCTAAACCTAACTCTCTCCCTCACCTTCACCCTAACGCTAACCCTAACCCTCACACAACCCCTCACCCTCAGAATCACCCTAAACCTAACCCTAAACCTAAACCTCATCCTCACCCTAACCCTACCCATCACCTTCACCCTCACCCTATACCTAAAGCTAATCTTAACAATAAGCCTTAACTTCACCCTAAGCCTAACCCTAAGTCTAAACCTAAACCTCACCCTCACCATAAGACTATCCCTAACACTCTCCCTAACCCTCACCCTCAGCTTAACACTAACCCTAACACTAACCCTAACACTAAACCTCGCCCTCAGCCTCACACTAAACTTAACCCTAACCCTCACCCTCATCCTCACCCTCACCCTAACCCTATCTCTAACCCTACCCCTCAGCCTAACCCTCACCCTAACCTAAACCTCACCCTCAAACTGAACCTAATCCATAACCTAACCCTGAGCCTAAACCTCACCATCACCCTAACCCTCACCCTAACCCTTCCCTCACCCTAACGCAAAACCTAACCCTAAACCTAACCCTCATACTAACCCTAACACTCACCCTAACCCTAACCTTAACACAAAGCTAAACCTCACACTAACCCTCACCCTATCCATAACCCTAATCCTAACCCTAACCCTAACCTAAAACCTAAAACCAACCCCCACACTGACCCTATCCCTTACCTTATCCTCACCCTACCCAAAGCCTAACCCTAACCCTAAACCTAACACTCACCCAAACACTAAGCCTAACGCTAACCCTAAAACTTACCCTTAACCTCACCCAAACCCAAGCCTAACACTAAACCTAACCCTCACCATAACCATCACCCTAACTCTAACCTTAAACCTAACCCTAACACTAAATCTAACCCTCACCCTCACCCTAACATGAACCCTAACCCTTAACCTCACGCTAACCCTCACCCTCAACCTAACCCTAACCCTAACCCTCACGCTAAACCTCACCATAACCCTAACCCTACCCCTAACCCTCACACTCACCCTAACCTTAAACCTCACCCTAACCCTACCCCTCAACCTACCCTCACCCTAAAACTAACCATAAACTTCACACTAACCCAAACCCTAACCCTAAATTTCACCCTAACCATCACCCTAACCCTCAACCTATCCCAAACCCTCACCCTCACTCTAACCCTAACCCTAACCCTCACGACACCCTAACCCTCACCGTCACCCTAACCCTGACCCTAAAACTAAACCTCACCCACACCCTAAAACTCACCCTAACCCAAAGCCTCATCCTCACCCAAAACATCACTCTAAACCTAACCTTAACCCTAACCCTCACCGGAAATCTAACCCTCACCTCACCCTCAAACTAACCAACACCCTCACCCTAAACATCACCCTAACTCTAACCCTCACCCTAACCCTAACCATAACCCTCTCCCAAACATCAATCCTCACCCTCACCCTCACCCTCTCCCTAAGCCTATCCCTAAACCTACCACTAACCCTAAACCTAACTCTCACCCTCACGCTGACCCTATCGTTAACCCTAACACTAACCCTCACCCTCACCCTCACTCTAACTCTAACCCTAACCCTAAAACTAACCTTAACCCTCAACCTAATCCTATCCCTAACCCTAAACCTAACAATCACCCTAACCCTAACCCTCACCCTATCCCTAACGCTCACCCTGACCTTAACTGAAACCCTAACTCAAACATAATCCACCCTTACCCTCAACCTAAACGTAACTGTAACCCTAACCCTCAACCTATGCCTCACCCTTACCCTAACCCTAACCCTAACACTCACCCTCACAGTAAGCCTCACCCTAACCTTTATCCTCACCCTATCCCTCACCCTAACACTTGTGCTCACCCTAATCCTCACCTTAACGCTAACTCTAAACATTACCCTAACCCTCACCCTCACCAACATTCTAACCCTAACCCTAACCCTAATCCTAACCCTAACCCTCACCCTAACCTTCACCCTAACTCTAACCGTAACCCAACACTAAATCTCACCCTAATCCTATTCCAAACACTAAACTTTACCCTAACATTCATTCTCACCATAACACTAAACCTAAACCTCACCCTCATCCTAACCCTCACCCTAACCTTATCTTCACCATAAACCTAACCTTAACCCTAAACCTAACCCTCACACTAACCCTAACCATCACCCTAACCCAAACCCTAACCCTCACCCTAATCCTCAACCAAAACTTAAACTCTAACCCTAACCCTCACCATAAACCTACAACTAACCCTCAATCTAACCCTCATCCTCACCCTAACCTAACCCTACCCCTCACCCTAACCCTCATACTAACCCTAACCCTAAAACTAATCCTAACCCTAAACCTCACCCTCACCCTAATTCTAACCCCAACCCTAAACCTAAACCTCACCCTAACTCTAATACTCACCCTAAACTTCACCCTCACCCTAATTCTCACCCTAACCCTAACTCTAACCCTGACCCTAACCCTCACACTCACCTTCATTCTAACCCTAACCCAATCCTAATCCTAACCCTAACCCTCACCTTCACCTTCTCCCTAACTCTAACCCTAACCCAAGCCTAACCCTCACCCTAATCCTATCCTTAACCCTAAACTTTACCCTAACCCTCATTCTCACCTGAAACCTAAATCTAAACCTAACCTTCACCCTAAACCTAACCCGAACACTAACTCTAACACTAACCATCACCCTCACCCTAAAACTATCCCTAACCCTTATCCTCACAATAACCCTGACCCTAACCCTAACCTTCACACTAATCCTAACCTTAACCCTAAATTTCACCCTAACCTTCTCCCTAAACGGAAACCTAACCCAATCCCTCACCCTAACTCTAACCCTAACCCTAAATTTCACACTCACCTTAACCTTCACTGTCACCCTAACCCTTACCCTAACCCTAACTCTCAAACACACCCTAAAACTCACCCTCACCCTCACCCTCACCCGAAACATCACCCTAAACGAACCCTCACCCTAACCCTAACCCTAATCTACACCGTAAATCTAACCCTCAACTCACTAACCCTATCCTTTACACTCACCCTAAGCCTAACACTAACCCTAAACCAAACACTCACCCTCACCCTAAGCCTTACACTATACATCTCCCTCACCCTCAGCCTAACATTAACCCTAACCCTAATTCTCACCATCACCCTAACCCTAACCCTAACCCTAACACTCAACCTCACCCAAAAACTCACTGTCACCCTAACCCTCACCCTAACGCTAACCCTCACACACACCCTAACCCTTACCCTCACCCGAACACTAACTCTCACACTAACCCACACCCTCACCCTAACAATAACCCTAACTCTAACCCTCACCCTCACCCTAACCCTAACCCTTACCCTAACCCTAACCCTCACCCTAACCCTAACACTCACCCTCACCCTCACCCACACCCTAAGCCTAAACCTAAACCTACGACAAACCCTAAACCTAACTCTCACCCTCACCCTCACCCGAAGGTTAACCCTAAACCTAACCCTGACCCTTACACTCTTACTCACCCTAACCCTAACCTGAACCCTGACACTATCCCTCACCATCACCTTAACCCTATTCCTCACCCTCACCGTCACCCTCACCCTAACCCTAAACCTAACCCTAAACCTAAACCTAACCCTCACCCTCACGCTAATCCTAAACCTAACACTCTCCCTCATACTCACCCTCAACCTAACACTAACCCTAACCCTCACCCGCACCCTCACCCTCACCCTAACCCTAAACCTCAACCTCACCCTCAACCTCATCCTCACATTCACCCTAACCCTAAAGCTCACAAGATTCCTAACCCTAAACTTTATCCTCACCCTAAACCTAATGGTAACCCTAACCCTAACCCTCACACTAAGCCTAAACCTCACCATAACCCTAATCCTAACCCTCACCCTAATCCCCACCCTAACCCTTATCCACACCTTAACTGTAACCCTAACCCTAGCCCTAACCCTCACACTAAAACTAACCATCACCATAACCCTAACACTAATCCTAACCTTAACCCTCACCCCCACCCTCAACCTTACCCTCAGCCTAACCCTAACCCTAATCCTAATCCTAACCCTAACCCTCTCCCTCATGCTCACCCTAAACTTAACCCTAACCCTATCCCTCACATGAAGCTAAAACTAACAATTACCCTAATCCTAAACCTCACCCTACCCTAACCTGAACCATAACCCTTAACCTAAACTTAACACTAACACTCTCCCTAACCCTAACCCTAAACCTCAACCTCACCCTAACCCTAACCATAACCCTAACCATCACACTAAACCTATCCCTCACCCTCACCCTAATCCTCACCCTAAATCTTAACCTCACCCTCACCCTTACCCTCACACTAACCGTAACCCTCAAAATAACCCTAAAACTAACCCTCACCATCAAACTCACCCTCAGCCTAAACCTAACACTCACTCTAATCCTAATCCTAACCCTCACCCTCACCCTCACCCTAACACTCAACCTCACCCTCACCCTAACCCTAACACTAATCCTAAACTTAACCCTCACCCTAACCCTAAGGCTCACCCTAAAAACCCTCAACCTCACCCTCACCCTAACCCTAAACCTAAACCTAACCCTACCCCTCACCCTAACCCTAAGCTTAACCCTAATACTAATGCTAACACTCATCCTCACGCTTACACTCACCTGAACCCTTATCCTCACCATAACGCTAACCATAACCCTACCCCGCACACTAACCTTAACCCTCACCCTAACACAATCGCTAACCCTAATCCTAAAACTAACACTAAACCTAAAGCTCACGCTAACCCTAACCCTACACCTGAGCCTAACATTCACACTAACCCTTACTCTAACCCTATACCTCACCCTATCCCTAACCCTAACCCTAAACGTCAACCTCACCCTAGCCCTCAGCTAACACTAACCCTAACCCTAACCCTCACCCTCACCCTAATCCTAAGCCTAAACCTCACCCTCACCCTCATCCTCAGCCTAACAATAACCCTAATGCTAACCCTCACACTCACCCTCACCCTAATACTAATCCTAAACCTAACCCTCACTCTCGTCCTCACCCTAATTCTAACCCAAACCCAACTCTAACCCTCAAACTAACTCTAACCCTAATCCAAATCTAACCCATCCCTAAACCTAACCCTAAGCCTAAACCATACCCTAACCCTCACCCTCACCAGAAACCTAACCCTAATACTAATCATGACCTTAAACCTCACCCTAACCCTCAACCTAACCGTAACGCTAACTCTAACCCTCACCCTCAACCTAAAACTCACCTTAACCCTTATCCGAAAAATAACCCTGAACCTAACCCTAACACTAACCCTCACACTAATCCTAACCTTAACCCTAACCCTATCCCTAAATTTCACCCTAATCCTAACCCTAACCCTAACCCTAAACCAAACGCTCACCCTCACCCTAAACCTAATACTAACCCTGACACTCACCCTACCCATCACCGTCACCCTAACCCTCACCCTAACCCTAACCCTCACCTTAAGAGCATCCCTCACCCTGACCCTGACACTAACCCTCACCCTAATCCTAAACCTAACCCTCACCGTCCCCCTAAGCCTCAACCTCACCCTAACCCTCACCCACACCCTATCTCTCACCCTCACCCGAACACTCATCCTATCCCTAACACTAATCCTAACCCTAAACCTAAACCTCACCCTAACCCTATCCCTCACCCTCACCCTCACCCTCAGCCCAAGGTTAACCCTAAACCTAACACTAAACCTAAACCTAACTCTCACCCTCAACCTCACCCTAACGTTAACCCTAACCCTAACCCTAACCCTCACACTCACAATCACCCTAAACCTAACCCTAACCCTAACCCTCATCCTCAACCTCACCCTCACCCTAACCCTATCCCTCACCCTCACCCTCACGCTAACCCTAACCCTAACCCTGTCCCTAACCCTCACCCTAAGCCAAACACTAACCCTAACCCTAAAACTCACCCTCACCCTAAGCCTAAACCTAACGCTCTCCTTCACCTTCACCCTCAGCCTAACACTAACCCTCAACCTAACCCTAACCCTAACGCTCAACCTCACCCTAACCCTCACCATCACCCTAAACCTCAGCCTAAACCTAACCCTCACCCACATTCTAACCCTCACCCTCACCCGAACACTCACCCTCACACTAAAGCACACCTTCAAACTAAACATCACCCTAACTCTAAAACTCACCGTAACCCTAACCCTAACCCTCACCCTAACCCTAACCCTCAACCTCACCCTCACCCTCACCATAAACCTAACCCTAACCCTAACCCTCACCCTAAGCCTAAAACTCACACTCACCCTAATCCTTAACCTAACCCTCTGCCTCACCCTCACCCTCAGCCTAACACTAACCGTAACCCTAAACCTCACCCCCACCCTCACCCTCAACATAACCCTAAACCTCATCCTAACCCTCCCCCTAACCCTCACCCTCCCCCTAACCCTAACCCTAACCTTCACACTAACCCTAACCCTAATCCTTATCCTCCCCATAACCCTAATACTTACACTCAACTTAACCCTCACCCTAACCCTTGCCCTCACGCTAACCCTAATCTTAACCCTCACCCAAACCCACACCATCACCCTAAACGTAACTCTAAGCCTAACCCTAACCCTCACACTAACCCTAACACTCACCCTCACCCTAATCCACACCCTAACCCTTACCCTAATCCTTATCCTCACCCTACCCTAAGCCTGACCCTAACCCTAACCCTAACACTCACCCAAACCCTAAGCCTAACACTAACACTAACTTTTACCATATCCATCACTCAAACCTTAAGTTTAACACTAAACCTAACCCTCACCCTAACACTCACCCTAAACCTAACCATCACCCTAACCCTCACCCTACCCCTAACACTAAACCTAACCCTCACCCTCACCTTAACACTCACCCTAACACTTAACCTCACCCTTACCCTCACCCTCACACTAACTCTAATCCTAGCGCTCGCCATAACCCTCACCATAATCCTAACCCTAACCCTAACCCTCACCCTAACCATCTCCCTAACCCTAACCCTATCCCTCACCCTCACGCTCACCCTAACACTGACCCTAACCCTTCGCCTAACCCTAACCCTCAACTTCACCCTAACCCTAACCCTGACCCTCACCCTAAACCTAACACTCACCCTAAAACTCACACTCAACGTAACCATCACCTTAACCCTAACCCTAAACCTCACCCTCATCCTAACCCTCTCCCTAACCCTTAACATCACCGTAACCCTAACCTTAACCCTAACCCTAAACCTCACACTAATCCTAACACTCAATCTAACCCTCATCCTCATCCTAACCTAACCCTACCACTCACCCTAACACTCATCCTAACCCTAACACTAAACCTAACACTCACCGTAACACTAAACCTCACCCTCAACCTCACCCTCAGCCTAAACCTAACCCTAACCCTAATCCTAACCCTAAACCTCATCCTCAGCCTAATTCTAACCCCAAACCTAAACCTAAACCTCACCCTAACCCTAAGACTCACCCTAAACTTCACCCTCACCCTAATTCTCACCCTAACCCTACCACTAACCCTTACCCTAACCCTCACCCTCACCCTCATTCTAACCCCAACCCTAACCCTAATCCTAACCCTAACCCTCACCCTCACCTTCACCCTAATTCTAACCCTAACCCTCACCCTAATCCTATGCCTAACTCTAAATTTTACTCTAAACCTCATTCTCACCTAAAACCTTACCCTAACCAAAAACCTCACCATAACCCTAACCCGAACACTAACTCTAACACTAACCCTCACCCTCACCCTAAAACTCTCCATAATCCTTATCCTCAAAATAACCCTGACCAGAAACCTAATCCTAACCTTCACACTAATCCTAACCCTAACCCTAACCCTAACCCTAAATTTCACCCTATCCTTCTTCCTAACCCTGAACCTAACACAAATCCTCACCCTAAATCTAAACCTAACCCTAACCCTCACGCTCACCCTAACACTCACCGTCACCCTAACCCTTACCCTAATGCTAACCCTCAAATACACCCTAAAACTCATCCTCACCCGAACCCTCACCCTCACCCGAAACATCACCCTAAACCGAAACCTCACCCTAACCCTAACCCTAACCTACACAGGAAATCTAACCCTCACCTCACCCTCCGCCTCAACTTAAGGCTAACATTCACCGTAACCCTAAACCTAACACTGACCCTCACCCTATCCCTAACCGCTACCCTAACACTCAATCTCACCCTAACACTCACCCTAACCCTAAACCTAACCCTCAACCTCATCCTCATCCTAACACTAACACCCTAACCCTCACCCTCACCCTAACCCTCACCATCACCCTAAAACTCACCCTAAACAAAATTCTCAACCACACCCTAAACATCACCCTCAAACGAACCCTCACCCTCACCCTAGCCTGAAACAACACCCTAAACCGAACCCTCACCCTAACCCTAACCTTAACCCTCACCCAAAGCCTAACCCTCACCCTCACCCTCAACCTAAGACTAACACTCACACTAACCCTAACACTAACCCACAACCTCACGCTCAGAATCACTCTAAACCTAAACTTAAACCTAACCCTAATCCTAACCCTCACCCTCATCCTAAACATATCCCTCACCCTCACCCTAAGCCTATCCCTAAACCTAACACTTACCCTAAACCTAACTATCACCCTCAACTTCACCCTAAATCTAACCCTAACCCTAACCCTAACCCTCACACTCAGAATCACCCTAAACCTAACCCTAATCCTAACCCTCACCCTAACCCATACCCTCATCCTACCCTATCCTACACCCTCAACCTCAACCTATACCTAAACCTAACCTTAACCCTAACCCTAACCCTCACCCTAATCCTGACCCTAAGTCTAACCCTAAACCTCACCCTCACCCTAAGCCTAACAATAACCCTCTCCCTCACCCTCACCCTCAGCATAACACTAACCCTAACACTAAACCTCACCCTCAGCCATACCCAAACCCTTACCCTAACCCTCACCCTCATCCTCACCCTCACCCTAACCCTAAATCTTAACCTACCAATCAGCCTAATCCTCACCTTAACCCTAATCCTCACGCTCAACCTGAACCTAATCCATACCTTAACCCTGAACCTAACCCTCACCATCACCCTAACACTCACCCTAACCCTTACCCTCACCCTAACTCAAAACCTAACCCTAACCCTAACCCTCATACTAAACTCAACACTCACTCTAACCCTAACACTATCACTAAACCTAAACCTCACACTAACCCTCACCCTTACCATAACCATAATCCTAACCCTAAACCTAACCCTCACCCTACCAATCACCCTAACCCTAAACCTCAACCTAAACCCCACCCTAACCCTAACCCTTTCCCTAAAACTTATCCTCACCCTACCCAAAGCCTAACTCTAACCCTAACCCTAACACTCACCCAAACCCTAAGCCTAACGCTCACCCTAACACTTACCCTTAACCAAACCCAAACCCTAAACCTAAAACTAACCCTAAACCTCACCCTAACCCTGACCCTAACCCTAACCCTAACGCTAACCCTGACCCTACCCCTCACCCTAACCCTAACACTACACCTAAACCTCACCCTCACCCTAACACTAACCCTAAACATTAACCTCACGCTAACACTCACCCTCACCCTTACCCTAACCTTAACCCATACCCTAACCCTCACCATAATCCTAAACCTAACCCTAACCCTCTCCCTCACCCTAACCCTAAACCTAACCCTCACCCTCACCCTAACCTTATTCCTCACCCTAAACCTAACCCTCACCCTACCCTCACCCTAACCCTAAACATAACCTTCACACTAATCCTAACCCTAACCCTTACCCTAACCCTAAATTTCACCGTAACCCTCACCCTAACCCTAACCTGACCCAAACCCTCACCCTTACTCTAACCCTAACCCTAACCCTCATGGCACCCTAACCCTCCACCTCACCCTAACCCTGACCGTAACACTAACTCTCAACCACACCGTAAAACTCACCCTAAACCGAACCCTCACCATTACCCGAAACATCACCCTAAACAGAACCCTCACCCTAACCCTAACCCTAACCCTCACCGTAAATATTAACCCTCACCTCACCCTCACCTGCAGCCTAAGCCTAACACTCACTGTAACCCTAACACTAAACCTAACCCTCACCCTAACCCTAACCCTCACCAACACCCTAACCCTCACCCTCAACTGAACACTTACCCTCACACTAACCAACACCCTCACCCTAAGCATCAACCTCACTCTAACCCTCACCCTCAACCTAACCCTAACGCTCACCCTAATATTAATCGTCACCCTCACCCTCACCCTCTCCCTAAGCCTATCCTTAAACCTATCACGAAACCTAAACCTAACTCTCACCATCACGCTGACCCTATCGTTAACCCTAACCCTAATCCTCACCCTCACCCTCACCCTCACCCTAACCCTAACCCTAAACCTAAACCTAAACCTAACCCTCACCCTAAACCTATCCCTAACCCTAAACCTAACAATCACCCTAACCCTAATGGTCACCCTATCCCTAACCGTCACCATGACCCTAACCCAAACCCTAACCCCAACCTAAGCTTAACCCTCACCCTTATCGTAATCCTAACCCTAACTCTCACCCTAAACCTCACGCTTACCCTAACCCTAACCCTAACACTCACCCTAACCCTAAACCTCACCCTAACACTTATCCTCACCCTATCCCTCACCCTAACCCTTATCCTTACCCTAAACCTGACCCTAACCCTAACACTAACCCTCACACTAATCTTAACTTGAACACTAAATTACACAATAAACCTCAACCTAACCCTAACCCTCACCCTAAACCTAACCCTAACACTCAAACTAACCCTAACCCTAACCCTAATGCTCAACCTCACGCTGACCCTTACCATCACCCTAACCCTCATCCTAAACCTAAACCTCACCCACACCATAACCCTCAACCTGACCAGAACACTCACCCTCACACTAAGCCACTCCCTCAAACTAAACCTCACCCTAACCCTAACCCTCACCCTCAACCTCACCCTCACCTAAAGACTAACCCTAAACTGAACACTAACCCTAAACCTAACTCTCACCCTCACCTTCACCCTAACTCTAACCCTAACCCTAAAACTCACCCTCACAATCACCCTAAACCTAACCCTAACCCTAAACCTCACCCTCAACCTCATCCTCACCATAACCCTATCCCTCACCCTCACCGTCACCCTAAACCTAACACTAAACCTATCCTGAAACCTCACCCTGAGCCTAACACTAAACCTAACCCTAACACTCACCCTCAACCTAAGCCTTACACTATCCATCTCCATCACCCTCACCTTTAGCCTAACATTAACCCTAACCCTAACCCTCACCCTCACCCTAACCCTAACCCTAACCCTAACCCTAACCCTCAACCTCACCCTAACCCTCACCCTAACACTAACCCTCACCCATACCCTAACCCTTACTCTCACCTGAACTCTCACCCTCATACTATCCCACACCCTCACCCTAAACATAACCTAACTCTAACCCTCACACTCACACTCACCCAAAGCCTAAACCTAGACATAGGACTAATCTTAACCCTTACACTCACCATCACCCTCACCCTAAGCCTAACCCTAAACCGAACACTAACCCTAAACCTAACCCTAAACCGAACACTAACCCTAAACCTAACTCTCAACCTCAATTTCACCCTAACTCTAACCCTAACCCTAAACCTCACCCTATCACCCTAAACCTAACCTTAACCCTGATCCTCACCCTCACAATCACCCTCACCATAACCCTATCCCTCACCCTCACCCTCACCCTAACCCTAACACTAACCCTATCCCGAACCCTCACCCTAAGCCTAACACTAAACCTAACCCTAACACTCACCCTCACCCTAAGCCTTACACTATTCATCTCCCTCACCATCACCTTCAGCCTATCATTAACCCTAAACCTAACTCTCACCCTCACCCTAACCCTATCCCTAACCCTAACCCTAACCCTCAACCTCAATCTCACCATCACCCTCACCCTAAACCGAACACTAACGCTCAACCTAACTCTCACCCTCACCTTCACCCTAACTCTAACCCTAACCCTAAACCTCACCCTCACAATCACCCTAAACCTAACCCTAACCCTAAAACTCACCCTCAACCTCACCCTCAGCATAACCCTATCCCTCACCCTTACCTTCACCCTAACCCTAACACTAACCCTATCCCGCACCCGAACCCTAAGCCTAACACTAACCCTAACCCTAACACTCACCCTCAGCCTAAGCCTTACACTCTTCATCTCCCTCACCCTCATCTTCAGCCAAACATTAACCCTAACACTAACTCTCACCCTCACCCTCACCCTAACCCTAACCGTAACCCTCAACCTCACCCTAACCCTCACCATCATCCTAACCCTCACCCTAACGCTAAACCTCACTCACACCCTAACCCTTAGCCTCACCTGAACACTCACCCTCACACTAACGCACACCCTCACCCTAAACATAACCGTAATTCTAACCCTCACACTCACCCTCACCCAAAGCCTAAACCTAGACCTAGGACTAACCCTAAACCTTACACTCACCCTCCCCCTCCCCGAAGGTTAACCCTAAACCTAACCCTAACCCTCATCCTCTTCCACACCCTAAACTAACCTTAACCCTCACCCTATCCCTCACCCTCAACCTAACCCTATAACTCACCCTCACTTTCACCCTCACCCTAACCCTAACCCTAACTGAAAACCTAAACCTAAACTTCAACGTATGCTTAACCCTAACACTAAATCTAAACCTTACCCTAACCCTAATCCTAAACCTAACCATGTCCCTCAACCTCACCCTCAGTCTAACACTAACCCTAACCCTAACCCTCACCGACACCCTCACCCTCACTCTAACCCTAAACCTCACCCTAGCCCTCACCCTCACCTTAACCCTAACTCTATACCTCACACCATCCCTAACCCTAATCCTTATCCTCAGCCTAACCCTAATGCTAACCCTAACCCTGACCTTCACACTAACCCTAACCTTCACACTAAACCTAAACCCCACCCTCACCCTAACCCACACCCTAAACCTTACCCACACCATAACCGTAACCCTAACACTAACCCTCACACTAAACCTAACCATCACACTAACCCTAACCCTAAGCCTAAACTTAACCCTCAACCTCACCCTCAACCTTACCCTCAGCCTAACCCTAACCTAATCCTAATCCTAACCCTAACCCTCACCCTCATGCTCACCCTAAACCTAACCCTACCCCTAACCCTCACATAACTCTAAAGCAAACAATAACCCTAACCCTAACCCTAATCCTAAACATCACACTAACCCTAACCCGAACCCTAACCCGAACCCTAAACGTAACCCTAACCCTTTCCTTAACAATAAACCTAATCCTCACTCTCACCCTAACCTTAACCCTAACCCTCACACTAAACCTATCCCTCACCCTGACCCTAAATCTTAATCTCACCCTCACCCTTACCCTCACACTAACCCTAACCCTCAACCTAACCCTCACCCTCACACTAAGCCTATCCATAACCCTAACGCTAATCCATCAATAACCCTCACCCTCACCCTCACCCTAACCCTAACCTTAACACTCACCCTAATCCTAACCTAAATATCAACCCTAACCCACAACCTAACTCTAACCCTAACCTAACCCTTATCCTCACGCTAAACCTCACCCTAACCCTAAACCTAAACCTCACAATAAACCTCACCCTAACACTTATGCTAACCCTAACCCTCACTCTCACCCTAAACTTCAACCTAATCCTTACCCTCACCCTAAACCTAAACCTAACCCTAACTCTCACCCTCACACTAAATCTAACCTTCACCCTAACCCTAACCCTACCCCTCACCCCAAACCTCAACCTAAACCTAACCCTCACCCTAACCCTTATCCTAATCCTACCCTAACACTAACCCTCACCATAACCCTAAAACTCACCCAAACCCTAAGCCGAACACTAACCTTAAACTTCAACCTAACCCTCAACCTAACCCTAACCTAACCCTCACCCTCATCCTAAACCTAAAGCTCACCCTCACTTTCACCCTCACCTTAATCCTAATCCTACCCCTCACCCTAACCCTCATCCTAACCCTAACCCTAAGCTTAACACTTACCCTAAAGCTAATCCTTACCATAATCTTCACCTTCATCCTAACCCTAACCCTAACCTTAACACTCACCCTAACAATCACCCTAACATTAATGCTAAACCTCAACCTAAACCTCACCCTAACACTAACACTAAACCTAACCCTGACCCTCACGCTAACCCTCAACCTAACCCTAAAAATAACTCTCACACTAAACCTCACCCTAACACTCATGCTAACCCTAACCCTCACTCTCAACCTAGAATTCAACCTAACCTTTACCCTCACTCTAAACCTAACCCTAAACCTAACTCTAACCCTCACACTAAACATAACTTTCACCCTAACCCTAACCCTACCCCTCACACTAACCCTCAACCTCACTCTCACCATCACCCTAAGTCTTATCCTAATCCTACCCTATCACTAACCCTCACCATAACCTTAACACTCACCCAAATCCTAAGACTAGCACATAACCTAAACCTCACCATAACCCTCAACCTAAACCTAACCAAACCCACACCCTCACCTTTTTCCTAACCCTACCCCTCACACTAAACCTCATCCTAACCCTAACCCTAAGCCTAACACTAACCGTAACACTAACCCTAACACTTACCCTCACCCATATCCTCACCCTCAGGCTAACCCTAACACTCACCCTAAACCTGACCCTCATACTACCCTAACATTAAACCTAACCCTCACCCTAACCCTAAAAATCACCCAAAACCTAACCCTAACCCTAACCCAAACACTCACCCTAACCCTAAACCTACCCCTCACTCTACCCTCACCCTGACCCTAACCATAACTCTAATCCTCACACTCACCCTAACACTCACCCTAAACCTCACCCTAAAACTTACCCTCACCCTAACCCGCGCCCTCAACCTATGCCTCACCTTAAACCTGAAACTACCCTTCTCCCTAATCCTCCCTCTAGCCCTCAAACTCACCATAACCCTAACCCTAACACTCACTAAAACTAAACCTAACCTTCACCCTCACCCTAACCCTAACCCTCATCCTAACCTTAACCCTCATCCTAACCCTAAACTTAACACTAACACTCACCCTAACCCTATCCCAAACCCTCACCGTCACCCAAATCCTATCCTTAACCCTACCCTAACACTCACCCTAACCCTCTCCTTAACCCTTACACTAAACCTAACCCTCAACCTCACCCTCACCCTCACACTTACCCTTAACCTCAACCTAATCCTCACACTAACCCTAACCCTAAACCTAATCTTCATCCTAACCCGAACCCTCACCCTAACCCTAACCCTCCCTCTAACCCTCAAACTCACCCTAAACCTCACCATAAACCTAAACCTCACCCTAAACCTCAAACCCAAACCCTAACGGTAACCCTCACCCTAACCCTAACACCCACCCTAACCCTCACCCTCACCCTAACCCTTAACCTAAACCTAAACATCACTCTAACCCTCATCTTAACTCTAAGCCTAATCCTAACCCTATTCCTCAACCTCACCCTCACCTTAATTCGAACCCCAAACATAACCCTAAACCTCACCCTCACCCGAACTCTAACTCTAAATCTCACCCTAACCGTAACACTCACCCTAAACCTAACGCTAACGCTCACCCTCAACCTAACTCTAAACCTCAACCTAACCTTTACTCTAACCCTAACTCTCAACCTCACCCTAACCCTAACCCTAACCCTAACCCTCATCCTAACCCTAACCGGAACCCGAACCCTAACCCTCACCCTAGACCTCACCCTAACGTTAACCCTAATCCTAACCCTCACCCTCAACCTAACCCTCACCCTAACACTTACCCTCACCCTCACCATAACCCTAACCTTAAACTAACCCTTACCCTCACACCAACCCTAACACTCACAATAACCCTAACCTTACCCTTCACCATAACCCTAACCGTAACCCTAATGCTAACCCTAACCCTCACCCTCACCCTAACCTTCACTTTAACCCTTACACTCACCCTAACCCTCACACTAACCCCAACTCTAACTCTAACCCTAAACCTCAACCTAACTTTCACCCTAAACCTTACCCTAACACTAAGCCTAACATGATCCAAACCCGCAATGTCATCCTAACCCTAACCGTCACCCTCATCCTAACCCTCACCCTAACCATTACCCTCAACCTAACCCTAAGCCTAACCCTCACACTAACACTAAACCTCACCCTAACCCTAACCCTCACCCTCATCCTAAGCCTCACCCTAACCCTTACCCTCACCCTAACCCTAACCCTAACACTAACCCTAAGCTTAAAAGTCACACTAACACTAAACCTCACCCGAACCCTAACCCTCACCCTCATCCTAACCCTCACCCTAAGCCTTACCCTCACCCTCATCCTAACCCTAACCCTAACCATAAGCCTAACCCTCACACTAACCCTAAACCTCACCCTAACCCTAACCCTAACCCTCACACTACCCCTCATCCTGACACTAATACTCACCCTAACCCTAACTCTCACTCTCACCCTCAACCTCACGGTCACCCTAACCCTCACCCTAACCCTAACGCTCATACAAACCCTAAACCTCAACATCACCCTCATCCTCCCCCTAAACCTCACCCCCAACCTAGCCCTCACCATAAACGTAACACTAACCCTAACCCTTACCTAAATGAAACCCTCACCCTCACCCCCACCCTCAACCTAACCCTAACCCTCACCCTCACCCTAACACTTACCCTCACCCTAACCCTCACTCTCACGGTCACCCTCACCCTAACCATAACCCACACCCTCTCCCTAACCCTTACCTTCACCCTATCCCAAACCCTCACCCGAACCCTCACCTCATGGTAACCTTCACCCTCACCCAAAACATCACCCTAACCCTAACCCTCACCCTAACCCTACCCATAACCCTCACCCTAACTCTAACCTTAACCCTCACCATAACCCTAACCCTCACCCACACACTAACCCTCACCCTCACCCGAAAACTCACCTCACACGAACGCACACCCTCACACTAAACATCACCCTAAACCTAACCCTCACCCTAACCCTAACACTAACCCTCACCCTAATCCTAACCCTCACCCTCACCCTCACCCTCACCCTCACCCCATCCTCACCCCAAGCCTAACCCTAAACCTAACACTATCTTTAAACCTAACTCTCACCCTCACCTTCACCCTAAAGCTACTCCACACCCTAACCCTAACCCTAACCTTAAACTTCACCCTAAAACTTACCCTCACCCCTAACCTTACCCTCACCCTAACCCTAACCCTACCACTCACCTTAACCCTCATCCTAACCCTAACCATAACCCTAATACTCACCTTAAACCTAAACCTAACCAAAACCCTCAGCCTAACCCTCACCCTCATCCTAGCCCTCAGCCTAAACCTAAACCTAACCCTAACCCTAAACCTCACCCTAACATTCAACCTCAACCTAACCCTTATCCTCAACCTAACCCTAACCCTAACCCTAACCTTAAACCTCACTCTAACACTCACCCTAACCCTAATCCTTCCGCTCATCGTAACCCTCACCTGAACCCTCACCCTAACCCTATTGCTCAGCCTAACACTCACCCTAATCCTATTCCATAACCTAAAACTCACTCTAAACCTTACCCTAAACCTTACCCTAACTGTCACCCTAGAACTTACCCTCACTCTAACCCTAACCCTCACACTAATCTGAAACCTAAACCTCACCCTACACCTCACTCAAACCCTAAATCTAACACTAACCCTAACACTAACCTTCAACCTCACACTTACCTTCAACCTAACCCTCACCCTAACCCTCACCCTAACCCTAACACTCACCCTAACCCTCACCCTAACCCTAAACCTATACCTAAACATCACTCTAACCCTCACCCTAACCCTAACCCTAATCCTAACCCTATTCCTCAACCTCACCCTCACCTTAATTCGAACCCCAAACCTAACTCTAAACCTCACCCTCACCCTAAACCTAAACCTAACCCTCATCCTCAACCTACCTCTAAACCTCACCCTAACCCTCAACCTAACCCTAACTATAACCCTAACCCTAACTATAACCCTAACACTCAACCTCACCCTAACACTAACCCTAACCCTAAGCCTCACCCTGACTCTCATCATAACCCGAATCCTAACCCTAACCCACACCTGACGCTTCCAGCAGGTTCAGTTATTCGTTAGGCACGAGGAGGCGCCTCATAAAAACCAATGGGGACGAGAGAAAAAAGAGACCAAGCGCATAAAGAAGACAAAGTGAGTCTGAATCGCGTCAAGGTCTGCTTTATTAAAGTGAGTCATGGTTTATATACCCGAAGGG
The DNA here is from genome assembly GCF_024711535.1 of Dipodomys merriami. Lineage (NCBI taxonomy): Eukaryota > Metazoa > Chordata > Mammalia > Rodentia > Heteromyidae > Dipodomys > Dipodomys merriami. The sequence continues at coordinate 22,674 of NW_027204760.1, forward strand.
AGAGGGGAAGGGAAAGAATGAAAAATCTTTGCAGAAGCAAGTGTGAGAAGTCCCGGGGTCAGGGATGGGTCATGCTTTTCCTTTCGCCGTTGTGCTAGTCTTTCTAAGAAATATTTATGGTTATCCAGGCGCCGTTTGCTTAGGGCTGGAGATAAGAGAAATATTTATGGTTAGTTAAATGTTGTCTGCTTAGGGCTGGAGGAATATTTATGGTTAGCCAAATGTAGTTTGCTTAGGGCTGGAGGAATCTTATCTTTCCATACACTTTCTTGGCTCCCAACAAATCCCCCTTTCTTATTTAGAAAATTGACCATCAATTGTTGGCTGCTCTTTTTAAGGGTGTGACTGAGGCTCTGTTCCTCTAAGGGCCCAGGGTTTTTCTCCGCTCCTGAGCGAACATCCTCACTCGGGGAGGGGAGTTTTACAGGCCTTGGCATGTTTTTTGAGGAGACGGCTTGTGGGTATGCATGCCAACCGTCATGCACCAGGGCTTGCCACTCAGGGGTCTTGGGTTTTGGGATCTCGCGGATCCCTCTCCCTGCAGTCCTACTTGCACCCTTGATTAGAGCATTTCTTCTTCCTCCCATAGGTGCATCCTCCCCCAAGCGGAGGAGCCTATAGGAGGAGAGGCGAACCTATCCCTTATGACAATAGGTCTTGCCCGTAGAATGGTCAGAAGTTACGAATAAGAAGAAAGATTTTCTAAATAAGAAAAAGAAAAAAGGGGGGCTGTTTCCCACTGGAACAAGCTCACGGCAAAGCACTAATTAAAAGCCTAGGGTAAATTCTCAATCTCAGTGCCTTATTCCGCCATATCGAGGTGATGATGATGAACCTGTATGGGCTTAGAAGACCAGAGATTAATCTGTTATTTAATAAATTCAAACAGGAAGGTCCAAGTCTGGAGTTCTAGCTGCATCTGTAAGAGAAAAGGCATCATCCTCGGGGGGGAAGGTTTCCCCTGGGTTGTGGTAAGCCATTTACCTGTTTTATCAACAAATTTTCCAAAGGTAGGTTATAAGAAAACATCCTGTCTTAGGCTACTGGCTACATGCCTTGTTGAGCCAGCCTGTATGGCCTCTGTATGTAGTGCTATTCAGGGTAAGCTCCATAATACTCCCGTTATTGGATATTTTCTAGCTTTCTAGGAATCATTAGGGAAGAAATGTATGGAATTGCATTCCTTCTCTAGGGGTGACCGCGGTGTGCTCCGTGGGGTCCTCCTGAGTCTCTAAGCGATGATAATGCTGATCAAATATTTTTGGAAGAGCAGAATCTATTTGATTTTTTATAAAGCACATAAGGCACTGAAAAGCCCAAGGGCCAAAGGAAACAAGCAAAAGTAATCCAACAAGGGGCCCCAGAAGGGGAAGAACATAGGGTAAAAGTCCCCCCCAAGCAGCCCAAATAGGGTGCTCAAAATCTCATGTCACCGTCTTTCAATCTCCTCCTGATATTTTTTAACTCGATCTCTTACAATGCCAGACTTATTGGCATAAAAACAGCACTTTTCCTGTAAAGTTAAACAAATGCCACCTCTGTCAGTAGTTAAAAGATCTAAACCTCTGCAATTTTGTAAAGCCACCTCAGCTAATGAATCTAACTGATCCTGAAGATCTTTAACAGATTGATAAACTTTAGTATTATCATCAGCTAATTGTTGTGAAAGCTTGGAGAATGAGGAGACAGCAGTGGCTAATCCTGCAGTCCCAGTGCCTAAAGCACCAGCCACTCCAAGTCCTATCAGTAGGGGAATAAATTCTACCACCCTTTTATGTCGGGGAACAAAATAATCAAAGTCAGGAATGGGTACTGGCTCATCTCCGGAAATCAAGTCAATGTCTGTGAGCAAAATAGCTGGAATACAGAGCCCTGTCCAATTTTGGGGAAGTATAGTGTAGGCCATATTATTGCCACAAACAAAAACCTGCCTCTGTTGTGAGCATAGGGAGGCAGAAACATTAATAACATTGTTGCACAGGGAAAAGGAGGATATCCCAACATCAATGTCATACTACCTGGGGACGTTTATAAAACTCTTTGCAATAAAACAATTAGCGCGGATGATCAAACTGAGGTAGTCACTCTGGGAGGTAAGGGTTAGGGAATCTACAGTGTTACAGGCTTGTGATTGATTAACACTTAGCCTAGTCTGCTGGGCTCATCAAATGGCCCTTATCTTGAGCCCCCTAAATCGGGAAATTTTACACAGGAATGCAGAGGAACATACTCTTTGTTCCTTATCTTGGGTCCCATTTGGCCATTTGGGGAATTTACTTGTTAGCCCTTTAATTAGGGCTACAGAGCTTGTCCCAGGGCCGACATCTAGACTCCTAAACTTTTTATATATCTCCAGGGAGGGGAAGGGTTAGTGCTAGCGCAAGCAAGTTTACAGAAGCAAAACCAGCAGTTAGCAATTGTAAAATATAACTCTAATTTTTAATCTTTTATTCCCCCATTTTTCTTTGGACTAATATCAATCTTAAAATTTAGGGGGTTCTTATCTCAGTCGTAGGGGTGTCTCTATATTATCTTGTGGGGTGTCAGTTGTTCTCAATGCTTGGTATTTGGATCTCAGAACTAATAGACTGACTACGCTGATCTTTTTCTTTTACAAAAGATACCAGTCTGTTGAGTATACAAGGTCCGATTGTAACAAAAGTAACAGGAACAGAGCCCCCCCCTTTTTTTTTCAAGGCTTTCTTCACTATCCTCTTTTTGTTTTTTTTTTTTTACGATTTTTTGAGCATCTTTGTGGCTGTAGTTTAAAACTGCCCAATTTTCCTTTGGCTTGCGGAACCTTTATCTTAGAACAGGTTAAGGCACCACTGTGATGCAGAAGCTTGCTAGATTTTAAGGCTAAGAGTATTACCTTCATTGATAAAACACTCAGGTTATTACCATATCAGAGTCAAACTAGGCTGTGACCCTAGAGTGAATTTCCAGTCACTATGCACTGAAGTGCCTAAGAAAAACAAGCCAGTGATATCCTTGTCCCCAGTACCCACTGTGGGAAGAGAGGGTTTCTGGATATCACCCAAAAGAATGTCCCACAAGATCTTAGATTTAGCAGCAGTCAACCAGGAAGCCGATTCAGATGATGGAATCAGGCAGGAGTTCCTCCAGGTGGCTGTCAGGCCATTAGGGTATGTAGCAGCAGCAGCAGCAGCAACAGCAGGGTCTCTCAGTAGCTCCAAGGGACTGTCACACCTCATGCTGGGCTGTAAATTCCTACACAGACTGGTTAAGGATACATTGCATAGACTTGGCAGGCTTTGATCCTGCTGGTTTTTAAGATCTTTAAACAATGGCCCAGGACAATTTACCAAAATCAAAACTCTTTTTACTAACCAGATATTTTTGTAAATAGACACAGAAGGCTCAAAAGGCTTAGTCTTGTAGCCATCTCTGACTGATGCAGTCTCCACACCTTGAACACCTACAACAATTACAGTATTCCTTATGACTTTTTTTCATCTATTTTGTCTCATTTCTCCAAAATTTCTGACTCTGGACCCTTGATCTTAAAAATGGGGGTAGAAGGGCAAAGATCCATCTTCCGTAACTTCTTCAAGCTGACTTTAGGGGCGTTGATCTTACCTAGCCAGGAACCTATAACTTTAGCCTATTTTACAAAGAGGCTATCAGGGTTAGATGTCATTAAGAACAATATTTTAACTTTTGAAAACTGCACAGATCTTTTCTCCGGCTACATCAGTGTAGCTTGTTTAGCATTCTGGTTTGCAAAAGCATCTTCCTAGATGGCTTAGGAATGTGATCTCTAATGATCCCAAATAATGTCTATGTTACCTTTGCAGGCCTTGAGACAGATATCAATAGAAACACTGTCTCAGGTTTACAAACTTTTTCCTGAGCAGATGAATTTCCTGTAACTAGTGTCAGCTCAATTAGAGCTGCCAATTAGAGTTTTTGGCACATAAAGGAGTTGAGATTTAAACTATTCCCCACATTTTATAACATTATCTTTTTACTATTACAGAGGACTGGCAAGTTTCTGTCCCTTACAAGGTAGATGGTCATGGACATTTGGCATGCTTACAAACTCTTTTTATGACCTCCCGGCTCTGACCAGTTTTGAAAGGCCACAAAATGACTCTAGGATCTGACATTTCTGCCATCCAAGCAGTGGCCTGCCTCTGGATGCTCCTCCATTGCTTTTGTCCCAGGAATGTCTTCTCCACATTGGGATAAATGCCTCATTGGCATTTTCCTTAGCTGGTTGCTGGACTTGAACTCGGGGCCTGAGCACTGTCCCTCAGCTCTACAGCTTAAGGCTAGCACTCTGCCACTTTGAGTCCCAGACTCAGGGCTTGAATGCTGTCCCCTAATTCTTCAGTCCAGGGCTAGTACTCTGCCACTGTGAGCCTCGAGCTTGGGGCTTGAGTACTGTCCCCTGACTCTTTAGTCCAGGGCTAGTACTCTGCTGGCTGAATAGAGGTGACAGTCTCACAGGAACCTTTTTGTGCCCGGGCTGGCTTTGAACCAGTTTCAGATCAATGAGTCTTATAGAAAGCCACTTTACTCCAATTAAAAGCAACAAGGTCGTCAACATAGAAGTAGCTTTTAAGCATGCTCTTACCTGAAAATTATTAAGAGTCAAAGTTACATCTGACAAACTTGTAAGAATCCTCTGTGCTTTGCTCTGGACTTGCTGGAAACTTAAAAAACCTATAAGAGCAAACTAGAATAGCAATTATTTTGGTAATCCTAATTTTTCCTTTATGTACATTGAGGCCAATGTTAAGAACACCTTTACAGTTAAACTTTATATCCAAAAATCCATTTCTAATAATTTTTTTAAAACCTGTTATTAATCACCTTTAATATTTTATACTTTAGTTTTTATTTGCATTTTGAAAAGATCCCTTGAAATCTTGAGGCCAAGTGTCACTCATTGCCTTTTGGTTGCTTGTTTTATTTTATTTTATTTTTTATTTAATTTAATTTAATTTTATTTTATTTGAGAACATACTGTACGGAGGGGTTACAATTACATGCGCAGGATAATGCATACATTTCTTACCAAGCATTGCAGCCTCCTCCTTTGTTTACCCTTCACCTCCCTTCCCAGTCTCCCCCCTCCCCCCCACCCAATGATACCCCCCTCCCCCCCACACCGACATTGTAAAGCTGGTTTTGACATGACATTTTGTACTTCTCATTGTTGCAACAGGTCCACCTGAATACTTAAACGACTTGTTTGTCCCCATCTCCTCCACATGTTATACTGACATCAAATATAGTGAAAGCTGGGGTTACAATGTGGGGGAGGGACATACACAGCAACAAAGAAATAATCTTATAAATGCGTTAGAAACACATGCATGAAAGAAACGAAAACATTAAAATACATATTTAAGGTTTCATTTTCCTAACATCACATTATCTGACCTTTTACGCTTGACTCATACCTATAATAGATATTGCAAATAAGGGAAACCATGGGACCTATGTTTCTTTGGGCCTGGCTTACTTCACTTAATATAATTTTTTCCAAACCTTTCCATTTCCTAACAAATGGGGAAATGTCATTCTTTCTGATGGAGGCATAGAATTCCATTGTGTATATATACCACATTTTCTTGATCCATTCATCTACTGAGGGGCATCTGGGTTGGTTCCATATCTTAGCTATGGTAAATAATGCTGCAATAAACATAGTTGTGCTGGTAGCTTTAGTGTGGTCTTGTTTGTAAACATTTGGGTAAATGCCCAAAAGTGGGATTGCTGGATCATAGGGGAGATCTATGTGAAGTCTTTTGAGGAACCTCCATACTGCTTTCCAAAGTGGTTGAACAAGTTTACATTCCCACCAACAATGAAGTAAGGTTCCTTTCTGTCCACATCCCCTCCAGCATCTGTTGTTGTTAGAGTTCTTGATTTTTGCTGTTCTAACTGGAGTGAGGTGATATCTCAATGTTGTTTTGATTTGCATTTCTTTTATGGCTAGGGATGTTGAACATTTCTTCATGTGTCTATTGGCCATCCTTCTTTCTTCTTCAGAGAAGTTTCTCTTTAAATCTTTCGCCCACTTATTTATTGGGCAGTTGTTTCTTTGAGGATTTGTTGTTGGGTGGTTTAATTTTTTGAGTTCCAAGTATATTTTAGATATGAGGCCCTTGTCCATTGTATGGCTAGTAAAGATCTTCTCCCAATCGGTGGGCTTTCTATTGATCTTGCTAGCTATGTCATTTGCCCTGCAGAAGTGCTGCAACCTTATGCAATCCCATTTGTCCAACCTATCTTTGATTTGTTGTGTTTCCGGTTCTCTATTCAGAAAATTTCGGCCTGAGCCAAGGAGACCTATGGTTTCTCCTATTCCATCCTGTATTGTTTTCAGAGTGTCTGCTTTGAGTTTAAGGTCTTTGATCCATTTGGAGTTGATTCTGGTGCAGGGTGATATATAAGGATCTAGCTTTAGTTTTCTACATGTAGTTAACCAATTTTGCCAGCACCATTTACTGAAGAGGCTGTCTTTCTTCAATTCTATTGTTTTAGCTTCCTTATCAAAGATTAGATGGCTATAGGTCTGTAGGTTCCTTTCTGGGTTTTCAATTCTATTCCATTGGTCCTGAGGTTTGTTCTTATGCCAATACCAAGCTGTTTTGATTACTAGGGCTTTATAGTAGAGTTTGAAATTTGGTATTGATATTCCTCCAGCAGTGTTCTTTCCGTTGAGGAGCGTTTTTGCTCTTCGGGGTCTTCTATTGTTCCATATGAATTTTTGGATTGCCTCTTCTATTTCCTTGAAGAATGAGGGTGGAATTTTGATAGGTATCGCGTTGAATTTGTAGATAGCCTTGGGAAGTATTGCCATTTTCACGATGTTAATCTTGCCAATCCAGGAGCATGGGAGGTTTTGCCATTTTTAAGTTCTGTGTTGATTTCCTTTTTCAAGATTTTAAAGTTTTCATCATAGAGGTCCTTCACTTCTTTAGTTAAGTCAATTCCTAGGTATTTTATTTTTTGTGGGGCTATTACAAATGGAGTTGCTTTCCTAATTTCAGCCACACTTTTCTCATTGTTGGCATACAGAAAAGCCATTGATTTTTGGGGGTTAATTTTATAACCTGATACTTTGCCAAAGTTTTGAATCAGCTTGAGTAATTTGGGAGTGGAGTCTATGGGATTCTTTAAGTACAAGATCATGTCATCTGCAAAGAGGGAGAATTTTATTTCTTCTTTCCCTATTTGGATCCCCTTTATGTCTGCATCTTGTCTTATTGCTGTAGCTAGGCATTCTAATACTAGATTGAAGAGAAATGGAGAGAGTGGGCATCCTTGTCTTGTTCCTGAGTTAAGAGGAAATGGCTTTAGTTTTTCACCATTTAAGTACAAGATCATGTCATCTGCAAAGAGGGAGACTTTTATTTCTTCTTTCCCTATTTGGATCCCCTTTATGTCTGCATCTTGTCTTATTGCTGTAGCTAGGCATTTTAATACTAGCTTGAAGAGAATTGGAGAGAGTGGGCATCCTTGTCTTGTTCCTGAGTTAAGAGGAAATGGCTTTAGTTTTTCACCATTGAGTATAATGCTGGCTGTAGGTTTGTCATATGCAGCCTTTATTGTATTGAGGAATGTTCCATGGATTCCTAATTTTTCCAAAACCTTCATCATAAAGGGGTGTTGGATCTTGTCGAATTCTTTTTCTGCATCTATTGAGATAACCATGTGGTTCTTATTCTTGCTCCTGTTGATGTGATGAATAATATTAATTGATTTGCGTTCCTTGAACCAGCTTTGCATCCCTGAAATGAATCCTGTTTGATCATGGTGTATGATTTTTTGGATGAATTGTTGAAGTCGATTGGCCAAAATTTTGTTGAGAAGTTTTGCATCAATGTTCATCAAAGAAATGGGTCTATAGTTCTCATTCTTTGATGAGTCCCTGCCTGGTTTTGGGATGAGGGTTATGATGGCTTCCTAGAATGAGTTCTGTAGTGAGCTTTCTCTTTCAATTTCATTGATGTGTTGGAGGAGTATTGGTGTGAGCTCTGCTTTGAAGGCCTTGTAAAATTCCGCTGTAAAACCATCTGGTCCTGGACTTTTCTTAGCTGGGATGTCCCTTATTGCTGTTTCTATTTCAATGCTTCATATGGGCCTGTGAAGCTGGTTTAACTCATCTTGGTTTAGTTTTGGCATGTCAATATTTGCTAGGAAAAGGTCCATTTCTGTCAAGTTCTCAAACTTATTAGCATAAAGTTTTGAGAAGTATTCCCTTATCATGTTCTGAATCTTGGTTGTTTCCGTGGTGATGTTTCCATTCTCATCTCTGAGTTTATTAATTTGGGTGTGTTCTCTCCTTTTTCTGATTAGATTTGCTAAGGGTCTGTCAATTTTGTTAATTTTTTCGAAGAACCAACTCTTTGTTTTGTTGATTCTTTCTATAGTTTTTTTTTTTTTTGGATTCTAATTCATTTAATTCTGATTTAATTTTGATTATTTCTTTCCGTCTACTGGATTGGGGTTTATCTTGCTGCTCTTTTTCAAGGAGGTTTAGATGTGTCATTAAATTGTTAGTTTCAGATCTCTCCAATTTGTTGATGTAGGAGCTCAGAGCTATAAACTTGCCTCTGAGTACTGCCTTTGCTGTGTCCCAGAGGAGCTGGTAATTTGTGTGTTCATTTTTGTTGAATAGCATGAATATTTGAATTTCCTTTCTAATCTCTTCCATGACCCACTCATGATTCAGCAGTGTGTTGTTCAGCCTCCATGTGATACCGGACTTTCTTTGGTGGCTTTTGGTGTTGAGTTCTAATTTTATTCCCTTGTGGTCAGAGAGAATGCAAGGTATAATTTCAATGTTTCTGAATTTAGACAAGTTTGCTTTGTGGCCTAAAATGTGGTCTATTTTAGAAAATGTTCCATATGCTGCTGAGAAGAACGTGTATTCTAATGCTGCTGGGTGAAATGTTCGGTAAATGTCTGTTAAGTCTAGTTGATCTATGTAGCTGTTTAGATCTGCGGTTTCTCTGTTGAGTTTTTGCCGAGTTGATCTATCTAGTGGGGAGAGTGGTGTGTTAAAATCCCCAACAATTAATGTCTTTGGATCTATATGGGATTTGAGGGAAAGTAGTGTTTCTTTGACAAATTTGGGTGCTCCATTTTTTGGCGAATAGATATTTAGAATTGTAATATCCTCCTGAAGGAGAGATCATTTAATTAGTATGTAGCGACCTTCTTTATCTCTTCTCACGAATTTTAATTTGAAGTCTATTTTATCTGATATTAGGATTGCAACTCCCGCCTGTTTATGAGGGCCGTTTGCTTGGTAGATTTTGTTCCAGCCTTTAACATTGAAAATGTGTGTGTTTTTACGGGCAAGATGTGACTCCTGCTGGCAGCAGATAGAAGGGTCTTGTTTTTTAATCCAACTAGACAGTCTATGTCGCTTAATTGGAGAGTTCAGTCCGTTAACGTTAAGAGATAGGACTGAGAGGAATTTGGGAGTTCCTGCCATGTTATCTTCCTTCTTGGGGGCTTTAAAACTGGGTTCTTCCTATGGTTCTTGGATTCTCAGTTTGGGTGCAGTTTGTTGGTCTTTATTGTGGTCTTGTTGGTTTTCTATGTGTAGGACATCGTTAAGAATCTTTTGTAGGGCTGGTTTGGTGGAGATGTATTGTTTCAATTTTTCTTTGCTGTGGAAGTTTTTTATTTGGCCTTCAGTTATGAAGGAGAGTTTAGCTGGGTACAGTATTCTTGGTTGATCGTTGTTTGTTTTTAGGGCATGGCATACATCATTCCAGGCTTTTCTTGCTTTGATTGTCTCTGCTGAGAAATTTGAGGTGATTCTTATTGGTTTCCCTTTATAGGTGATTACCCTTTTCTCCCTGACAGCTTTAAGGATCTTTTCCTTGTTCTGAGTTGATCCTGTGTGGATTATAATGTGACGGTGGGATGTCCTATTCTGGTCTGGTCTATTTGGGGTTCTAAAGGCTTCTTGTATCTGAATAGGCCTATCTTTTTGCATGTTTGGGAAGTTCTCTGCTAGGATCCTGTTAAACAAATTTCCTAGACCATTAACTTCTGTTTCTAGGTGCTCCTCTACACCCATTATCCTTAAGTTAGGCCTTCTGATGGTGTCTTCCAGGTGTTGAATAGATCTATCATATTTCTTGGACTTGTCTTGGATGGTTGTATGTTCTTTCTCTATAATATCTAGGCTGTCTTCAATCCCTGAGATTCGAACTTCTGCATGGTCTAACCTGCTGTCAAGACTCTCTACTTTGTTTTTTATCTCTTTTCTTTCTAATTGGTCAGATTTGATGGCTTCAAGTTCTTTGTTGAAGCTCTGTTTTAGGTCTTGTATGAATCTCTTCACTTCCTTAATTTGGTGTTCAGTGTTTGTCCTCAAATCACTTAGTTGGTTGGATATGGTTTCTTTGGACTCCCATTCCTTCTGTTGGGTTCCATTCAGCTTTCCCTTTGTGGTCTCCCTGACTTCCTTCAGCTCTTTGTTAATGGATTCTATGGATGTCTTTAGTGATCTTTGTGTGTTCTCTACCTGGTCTCTCAATTCCTGTATTACTCTTTGATTAGCTTCCTCTCGTTCGTGGGATTCCTGCAGTTCTCTTTGAGTGTTCTCAGCCTGCTCACGCAATTCCTCCCTTTCTTTTTGAGTATTCTCAAGTTGTTCACGCAAATACTGTATCAGTTTTTGAGTAGCTTCCTCACGCTTATGATATTCCTGTATAAACTTCTGGGATGCCTCCTCTCTCTCCCTATCACGCTCATACTGAGTCCTTTGTACATTGTCAAACTTCTCATTTATCATGTTTGCTAGTAGTGTTTGTAGAGCTATTTGGGAACTCTCCTCTGGATTATTCTTTATCTGTTCTAATCCCTGATTATCAAGATTGGGAATTGAGATACCCGAATTTGCCATTTTTCTTGTGTTTTTCCGGCTTACTCTGCCCATTTGAGATGAAGATAGCACCAGTTTTGTGCTAGAACACTATCTTAAGGCAACCATCAACCAAAGTTTGCATTTGTACAGTCAGTAGTCTACAGATACAATCTAGTTCAACAGATACATCTATTCAATATCAAACAACTATATGTTAAAGGACTTCGAACCACAGAAAAGAATTTGGAAAACCAGAAATTATTAGGATTAGGGAGAGATGTAGGTAAAAAATAGGAATAGATTGGTGTGGGGAGGAACAGGGAGAGTTAAATATGTCCTAATCACAATGCAGGAAATGGGTTGGGTAGGATGCAAGTAGAGAGAGACAGAAAAAGAAGAGACGGAAAGGGGAATGAAAAGAGACCAGAAAAAAATAGAAACGTAAAAATTAATGTTATTATAGAGATTAAAAGACCATCTATTTAGAGAGGAATGTGAATATGTTGAGAGAAAGGGAGGGACATAGAGGAGATGTGAAAAACTTTGAGGATGGGAAAGGGAGAAGAAAAGATCAGAAGTTCAGTAGAGCTAGACAAAAAACAAAAAGATAATTAAGAAAGAAAGAAAAAGAGAAAGAAGACAAAAAAAGAAAATAAAATAAAAATTATAAGGGGAGAAAGAAAAAAAAGTTATTGGAAAACAATTATTTTTTCAGAAGAGGCAAAAATTAAATATTAATAAAAGTTTTAGAAGAGAAAAAAAATATATATATAAGGTAACAAAAAAAACAAACAAACAAAGAAAAGAAGAAAAAGAAAAAAAAGAAAAAAAAAGTCCTTTGATTTTTTTTGGGGGGGAGGGGTGGGAAGAATCCTGTATCTCCCTTTTGTCTGTAACCAGCCTCTTGTTGGAGTCTCTGGTCAGCTTGAGGTCCTGTGGCTTGATTGGTTTCTTAAGTCGGTTTGTTGGAAGAGGCAGAAAAATGCTCTGCTTTACCCAAGATTTTGAGATCCCCCTCCCAGGTTAGTTTTTTGGGAGGGTGATCAGCTTTGAGAATCACAAAAGAGGGGGATGCAGTGATGAGGCGAGGTTCTGGGTAGAGTTGAGGCCTTTCAACTAACAGTAGCATTTCCCTGGGGCTATTTTGTGATAAAACTCACAGCGCCCAGCCTGGAGCCATTCTCAGGGTTTCTGTTTTTCAATTGATTGTGGTTGCTGCTAGAGGGAGGGGCAGCCTCTGGCTCTGGTTACCCAGTGAGGAAAGCCAATCCAATTGCTGGCGCCTGAGCTGGGTGACTTTTCCCTGGATGGAGCCGAGTCTGGCAGGTCACTTCGCCGTTAAGTTCTTGTGACCTGCTAAATGACTCGTTTTATTCCAAGGCCTGAGCTGGAGCTAGCAGCTCCTCCGAGCTTTGTCGGTATCCAAGATGGAGATCACTGGTGCTGGGGGGGGAGGGGTGGCCTTCCCTTCTCTGCTCCCTGAGAAGGAGTGAGGACGTCGGGCTTGTACTCATGCCGAGTCTTGGATCCTGGGTCGTCTCTGGTCTGCAAACTGCAGGATGAAGATGTCCGCTCCTTGTCGGTTCTTTTTGGTGTTGAGTAGAATCCGCTCGTCCGCTGCGTCTGGCTCCTTTGTCCAGGACTCTCTGTGTCTCAGGTATGACCCTGCAGCGGTGGTCGCCGCCGCGACCCTGCCACCGCAGCGGCAGCTGCTGGCAGGCGCTCAGATGTGTCTTCTTGGCTTCCCCTCTCTTGACTAACTCTCTGTCCTGTGATGGCACACTTGGTGTGATTCTCTGGCTTAGGACTGTTTACTGGAACTCTAAACTGCTTTCTATGAGAGAGCTTGTTCAGATTCCAGCTTCTCCTCCACCATCTTCCCGGAACTCTGGTTGCTTGTTTTAAAACAGACACACATTAAGATTTTTAAACTCAAATGACAATTTTTCCTTAATGCACGAATTATAGTCACCTTCACTATATCACGAAGCTAGACTTAACACCTTTATAACTTTTTTTTTTTTTTTTTTTTTGGCGGTCGTGGGGCTTGAACTCTGGGCCTGGGCGCTGTCCCTCAGCTCTTCAGCTCAAGGCGAGCGCTCTACCACTTGAGCTACAGCGCCACTTCCGGTTTTTCTAGTGGTTTATTGGAGATAGGAGTCTCACGGTCTCTCCTGCCGGGCTGGCTTTGAACCGCGATCCTCAGATCTCAGCCTCCTGAGTAGCTAGGATTACAGGCGTGAGCCACCGGCGCCCGGCCACCTTTATAACTTTTAAAAGCATCCTAATTGTGGAATATAATTGAAAGTAAGCCACATTAAATAAATAACTTTTTAGCCCTCTTTTAAGGCCTTCCTAATTTTAATTTTAACACATCCAATGGGAGGTTTTAGCAATACTAATCAGATCATCACATCACTCATTTTAACCATCATGTTTTCAGTGTCTATCTGCAGAGAAAAGAGAGAACAAAGATGGGCCACTCAGCCCCTTCTATGGAATGGCCACACAACCAATCTGACTCTTAAGGGTAGATGAACTGTGTTTGCGTCAGCTTGCCCTCTTTCTCCATGCGTGGATGCCTCCCAGGGCCTGTCCCAACATGCATGACCAGCTGAACTGCACTTCAGCTTGTTCACCCTTCACCCCTAAAGGTCTTCTGTTGGCTTCTAAGTTTTTCTCCATCTCTTCTCTTTTTTCGAATGGAATACACAGTTTTAGACAGACAGAACAGGTTACATCTTTGACAGTGTTAAACTATCCTGTACATTTAAATTTTTAATATTTATCCCAAATTTTAGCCAAGGGAACTAGATCCCAAACAGCGAATGCATTTTTGTTAAGCCAGATAACTTGATTACAGTATAAACAGTCTTATGCATTTTAAAACATTAGTCTTTAAATACCAGATTTTCTAATTTGCAAGTTAAAGAATCCTTACAAAGCTATTTAAAACAATGCGAAGATTTTTTTTTTTTGGTCAATGTCCAAACCTCATAACTTTTTGAATTTTAAATTTAAACTCACCCAATTGTTACAGCATGCTGACAATTTTTATCTTTGAACACGTTCTCAGACACACACAAACACTCACACAGATCTTAAAGCGCGCAAAAATCAAAATCAGTTGTACGTACACCTTTTAAAGTTTTTAAACAAAAATTTAAGACAGTATTTCTTTTAACTAGGTACCTTTGTTGGGCGTTATTTTCCCAGAGCTTGCTTATCTAGCAAGGCAATTCACTAATTAGTCTTTTGAATCTTTGTGCTGTTCTCATTCAGCAAGCTGAATCCAGAGTCTGCTGAGTGAGCCTGCCACACTCACCCAAATCTTCCCTACCTCAGAAAACATAAAATGAACACACACACTAATCAAGACAAACAAGTGGCCACAAAGACAAAATCAGGTCTTAGTGAATGGGGCGACATCTCACCACCATTCACTTACTAGGGGACTCAACACTCCTATTCTCCTCCGGAGGATTTTTTTTTCTTTTTTCTTTTTTCTAGATTCCTGCAAGCATTGACCCAGGGGCCTTCCAAGGCGGAGGAGAATTCCCAGTCATCTTGGGGCAAGGGAAAACAAAAATACCTAGTGGCCGTCCCCTCAGACTGACAGGTTCTCCCCCACCCTCAGAACCCCTGAACCAAGGCCCAAGGCTGAGATCTAACTGGGGCCACTCAAAGGTGGTCAGTGACAATTTCATAATTGACAAACAAGCAAGTTCCTAAAACCTGACAATCTGGGCTCGAGCTGTAACTTTTTTCCAGTGATCTAAAGTCACACTTAAGGGGGTTGTTAGTTGCCGCCCCTTCCCTTTAAGAACAACAAGACAGACAACAGAGACAATTAACACTAAACAGAAACAGAGGAAACCAGGACTGCAACAGAAAAAGCAACTTCAGATGGTAGTGGCCATCTGAACAAGTTTTTTGTTTATGATAGCCTGAAACTCTGCCTTATCTATAAATTCAGCCTTCCAGGTTAAATATTGACCTCTGGCCAGGACCGATTGTACAATCTTATTCTATTCATGAGGCAGCAGGTGTCCTCCATTAAAATCAATAAGCGGGCACCATCTCTTCCCTTTCCTACCTCTTTTAAAATGTCCCTGATAATCCCATACAAACTAAAAAAGGCCTCAGGAATTTCTTCTCCTTTAGCCGCTAAATCATTAATATTTTTCCCTACTTTACTCCAGGTAAGAGGATGAATGTCCGGGCCACTCAAAATTAGCCAAGGACATTTTTCCCACGACAAAACAAAACATTTTTACAAGATCCTTTCTTTTTACTCTTATTCCTCTCTCCCTAAGAGCTTCCTTCATTTCCTTTATAAATAATGGCTCTTTAGACAATATCTTGCCCATTGTTTATGGGACGGCAAACTTACCTCAAGACTTAACGCGGTGCATGAGTGATGCGATGTGGGCGTCTCTACCCTTAGATTTTTGGGGATCACCGTCTCCAGCGCCGTCTGGCAGCCCACCGTGCCCCGAGCCCCACGTTGGGAGCCACTTGACCCATCCAGCAGGTTCAGTTATTCGTTAGGCTCGAGGAGGCGCCTCCTAAAAACCAATGGGGACGAGAGAGAAAAGAGACCAAGCGCATAAAGAAGACAAAGTCAGTCTGAGTCGTGTCAAGGTCTGCTTTATTAAAGTGAGGCAGGGTTTATATACCCGAAGGGAGAGGGGAAGGGAAAGAATGAAAAAACTTTGCAGAAGCAAGTGTGAGAAGTCCCGGGGTCAGGGATGGGTCATGCTTTTCCTTTGGCCGTTGTGCTAGACTTTCTAAGAAATATTTATGGTTAGCCAGGCGTGTTTGCTTAGGGCTGGAGATAAGAGAAATGTTTATGGTTAGGCAAAAGTTGTCTGCTTAGGGCTGGAGGAATATTTATGGTTAGCCAAATGTAGTTTGCTTAGGGCTGGAGGAATCTTATCTTATCTTATCTTTCCACACACTTTCTTGGCTCCCAACACACACCCTAAAACTAACCCTCACCCTCACCCTCAAACATCACCCTAACCCAAACCCTCACCCTAATCCTAAAACAAAACCTCACCCTAACACTAACTCTCACCCTAAATTTGACCCTCACACTAATCCTCACCCTAACCATAACTCTAACCCTTACCCTAACCCTCTCATCCTCACCCTCACCCTCAGCCTAACCCTAACCCTAACCCTAATCCTAACCCTAACCCTCACCCTCACCCTAACTGTAACCATTACTCAAACCCTCACCCTCACCCTCACCCTAAACCTAACCGTAAACCTAACCCTAACCCTCAAACTAACCCTAAACCTAACCCTCACCCTAACCCTCATCCTAACTAACCCGAACCCTAAAATTAACCCTCACCCTAGACCTCATCCTAACGTTAAACCTAATCCTAACACTCACCCTCATCCTAACACTTACCCTGACCCTCACCATAAACCTAATCCTCAAACTAGCCCTAACCCTCACACTAATCCTAACGCTCACCATAACCCTAACCCTACCCCTCACCCTAAACCTAACCGTAAGCTTAACGCTAACCCTAACCCTCTCCCTGGCCCTCACCTTGAATTTAACCCCTACCCTCACCCTAATCCTCACACTAACCCTAACTCTAACCCTAACCGTAAACCTCAACCTAACCCTCACCCTAAACCTAACACTAACCCAAACCCTAAACATCACCCTAACCCACACCCTCACCCTAACCCTAACCCTCACCCTCATCCTAACCCTCACCCTAATCCTAACCCTCACCCTAAACCTAACCCTAACCCTAACACTAAGCCTAACCCTCACACTAACCCTAAACCTCACCCTAACCCTAAACCTCACCCTCATCCTAACCCTCACCATAACTCTTACCATCACACTAACCCTAACCCTAAAGCTAACCCTAAGCCTAACCCTCAGACTAACCCTAAATGTCACCCTAACCCTAACCCTAACCCTCACACTACCCCTCATCCTGATCCTAATTCTCACCCCAACCCTAACTCTAACCCTAAACCTCACCCTCAACCTAACACTCACGGTCACCCTATCCCTCAACCTAAGGCTAATGGTCAACCACACCCTAAACTCAACATCACCCTCATCCTCACCCTAAACCTCACCGTCAACCTAGACCTCACCATAACCATACCACTAACCCTAAAACTTACATAACATAAACCCTCACCCTCAACCCACCCTCACCCTAACCCTAAACCTCACCCTCACCATAACACTTACCCTCACGCTAACTCTCACATTAACCCTAATCCTCACTGTCACCCTCACTCTCACGGTCACCCTCACCCTAACCATAACCTTCATCCTCTCCCTAACCCTTACTTTCACCCTATCCCGAACCCTCACCCGAACCCTCACATCATGGTAACCATCATCCAAAACATCACACTAACCATAACCCTCACCCTAACCCTATCCCTAACCCTCACCCTAACCCTAAACCTCCCTCTATCCCTCAAACTCACCCTAACCCTAACCCTAACACTCACACTAAAACTAAACCTAAACCTAAACCTCACCCTAACCCTCAACCTCATCCTAAACCTAACCCTCATCCTAACCTTAACCTTAACATGAACACTCACCCTAACCCTATCCCAAAACCTCACAGTCACGCAAACCTAACCCACACCTTAACCCTAACCCTCACCTTAACCCTAACACTAAAACTAACCCTCAACCTCACCCTAACCCTAAGACTAACCCTTAACCTCAACGTAATCCTCACACTAACCCTAACCCTAAACCTCACCTTCATCCTAACCCTAAACCTCACCCTAACCCTCCCTCTAACACTCAAACACACCCTAATCCTCACCCTAAATCTAAACCTCACCCTACACCTCAAACCCTAACCCTAACGGTAACCCAAAACCTAAATTTCCCCCTCACCCTTACCTTCAACCTAACCCTCACCCTAACCCTAACCCTAACCCTAACACTCACCCTAACCCTCACCCTCACCCTAACCATAAACCTAAACCTAAACATCAATCTAACCCTCACCCTAACTCTAATCCTAATCCTAACCCTATTCCTCAACCTCACCCTCACCTTAATTCGAACCCCAAACATAACCCTAAACCTCACCCTCACCTTAACCCTAACTCTAACTCTCACCCTAACCGTAACCCTCACCCTAAACCTAACCCTAACGCTCACCCTCAACCTAACTCTAAACCTCACCCTAACCCTCAACCTAACCCTAACTCTAACCCTAACCCTCAACCTCACCCTAACCCTAAACCTAACCCTAACCCTCATCCTAACCCTAACCCGATCCCTAACCCTAACCCTCACCCTAGACCTCACCCTATCATTAACCCTAATCCTAACCCTCACCCTCAAACTAACCCTCAGCCTAACACTTACCCTCACACTCACCATAACCCTGAACTTCAACTAACCCTAACCCTCTCACCAACCCTAACCCTCACCATAACCCTAACCCTAACCCTCACCCTAACCCTAAACGTAACCCTAACCCTAACCCTAACCTTCATCTTCACCCTAACCCTAACCCTCACCCTAACCCTAACCCTCTCTCTAATACTCAAACTTACCCTAATCATCACTCTAAATATATCCCTAACCCTCACCAAACACAAACCCTCAGCCTCACTCTCACCCTAACACTAACCATCACATTCACCCTCATCCTCAGCCTATCCAGATGCCTAACACTCACCCTCACACTCACCCTCATCCTCAGCCTATCCCTAACCATGAACTTAATCCTAACCCTAAACTTCAACCTGACCCTCACCCTCACCCTAACCCTAACCCTAAACCTAACCCTCACCCTAACTCTTAACCTCACCCTAATCCTTACCCTAACCCTAAGCCTAAACCTAACCCTCACCCTACCCCTCACCCTAACCCTAACCCTAAAACTCACCACCACCCTAAACTTCATTCTACCCTTTACCCTCACCCAAACCCTCACCCTAAACCTAAACACAACCCTAACCCTCACACTAACAATCACCCTAACCCTAACCCTAACCCTAAACTTAACATCACCCTAACCCTCACCCTAACCCTCAAACTAACCCTAACCCTCACCCTAACCCTATCCCTACCACTCTCCCTAACCCTCATCCTAACCCTAACCCTAAACTTAATCCTCACCCTAACCTTAACACTAACCATAAAACCTCATCCTAACCCTCACCTTCACGGTAATCCTCAACCTGACCCTAACCCTCACCCATAACCTAAACCAAACTTTCACCCTCCCCCTAGCCCTAACCCTAAACCTAACCCTCAACCTAAGCCTAACCCTCACCCTAATCCTCACCTTCATCCTAACCCTCACCCTAACCATTACCCTCAAACCTAAAGCTAAACCTAACCCTCACAATAAACCTTACCCTCCCCATAACCATCATCCTCACCCTATCCCTCACCCTAACCTTAAGCCTAACCCTCAACCTAACCCTAAACCTCACCCTCAACCTCACCCTAAATGTAACCCTAACCTTACCCATCAACCTAAACCTCATCCTCACCTTAAACCTAACCCTAACACTCACACTAAACCTAACCCTAACCCTAAATATCCCCTTAACCCTCACCCTCATCTTAACACTAACCCTTACCCTAACCCTAACCCTCACCCTAACCCTAAACCTAACCATAAACAAACCCTCACACTAACCCTAACACTCACCCTAACCCTAACCCAAACACTAACCCTAAACCTCACCCTAACCCTCACTCTACCCTAAACATAACCCTAACCCTAACCATCACCCTACCCCTCACCCTAACCGAAACCCTGAACCTAACCCTCTTCCTCATCCTAACCCTTACACTTACCCTCACGGTAAGTCTAACACTAACCCTAACCCTCACACTAAACCTAACCCTCACCCACACACTAACCCTCACCCTCACCCGAAAACTCATCTCACATGAACCCACACCCTCACACTAAACATCACCCTAAACATAACCCTCACCCTAACCCTAATCCTAACCATCACCCTAATCCTAACCCTCACCCGAAACCTCATCCTCACCCTAAGCCTAACCCTAAACCTAACACTAACCCTAAACCTAACTCTCAACCTCACTTTCACCCTAACGCTACCGCACACCCTAATAGTAACCCTAACCATAAACTTCACCCTAAAACTTACCCTCACCCCTACCCTTACCCTCACCCTAACCATAACCCTAAACCTAACCCTCACACTAACCCTAACCCTCTCGCAAACCATAACCCTACCATTCACCTTAACCCTCATCCTAACCCTAACTTTAACCCTAATGCTCACCCTAAACCTAACCCTAACCATAACCCTCACGCTAACCTTCACCCTCACCCTAGTCCGCACCCTGAACCTAACCCTAACCCTAACCCTAAACCTCACCCTAACCATCACCCTCAACCTAACACTTACCCTCACCCTAACCCTCAACCTAACCCTAACACTAACCCTAACCCTAACCTTAAACATCACCCTAACCGTCACCCTAACCCTAATCTTTACACTCATCCTAACCCTCAACCTAACCCTTACCCTCACCCTAACCCAAAACCTAACCCTCACCCTCACCCTAACACTTACCCTCACCCTAAACCTAAACCTAACCCTCACCCTAACGCTCACCCTAACCCTACTGCTCAGCCTAACCCTCACCCTAACCCTATTACTTACCCTAAATCTCACCCTAAACCTTACCCTAAACCTTACCCCAACCCTCACCCTAAGCCTCACCCTAGAACTTATCCTCACCCTAACCCTAACCCTCACACTAACCCGAAACCTAAACCTCACCCTACACCTAACTCAAACAATAACCCTAACCGTAACTCTCACCCTAACCTTCAACCTCACCATTACCCTCAACATAACCCTCACCCTAAACCTAAAACTCACCCTGACCCTCACCCTCACCCCAACCCTAATCCTAAACCTAAACATCACTCTAACCCTCACCCTAACTCTAACCCTAATCCTAACCCTATTCCTCAACCTCACCCTCACCTTAATTCGAACCCCAAACCTAACCCTAAACCTCACCCTCACCCTAACCCTAACTCTAACTCTCACCCTAACCCTAATCCTCACCCTAAACCTAACCCTACCCTTACCCTCAACATAACTCTAAACTTCACCTTAACCCTCAACCTAACCCTAACACTTACACTAACACACAACCTCACCTTAACCTTAACCCTAACCCTAACCCTAACCCTAACACTCACCCTCACCGTAAACCTCAACCTTACTCTAACCCTCATCCTAATCCTAAAACTAAACCTCACCCTAACTCTAACCCTCACTCTAAATTTCACCCTCACTGTAATCCTCACACTAAGTATAACCCTAACCCTTACCCTAACCCTGTCAACCTCACACTCACCGTCAGCCTAACCCTAACCCTAAACCTAATCCTGACCCGATCCCTCACCCTCACCCTAACCCTAACAGTTACCTTAAATCTCACCCTCACCCTCACCCTCACCCTAACCCTAACCCTCATCCTCACCCTAACCTTAATCCCAGCACTCACCCTAACCCTAAACGAAAACCTCTCCGTCACACAAAACCTAACCCTAACCCTCACCTTAACCCTAACACTAAACCTAATACTCAACCTCACACTCACCCTCACACTAACCCTTAACCTCAACCTAATCCTCACACTAACCCTAACCCTCACCCTAAACCTAACACTCCCTCTAACCCTCAAACTCACCCTAATCCTCACCCTAATCATACCCCTAACCCTCACCAATCCCAAACCCTCAGCCTCACTCTCACCCTAACTCTGACCATCACACTCACCCTCACCCTCACCCTATGCAGATGCCTAATCCTCACCCTCAAACTCACCCTCATCCTCAGACTATCTGTAACCCTAAACCTAATCCTAACCCTAAACTTCAACCTGACCCTCAACCTCAGGCTAACCCTAAACCTAACCCAAACCCTCCCCCAAAACTTAACCTCACCCTAACCCTTACCCTAACCCTAAGCCTAAAACTAACCCTCACCCAACCCCTCACCCGAATCCTAACCCTAACTCGCACCACCACCCTAACCTTCATCCTAAACTTTACCCGCACGCTAAACCTCAACCTAACCATAACCCTAACCCTAAACCTCACACTAACAATCACCCTAACCCTAAACCTAACCCTAACCATAACATCACCCTAACCCTTACCCTAACCCTCACACTAACCCTAAGCCTCACCCTACCCCTAACCCCAAAACTCACCTTAACCCTAATCCTAACCCTAACCCTAATCCTAATCCTCACCATAACCCTAACACTAACACTAACCTTCACCCTCACCCTAACTGTCACTTTCACGGTAATCCTCAACCTAACCCTAACCCTCACCCATACCCTAAAACTAAACCTCCCCCTCCTCCTCCCCCTAACCCTCACCCTCACCCTAGCCCTCACCTTAAACCTAACTCTCACCTTAAGCCTAACCCTCACCGAAATCCTCACCCTCATCCTAACCCTCACCCTAACCCTTCCCCTCAACATAACCTTAAACCTAAACCTAACCCTCACAATAACCCTTACCCTCACCGTAACCCTCATCCTCACTCTAACCTCACCCGAACCCTAACCCTAACCCTAATCCTCAACCTCATCCTAAACCTCACCCTCACCCTTACCCTCATGGTAACCCTAATCCTAATCCTAACCCTAAACCTCAAACTAACCCTAACGCTCACAATAACCCTACCCTAGCCCTCACCCTAACCCTCATCCTAAACCTATCCCTAACACTCACACTCATCCTAACCCTAACTCTAACCCACAACCTAACCCTAAACCTCAAACTCAATCTCAAACTAAAAGTTACCCTAACCTTACCCCTCACCCTAAACCTCATCCTCACCCTAACCCTAACCCTAACACTCGCACTAAGCCTAAACCTAACCCTAAACCTCACCCTAACCCTCACCCTCATCCTAACACTAACCCTCACCATAAACCTTACCCTCACCCTAAACTTAACCCTAACCCTAAACCTCACATTAACCCTAACACTCACCCTATCCCTAACCCAAACACTAACCCTAAACCTCACCCAAACCCTCATCCTACCCTAAACATAACCCTAACACTAAGCCTCAACCTACCCCTCACCCTAACCGAAACCCTAATCCTAACCCTTACCTTCATCCTAACCCTCACCCTTACACTTACACTCACGGTAACCCTAACCCTAACCCTAACCCACACACTAACTGTAAACCTCACTATATTCCTAAACCTATCCCTCACCCTAACCCTAACTCTAACACTAACCCTCACCTCAATCCTCACCCTAACCCTAACCTAACCCTAACCCTAACCCTCACACTAAACCTAACACTCACCCTAACCCTAACCCTAAACCTAACCCTGACCCTCACACTAAACCTAACCCTCACGCTAATCATAACCCTACCCCTCAGCCTACCCCTCAGCCTAACCCTAAACCTCACCCTTTCCCTAACCCTAACCCTTACCCTCACCCTCACACTAGCCCTCACCCTAACACTAAAACTAACCTTAACCCACACCCTAACTGTCACCCTCACCCTAACAGTAACCCTCATCCTCACACTCACCCTCAGCCTAAACCTTACCCTAACACTAATCCTAACCCTAAACCTCACCCTCATCCGCACCCTAACTCTAACCCTAACCCTCACCCTAAACCTCACCAAAACCCTTACCCTCACCTAACCCGAACCCTAAACCTAAACCCAACACTCACACTTATCCTAACCCTCAGCCTAACCCTAATCCTTCCCCTCACCCTAACCTTCACCCTAACACTAACCCTAATTCTAACCCTCACCCTACCCCTAACCTTAATCCTCACCGGCAGCCTAACCCTCACTTTCACCCTAACCCTCACCCTGTACCTCACCAAAACATTTACCCTCACCTAACCCGAACCCTAAACCTAAACCCAACACTCACACTTATCCTAACCCTCACCCTAAACATAGTCCTTCCCCTCACCCTAACCCTCACCCTAACACTAACCCTAATTCTAACACTCACCCTACCCCTAACCTTAATCCTCACCTTCAGCCTAACCCTCACTTTCACCCTAACCCTCACCCAAATCTTAACCCGCACCCACACCCTAACTCTCACCCTCCCCCCAACACTCACCCTCACCCTAACCCTCAGCCTCACCCTAAACATCATCCTAACCATAAGCCTTATCCTAACCCAAAATCTAACCCTCACCCTAAACATAACCCTCACCCTAAAACTCATCCCCACCCTAATCCTCTCCCTAAACCTAAGCCTAACACTTACCTTAACCCTAACCTTCACCCTCACCCTCACCCCCACCCTAGTCCTCACGCACACTCTAGCCCTCACCCTAACCCTAACTCTAACCCTACCCCTACCCCTCACCCTCTTACTCAGTCTAACCATAAATCTAACTCTAATCCTAACCCTAACCTCATCCTCTCCCTAACCCTAACCCAAACCTTAACTCTCACACTAACCCTAACTCTAACATTAATCCTAACCCTTACCCTAACACTAACCCTAACCCGAACCCTTACCATCACGCTAACTCTCACACTAACCCTAAACCTAACCCTCACACTAACCCTCATGCTAACACTCACGCTAACCCTAACCCTCAATCTCACCATAACCCTCACCCTAAGCCTTACCCTCACCCTAACCCTAACCCTCACCCTGACCCTAACCCTAACCCTAACCCAAACCCTAAACCTAACACTCACCCTAAAGCTCACCTTAACCGTAACCCTAAACATAACCCTCACCCTACTCCTCACCCTTACGCTAACCCTAACACTCACCCCTACCCTAAACCTAACCCTAAATTTTCTCCTATCCCTATACTTCTAGCTAACCCTAATCCTAACCCTAACTCTCATGCTAACCCTAATCAAACCCCGAAACTTAACTTTCAATATTACCCTCCCCCTAACCATAACCCTACCTCTCACCCTAACCCTCATCCTAACCATTACCCTAACACTTACCCTAACCCTAACCCTCACAGTAACCCTAACTCTAACTCTAACGCTAACCCTCACCCTCAACCTCAGTCTAACCCTAACCCTAACCCTAATCCTAACCCTAACCCTCACCCTCACCCTCACCCTAACTCTAACCCTAAACCCAAACCTAAACCTCACCCTAACTCTAACCCTAACCCAACCCTATCCATCACCCTAACGCTAACACTAACCCAAAACCTTACCATAACCCTCACCCTCAACCGAAACCTAACCCTAACCCTCACCCTAAGCCTCACACTAACCCTAACGCTAACCCTAAAACTCAACTTCACAATAAACCTTACCCTTACCCTTATCCTCACCCTAACGCTGACCCTAACCCTAACCCTAAACCTCACACTAATCCTAATCCTAACCCTAACACTAATCCTAAACCTAACCCTCACCCTCACCCTAACCCTCACCATCACCCTAACCCTCACCCTAACCCTAACCCTATCACTAACCCTCAACCTAACCCTAATCCTAATACTAACCATAAGCCTCAGCCTCACCCTCACCCTAAGTCTAACCCAAACCCAACTCTAACCCTCAACCTAACTCTAACCCTAACCCAAATCTAACCCTCCCTTAACCCTAACCCTAACCCTAAACCATACTCTAAACCTCACGCTCACCAGAAACCTAACCCTAACACTAACCCTAACCCTAACCTTCACCCTCACCCTAAACCTCATCCTAACCCTTATACTTACAATAACCCTGACCCTAACCTTAACACTAACCCTCACAGTAAACCTAACCATAACCCAAACCCTCATCCACACCCTAAATCTAATCCTAACCCTTAAAATCACCCTACCCCTCACCGTCACTCTAACCCTAACCCTAACCCTAACCCTCACCCCAAACCTAACTCTCAATCACATCCTAATCCTCACCTTCACCCGAACATTCGCCCTCACACTAACGCACTCCCTCACCCTAAACATCACCCTAATCCTAAACCACACCCTAAACCTAAACCTAAACCTCAGCCTAAACCTAACCCTCACCTTCACCCTCACCCTAAGCCTAACCCTCACCCTAACTCTAACCCTAAACCTAACCTTAACCCTCACAATCACAATCACCAAAAACCTAACCCCAACCCTATCCCTCACCCTCAACCTCACCCTAAGCCTAAACCTATCGCACACCCTCACCCTCACCCTAACCCTAACCCTAACCCTAACCCTATCACTAACCCTCACCCTAGGCCTAACACTAACCCTAAACCTAACTCTCACCCTCACCCTAAGCATTACCCTAACCCTCTGCCTCACCCTCAGCCTCAGCCTAACACTAACTCTCACCCTAACACTCAACCTAACCCTAACCCTCACCCTAATCCTAACCCTAACGATCAACCTCACCCTAACCCTCACCCTAAAGCTAACCCTCACCCACACCATAACCCTTACCCTCACCCGTACACTCACCCTCACACTAACCGACACCCTTACCCTAAACATCACACTAACTCTAACCCACACCCTAAACCTAACCCTAACACTCACCCTAAACCTAACCCTAACACTCACCCTAACCCTAACCCTCACCCTCACCCTAAGCATAAACCTAAACCTAAGATTAACCCTAAACCTAACTGTCACCCTCACCCTCACCCGAACCTTAAACCTAACCCTAACACTATCCCTCAGCCTCACCCTCACAGTAACCGTAACCCTCTCCCTCACCCTTACCCTAAGCCTAACCCTCACCCTCACCTTAATCCTAAACCTAACCCTCTCCCTCACCCTCACCTTCAGCCTAACACTAACCATAACCCTAACCTTCACCCTCACCCTTAACCACAACCACACCCTAAACCTCACCTTCACCAGAACCCTCAACCAAATCTTAACCCTAAACATCTCCCTAAACTGAACTCTTAACCTAACCCAAAAACTAACCCTCAAGCTAAATCTAATCCTCACCCTCATCCTAAGCCTAACCGTCACCCTAACCCTAAACCTAACCCTCACACTCAACCTAACCCAATCCCTCACCCTCACCCTAACCCTAATGCTCAACCTCACCCTAAAACTCACCGTCACCCTAATCCTCACCCTAATCCTAACACTCACTCTAACCCTAATCCGAAACCTCACCCTCACCCTAACCCTCACCCTCACCCTCACCCTCACCCTAAGCCTAACCCTAAACCTAACACTAACCCTAAACCTAAATCACACAGTCACCCACACCCTTACACTAACCCTAACACTAACCCTAACCCTCACCATAAAAATCACCCTAAACTTAACCGTAACCCTAACCTTCACCCTCACCCTAATCCTATAACTCACCCTCACCCTAAACATAACCTTAAACCTAACCACAAATCTAACCCTCACCATAACCTTCACCCTAAGCTTAACCGCAACCCTAACTTAACACTCACCCTCACCGTATGACTAATCCTAAAACTCTCCCTCACCTTCACCCTCACCCTCTGCCTAACACTAACCCTAACCCTAACACTCACCCTAACCTTAACACTAACCCTAACCCTCACCCTAATCCTAACCCTCAACCACACCCTAACCCTCAGCATCACCCTAAGCCTCAACCTAACTCTAGCCCTCACCCACACCCTAACCCTTAACTTCACCCGAACCCTCACTCTGACACTAACCCACACCATCACCCTAAACATAACCCTAACTGTAACCCTCACCCTCACCCTTACCCTAACCCTCACCATAATCCTAACCCTCACCCTCACCCTAAGGCTAAACCTAAACCTACGACTAACCCTAAACCTAAAACTCACCCTCACCCTCAACCGAAGGTAAACCCAAACCCTAAACCTAACCCTCACCCACACCCTCACCCTCACCCTAACCCTAAACCTCACCCTAACCCTCACGCTCACAGTCACCCTCAACCTAACCCTAACCTTAAACCTCACACCATCCCTTACCCTAATCCTTATCCTCACCCTAAACCTAAAGCTAACCCTAACCCTAACCCTCACACTAACCCTAACCCAAACCCTCACCCTCACCCTAACCCACACCCTAACACTTACCCACACCCTAACCATAACCCCAACCCTAACCCTAAGCCTTACACTAAACCTAACTATCAACCTAACCCTAAACCTAAGCCTAACCTTAACCCTCACGCCCAACCTCAACCTTACCCTAAACCGAACCCTCATCATCAACCTCACCCTAAGCCTAACCCTAAACCTCACTCTAACCTTAACACTAACCCTAACAATAACCCTCACACTAAACCTAACCATCACCCTAAACCTAACCCTAAGCCTAACCTTAACCCTCACCCCCACCCTCAACCTTACCCTAAACCTAACCCTCAATATCAACCTCACCCTAAGCCTAACCCTAAACCTCACTCTAAATCTAACCCTAACCCTCACCCTCCCCCTCACCCTAAGGCTCAAACTCACCATCACCCTGGCA
Organism: Dipodomys merriami; assembly: GCF_024711535.1. Taxonomy (NCBI): domain Eukaryota; kingdom Metazoa; phylum Chordata; class Mammalia; order Rodentia; family Heteromyidae; genus Dipodomys; species Dipodomys merriami. The sequence continues at coordinate 51,015 of NW_027204760.1, forward strand.
CAAAGCCTAACCATAACCCTCATCCTAACCCTAATGCTCAGCCTAAAAACCCTAACCCTCAAACTCACCCTCACCCTAAACTTAACCATCACTCTAAACTTAACCCTACCTCTGAGCCTAAAACTCACACTAACCCTCACCCTAAACCTAAACCTCAACCTCACCCTAGCCCTCAGCTTACACTAACCCTAACCCTAACCCTCACTCTCACTGTCACCCTTACCCTCACCCTAATCCTAAACCTCAACCACACCCTAAACCTCACCCTCACCAGAACCCTAATCATAAACATCACCATAAACCGAACCCTCATCCTAAATCTAACCCTAACCCTCACCCTAAACCTAACACCTCACTCTCACCCTCACCCTCACACTAAGCCTAACCCTCAACCTAACCCTAACCCTAACCCACACCGGAACATTAATCCTAACACTCAACCTATCCCTAACCCTCACTCTAACCCTAACCCTAAAACTCAACCTCACCCAAACCCTCACCATCACCCTAACCCTCACCCTAACCCAAACCCTCACGCTCACCGTAACCCTAACCTTAACCCTAAACCTATCCCTCACACTAACCCACACCCTCACCATAAACATCACCCCATCCCTTACCCTACCCCTCACTCTATACCTAACCCTAACTTTCACCTTGATTCTCACCCTTACCGTACCCCTATCCCTCAACCTCACCCTAACACTAACCCTAAACCTAATACTCACCCTCACCATAATCCTAACCCTAAACCTCACCCTCACCCTCAGCCTAACACTAACCCTAATCCTAGCCCTCACCTTCACCCTCACCCTAATCCTAATCCTAACCCTAAGACTCACCCTCATCCTCACCCTAACTCTAACCCAAACCCAACTCTAACCCTCAACCTAACTCTAAACCTAACCCAAATCTAACCCTCCCTTAACACTAACCCAAACCCTAAAACATACCCTAACAGTCACGCTCACCAGAAACCTAACCCTAACACTAAACCTCATCCTCACCCTCACAATAACCCTCACCCTAACCGTAATGCTAACCCTAACCCTCACCCTAAAACTCATCCTAAAAATTATCCTTACAATAACCCTGTGCCTAACTCTAAAACTCACCCTAACACTAATCCTAACGCTCACCCTAACCCTAACCCTAAACCAAACCCTCATCCTCACCCTAATCCTAATCATAACCCTGACAATCACCCTACCCCTCACCGTAACTCTAACCCTCACCCTAACCCTAACCCTCACCATAAACCTAACCCTCAATCATGCCCTAACCCTCACCCTCACCCGAACACTCGCCCTCACACTAACGCACTCCCTCACCCTAAACATCACCCTAACCCTAAAACTCACCCTAAACCTAAACCTAAACCTCACCCTAACCCTAACCCTCACCCTCACCCTCACACTTAGCCTAACCCTCACCCTAACTCAAACCCTAATCCTAACCCTAACCCTCACCGTCACAATCACCCTAAACCTAACCACAACCCTCACACTCAACCTCACCCTCACCCTCACCCTAACCCTAACCCTATCCCTAACCCTCACCGTAAGCCTAATACTAACCTTAAACCTAACACTCACCCTCACCCTAAGCCTAACCCTAACCCTCTCCCTCACCCTCACCCTCAGCCTAACACTAACCCTCACCCTCACCCTAACCCGAACACTCAACCTAACCCTAACACTCACCCTAATCCTAAACCTAAAGCTCAACCTCACCCTAACCCTCACCGTCACCCTAACCCTCACTCTAAAACTAACTCTCAACCACACCATAACCCTTACCCTCACCTGAACTCTCACCCTCACACTAACCCACACCTTCACCCTAAACATCACACTAAAAATAACCTACACCCTAAACCTAACCCTAACCCTAACCCTAACACTATCTCTCACCCTCACCCTCACAGTAACCCTAACCCAAACCCTCACCCTAAGCCTAACCCTCACCCTCACCCTAATCCTAAACCTAACCCTCTCCCTCACCCTCACCTTCAGCCTAACACTAACCGTAAACCTAACCTTCACCCTCACTCTCACCCTCAACCACACCCTAAACCTCACCCTCACAGGAACCCTCACCCTCACCCTAACCATAAACATATCCCTAAACCGAACTCTTAACCTAACCCCAAACTAAGCCTCAAGCTAAATCTAATCCTCACCCTCACCCTCACCCTCATCCTAAGCGTAATCCTCACCCTAACCCTAATAATAACCATCACCCTAACCCTAACCCTAACCCTCACACTCAACCTAAACGTAACCCTCATCCTCACCCTAACCTCAACGCTCAACCTCAACCTAACCCTCACCTTCACCCTAACCCTCACCATCATAATAACCCTAACCCTCACCCTAACCTAATCCTAAACATCACCCTAAACCTAACCCTCACCCTCACACTCACCCTCACCCTAAGCCTAACCCTAAATCTAACACTAACCCTAAACCTAAATCTCACACTCACCCTCATCCTTACGCTAACCCTAACCCTAACCCTCAACATCACAATCACCCTAAACCTAACCCTAACCCTAACCTTCATCCTCACCCTAACACTATCCCTCACCCTCACCCTCACCCTATTCTTAAACCTAACTCTAAACCTAACCCCAACCATAAGCCTCACCCTAAGCCTAACCCTATCCCTAAACTTAACACTCAGCTTCACTGTATGACTAATCCTAACCCTCTCCCTCACCCTCACCCACAGCCAAACACTAACCCTAACCCTAACCCTCACCATCACCCTAACCCTCACCCTAACGCTAAACCTCACCCACACCCTAACCCTTACCTTCACCAGAACCCTCACCCTCTGACTAACCCACACCATCACCCTAAACATAACCCCAAATGTAACCCTCACCCTCAGCCTAACCCTAAACCTAAACCTCACACTAGCCCTAACCCTCAACCTAAACCTAAATCTAACCCTCACCATCACCCTCACCCTCACCCTAACCTTATCCTGACCCTATCCCTCACCATAACCCTAACCCTAACCCTAAACATATCCCACACCCTAACCCTAAGGTTAAGCCTCACGCTAACCCTCAACCTATCCCTAACCCTAACCCTCACCCTAATCCTCACCCTCACCCTAATCTTCTGCCTAACCCTAAACCCAACCCTTACTTAACTGAAACCCTCACCCTCACCCTCACCCTAACCCTAACCATAACTATAACCTACCCCTCACCCTAACACTCACAATAACCCTAACCCTCACCCTCATCCTGAAACTAATCCTTATCCTAACCCTTAGCCTATCCCTCACCCTCACCCTAACACTCACCCTAACCCTTACCCTTACCCAATCCAAAAACCTAACCCTAATCCTAACCCACACAATAACCCTAACACTCACGCTAACCCTATCCCTAACACTAAACCTAAACATCACCCCAACTCTCAACTAAACATAACCCTACCCCTAAAACTAACCCTCACCCTTGCCCTAACCCTAATCCTAAACCTAATCCTAACCCTCCCCCTCCCGCTCACACTCACCCTAACCCTAACCCTAACCCTCACACTAACCCTAACCCTAACCCTAAACCTACCCTTCACCCTACCCTCACACTAACCTTAACCCTAACTCTAAACCTCACCCTCACCCTAAAACTCAACCTAACCCATATCCTAACCCTAACCCTCACCCTCACCCTAACTCTAAACCTAACCCTCACCCTAATCCTCACCCTAAAACTCAACCTCAACCTAACCCTCACCCTCAACCTAACCCTCACCCTAACCCTAACCCTAAACCTCACCCTCATCCTAAACCTCACCCGAACACTTAACCTCAACGTAACCCTAACCTTAACCGTAAACCTAACCTCAGACTAACCCTAACCCAAACCCTAACCCTCACAAGCCCCCTAAACTTCAACCTAAACCTAACCCTAACTCTCATCCTTACACTAAACCACACACTCAACCTCAAGCTAACCTTAACCTTAACCCTAAACATAAACCTCACTCTAACCCTCACCCTCACCCTCACGCTAAACCTCACCCAAAACCTTACCTTCACCCTAACCCGAACCCTCAACCTAACCATAAACCTATTAATCCTAACCCTCAACCTAACCCTAATCCTACAGCTCACCTGAACCCTCACTCTAACACTAACCCTAACCCTAACCATCACCATAACCCTAACCCTAATCCTCACCCTCACCCCAACCCTCATTTTCACACTAACCCTCACGCTAATCCTAACCTTCACCCACACATTAACTCTCACCCTCAAAGGAACCCTCACCCTCACACTAACCCTCACCCTCACCTTGAACATCATCCTAACCATAACCCTCACCCTAACCCTAAACCTATCCCTCACCCTAAGCCTAATCCTCACCCTATTCCTCACGCTCAATCTAATTCTCTCCCTAACCCTGACCCTAACCCTTACACTAACCATAACCCTCACCCTCACACTCACCCTAAACCTAACCCAAACCCTAGCCCTCAAACTCAACCTCACCCTCACCCTCAACATAACACTAACCCTCACTCTAATCATACCATAACCCTCACTCTCACAGTAAACCTAAACTTAACCCTAAGCCTCACCCTAAGGCTAACCCTAACATTAATCACAACACTCACCCTAACCCTCACCTTAACACTAACCCTAACGCTAACCCTCACCCTCAGGCTAACCCTCACCCTAACCCTAACCCTCACCCTAAACCTAACCCTAAACCTGCCCCTAACCAAAACCCTGACCCTCACCCTCAGACTAACCCTAATCCTAACCCTAAACCTCACTTTCAACTTCACCCTAACACTAAGCCTAACCCTAAGTCTAACACTCACCATCACCCTAATCCTCACCCTAAACATTACCCTCACAGTAACCCTCATCCTAACCCTAACCCTAACGCTAACACTGACCCTAACCCTAACACTCACACTCACCCTCACCGACAGCCTAACATTAACCGTTGCCCTAAACCTTACCCTCACCATACCCTAAACATAACCCCAACTCTAACACTCACCCTAACCCTAACACTAACACAAAACCTAAACCTAACTCTAACCCTAACCCTCACCCTAACCCTCACCCTAACCCTAACCATAAACATAACCCTAACCATCATCCTACCCTTCACACTACCCCTACCCCTAACCCTCAACCTCACCCTAACACTCACCCTAACCCTTATACTACCCCTAACCTTCAACTTCACCTTCACCCTAACACTCACCTTAACCCTAACCCTCACCACAACCTAACCCTCACCCTCATCCTGACCCTCACCCTCACCCTAAACATCACACTAACCCTAATCCTCACCCTAACATTAACCCTACCCCTCAACCTAACCCTAACCCTCACACTCACCATAACTTTAAGCCTAACCCTAACCGGAACCCTAAAACAAAACCTAACCCTCACCCTCACCCTAACCCTAAACCTAACCTTAAACCTCACACTCACACTCACCCTCACCCTAACCCTAACCCTCACCCTAACCCTAAACCTAACCCTCACCCTAACCCTCACACTAACCCTAATGCTAACCCTAAACCACACCCTCATCCTGACACTCACCCTAACCCTTACCCTCACCCTAACCCTAATCCTATCACGAAACCTAACCCTCACCCTAACACTAACCCTCACCCTAATCATAACCCTACCCCTCAGGCTAACCCTCAAACAAACGCTAAAACTCTCGCGAAACCAAATCCTAACCCCTCCATCAACGAAACCCTGACCCTCACCCTCACCCTAACCCTAACCCTCACCTTCACCCTAACCCTCACCCTAACACTTATTCTCACCCTAACCCTCACCCTAGCTCTAATCCTAACCCTCACACTAACCCTAACACTCACCCTAACCCTAAACCTAACACTAAACTTAAACCTCACCCTAACCCTCACACTAACCCTAACAATATCCCTAACCCTAACACTCACCCTACCTCTCACTCTTTCCCTAACACTAATCCTAACCATCACCCTCACACTAACTCTTACACTAACCCTAACCCTCACACTTGTCTTCACCCAAACCCTAACCCTAAACTCACCCTAACCCTCATCCTAACCCTCCCCCTCCCCCTAACACTAAACCTAACCCTCATCCTCACCCTAACACTCACTCTCACCCTAACCCGAATCCTAACCCCCATGCTCACCCTAACCCTCACACTTATCCTTAACCTCTCGGTAACCCAACCCTAATCCTAAACCTAACACTTACATTAACCCTAACCCTCACCCTAACTCTACGCTACCCCTCAACCTACCCATCAACCTGACCCTAATCCTCACCCTAACCCTAACCCTAACCCTCACCCTAAAACTCACCCAGAACTTAGCCCTCACAATAACCCTAACACTAACCCTAACCCTTAACTAACCGAAACACTCAACCTCTCCCTAACCCTAACCCTCACCCTCACCCTAACACTTACCCTCATCCTAACCCTCACACTAACACTAACCCTCAACCTCACCCTCACGATCACACTCACCCTAACCCTAACCCTCACCCTCACCCTAACCCTCAACCTCACACTCACCCTCACCAAAAACATCAGCCTAAACCTAACCTTCACCCTAACCCTAACGCTAACCCTCCTTCTAACCTGCAAACTCACCCTAATCCTCACCCTAAACATAAACCTAACCCTTACTAAGGGAAACCCTCACCCTCACTGTCACCCTCACCTAACCCTAATCCTCATCCTAACCCTAACACATTAATCCTTACACTCACCCTAACCCTAACCCTAAATGTCAACCTCCCCCAAACACTCACCCTAACCCTTAGCCTCACCCTAACCCTAATCCTAACCCTAACCCTCACCCTAATCCTCACCCTGACCCTAACCATAACCCTAAACCTAACCCTCAACTTAACCCTCACCGTCACCCTAACCCTCACCCTACCCTAATGCTCAACCTCATCCTAATCCTCACCCTAAACGTTACCCTCAACCTAACCCTAATCCTAAACCTATCACTCACAATAAACCTTACCCTCACCCCAAACATAAACCTTCCTCTCAGGCTAACCCTCACCCTAACCCTAATCCTAACCCTCACCCTCCTTCTAACCCTCAACCCTACCCTTACCCTCATGGTAACCCTAACCCTAAACCTAACCCTAAACCTCACACTAACCCTAACCTTCACACTAACCCTAACCCTACCCCTCAAAATAACCCTCCTCCTAAACCTAACCCTAACCCTCACACTCACCCTAACCCTAACCCTAACCCTCACCCTAGATTTCACCCTAACCCTAAACCTAATCTTAAACCTCACCCTCACCCTAACACTCACCCAAACCCTAACCCTAACTCTTACACTAAGCCTCATACTAACCCTCACCCAAAACCTAACCCCAACCCACTCCATCACCCTACCCCTCAGCCTCACACTAAACCTAAGCCTAACACTAACACCAATCCAAAACTTAACCCTCACCCTCATACTAACCCTAAACCTCACCCTCATCCTAACCCTCACCCTAACACTTACCCTCACTCTAATCCTACCCTTAAACCTAACCCTCACACTAACCCTAACCCTCAACCCAACCATAACCCTACCTCTCACACTAACCCTCAACCTATCCCAAAACCTAATCCTCTCCCTAACCCTAAACCTAACCCTCACACTCACCCTAACCCTAACCCTAACCCTACCCCTCAGCCTACCCCTCTCACTGACCCTAACATTCACCCTCACCCTGACCCTAATCCTAAACTTAAACCTTGCCCTAACCCTCACCCTTAGCCTAAACCTCACGCTAACCCTTACACTCACCCTAACACTAAACCTAACCCTAACCCTAACACACATACTAACACTAACACTCACCCTAAACTTAACCCTATCACTAACCCTAAACCTCACCCTACCCTAACCATAACCCTAACCCTAACCCTCACCCTAACCCTAAACCTAACCCTAAACCCTAACCCTCACCCTAACCCTAAACCTAACCCTAAGCCTCACACTAACCTTAACCCTCCCAATAACCCTAACCCTACCCCTCACCCTAACACACATCCTAAACCTAACACTAACCCTAACACTCACCCTAACCCTAAACCTCACCCTCACCCTCAACCTAACCTTAATCCTACCCCTCAACCTGTCCCTCATCCTAAACATAACCCTAACACTTACACTCACCCTAACCCTAAACATAACCCTAAACCTCAACCTCACCCTCACCCTCAGCCTGGCACTAACCCTCACCCTAAACCTTACCTCACCCTACCCTAACTCTAACCCTAACCCTAACCCTAACACTCACCCAAACCCTAACACTTACCCTAAACTTAACCCTAACCATAACCCTCAAGCTAACACTCACCCTTACCCTTACACTAAACCTAACCCTCAAACTCACTGTCATCCTAAAACTCTGCTTTACCCTAAAAGTCACCCACACCCTAACCCACACGTGAACCCTCACACCTACCCTAACACTCACCCTCACATTAAACATCACCCTAACCCTAACCCTCACCCTCACCCTAACCCTTACCCTCACCATAAACATAACCCACACCTTCATCCTAACCCTATGCCTAACCCTAATCCTAATCCTTAACCTACCACTTACCCTCACCCTAACACTAAACCTAGCCCTAAACCTCACCCTCACACTCACCCTTACCCTAACCCTAACCCTCACCCTCACTCTAACCCTAACCAAAACCCTAACCCTAACCCTCACCCAACACCTCACTGTAACCCTTAACCGAACCCTAACCCTCACCCTCTCCCTAACCCTAAACCTAACCCTAAACCTAAACCTAACCCTCATCCTCACCGTACCACTCACTCTTACCCTAAACCTAAACCTAAACCTAACCTTCACGCTAAACCTCACCCTAACCCTAAACTAACCCTCAACCTCACCCTAGCACTCACCCTCACCCTAACCCTAACCCTCACGCTAACCCTCACCCTAACCCTCACCCTTACCATTCCCCTCAAGGTAACCCTCACCTAACCCTAAACCTAACTCTCGCACTAACACTAAGGCTCACACTTACCCTAACCGTACTCCTCACCCTAAGTCTCAACCTAAACCTAACCCTAACCCTAAACCTCACCCCTACCCTCACCCTAACCCTCTCCCTAAGCCTCACCCTAACCCCAAGCCTCACCCTCTCCCTAACCTTCAACCTAACCCTAAGCCTCACCCTCACCCTAACCCTAACCCTCACCCTCACTCTAACCCTAATGCTATCCCTCACCCTAACCCTCATCCTACCCTTAACCCTAAAACTAACACTCACCGTAACCCTAACCCTAACCCTCACCCTCAGCCTAACCCTAACCCTCACCCTACCCCTTACCCACACCCTACCCAAACCCTAAACCTAACCCAAACACTCACCCTAACCCTAACACTCACCCTCACCCTCACCGAAACCATAACACTAACCCTAAACCTCACCCTAACTCTCCCCTTAACACTAACCCTAACCCTAACCATCACCCTAATCATCACCCTAAACCTGACACTAACTATAACACTCACCCTCACTCTAAACATAACCCTAACCCTAACCCTCATTCTAACCTTCAAACTAACCCTAACGCTAACAGAAAACCTCAAATTCACCCTAAACCTCACCCTAAACTTTACCCTCACCCTAACCCTAAACAATACCCTCACACTAATCCTAATCCTCACCCTAACCCTAATCATACCCCTCAACCTTTCCTTCACCCTAACACGAACACTAACCCCAACCCTCACCCTAATCCAATCCCTCAAACACATCTTATCCCTCACCCAAAACCTCACCCTCACCCTAATACTCACCATCTCCCTAAACATCACCCTAAACCTAACCCTCATGCAAACCCTAAACCTAAACCTCACACTAAAGCTAACCCCCACCCTAACCCTTATCCTAATCCTAACACCCAACCTCACCCTCACCCTTATCCTAAACCTAAAACTAACCCTAATCCTAAAAACAACCCTCACCCTCACCCTAACAATAACTCTAACCCTCACCCTAACCCTCACCTAAACCTAACCCTAACCGTAACCCTCACCCTAGACCTCACCCTAATCCTAATGCTAATCCTAACACTTACCCTCACCCAAACCGTAACCCTAACACTAATCCTCACCCTAACCCTAAACTTAACCATCAACCTCACCCTAACAATAAACCTAACCCTAACCCTAACCCTAAACCTCATCCTCAACCTACCACTCACTCTCACCCTAACCCTAAACCTAAACCTAATCCTCACCCTAACCCTAACCCTAAGGCTCAACCTAACCTTAACCCTCACCCTCACCATAACCCTAAGCCTAACCCTAACAGTAACACTAAACCTAAACCTAACCCTCAACCTCACCCTCACCCTAAACCTAACCCTATACTCACACTCTCATTAACCCTTAACCTAACCGTAAAACTAACCCTTAACCTAACCCTATCAATAACCCTCACCCTAACCCTCACCTAAACCTAACCCTAACCGTAACCCTCACCCTAAACCTCACCCTCATCCTAAAACTCACCCTAACTCTTAACCTCAACCTAACCCTAATCCTATCACTAAGCCTAACCCTCACCCTAAAACTAACCCTCACCCTAACCATATCCCTACCCCTCATGCTAAAACTCAACCTACCCCTAACCCTAACCATAACCATAACCCTAACCCTAACCCTTACCTAACCGAAACCCTAATGCTCACCCTCACCCTCACCCTAACCCTCAACCTAGCCCTAACATTTACCCACACCCTAACCCTCAAACAAACGTTAATCCTCTCACTAAACCAAACCTAACCCTTACTTAAACGAAACCCTCACTCTCACCCTCACCCTAATCCTCACCCTCACCCTAACCCTCATCCTAACCCTTACCCTCACCCTAACCCTAACCCTAACCCTAATCCTAAACTGCACACTAACCCTAACACTCACTCTAAACCTAACCCTAACACTAACCATAAACCTGACCCTAACCCTAACCCTCACCTTCACCCTCACCCTTACTCTTACACTAACCCTAATCCTCACCCTCGCCCTCACCCTAAACCTTACCCTAAACTCACCCTAACACTAAACCTTACCCTAACCCTCATCCTAACCCTAACACTCACCCTCACCCTAACCCAAAACCTAACCGTATCCCTCACCCTAACCCTCACCCTAACCCTAACCTTAACCCTAGCCCTCATCCTCACCCTAATACTCTCTCACCCTAACCCTAACCCTAACCCCCACGCTCACACTAACCCTCACCCTTAACCTTAACCTCACAGTAACCCTAACCCTAACAATAACACTAACTCTCACACTAACCCTAACCCTCACTCTAAACCTTACCCTACCACTCACCCTAACCCTCAACCTAAACCTAACATTAATCCTAACCGTCATCTTCACCCTAACCCTCACCCTAACACTCACCCTCACCCTCACTCTCACTCTCACCCTAACGCTAAAACTACCCCTCACCCTAACCTTCATCCTCACCCTAAACCTAAACCTATTCCTAAACCTAACATTCAGCCTAACCCTAAACCTCACCCTAACCATTAACCTCACCCTACCCTAATCCTAACAGTAAACCGAACCCTCAAACTAACCCTAACACTCACCCAAAATCTAACCCTAACACTAACCCTAACCCTCACCCTAAACCTCACCCTAACACTAACCCTAAACCTAACCCTAATGCGAACCCTCACCCTCACCCTAACACTTTTCCTAACACTCACCCACACCCTAACCCTCTCCCTAAACCTACACCTAACCCTAACCCTCACCCTCACTGTAACCCTAACCCTCAACTTTACCCTCACACTAACCCTAACCCTACACCTCAACCTAACCCTCATCCTAACCCTAACCTAACCCTAACACTCACCTTAACCTTAACCCTAACCCTAACACTCACCCTCAACTTCACCCTCAGCCTAACCCTAACCCTCACCATACGCCTTACACTCGCCTTATCCTAAACCTAACCCTAACCCTCACCCTAACCCTAACACTCACCCTAACTGCAAACCTATCCTTAACCCTAACCCTCACCCTCACCTTAACCATAACCCTCAACCTTACACTCACACTAACCCTAACCCTACAGCTCACCCTAACCCTCACCTTAACCCTAACCTAACCCTAACACTCACCTTAACCTTAACTCTAACCCTAACCCTCACCCTCACCTTCACCCTCAGCCTAAACCTTACCCTCACCCTACCACTTACACTCACCATACCCTAAACCTAATCCTAACCCTCACCCTAACCCTAACACTCACCCTAACTGTAACCCACACACTAACCCTAACCCTAATCCTCACCCTCACCCTAACCCTAACCCAAACCCCAAAACTCACACTAAACCTATTCCTCACCCTTACCCTAACCCTCACCCTAATCCTAAACCAAACACTAACCCTCACCCTCACCCTAATCCTCACCCTAAATCTTACCCTCACCCTCACAATTACCCTCACACTTACCCTAACCCTCAGCCTAACCCTAAACCTAACACTAATCCTAACTCTAACCCTCACCCTCAAGCTGACCCTCAACCTCAACCTCACCCTCACCCTAACACTAACCCAAAACCTAACCCTCACCTTAACCCTAACCCTCACCCTAAAACTAACCCTAACCCTAAACCTCACCCTAAACCTCACCCTAACCCTAATACTCACCCTCACCCTAAACCTCACCCAAAACCTTACCCTCACCCTAACTTGAACCCGAAAACTAACATTCACACTAAACCTAACCCTCAACCTAACACTAACCCTCACCCTAATCCTAACCCTCACACTAAACCTAACCCTCATGCTAACCCTACACCTAACCCTGAGTCTAATCCTCACACTAACCCTAACACTAATCCTACAGCTGACCCTATCCCTAACCCTAACACTAATCCTCAACCTTACCGTAGCCCTCAGCTAACACTAACCCTGACCCTAAGCCTCACCCTCACCCTAACACTAACCCTCACCCTGAAACTAACCCTCAGCCTAACCCTAACCCTCACCCTCACCCTCACTCTAAACCTTACTCTAGCCGAAACCCTAACCCTCACCCTCACACTAACCCTTTCTCTAACCGAAACCCTAACCCTCACCCTCACAGTACGCCTCAAAATAACAATAACCCTAAGCCTCACCCTCACCCTCACCCTAAACCTTTCCCTAAACCTTACCCTCAAACTAACCCTCATCCTAACCTAAACCTAACTTTCACTTTAATCCTCACCCTTAACTTAACCCTATTCCTCACCCTCACCCTAACCCTAACCCTAACCCTCAACCTAAGCCTAACCCTAAACCTAACCCTAACCCTCACCCTCACCTAAACCTATCCATAACCCTCGCCCTCAGCCTAACACTAACCCTAACCCTAACCCTCACCCCCACCCTCACCCTTACCTTCAGCCTAACACTAAACCTAACACTAATCCTAACCCTAACCCTCACCCTCAGGCTCACCCTAACCCTCACCCTCACCCTAACTCTATAGCTAACAATACCCCTATCCCTAATCCTAACCCTAAAACTTACCCTAACCCTAACCCTAAACCTATTCTTCACCCTTACCCTAAGCCTCACCCTAATCCTAACTCTAACACTAACCCTCACCCTCACCCTAATTCTCAAGCTAAACCTTACCCTCACCCTCACACTTACCCTCACACTAACCCTAACCCTAAACCTAACCCTCACCATCACACTCACCCTCAGCCTAACCCTAACCCTAACACTAATCCTAACCCTAATCCTCAGCCTCAAGCTCACCCTTAACCTCATCCTCACCCTCACCCTAACACTAACCCTAAACCTAACCCTCACCTTTACCCTAAAGCTCACCCTAAACTTAACCCTAACCCTCAACCTCACCCTCAGCCTAACAATAACCCTAATTCTAATCCTCACCCTCACCCTCACCCTCACCCTAACCCTAACCCTAAACCTCACACTATCCCTAACCCTAATCCTTATCCTCACCCTAACCCTAATGCTAACCGTAACCCTACCTCTCACTCTAAACCTAACCCTAACCCTCACCCTTACCCTAACCCTCACCCTAAACCTTACACTTAGCATAACACTAACTCTAACCTTAACCCTCACACTAAACCTAACCCTCACCCTAAACCTAACTCTAAAGCTAACAATAACCCTATCCCTAATCCTAAGCCTAAACCTAACCCTAACCCTAACCCTAAACCTCACCCTAACCCCAACCCTAACCCTAAACCTCAACCTAACCCTAACCCTAAACCTCACCCTCACCCTAAACCTAACCCTAACCCTAACCCTCACACTAAACCTAACCCTCACCCTTACCCTAACCCTCACCCTAACCCTAATCCTAACCCTAACCCTAACCCTCATTCTCACTCTAATCCTCACCCTAAACCTTAACCTCACCGTCAACCTTACCCTCAAACTAACCCTAACCCTCAACCTAAACCTAACCCTAACCCTCACCATGACCCTCACACTCACCCTAACCATAAACCTAACCCTCGCCCTAACCCTAAGCCTAATCCTAATGCTCACCCTCACCCTAGCCCTCACCCTAACATTAATCCTTACCCTAACCCTCACACTAACCCCAAACCTCACCCTAACCCTAAACCTCAACCACATCCTAACCCTTACCCTAACCCTAACCCTAACATTAACCCTAACCCTCACCCTAAACCTAACCCTGATGTAAACCTAAACCTAAACCTAACCCTAAACTTTATTCTCACCCTAACCCTCAACCTAACCCTTACCCACACTCTTACGCTAACACTCACACTAACACTAACCATCACCCTAACCCTAACCCTAACACTTACCCTCACCCTAAAGATCACCCTCAGCCTAATCCTAACCCTAACCCTAATCCTAACACTAACCCTCACCCTCACCCTCACCCTCACCCTAAACCTAACCCTAAGCCTAAACTTCTCCTTCACACTCACCCTCATTCTCACCTTAACCCTCAGCCTCACCCTCACCCCCACCCTAACCCTAACCCTAACCCTCAACCTAAGCCTAACCCTAAACCTAACCCTAACCCTCACCCTCACCTAAACCTATCCCTAACCCTCGCCCTCAGCCTAACACTAACCCTAAACCTAACCCTCACCGCACCCTGACCCTTACCTTCAGCCTAACACTAAACCTAACACTAATCCTAACCCTAACCCTCACCCTCATGCTCACCCTAACCCTCACCCTCACCCTAACTCTATAGCTAACAATACCCCTATCCCTAATCCTAACCCTAAAACTTACCCTAACCCTAACCATAAACCTATTCTTCACCCTTACACTAAGCCTCACCCTAATCCTAACTCTAACACTAACCCTCACCCTCACCCTAATTCTCAAGCTAAACCTTAACCTCACCCTCACACTTACCCTCACAGTAACCCTAATCTTAAACCTAACCCTCACCATCACACTCACCCTCAGCCTA
This sequence comes from Dipodomys merriami, assembly GCF_024711535.1. Taxonomy (NCBI): domain Eukaryota; kingdom Metazoa; phylum Chordata; class Mammalia; order Rodentia; family Heteromyidae; genus Dipodomys; species Dipodomys merriami. The sequence continues at coordinate 66,518 of NW_027204760.1, forward strand.
ACCCTAAACCTAACACTAATCCTAACCCTAATCCTCAGCCTCAAGCTCACCCTTAACCTCATCCTCACCCTCACCCTAACACTAACCCTAAACCTAACCCTCACCTTTACCCTAAAGCTCACCCTAAACTTAACCCTAACCCTCACCCTCACCCTCAGCCTAACAATAAACCTAACCCTAATCCTCACCCTCACCCTCACCCTCACCCTAACCCTAACCCTAAACCTCACACTATCCCTTACCCTAATCCTTATCCTCAGCCTAACCCTAATGCTAACTGTAACCCTACCTCTCACTCTAAACCTAACCCTAACCCTCACCCTCACCCTAACCCTCACCCTAACCCTTACACTTAGCATAACACTAACTCTAACCTTAACCCTCACACTAAACCTAACCCTCACCCTAAACCTAACTCTAAAGCTAACAATAACCCTATCCCTAATCCTAACCCTAAACCTAACCCTAACCCTAACCCTAAACCTCACCCTAACCCCAACCCTAACCCTAAACCTCAACCTAACCCTAACCCTAAAACTCACCCTCACCCTAAACCTAACCCTAACCCTAACCCTCACACTAAACCTAACCCTCACCCTTACCCTAACCCTCACCCTAACCCTAATCCTAACCCTAACCCTAACCCTCATCCTCACTCTAATCCTCACCCTAAACCTTAACCTCACCGTCAACCGTACCCTCAAACTAACCCTAACCCTCAACCTAAACCTAACCCTAACCCTCACCATGACCCTCACACTCACCCTAACCATAAACCTAACCCTCGCCCTAACCCTAAGCCTAATCCTAATGCTCACCCTCACCCTAGCCCTCACCCTAACATTAATCCTTACCCTAACCCTCACACTAACCCCAAACCTCACCCTAACCATAAAACCTCAACCACATCCTAACCCTTACCCTAACCCTAACCCTAACATTAACCCTAACCCTCACCCTAAACCTAACCCTGATGTAAACATAAACCTAAACCTAACCCTAAACCTTATTCTCACCCTAACCCTCAACCTAACCCTTACCCTCACTCTCACGCTAACCCTCACACTAACACTAACCATCACCCTAACCCTAACCCTTACCCTCACGCTAAAGATCACCCTCAGCCTAATCCTAACCCTAACCCTAATCCTAACACTAACCCTCACCCTCACCCTTACCCTCACCCTAAACCTAACCCTAAGCCTAACCTTCTCCCTCACACTCACCCTCACTCTCACTTAACCCTCAGCCTCACCCTCACCCTCACCCTAAACCAAACCCAAACCCTACACCTCAACCAAACCTTCAATGTAACCCTAAACCTAACCCTAACCCTCACCCTCACCCTAACCCTAACCCTAACACTCAGCCTGTCCCAAATCCTCACCGTCACCCTAACCCTCACCGTCACCCTAACCCTCACCCACACCCTAACCCTCGCACTCACCCTAACCGTAAACATAACCCTAACTCTCACCCTAAACCTAACCTGCACACTCACCCTCAGCCTAACCCTAACCCTAAACCTAACCCTAACCCACTATCTCACCTGCACCCTCACCCTCAGGCTAACCCTAAACCTTACCCAAATCTTAAGCCTAAACCTCACCCTAACGCTAAGCCTCACCCTAAACTTCACACACACTCTAATCCTCACCCTAAACCTATCCCTAATCTTCACCCTAACCCTAACCCTAACCCTCACACTAGACCTAACCATAATCTTAACCCTAAACCTAACCCTCATCCTCACCCTAACACTCAGCCTAACAATTACCCTCACCCTCACCCTAACCCTAACCCTCACTCTAACCCTAAACTTCACCCTAACCCTCATGATAACCCTAATCCTCCCCCTCACCCTAACCCTAACACTAACCCTAATGCTAACCCTCACCTTAACACTAAGCCTCACCCTCACGCTAAACCTCACTGTAAACCTAACCCTCACCCTAAACCTAACCCTCACCCACACCGTAAATCTCATCTTAAACCGAACCCTCAACCTCACCCTAACCCTCACCCTAAACCTGAACATCACCCTAACAATAACTCTTAGCGTAACACTGACCCTAACACTCACCCTAAACCAAAACCTCACCCAAACCCTCACTCTCACCCTAAACCTCAACCTAACCCTCACCCTAATCCGAACCCTAACCCTGATCCTCACCCACACCCTAAAGCTCACCCTCACCCTAACCCTAACACTAACCCTAATCCTCACACTCACATTCAATCTCACCCTAACCCTAACCTAACCTAACCCTCAACCTAACACTAACCCTCAACCTAACACTAACCCTCACCCTAACCCTAACACTCACCCTAACCCTAACCCTAACCCTCACCTTCACCCTAACCTTCACCCTAACCCTTACCATCACACTAACCTTCACACTACCCCTAACACTAACCCTCACACTAACCCTAAGCCTAAACCTAACCTTAACCTTAAATATCACCCTAACCCTCACCCTCACCCTAACTCTAACCCTCACCCTCAACCTAACGCTCACCCTAACCCTTACCCTCACCATAACCCTAACCCTAAACCTATTCCTCACACTAACCCTAAACCTCACCTAACCCTAACACTGCCCCTCACCGTAACCCACATCCTGACCCTAATCCACACCCTAAACCTAACCCTAAACCGAAACCTCAGCCTGACACTAACAATCACCGTCACTCTAACCCTCACACTAACCCTAACCCTCACCTACGCCCTAACCCTCAACCTCACCCTCACCCTCAACCAAAACCTCACCCTTAACCTAGCTCTCACCGTAACCCTAACCCTAAACCTTACCTAACTAGAGCCCTCACCCTCAACCTCACCCTCATCCTAACCCTAACACTCACCCTCACCCTAACACTTACCCTCACCCTATCCCTCACGCTAACCCTAACACTAATCCACACCCTCAAGGTCACCATCACCCCAACGCTAACCCTCACCCTCACCCTAACCCTTAGCCTCACCCTAACCCTCACCCTCACCCTCACCCTCACCTCAGGGTAACCCTCACCCTCACCCAAAACATCACCCTAACCCTAACTGTCACCCTAACCGTAACCCTAAATCTCACCCTAAACCTAACCCTCCCTCTAACCCTCAAACTCACCCTAATCTTCACCATAATCATAACCCTAAACCTTACCTAACCGAAACCCTCAACCTCACCCTCACCCTCAACCTAACCCTAAATCTCATCGTAACCCTAACCTTAACCCTAACACTCACACTAACCCTAATCCTAAACCTCACCCTCACCCAAACCCTAACCCTAACCCTCACCCCAACCCTCACCCTAACCCTAACACTAACCCTAACCCTCACCCTCAACCTAACCCTCACCCTAAACTTTAACCTCACCCTAATCCTCAAAAAAACCTAAACCTAGCCCTCATCCTCACCCTAACCCTCACCCTCAATCGAACCCTCACCTCACGGTAACCCTCAACCTCTCCCAAAATATCACCCTAACGCTAATCCTCACCCTAACCCAAAACCTAACCATCGCCCTAACGCTATCCCTCCATCTAACCCTCAAATTCACCCTAATCCTCACCCTAATCATAACCTTAACTCTATCCTAACCAAAACCGTCACCCTTACCCTCACTCTCACCCTAACCCTCACACTCTCCTTAGCCCTGAGCTTAACCCTAACCCTAAACTTAACCCTCACCCTCACACTCAACCTCACCCTCAGACTATCCCTAACCCTAAACCTAACCCTAACCCTAAACTTCACCCAGACCCTCACCCTCACCCTAACCCTAACCCTAACCCTCACCCTATCCCTAACCCTAACCCTTACCCTAACCCTAACCCTAAACCTAAACGTCACCCTACCCCTCACCCTAAACCTAACCCTAACCATCACCTTCACCCTAAACTTCACCCTAAACCTTAACCTCAACCTAACCCTCATCCTAAACTTAACTCTAGCACTAACCCTAACCCTCACCCAAACCCTCACCCTAACCCTAATCCTAACCTTAAACATCACCCTAACCCTAACCCTCAACTCATCCTAACCCTCAACCTAACCCTTAACCTCACCCTAACTCTAACCCTAAACCTCACCCTCACCCTAACCCTAACCCTAACTCTAACTCTCACCCTAACCCTAACCCTCGCCCTAAACCTAAACTTAACCCTCACCCTCACAAGAACTCTAAACTTCACTGTAACCCTAACCCTAACCCTAAACCTCACCCTCACCCTAACCTTCACCCTAACCCTTACCCTCACCCTAACACTGACACTAACCCTAACCCTAACCCTCACAATAATCCTAACCCTAACCCTAAACATCACCCTCACCCTCACCCTCAACCGAACCCTAGACATCACCCTCATCCTAACCCTCACCCTAACGCTTACCCTCACTCTAACATTGACCCTAACCCTAACCCTCACACTAACCCTAACCCTCACCCTAACCCTAACCCTACCCCTCACCCTAACCCTCATCCTGACCCTAATCCTCACCCTAAACCTAACACTAACCCTAACCCTCAGCCTTACCCTAACCCTCACCATCACTCTAACCCTCACCCTAACCCTAACTCTCACCCACACCCTAACCCTCAACCTTACCCTCTCTCTCACCATAAACCTCACCCTTAACGTAGCCCGCACCGTAACCCTAACCTTAAACCTTACCTAACGAAAACCCTCACCCTCACCCTATCCCTAACCCTCACCCTCACCCTAACACTTACCCTCACCCTAACCCTCACGCTAGCCTTCCCCTCACCCTCACCCTCACCCTCATGGTCACCCGCACCCTAATCCTAATCCTCACCCTCACCCTAACCCTAACCCGAACCCTAACCCTCACCCTCACACGAACCCTCACTGCACGGTAACCCTCACCCTCACCCAAAACATCACCCTAAACCTAACCGTCACCCTAACACTAACCCTGTCACCCTAAGCCTAACCCTCTCCCTAACCCTAACCCTCCCTCTAACCCTCAAACTCACCCTAAACCTCACCCTAACCCATACCCTCAACCTAACCCTCACGCTAAGCCTAACCCTAACACTAACACAAACCCTAACCTTAAACATCACCCTAACCCTCACCCTAACCCTAACCCTCACCCTCATCCTAACCCTCAGCCTAATAATTACCCTAAACCTAACCCTAACCATAACCCTAACTCTCACCCTCACCTAAGCCTTACCCTCAACCTAACCCTAACCCTAACCCTACCCCTCACCCTAACCCTCATGCTAACCCTAAACTTAACAGTAATCCTCACCCTGACAATAATTCTAAACCTAAACCTAACTCTAAACTGCACCCTCACCCTAATACCCTAACCCTCACCCTACCTTAATCCTCACCGACACCCTAACCCTCAACCTCACCCTCACATTAACCCTCACCCTCACCCTAGCCATCAGCCTAACTCTAACCCTAACCCTAACACTCACCCTAATCCTAAACTTCACCCTAACCCTCACCTTCATCCTAACCTTCACAATAACCCTAAGGTTAGGGTGAGGGCTATTGTGAGGGTGAGGGTTAGGGTGACGGTGAGGGTGAGGGTTTCTGTTAGGTAAGGGTTAGGTTTAAGGTTAAGGTGAGGATTAGGGTGAGGGTGAGGATTTGGGTTAGGGTGAGGGTTAGGGTTAGGGTTAGGGTGAGGGATAGAGTTAGGTTGATGTTTAGGATGAGGGTGAGGTTTAGGGTGAGGGTGAGTGTTCGGGTGCGGGTTAGGGTTACGTTGAGCGTTAGGGTGAGGGCTATGTTGAGAGGAATGGTTAGGGTTAGGGTGAGGTTTAGGTTTGGTCTGAGTGTTAGTGTTAGGGTTAAGGTTAGGGTAAGTGTGAGGTTAACGGTTAGGGTGAGGATTAGGGTGAGGGTGAGGGTTAGGGTTAGGGTTAGTCTTAGGCTATGAGTGAGGGTGTGGGTGAAGGTGAGGGTTAGGTTTAGGGTGATGCTTAGGGTTAGGTTTAGGGTCAGGGTTATGTTTAGGGTGATGTTTAGCATGAGGGTCAGTGTCAGGGTGAGAGTGAGGGTTAGGATGTGGGTGAGGTTTAGGGTTATGGTGAGGGTTAGGGTGATGGTGAGTGTTAGGGTGAGTGTGAGGATTAGGGTTAGGTTTAGGGTGAGGGTTATGTTTAGGGTGATGTTTAGCTTGAGGGTGAGGGTCAGGGTGAGAATGAGGGTTAGGGTTGGGTGAGGGTTAGAGTTAGAGTGAAGGTTAGGGTGGGATTAGGGTTAGAGTTAGGGTGAGGGTGAGGGTGAGGGTTAGGCTTAGGATTAGGAATAGGGTTAGGGTTAGACTGAGGGTGAGGGTGAGGGTTTGGGTTAGGTTGAAGGTTAGGGTTAGGGTTAGGGTGAGGGTAAGCATGAGGGTTAGGCTTAGGGGTAGTATGAGGGTTAGGTGGAGGGGTAGGGTTATGGTGAGGGTGTGGGTTAGGGTTACTTTGAGGGTTAGGGTTAGGTTTAAAGTTAGGGTTAGGGAGACGGTAAGGGTTAGCGTGAGCGTTAGGTTGAGGCTGAGGGTTAGTGTTAGGGTGAGGGTGATGGTTACGTTGAGGGTTAAGGTTAATGTTAGGGTTAGGGTTAGGTTTAGGGTAAGGTTTTGGGTGAGGTTAAAGGTTAGGGTGAGGATTAGGGAGAGTGAGGGTTAGTGTTAGGGTTAAGGTTAGGGTTAAGATGAGGGTTAGAGTGAGGGATTGGGTTAGGGTTAGGGTTAGTGTTGGGGTGAGGATTAGGGTCAGGGTGAGGGTTAGGTTTAGGTGAGGGTTAGGGTTAGGGTCAGGGTTAGGATTAGGGTTAGGGTAAGTGTTAGGGCGAGTGTTAGGCTGAGGGATAGTGTTAGGGTTAGGGTGAGTGTTAGGTTTCGTGTGAGTTTTAGGGTTAGAGTTAGGGTTAGGGTTAGGGTGAGCGTGAGGGTTAGTGTTAGGGTTAGGATTAGGATTAGGGTGAAGTTGAGGATGAGGGTGTGGGTGAGGTTTAGGGTTAAAGTTAGGTTTAGGGTGAGGGTGAGAGTGTGCTTTATGTTTAGGATTAGGATTAGGGTTAGGCTTAGGCTCAGATTTAGTGTGAGAGTAAGAGGGAGGGTTAGGGTTAGGGTTCGGTTTAGGATTAGGGTGAGGGTGAGGGTTAGGGTTATGGTCAGGTTTAGGGTTAGGTTGAAGGTTAGGGTTAGATTTAGGGTTAGGGTGAGGGTGTGGGTGAGGTTGAGGTTTAGGTTTATGGTTAGGGTTAGGGTTAGGGTGAAGGTGATTGTTAGGTTTAGGATTAGGTTTAGGATTAGGGTTAGGATGAGGTTTATTGAGTGGTTGATCATTAGAGTTATTGTTAAGTTTAGGGTGAGGGGTAGGGTGAGGGTCAGTGTGAGGGTGAGGGTGAGGTTGAGGCTTTCGCTTATGTAAGGGTTAGTTTTTGCTTTAGGTTGTGAATTAGGGTAAGGGTGAGATTTAGTTTGAGTGTTAGGTAAAGATTGAGGGTTGGGGTTAGGGTTAGGGTGAGGGTGAGGGTTAGGCTTAGGGTGATATTTAGGATGAGGGTGAGGGTTAGGCTGAGGGTGAGGGTTAGGATTAGGGTTATGGATAGGGTTAGAATTAGGGTGAGGGCTAGGGTGAGGTTGAGGGTTAGGGTAAGGGATAGGTTGAGAATTATAGTTAGGGTTAAGTTTAGGGTGAGGGTTAGGCTGAGGGGTAGGGTTAGGGTTAGGTTGAGGGTTAGGATTAGGGTTGGGTTAGGGTTAGGGTTAGGGTAAGGGTTAGGGTGAGGGTTAGGGTGAGTTTGAGGTTTAGATTTAGCATGAGGGTTAGGGTGAGGGTTAAAGTGAGGGTTAGGGTTAGGGTTATGGTTAATATGAGGGTGAGGGTTAGGGTTAGGGTGTGGTTTATTGTTAGGGTGAGGGTTAGGATTAGGGTTAGGGTTAGGGTGAGGATGAAGGTGAGGGTGAGGGTAAGGGTGAGGTTTAGGTATATGGTTAGGATGAGGGTGAGGCTGAGGGTTAGGGTTAGGATTAGGGTTACGGTTAGTGTTAGGCTGAGGGTGAGGGTGAGGGTGAGGGTTAGGGTTAGGCTTAGTGTGAGGGATAGAGTTAGTGTGATTCTTAGGGTGAGGGTGAGGGTAAGGATTACATTGAGATTTAGGGTGAGGGGAGAGTTAGAGTTAGGTTTAGGATTAGGGTTAGGGTGAAGGTTAGGGTTAATGATAGGGTTAGGGTTAGGGTAAGTGTTAGGGTGAGGGTTAGGATTAATGTCAGGGTTAGGGTGAGGGTGAGGATAAGTGTTAGGCTGAGGGTTAGGATGAGTGGGAGGTTTAGGGTTAGGGTTAGGGTTAGGGTTAGGGTGAGAGTTAGGTTTAATGTTAGGTTAGGGTTATGGTGAAGATTAGGGTTATTGTTAAGTTTACCTTTAGGGAAACTTTTAGGGTGAATGTTAGGTTTAGGGTGAGGGTTAGGTATAGGGTGTGGTTTAGGGTTTGAATGAAGGTTAGGGTTAGGGTGAGGTTTAGGGTTAGGATTATTGTTAGGGTTAGGGCTAGGGTGAGGGTGAGTGTTAGGGTTAGGCTTAGGGTTAGGGTGAGCATTAGGGTTAGGGTTAAGGTTAGGGATAGCATGAGGGGTAGTTTTAGGGTTAGGGTGAGTATTAGGTTTAGTGTGAGGTTTAGGGTTAGTGTAAGGGTTAGTGTGAGTTTTAGGGTGAGGGTTAGGGTGAGGGTTATTGTTAGGATTAGTGTTAGTGTTAGGGTTAGTGTTAGGGTTAGGGTGAGGGTGAGGGTGACGGTGAGGGTGAGGTTTAGGGATAGGGTTAGGTTTAGAGTGAGGGTGAGAGTGATGGTTAGGGTTAGTATTAGTATTAGGGTTAGGGTTAGGCTGAGGATGAGAGGGAATGAGAGGGGGAGGCTTAGGGTTAGGGGTAGGGTTAGGGTTACAGTGAGAGTTATGTTAAAGTTATTTTTAGGATTAGTGTGAGGGTGATGGTGAGTGTGAGGGTTCGGCTGAAGGTTAGGGTTAGGGATAGAGTTAGGGTGAGGGCTAGGATGAGTGTGTGGGTTAGGGTTATGAAGAGGGATTGGGTGAGAATTAGGGTTAGGGTTAGATTTAGGGTGAGGGTTAATCTCAGGTGTAGGGTTAGGGTTAGGGTGAGGGTTATGTTAAGTCTGAGGGTTACGGTTAGGTTTTGGGTTAGATTAGGCTTAGGGTGAGAGTAAGGGTTAGGGTGAGGGTTAGGGTGAGGGTGAGGTTTCGGGTTAGGTTTAGGGTGAGGGTTGGGTGAGGGTGAGGTTTAGGGTTAGGTTTAGGGTGAGGGTTGGGTGAGGGATAGGATTAGGGTTAGGGTTAGGGTGAGGGTGAGGGTTATTTTTAGGGTTAGAGTTAGGGTGACTCTGAGAGTGAGGCTAAGGGTTAGGGTGAGGGTGAGGGTGAGTTTGAAGGTTAGCGTTAAGGTGAGGATAAGTGTGAGGATTATGGTAAGGATTTGGTTTAAGATTAGGTTTAGGTTGAGGGTGAGATTGAGGGTGAGGGTGAGGTTTAGGGGTAGGTTTAGGGTGAGGGTTACGGTTAGGTTTAGGGTTAGTGTTAGGGTGAGTGTGAGGGTTAGGTTCAGGGTGAGGGTTAGGGTTAGGGTTAGGGTTAGGGTGATGGCTAGGTTGAGGGTGAGGGTTAGGCTGAGGGTGAAGGTGAGGGTGAGGGTGAGGGTTAGGGTTAGCATAAGGTTTAACTTTAGGTTTAGGGTGAGGGTTAGGGTGACTTGTGGATTAGGCTGACGGTAAGTGTTAGTGTGAGGGTTAGCGCTAGGGTTAGGGTGAGGGTAAGGTTTAGTGTGAGAGTGAGGGTTAGGGTGAGGGTGACGTTTCTGGTTCGGGTTAGGGTTAGGTTTAGGGTGAGGGTGAGGGTTAGGATTAGGTTAGCATTAGGGTTAGGGTGATGGTGAAGGTGAGTATTAGTGTGTGGGTTAGGGTTAGCATTAGGGTAAGGATGAGAGTAAGAGGTAGGTTTAGGATTAGTGTTAGGTTTAGGGTTAGCCTTAGGGTGAGGGTGAGGGTGAGGTTTAGGGTTAGGGATAGGGTTAGGGTAAGGGTGAGGTTTAGGGTTAGGGTTAGGGTGATTTTTAGGGTTAGTGTTAGGGTTAGGGTGAGTTTTAGTGTTAGGGGGAGGGTTACGTTTAGGGTTAGGGTTAGGTTGAGGGATGGGTTAGGGTTAGGCTTAGGCTGTGAATGAGGGTGAGGGTGAGGGTTAGGTTTAGGGTGAGGCTTAGGGTTAGGGTTAGGGTGAGGGTTATGTCTAGGGTGATGTTTATGGAGAGGGTGAGTGTCATGGTCAGAGTGAGGGTTAGGGTGTGGGTGAGTGTTTGGGTTAGGGTGAGGGTTAGGGGTAGTTTTAGCGTTAGGGGGAGGGTTAGGGTTAGGGTTAGCATTAGGATTAGTGAGAGGGTTAGGGTTAGGGTTAGGGTTAGGGTGAGGGTAAGGGTTAGGTTTAGGGATAGGATGAGGTTTAGGGTGAAGGTTAGTGTTAATGCTAGGGATAGGGTTAGGGTTAGGGTGTAGGTGAGGGTTAGGGTTAGTGTTAGGATGAGGGTAAGGATTAGGGTGAGGGTTAGTGTTAGGGTTAGGTTTAGGGTGAGTGTTAGGGTGAGTGGTAAGTTTAGGATTAGTGTTAGGATTAAGGTTAGGCCTAGGGTGAGAGTGAGGGAGAATGTGAGGGTTAGGGTGAGTATGAGGCTTAGGTTTAGGATTAGGGTTAGGCTAAGGGTTAGGGTTAGTGTTAGGGTTAGTGTGAGGTTTAGGGTGAGGTTTAGTGATAGGGTTAGGCTTAGGATTAGTTTGAGAGTTCGGGGGAGGGTAAGGGTTAGGGTCCTGGTTAGGGATCGGGTTAGGGTTATGGTTAGGTTTAGGGTGCAGTTTAGAGTTAGGGTTAGGGTGAGGATTAGGCTGAGGTGTAGGGTAAGTGTTAGGGTGAGGGTTAGATTTCTTGTAAGAGTTAGGGTTAGGGTTAGTGGTAGGGTGAAGTTTAGGGTTAGGGTTAGGGTGCAGGTGAGGGTTAGTCTGAGGGGTAGGGTAAGGGTTCGGGTGAGGGTTAGCATTAGGGTTAGGGTTAGAGTTATTCTTTGGGTTAGGGTGAGGGTGAGGGTGACGTTGAGGGTGAGGGTGAGGTTGATGCTGAGGGTTAGCTTGCGGGTGATGGTTAGGGTGAAGTTTAGGGTTAGGGTTAGGGTTAGGCTTAGGATTAGTGTGAGGGTTAGGGTGAGGGTAAGGGTTAGGGCTAGTGTTAGGGTGAGGCTTAGGATTATGGTTAGGTTTAGGGAGCATGTTAGGGTCATGGTTAGTGTGAGGTTATGCTGAGGGGTAGGGTAAGGGTTTGGGTGAGTGTTAGATTTAGTGTGAGGCTTAGGGTTATGGTTAGGGTTAGTGTTAGGGTGAAGGTTAGGGTTAGGGTGAGGGTGAGGGTTAGGCTGAGTGATAGGGAAAGGTTGGGGTGACGGTTATTTTGAGGTTAAGCGTTAGGGTGAGGGTTAGGTTGAGGGTGAGGGCTAGGTTTAGGGTGAGGGTTAGCTTTAGGGTGAGTGTTAGGGTGAGAGTTAGGGTTAGGGTGAGGTTTAGGTTTAGGGTTAGGGTGAGGGTGAGGGTTATGTTTAGGATGATGTTTAGAATGAGGGTGAGGGTAAGGGAGAGAGTGAGGGTTAGACTGAGGGTGAGGGTTAAGGTTAGGGTTAAGGTGACGTTGACGTTTAGGGTGAGGGTGAAAATTAGGGTTCGGGTTAGGGTGATGGTTAGCGTTAGTTTTAGGGTTAGGTTGAGGGTCAGTTTGAGGGTTAGGGTTAGGGTTAGCATTAGGATTATTGTGAGGGTTAGGGTTAGGGTTAGGGTGAGGGTAAGGGTTAGGGTGAGGGTTAGGGTTAGTGTGAGAGTTAGGGTTATGGTTAGGGTTAGATTGAGGTTGAGGGTGAGGGTTAGGTTTGGGTGAGGTTTAGAGTTAGAGTGAGGTGTATGGTTGGATTAGGGTTAGAGTTAGGGTGAGGCTGAGGGTGAAGGTTAGGGTTAAGATTAGGGTTAGGGTTAGGGTTACACTGAGGGTAAGGGTGAGGGTGAGGGTGACGGTTTTTTTTAAGGTGAGTGTTCGGGTTAGGGTGAGGGTGAGGGTAAGAGAAAGGGTTAGGGTTAGGGGTAGGATGAGGGTTAGATTGAGGGGTAGGTTTATGGTTAGGGTGAGGGTTAGGTTTACTGTGAGAGTTAGGGTTAGTGTTAAAGTTAGGGTTAGGGAGAGGGTAAGGCTTAGGTTAGTGTGAGGGTTAGGCTTAGGGTTAGGTTTAGGGTGAGGGTAAATGTTAGGATGAGGTTTAGGGTGAGGGTGAGATTTAGGCTTAGGGGTAGTGTTAGGATTAGTGTGGGGGTGAGGTTGAGGGTGAGAGTTAGTGTGAGGTTTAGGGTTAGGTTTAGGGTTAGGGTTAGGGTGAAGGTTTGAATGAGAGTGAGGGTTAGGGTTAGGCTGAGGATGAGGGTGAGTTTGAGGGTTAGGGTTAGGGTTGGTTTAAGGTTAGGGTGAGGGCTATTGTGAGGGTGAGGTTTAGGGTGATTGTGAGGGTGCGGGTGAGGGTTTCGGTTAGGTAAGTGTTAGGGTTAGGGTTAGGGTGAGGATTTGGTTAAGGGTGATGTTTATGGTGAGGGTTAGGATTAGGGTGAGGGTTAGGGTTAGGGTTAGGGTGAGGGATAGGGTTAGGGTGATATTAAGGATGAGGGTGAGGGTTAGGGTGAGGGTGAGGGTTTGGGGGTGGGTTAGGCTTACGGTTAGAGTTAGGTTGAAGGCTAGGGAGAGGGTGAGTGTTAGGGTTAGGGTTAGGGATAGGGTGAGAATTAGGGTTAGGGTTAGGGTTAGGCTGAGGGGAATGGTCAGGGTTAGGGTGAGGGTTAGGTATAGTCTGAGGTTTAGGGTTAGGGTTAGGGTTAGTGTGAGGTTAAGGGTTAGGGTGAGGGTCAGGGTGAGAGTGAGGTTTAGGGTGTGTGTGAGAGTAAGGGTTGTGGTGAGGGTTAGGTTGATGGTGAGGGTTTAGGGTGAGTGTGAGGATTAGGGTTAGGTTTAGGGTGAGGGTTATGTTTAGGGTGATGTTTAGCGTGAGAGTGAGGGTCAGGGTGAGAGTGAGGGTTAGGGTGTGGGTGAGGGTTAGGGTTATGGTGAGGGTTAGGTTGATGGTGAGGGTTAGGGTTATGGTGAGGGTTAGTTTGATGGTGAGGGTTAGGGTTAGGCTGAGGGTTAAGTTTAGGTTTAGGGTGAGGGTTAGGTTTAGGGTGAGTGTTAGGGTGAGGGTGAGGTTTAGGTTTAGGTTTAGGTATAGGGTGAGGGTTATGTTTAGGGTAATGTTTAGCATGGGGTGAGGGTCAGGGTGAGAGTGAGGGTTAGGGTGTTGGTGAGGGTTAGGGTTATGGTGAGGATAACGGTGATGGTGAGGGTTTGTGTGAGTGTGAGGGTTAGGGTTATGTTTAGGGTGAGGGTTAGGTTTAGGGTGAGGGTTAGGGTGAGGGTTAGGGTTAGGGTGAGAGTTAGAGTTAAGATTAGGTTTAGAATGAGGTTGAGGGTGAGGGTTAGGGTTGCGTGAGGATTAGAATTAGAGTGAGGGTTATGGTTGTATTAGGTTTAGAGTTAGGCTGAGGTTGAGGGTGAGGGTTAGGGTTAGGTTTAGGTTTAGGGTGACGGTTAGACTGAGGGTCAGTGTGAGGGTGAGAGTGATGGTTTTTTTTTAAGGTGAGGGTTAGGGTTAGGGTAAACGAAAGGGTTAGGGTTAGGTGTAGACTGAGGGTTAGATTGAGGCATAGGGTTATGGTTAGGGTGAGGTTTAGGGTTACTGTGCTGGTTAGAGTTAGGGTTAAGGTTATGGTTAGGGAGAGGGGAAGGGTTAGGTTAGTGTGAGGGTTAGGGTTAGGTTAAGGGTGAGGGTAAGGTTTAGGGTGAGTTTTAGGGTGAGGGTGAGAGTTAGGCTTAGGGTTCCTGTTAGGGTTAGTGTGTGGGTGAGGGTGAGGGTGAGAGTTAGTGTGAGGTTTAGGGTTAGGGTTAGTGTTAGGGTGAGGGTTTGAGGGAGGGTGAGGGTTAGGGTTAGGGTTAGGGTTAATGTAAGGGTGAGGGTTAGGGTTGGGATTAGGGTTAGGGTTAGGGTTACGCTGAGGGTTTGGGTGAGTTTGAGGGTTAGGGTTAGGGTTGGGTTAAGGTTAGGGTGAGGGCTATTGTGAGGGTGAGGATTAGGGTGAGGGTGAGGGTGAGGGTGAGAGTGAGGTTTTCCGATAGGTAAGTGTTAGTGTTAGGGTTAGGGTGAGGATTTGGTTGAGGGAGAGGGTTAGTTTGAGGGATAGGGTTATGGTGAGGGTTAGGGTTGGGTTAGGGTGAGGGATAGGGTTAGGGTGATGTTAAGGATGAGGGCGAGGGTTAGTTTGAGGGTGAGGGTGAGGGTGTGGGTTAGGGTATCGTTTAGATTTAGGTTGAGGGATAGGGTGAGTGTGAGGGTTAGGGTTAGTGTTAGGGATCGGTGAGAATTAGGGTTACAGTTAGGGTTAGGGTGAAGTTTAGGCTGAGGGGAATGGTTAGGGTTAGGGAGAGGGTTAGTTTTAGTCTGAGGGTTAGGGTTTAGGGTTAGGGTTAGGCTTAGTGTGAGGTTAAGGGTTAGGGTGAGGGTCAGTGTGGGAGTGAGGGTTAGGGTGTGGGTTAGAGTTAGAGTTATGGCGAGGGTTAGGGTGATGGTGAGGGTTAGGGTGAGTGTGAGGATTAGGGTTAGGTTTAGGGTGAGGGTTATGTTTAGAGTGATGTTTAGCGTGAGGCTGAGGGTCAGGGTGAGAGTGAGGGTTAGGTTGTGTGTGAGGGTGAGGGATATGGTGAGGGTTAGGGTGATGGTGAGTGTTAGGGTGAGGGTGAGGGTTAAGGTTAAGTTTAGGGCGAGGGTTAGGTTTAGGGTGAGGGTTAGGGTGAGGTTTAAGGTTAGGGTGAGAGTTAGGTTTAGATTTAGGGTGAGGGTTATGTTTAGGGTGATGTTTAGCATGAGGGTGAGGGTCAGGGTGAGAGTGAGGGTTAAGTTGTGGGTGAGGGTTAGGGTTATGGTGAGGGTTAGGGAGATGTTGAGGGTTTGGGTGAGGGTGAGGGTTAGGTTAAGGTTTAGGGTGAGGGTTAGGTCTAGGGTGAGGGTTAGGGTGAGGGTAAGTGTTAGGGTGAGGGTTGGGGTTAGGGTGAGAGTTAGAGTTAAGGTTAGGTTTAGATTGAGTTTGAGGTTGAGGGTTAGGTTTGGTTGAAGTTTAGAGCTAGAGTGAGGGTTATGGTTTAATTAGGGTTAGAGTTAGGGTGAGGGTGAGGGTGAGGGTTTGGGTTAGAGTTAGGGTTAGGGTTAGGGTTAGGCTGAGGGTGACAATGAGTGTGAGAGTAAGGTTTATGCTTATGGTTAGGGTGAGGGTTAGGGTTAATGTGAGGGTTAGGGTGAGGGTTAGGATAAGGGTTAGGTTGAGGTTTAGGGTGAGTGGGAGGTTTAGGGTTAGGGTTAAGTTTAGGGTGAGGGTTAGGGTGAGGGTTAGGTTTAAGGTTAGGTTAGGGTTAGGGTGAGGGTTAAGGTGAGAGTGACAGTTTTAGGATTAGTGTTAGGTTGAGGGTTAGACTTAGGGTGAGGGTGAGGTTGAGGTTTAGGGTTAGGGATAGCGTTAGGGTTAGGGTGAGGATTAGGGTTAGGGTGAGGGTTAGGTTTAGGGTTAGGCTGAGGGTGAGGGTTAGGGTTAGGGTTAGGATTAGGATGTGAGTGAGGGTGAAGGTGAGGGTGAGGGTTAGGTTTAGGGTGAGTCTTAGCGTTAGGGTTAGGGTGAGGATTATATTTATGGTGATGTTTAGCGTGAGGGTGAAGGTCAGGGTGAGAGTGAGGGTTATGGTGTGGGTTAGGGTTAGGGTTAGGGTGATGGTGAGTGTTAGGGTGAGTGTGACGATTAGGGTTAGTGTTAGGGTGAGGGTTAGGGTTAGTTTTACGGTTTGGGTGAGGGTTAGTGTTAGGGTTAGCATTAGGATTAGTGTGAGGGTTAGGTTTAGGTTTATGTTTAGGTTTAGGGTAAGGGTTAGGGTGAGGGTATGGTTTAGGGTGAGAGTTAGGGTTAAGTTTAGGGTTAGATTGAGGTTGAGGGTGAGGGTTAGGGTTGGGTGAGGGTTAGAGTTATAGTGAGAGTTAGGGTTGCATTAGGGTTATATTTAGGGTGAGGGTGAGGGTTGGGGTGAGGATTAGGGTTAGTGTTAGGGATAGACTGAGGATGAGGGTGAGGGTGAGGGTGGCGGTTTGGATTAGGTTGAGGGTTAGTTTTAGGTTGAGGGTGAGGTTAAGCGTGAGGGTTAGTGTTAGGGGTAGGATGACGGTAGGTTGAGGGGTAGGGTTATGGTTAGGGTGAGGGTTTGGGTTACTATGATGTTTAGAGTTAGGGTTAAGGTTAGGGTTAGGGAGGGGGCACGGGTTAGCATGAGGGTTAGGTTGAGGGTGAGGGTTATTTTTAGGTTTAGCGTGAGGGTTACTGTGAAGTTTAAGATTAGTTTTAGGGTTAGGGTTAGGGTGAGGATTAGGGAGATTGTAAGGGTTGGGGTGAGCGTTAGGGAGAGTGAGGGTTAGGGTTAGGGTTAGGGTTAGGGTGAGGCATAGGGTGAGGCTTAGGGTTACGGTTAGGGTTAGGATGAGGGTTAGGGTGAGGGTTAGGGTTAGGGTTAGGGTTAGGGTGAGGGCAAGGGTCACGGTCAGGGTTAGGTTTAGGATGAGGGTTTGGGTTAGGGTGAAGGTTAGTATTAGGGTTAGGCTAAGGGTTAGGGTGAGAGTTAGGGTTAAGGTTAGGGTTAGATTGAGGTTGAGAGTGAGGGTTAGGTTTGGGTGAGGGTTAGAGTTAGCGTGAGGGTTAGGGTTGGATTAGGGTTAGAGTTAGGGTGAGGATGAGGGTGAGGTTTAGGGTTAGGATTAGGGTTAGGGTTAGGGTTAGACTGAGATTCTGGGTGAGGGTGAGGTTTAGAGTTAGAGTTAGGTTTAGGGTGAGGGTGAGAGTGAATTTTAGGGTTAGGATTAGGAGTAGGGATAGGCTTAGGCTAAGGTTGAGTGTGAGAATAAGAGGGAGGGTTAGGGTGAGGGTTTGGTTTCGGGTTAGGGTTAGGGTGAGGGTGAGGGTTAGGGTTAGGTTCAGGTTTATGGTTAGGGTGAGGGTTAGGGTTAGGTTTAGAGTTAGGGTGAGGGTGTGGGTGAGGGTGAAGTTAGGGTGAAGGTTAGGGTTAGGGATAGGCTGAAGGTGAGGGTTAGGTTTAGAATTAGTGATAGGGTTAGGGTTAGGCTGAGGGTGAGGGTGTGGTTGAGGGTTTGGGTTTAGTGTGAAGGTTAGGGTGAGGGCTAGGCTGAGGGTCAGGGTTAGGGTGAGGGTGCGGGTGAGGGTTTCGGTTAGGTAAGGGTTAGTTTTAGGGTTAGGTTGAGGATTAGGGTGAGGGTAAGTGTAAGGGTGAGGGTTAGGGTTAGGTTGAGGGTTGGGGTAAAGGGTTAGGGTGAGGGCTAGGGTTAGGTTTAGGGTGACGTTTAGGATGAGGGTGAGTGTTAGGGTGAGGCTGATGGTTCGGGTGAGGTTTAGGGATAGTGTTAGAATAGTGTGAGGCTAGGGTGAGGTTGAGGTTTTGGGTTAGGGTTAGGGATAGGGTGAGGGTTAGGCTGAAGGGTAGGGTTATGGTTAGGGTGAGGGTTACGTTTAATCTGAGGGTTAGGGTTAGGGTAGGGTTAGGGTGAGGTTTAGGGTCCAGATGAGGGTTAGTTTTAGCATTATGGTTAGGGTGAGGGATAAGGTTAGGGTTAGGGTTAGGGTTATGGTTAATGTGAGGGTGAGCGTTAGGGTTAGGGTGAGGTTGAGGGTTAGGATTAGCGTTAGCGTTAGGGTGAGTGTGAAGGTGAGGCTGAGGGTGAGGGTGAGTGTGAGGGTGAGGTTGAGGGTGAGGGTGAGGGTTAATGTTAGGGTTAGGGTGAAGTTTAGGGTCAGTGTGTGTCTTAGGGTGAGGGTGAGGGTAAGGGTTAGGTTGAGTGTTAGGTTGAGGGTGAGAGTCAGGGTTAGGGATAGGATAAGTGATAGAGTGAACTTTAGGGTTAATGCTAGGGTTAGGGTTAGGGTAAGATTTAGGGTGAGGTTTAGGGTTAGGGTGAAGTTTAGGGTTAGGGTGAGGCTTAGGGTTTGGATTAGGTTAAGGTGAGGGCTAGGGTGAGGGTGAGGGTTAGGGTTAGGCTTAGGGTGAGGGTAAGGTTTAGGTTTAGGGTTAGGTTTAGGGTTAGGGTGAGGGGTAGGTTTAGGGTTAGTGTGAGGTTTAGTTTTAGTGTGAGTGGTAGGCTTTGGGTTAGAGTTTGTGTTAGGATGAGGGTAAGGATTAGGGTGAGGGTTAGTGTTTGGGTTAGGATTAGGGTTAGGGTGAAATTGAGGGTTAGGGTTAGGGTTAGGATTAGTGTGAGGGTGAGGGTTAGGGTTAGGTTTTGGGTGAGTGTTAGGTTTAGGGTTAGGGTTATGGTTAGGGTTATGGTTAGGGTATGGTGAGGGTAAGGTTTAGGGTGAGGGTTAAGTTTAGTCTGAGGATGAGGGTGAGGGTGAGTGTGAGGGTTAGGTTTAGGGTTAGGGTGAGTGTTAGGGTTAGGGTTAGGGTTAGGATGAGGGTTAGGGTGAGGTGTAGGGTTAGTTTTAGGGTGAGGGTGAGGGTGAGGGTTAGGCTTAGGGTGAGTGTTAGGTTAGTGTCAGGGATAGGGTGTGGGTTAGCGTGACGGCTAGGGTTAGGTGTAGGGTGAGGGTTAGTGTTAGTGTGAAGGTTAGGTTTAGGGATAGGATTAGGGTAAGGTTTAGTGTGAGGGTTACCGTTAGGGTTAGGATTAGGGTTAGTGTAATGTTTAGGGTGAGGCTTAGGGTGAGGGTGAGGGTTAGGTTTAGGGTTAGGTTAAGGATTAAAGTTTGGTTTATGGTGAGGGTAAGGGTAAGGGTTAGGTTTAGGATGAGGGTTTTGGTGAGGGGTATGTTTAGGGTTAGGGTGAGGTTTAGGGTGAGGGTTATGGTTAATGTTATGATTAGGGTTAGCGTGAGGGATAGCGTTAGTGTTAGGGTTATTGTTAGATTTAGGGTTAGGGTTAGGGTAGGATTAGGGTTAGGGTTAGGGTTAGGCTGAGGGTGAGGCTGAAGTTGAGGGTGGGGGAAAGGGTTTGGGTTAGGGTGAGGTTAACGGTGAGGGTTATGGTTATGGTTATGGTTATGGTTATTGTTATGGAGAGGGTTAGGCTGAGTGTGAGGGTTACGGTGAGGGTTAGGGTTAGGGTGAGGGATATGTTTAGGGTTAAGGTGATGGTTATGGTTAGGATGATGTATAGGATGAGGTTGAGGATTAGTGTGAGGGTGAGGGTGAGGGTGAGGCTGAGAGTTAGTTTGTGGGTGAAGGTTAGGATTAGGGTGAGGGTTAGGGTGACAATGAGGGTTGGGGTGAGGGTGAGGATTAGGGTTAGGGTTACGGTAATTGTTAGTTTTAGGGTTAGTGTTAGGGTGAGGAGTAGGGTGAGGTGTAGGATTAGGGTTACGTTGAGGGTTAGGATTAGTGTGAGTGTTAGGGTTAGGTTAAGGTTCGGAGTAGGGTTCAAGTAAGGTATTGGGTGAGGTTTAGGGTGAGGGTGAGGGTTAGGGTTAGCATTAGTGTTAGGGTGAGGTTTAGGTTTAGGGTTAAGTTTAGAGTTAGATTGAGGGTGAGGGTGAGGGTTTGGGTTAGGATTAGTGTTACGATTATATTTAGGCTGAAGGTGAGGGTGAGGATGAGGGTGAGGGTTACGGTTAGAGCGAGGGTGAGGATTACGTTTAAGGTGAGGGTGAGGGTTAGGGTGAGTGTTAGGGTTAGGATCAGTGAAAGGGTGAGGGCTAGGGTGAGGTTGAGGGTTAGTGTTAGGGTTAGGGATAGGGTGAGGTTTAAGGTTAAGTTTAGTGTTAGGGTGAGGGTTAGGCTGAGGTATAGGGTTAGGGTTATCATGAGGGTTACGTTTAGTGTGAGGGTTAGTGTTAGAGTTAGGGTTAAGTTTAGTATTAGGGTGAGGTTTAGGTTTAGTGTGAGGGTTAGGGTTAGGGTTAGGGTTAGGATTAGGATTAGGCTGAGGGTGAAGGTGAGGATGAGGGTTAGGGTTAGGGTTAGATTAAGGGTGAGGTTTAAGGTTAGGGTTAGGGTGAGGGTTAGTGTGAGTGTAAGGGTTAGGTTGAGGTTTAGGGTTAGAGTTAGGGTTAGGGTTAGGCTGAGGGTGAGGGTGATGGTGAGGGTTAGGGTTAGGTTTAGGTTGTGGTTTAGGGTTAGTTTGAGAGTAAATTTGAGTGTGACGGTAAGGTTTAGAGTGAGGATTAGTGTGATGGTGAGAGTTAGGGTTTGGGTGTGGTTTAGGGTAAGGGTGAGGGTTAGGTTTAGTGTGAGGGTTAGTGGTAGGTTTAGATTAAGGGTGAGGGTGAGGATTAAGCTTAGGGTTAGGGTGAGGGTTAGGGTTAGGGTTGGGTTTAGGATGAGGGTTAGGGTTAGGCTTAGTGTGAGGTTCAGGGTGAGGATTAGGGATAAGCTTATTTTTAGCTTTAGAGTTAGGGTGTGGGTTAGGTTTATGGATAGGTTTAGGGTGAGCCTGAGGGTGAGTGTTACGGTAGGATTAGTTTTAGGGTTGGGTTAGGCTGAAGGTAAGGGTTAGGGTTAGGGTTATGTTTAGGGTGAGGGATAGGTTTAGTGTGAGGGTTAGTGTTAGGGTTAGAGTTAGTGTTAGGCTGAGGGTAAGGGATAGGTTGAGGGTTAGGGTGAGGGTGAGGTTTAGGGTTAGGGTTAGGGTGAGGGTTAGGTTTAGCGTGAAGTTTTGGGTTAGGGTTAGCATTAGGGTTAGGGTGGTGATAAAGATTAGGGTTAGGGATAGTGTGAGGGTTAGGGTTAGGGTTAGGGAGAGGGTGAGGATTTGTGTTAGGGTGAGGTTGAGGGTTAGGAGGAAATTTAGGGTTAGGGTTATGGTTAGGATTAGTTTGTGGGTTAGGGTTAGGTTTAGGCTCAGGGTTATGCTGAGGATAAGTGTTAGGGTGAGGTTTAGGGTGAGGGTGAGGGTTAGGGTTAGCTTTAGGGTTAGAGTGAGGGTTACGTTGAGGGTTAGGTAGAGGGTTAGGGTTAGGGTTAAGTCTCTGGTGAGGGTAAGGGTTAGCGTAAGGTTTAGGGTTAGGTTTAGGTTTAGGGGAGGGTTAGATTTGTGTTAGGGTTAGAGTTAGGGTGAGGGTTAGGGTTGGGTTACGTTT
The DNA here is from genome assembly GCF_024711535.1 of Dipodomys merriami. Taxonomy (NCBI): domain Eukaryota; kingdom Metazoa; phylum Chordata; class Mammalia; order Rodentia; family Heteromyidae; genus Dipodomys; species Dipodomys merriami. Next base: position 87,779 of record NW_027204760.1, read on the forward strand.
AGAGTTCTGGTAAGGGTGAGGGTGAGGATTAGTGTTAGGGTTAGGTTTAGTGTTAGGCTGAGGGTGAAGGTGAGGGTTAGGGTTCGTGTTAGGCTGAGGGTGAGGTTAAGGGTGAGGGTCAGGTTTAGGATTAGGCTGAGGGTGAGGGTTAGGGTTAGGTAAGGGTTAGGCTTAGGGTGAGTGTTAGGGTTAGTGTTAGGTTTAGGGTTAGGGTGAGGTATATGGTTAGGTAAGGGTGAGGATTAAGGTGAAAGTTAGGGTTAGGGTTAGGGTTCGGCTTAGGGTGTGGGTTAGGTTTAGTGTGGGGTGAGGATGAGGGATAGGGTTAGGGTGAGTTTGAGGTTTAAGGTTAGGGTTAGGGTGAGGGTTAGGGTTAGGGTTAGGGTGAAGGTTAAGATTAGGGTGATGTTTAGGGTGAGGGTGTGGGTTAGTGTGAGGGTGAGTGTTCCGGTGTGGTTGAGGGTTAGGGTGTGGGTGCGGGTTAAGTTAGGGTTAGGGTTAGGGTGACGGTGAGGGTTAGGGTTAGGGTGACGGTGAGGGTTAGGGTGAGGGTTCGGGTTAGGGTAAGGTTTATTGTTTGGGTTAGGGTCAGGGTGAAGGTGAGGGATAGGGTTAGGTTTAGGGTGAGGGTAAGGCTTAGGGTGAGGGTGAGGTAAGGGTGAGGGTGCAGGTTAGGTTTAAGGTGAGAATTAGGGTTAGGGTTAGCGTTCGGTTTAGGGTGATGTTTAGGTTTAGGATGAGGGTGAGGGTTCGTGTGAGGTTGAAGTTTAAGTTGTGGTTGAGGGTTAGGGTTAGGGTGAGGTTTAGGGTGACAGTGAGGGTGAGAGTTCGGGTTAGTGTTAGCTGAGGGCTAGGGTGAGGTTGAGGTTTAGGGTTAGGGATAGGGATAGTGTGAGGTGCAGTGTTAGGGTTAGGGTTAGGGTGAAGGATAGGGTGCTGGTGAGGGTTAGGAGTAGTGTGAGGGTTACGGTAATGGTTAGGGTCAGCGTTAGGGTGAGGATAATGGTTAGGTGAGGTTTAGGTTGAGGGTGATGTTTAGGGTTAGCGTTTGTTTTAGGGTGAGGTTTAGGGTGAGTGTTGGGATAGGTTTCGGGTTAGGGTGAAGATTAGCGTAAGGTTTTGGGTAATGGTTAGGGTTAGGGTGAGGGTTAGGGTTGCGTTAGGGTCAGAGTTAGGGTGAGGGTTAGGGTTCGGTTAGGGTTAGAATTAGGGTGAAGTTTAGGGTTGGGTTAGGGTTAGAGTTTGGGTGAGGGTGAGGGTTAGGTTTATGGTTAGGGTGAGGGTTAGGGTTACACTGAGGGTGAGGGTGCGGGTGAGGGTGAGGGTTACAGTGAGAGTGAGGGTGAGGGTTACGTTTAGGGTGAGGGTGAGGGTTAGGGTGAGTGTTAGGGTTAGGGGCAGTGTTAGGGTGAGGGCTAGGTTGAGGTTGATGGTTAGGGTTAGGGATAAGGATAGGGTGAGGTTTAAGGTTAAGGTTAGTGTTAGGGTGAGGGTTAGGCTGAGGTATCGGGTTAAGGTTATCATGAGGGTTACGTTTAGTGTGAGGGTTAGGGTTAGCGTTAGGTTTAGTGTTAGGGTGAGGGTTAGGTTTAGTGTGAGGGTTAGGGTTAGGGTTAGGGTTTGGGTTAGGGTTAGGTTTTGGCTGAGGGTGAAGGTGAGGGTGACGGTTAGGGTTAGGGTTAGATTAAGGGTGAGCGTTAAGGTGAGGGTTAAGGTTAGGGTTAGGGTGAGTGTTAGTGTGAGTGTAAGGGTTAGGGTGAGGTTTAGCGTTAGGGTGAGGTTTAGGGTTAGAGTTAGGGTTAGGGTTAGGGTTATTGTGAGGGTTAGGATTAGGTGAAGTTTAGGGTGAGGGTTAAGTTTAGTGTTAGGCTTAGTGTTTGGGTGAGTGTTAGGGTTAGGGTGAGGGTTAGGTTTAGGGTTAAGGTTAGAGTAGGGTGAGGATAAGGATTAGGGTTAGATTTAGGGTGACGGTGAAGGTTAGGTTTAGCTTTAGGTTTAGGGTGAGTGGTAGGATGAGGGTTAGGCTTAGGGTTAGGGTTAGGGTGAGGTTTAGGCTGAGTAGTAGAGTTAGGGTTAGGGTGAGGGTGAGGTTTAGTGTGAGGGTTAGGGTTAGGCTTAGGGTGAATGTGAGGGTTCGGGTGAGGGTTAGGTTGAGGGTGAGTCTTTGGGTTACCATTAGGGTTAGGGTGAGTGTTAGGGTGATGATTAGGGTTAGCGTTAGTGTTAGCATGAGGGTGAGAGTTAGGGTGAGGGTAATGGTGAGAGTTAAGATTAGGATTAGGGTGAGAATTAGGGTCAGGGTTAGGGTAAGGTTTAGGTTTAGGGATAGGGTAAGGGTGATGGTTAGGGTTAATGTTAGGGTTAGGTTTAGGGTGAGGGTTAGCATGGGGGTGAGGGTGAAGGTAACGGTGAGGTTTAGGTTTAGTGTTAGGGTTAGGGTGAGTATTAGTTTTAGGGTTTGAGTGAGGGTTAGGGTGAGGGGTAGGATTAGGGTGAGGGTTAGGGTGAGGGGTAGAGTTAAGGTTCGGGTGAAGGTTAGGTTTAGTGTGAGGGTTAAAGTTAGGGTTAGGTTTAGGGTTATTGTGAGGTTTAGGGTTAGGTTTAGGGTTATGTGAAGTTTCGGGTGAGGGTTAGGGTTAGTGTTAGGCTTAGGGTTTGGGTGAGTGTTAGGGTTAGGGTGAGGGTTAGGGTTAGGGTTAGGGTTAGAGTAGGGTGAGGATAAGTGTTAGGGTGAGTTTTAGGGTGACGATGAGGGTTAGGTTTAGGGTTAGGATTAGGGTGAGTGGTAGGTTGAGGGTTAGGGTTAGGGTTTGGGTTAGGGTTATGGTTTGGGTGAAGGTTAGGTTGAGGTTTAGTTTTAATTTTATGGTTAGGGTTAGGGTGAGTGTTAGGGTTAGTGTGAGAGTTAGGGTTAGGGTTAGGTTTGGGGTTAGGGTGAGGGTAAGGGTTAGGGTGAGGGTTAGGGTGAGGGTGAGGGTTAGGCTAAGGGTTAGGATTAGGATTTGGATCAGGTTGAGGGTGAGGGTTATGGTTAGGCTTAGGGTTAGGCTGACGGGTAGTGTTAGGGATAGAGATAGCGTGAGGCTGAGGGTGAGGTTTTGGGTTAAGTAAGGGTTAGGTTTAGTGTTAGCCAGACGATTATGGTGAGGGTGAGGATTAGGGTGAGGGTTAGGTTTAGGTTGAGGGTTAGGGTTAGGGTTAGGGTGAGGATTACGGTTAGGGTTCGGGATAGGTTGAGGTTTAGCGAGAGGGGTAGTGTTAGGGTAAGTGTGAGTGTTAGGTTTAGGGTTAGGGTTAGGGTTCGGTTGAGGATTAGGTTGAGGGTTAGGGTTAGTGTTAGGGTTAGGATTTGGGTGAGTGTTAGGGTTAGAGTTAGGATGAGGGTTCCGTTTAGGTTGATATTTAGGGTGAGATTTCGGGTGAGGGTTCGGGTTAGGGTGTGGTTGAGGGTTAGGGGTAGGGGTAGAGTGAGGGTTAGGGTTAGTGTGAGGTTTAGGTTTAGGGTTAGGTTTAGGGTTAAGGTTAGGATTAAGATCATTGTTAGGGTTAGGGTGAAGGTGAGTTTGAGGGTGAGGGTATGGGAGAGGCTTAGGTTTAGTGTTAGGTTTAGGTTGAGGGTGAGTGTGAGGGTTAGGGTTAGGATTAAATTTAGTGTGTGGGGAGGGTGAGAGTTTCCGTTAGATAAGGGTTATCGTAAGGGTTAGGGTTACGGTTAGGTTTAGGGTGAGGGTTAGGCTAAGGCATAGGGTTAGGGTTAAGGTTAGCATTAGGTTTAGGGTGAGGATGACTGTTAGGATTAGAGTTACGGTTAGGGTGAGGGTGAGGGTGAGGGCTAGGTTTATGCTGAGGGTTAGGGTGACGGTGAGGGTTAGGGTTAGTGTTAGGGTGAGGGTTATGGTGAGGGATAGTGTTAGAGTTAGGTTTAGGGTGAGGTTTAGGGTGACTGTGAGCATTAGAGTGAGGGTGAGTGTTAGGGTTCCAGGAACGGTTTGGTTGAGGGTTGGGTTGAGGGTGAGATTTAGGTTTAGGGTTAGGCTTAGGGTGAGGGTTAGTGTTTGGGTTAGGGGAAGGTGAGGAATAGGGTGAGTGTTAGGGTTAGCTTTAGCGTTAGGGTGAGGGTGATGGTTAGGGTTTGGGTTAGCGTGAGGGCTAGGGTGAGGGTGAGGGTTAGGGTTAGGATTAGGTTTAGGGTTAGGGTGAGGGTGAGCGTGAGGGTTAGGGTTAGGGTGAGTATGCAGTTTAGGGTGACGGTGGGGGTTAGGGTGAGGGTGAGTGTTAGGGTTAGGTTAAGGGTGAGGGTGAGAGTGAGGTTTAGGATTAGGGTTAAACTTAGGGTTAGGGTGTGGATAAATGTTAGGGGGAGGGTTAGTGTGTGGGTGAGGGTTAAGTTTACTGTTAGGATCATGGTGTGTGTTAGGGTGAGGGTTATGGTTAGGTTTAGGTTTAGGTTGAGGGTTAGGTTTAGGGTTAGGGTTAGGGCGAGAGTTAGGGTTAGGGTAAGGCTTAGCGGTAGGTTTAGGGTTAGGGTGAGGTTTTGGGTGAGGATTAGATTTAGGATTAGGATTAGGGTTAGGATTATGCTTAGGCTTAAGGAGAGGGTGAGGGTGAGAGTGATGGTGAGCGTTAGTGTTAGAGTTAGTGATAACTTTAGGTTTCGGGTGAGGGGAGGGTGAGAATTTCCGTTACATAAGGGTTATGGTAAGGGTTAGGGTTAGGGTTAGGATTAGGGTGAGGGTTAGGCTGAGAGATAGGGTTAAGGATAGGGTTAGTGATAGGGTGAGGGTGAGGGTTATGGTTAGGTTTAGTGTGAGGTTTAGGGTGAGGGTGAGTGTTAGGTTTAGGGTGAGATTGAGGGTTAGGGTGACAGAGAGAGTTAGAGTAAGTGTGAGGTTTAGGGTTAGGGTTATGGTGAGGATTAGGGTGAGGGTTAGGGTTAGGTTTAGGTTTGGGGTTCAGGTTCAGGTGAGGGTAAGGGCTAGGGTGAGGTTTAGGGTGATGGTCAGGGTTAGGGTTAGCATTAGGGATAGGGTGAGGGTGAGGGTTAGGGTTAGGGTAAATGTGAGGGTGAAGTTTAGTATTAGGGTGAGGGTTCGGGTGAGGGATAGGTTTAGGGTTAGTGTGAGGGTTAGGTTTAGTGTGTGGGTTAAGTTTAGGGTTAGTTTTAGGCTGAGGGTGAGGGTGTGGGTGAGGGTTAGAGTGAGGGTTAGGGACAGGTTTCGGGTTAGTGTGAGGGTTAGGGTGAGGGTAAGGGTAAGGTTTATGGTGACGGTGAGGGTTATTGTGAGGGTTAGTGTTAGAGTTAGGCTGAGGTTGAGGGTTAGGGTGAGGCTTGGTTTTGGTGTACGTATTAGGAATAGGGTGTGGGCTAGTTGAGAGTGCGGGTTAGTGTGAGGGTGAGGGTGAGAGTGATTATTTCTGTTAGGTATGGGTCCGGCTTAGGGTTAGGGTGAGGATTAGGGTGAGGGTGAGGGTTAGGTGAGCGTTAGGTTTAGGGTGAGGAAGGGATAGGGTTTGGGTGAGGTTTAGGGTTAGGTTGATGTTCAGGGTGAGGGTGAGGGTTAGGGTAAGTGTGAAGTTTCGGGGGAGATTGAGGCGTAAGGTGTGGTTGAGGGTTAGGGTTAGGGTTAGGGTTAGTCTGACAGTGAGGGTTTGGGCTAGGGTTAGGGTTAGGGTTAAAGTTAGGGTGAGGGTTAGGGTTAGGGTTAGAATGAGGGTTAGGTTTCATGTGAAGGTTATGGTTATTGTTAGATTGAGGTTTAGGGTGAAGGTAAGGGTTAGGGTGAAGGTTAGGGTGAGAATGAAGTTAGGAGTTGCTTGAGTGTTAGGGTGAGTGTTCGGGTGAGGGTGAGGGTTAGGTTTAGGATTAGGGTTAGGTTGAGGGAAAGGATTAGGGTGAGGGATAGGTTGAGTGTGAGGATAAGGGTGAGGTTTAGGGTTAGGATTAGGTGAGGGTGGGGGGGAAGGTTAGGGTTAGGCTGAGGGTTATAGTTAGGGTTAGGGTGAGGGTTAGCATTAGGGTAAGGGTTAGGGTGAGATTGAGGGTTAGGGTTAGGGTTAGGGTTAGGGTGAGGGGATGATGAGAGTTTCCGTTTTTTAACGGTTAGGGTTGGGTTAGGGTGAGGTTTCAGGTGAGGGTGAGGGTTAGGGTGTGGGTGAGGGTTAGGGTGAGGGTGAGGGTGAGGGTGAGGTTTAGATTTAGGATGAGGCTTAGAGTGAGTGTTATGGTTAGTTTGAGTGTTATGGTTAGGGTTAGGGTGAGGGTAAGGTTTAGGGTGAGGGTTAGGGTGAGGGTGAGCGTTAGGGTTAGCATTAGGGTTAGGGTGAGGCTGAGTGTTAGGGTCGGGGTTAGTGTTAGGGGGAGGGTTAGGGTGAGGGTGAGCTTTAGGGTTAGGGTGATGGTGAGCATTAGAGTTAGGGTGAGCGTTAGGGTTAGGGTGATGGTGAGGGTTAGGTTTAGGGTGAGGGTTAGGGTGAGGGGTAGGTTTAGGGTTAGGGTGAGGGTTAGGTTTAGGGTGAGGGTAAGGGTTAGGGTGAGGGTTAAGGTGAGGGTGAGGGTTAAGGTTAGCACTAGGGTTATGGTGAGGGTGAGGTTTAGGGTTAGTATGAGGGTTAGGCTGAGGGTTAGGGTTCGGGTTAGGCTGAGGGATAGGGTGAGGGTGAGGGTTAGGGTTAGGGTTTGGGTGAGGGTTAGGGTGAGGGTGAGTTTTCGAGTTAGGTTTAGGGTGAGGGTTAGTGTTATTGTGAGCGTTAGAGTGAGGGTGAGTGTTAGTGTTCCGGGAACGGTTAGGTTGAGGGTTAGGTTTAGGGTGAGAGTTAGAGTTAGGTTTAGGTGTAGAATGAGGGTTAGTGTTTGGTGAGGGTGAGGGATAGGGTGAGTGTTAGGGTTAGCATTAGGGTTATAGTGAGGGTGATGGTTAGGATTAGGGTTAGGTTGAGGGCTAGGGTGAAGTTGAGGATTAGGGTTAGGGTTAGGTTTAGGTTTAGGGTGAGGGTGAGGGTGAGGGTTAGGGTTAGGGTGTGTGTGAAATTTAGGGTAAAGCTGAGGGTTAGGGTGAGGGTGTAGTTTAGGGTGAGGGTGAGGGTTAAGGTGAAGGTTAGGATGAAAGTGAGGTTTGGTGTAGCGTTAGGGTTAGGGTGAGGTTTAGGGTGAGGTTGAGGGTTAAGTTTAGAGTCAGGGTTAGGTTGAGGTTAAGGCTTAGGTTGAGGGATAGGGTGAGGGTGATGGATAACGTTAGGATGAGGGTGAGGGTGAGGGTGTGGATTAGGTTTAGAGTGAGGGTTAGAGTTAGGCATAGTGTTAGGGTTAGGGTTAGGGTTATGTTTAGGGTGAGCGTTTGGGTGAGTGGTAGGGTTAGGGTTAGGGTGAGGTTTAGGGTTAGTGTGTGCGTTAGGGTTAGGGTAAGCATTAGGCTGAGGGTGAGGGTGAGGGTGAGGGCGAGAGTTCAGTTTCTGGTTAGGGTTAGGGTTAGGGTTAGGTTGAGGGTGAGGCGTAAGGTGAAGGTTAGGAATAGGGTTAGGTTAAGGGTTAGCGGAGGGTTAGGGTTAGGTTTAGGTTGAGGTTTAGGGTTAGGGTTACAGTTAGGGTGAGTGTGAGGGTGAGGGTTAGGGTGAGGGTTTGTGTTAGGGTTAGGGTGAGTGTTAGGGTGAGGGTGAGGTTTAGGTTTAGTGTGAGTGTTAGTGTTAGGGTGAGGGTGATGATTAGGTTTAGGGTTAAGGCTAGGGTTAGGGTGATGATTAGGGTGAGGGTGATGGGTAGGGTGTGGGTGAGGGTTAGGATTAGTTTGAGGGTTATGATAATTGTTAGGGTTAGGATTAGGATGAGGTTTAATGTGACGTTGAGGTTTAGGGTTAGGGTTAGGGTTTGGGAGAGGGTAAGGATTAGGGTGAGGGTTAGGGTGAGGTAAGGGTTAGGGTTAGCATTAGGATTAGGGTGAGTGTTAGGGTGAGGTTGAGGGTTAAAGTTAGGGTTAGGATAACGGTTAGGGTGAGGGTTGGGTTTAGGGTTAAGAGGTGGTTTAGTGTTAGGGTGAGGGTAAGGGTGAGTGTTAGGTTTAGGGTGAGGGTGAGGTTAAGAGTGAGGATTACGATTAGGATTATAGTTTGGGTTAGTGTTAGGCTGAGTTTTGGGTGACAGTGAAGGTGAGGGTGAGGGTTATGGTTAGGGTGATTGTTTGGGTTAGTGTGAGGGTTAGGGTGAGGACGAGGGTAAGCGTTAGGGTGAGGGTGAGTGTTAGGGTCAGGGTTAGGTTTAGTGTGAGGGTTAGGGTGAGGGTAGGGTTAGGTTTAGGTTTAGGGTGATGGTTAGGCTGAGGGTTAGAGTTAGGGTTAGGGTTATAGTGAGGGTGAGGGGGAGTGTGAGGGTTAGGGTTAGGGTGAGGTTTAGGGTTAGGGTTAGGGTTGCGGTGAGGGCTAATGTGAGGGTGAGGTTTAGGGTTAGGGTGAGGGTTACGGTGAGGGTTAGGGTAGCTGGTAGGGTTAGGATTCGGGTGATGGTTAGGTTTAGAGTGAGGCTTACAGTTAGCGTTAGGGTTAGGGTTAGGAGGAGGGTAAGGGTTAGGGTGAGGTTTAGGGTGTGAGTGAGGGTTAGGGTGAGAGGAAGGGTTAGGCTTAGGGTTAGGCTGAGTGTTCGGTTATTTTTACGGTTAGGGTTAGGGTTAGGGTGAGGGTTAGAATTAGGGTAAGGTTTAGGGTGAAGGTGAGGGTGAGTGTGAGGATTCGGGTTACGGTTACGTTTAGGGTGAGGGTGATGGTGAGGGTTAGGTTGATGATTAGGGTTAAGGTTAGATTTAGGCTGAGGGTGATGGTGAGGTTGAGAGTGAGGATTAGGATTAAGCTTAGCTTTAGGGTAAGGGTGAGGGTTAGGGTTAGTATTAGGGTGAAGGTTAGGATGAGTGTGAGGGATAGGGTTTGTGTTAAGGTTTGGGTGAGGGTGAGGGTCAGGGTTAGGGTTATGGTTAGGGTGAGGGTAAATGTGAGGTTTAGGTTAAGATTAGGGTTAGGGTTAGGGTTAGGATTAGGATTATGATGAGGGTGAGGGTGAGTGTTATGTTTAGGGTGAGGGTTAGTTTTAGGGTTAGGGTGAGGGTTAGGGTGAATGTGATGTTTATGGTGAGGATGAGTGTTCGGTTGAGGGTTAGGGTTAGGGTGTGGTTGAGGCTTAGGGTTAGGGTGAGGCTTAGGGTGAGGGTTATTATGAGGGTTAGGGTTAGGGTTAGTGTTAGGGTGAAGGTGAGGGTTAGGGTTACATTTAGGGTGAGGGTAAGGGTTAGTGTGAGGCTTAGGTTGATGGTTAGTTTTAGGGTTAGGATGAGGGTTAGGGTGAGGAGTAGGGTTAGGGTTAGAATGAACATTAGGGTTAGGGTGAGGGTTAGGGTGAGGGTTAGGGTTAAGGTTAGGGTTAGGTTTAGGTGAAGTTGAGGGTTAAGGTTAGGGTTAGGGTGAGGGTCAGATTTAGGTTGAGGTTTGGGGTGATTGTGCGGGTTAGGATTTGGGAAAGTCTAAGTGTTAGGGTGAGAGTTATGGAGAGGGTGAGGTTTAGGGTTAGCATTAGTGTTAGCGAGAGGGTAGGTTTAGGGTTAGCGTGAGGGTTAGGGTGAGTGTTAGGGTTAGGGTTAGGGTGAGGGTTAGGGTGAGGGTTAGGGTTAGGGTTAGGGTGAGGGGTAGGGTGAGGTTTAGGGTTAAGGTTGTTGTTAGGGTTAGTTTTCCGGTTAGGGTGAGGTTGTGATTGAGTTTAAGGTTTAGGGTTATTGTAAGGGTTATTTTTAGGTTAAGCGTTAGGGTTAGTGTTAGGGTGAGGGGGAAAATTAGGGTGAGTGTGTGGTTGAGGGTGTGGGTGAGGTTTAGGGTTAGAGTGAGGGTTAGGTTGAGGGTTAGTGTGATGGTAAGGGTTATTGTGAGTGTTAGCGTTAGGGTTAGGATGAGGTTGAGGGTGAGGGTGAGGGTGAGGTTTAGGGTTAGTGTTAGGGTTAGGGTTAGAATGAGGGCTAGGATGAGGGTGTGGGTTAGGGTGAGAGTGAGGGTGAGGGTGAGGATTTCGGTTAGGTAAGGTTTAGGGATAGGATTAGGGTGAGGATTAGTCTGAGGGTGAGGTTTAGGGTGAGGCTGAGGGTTAGGGTGAGGGTGAGTGTTCGGGTGAGGGTGAGGTTAAGGGTGTGGGTGAGGGTTAGGGTTAGGGTGAGGGTTAGTGTTACGGTGAGGGTTATGGTGAGGGTGAAGTTTAGGGTTAGCGTGAGGATTAAGGATAGAGTGAGATTTAGGATTATGATGAGTGTTAGTCTTAGGGTGAGGGTGAGAGTGAGGGTTAGGTTAGGGTGAGGGTTCTTGTGAGGCTTGGGGGTTAGGGTGTGTGTGAGGGCTAGGGTTAGGTTGAGGGATAGGGTAACTGTGACGTTAAGGGTGAGTGTGAGTGTGAGGGTGAGGGTTAGGGTTAGGGTTAACGTTTGGGAGAAGGTGTGGGTTAGGGTTAGCGTGAGGGTTAGGGTGAGGATTATGATTAGGGTGAGGGTTAATGTGAGGATTAGGATTAGGGTAGGCTTAGGGTGAGGGTAAGGATTATGGTGAGGTTTATGGTGAAGGTGAGGTTTAAAGTAAGGGTTAGGGTTAGGGATCGTTTACAGTTAGGGTGAGGATGAGGGTGAGTTTTAGGGTGAGGTTGACTGTTAGGTTTAGGTTTAGGGTGAGGTTTAGGGTGAAGGTGATGTTTAGGATGAGGGTGAGGGTTAGGGTGAAGGTTAGGGTTAGGTTGATGTTTAGGGTGAAGGTTAGGATGAGAGTGAGGGTTAGTGATAGTGTTAGGATTAGGGTTAGGATGAGGGTGATGGTTAGGCTTACGGTTCGTTTTAGGGTTAGTGTGAGGGTGAGGGTGAGGGTTAGGGTGAGGGTGAGGTTTGGGGTTAGGTTTAGGGTGAAGGTTAGGATGAGTGTGAGGGTTAGTGATAGTGTTAGGATTAGGGTGAGGGTGAGGGTGAGGGTGAGGGTTAGGCTTAGGGTTCGGTTTAGGGTTAGGGTGAGGGTGAGGGTGAGGGTTAGGCTTAGGTTTACCATTAAGGTTAGCATTAGGCTTAGGATGTGTGTGAGGGTGAGGGTTATGTTTAGGGTTTAGGTTAGATTTAGGAATAGGGTGAGGGTTAGGGTGAGGGTGCTGTTTAGGGTGAGGATGAGGGTTTGGTTTAGAGCTTGCGTTAGGGTGTGGTTGAGGCTCAGGTTTAGGGTGAGGGTAAGGGTGAGGTTTAGGGTTAGGGTTAGGGTGAAGGTGAGGGTTAGGGTAACGTTTAGTGTGAGGGTAAGAGTTAGGGTGAGGCTTTGGTTGAGGGTTAGGTTTAGGGTTAGGATGAGGGTTAGGGTGAGTGGTAGGGTTATGGTTAGGGGGAGCATTAGGGATAGGGTGAGGGTTAGGGTGAGGGTTAGGGTTAGGGTTATGGTTAGGGTGGGATTGAGGGTAAGGGTTAGGCTTAGTGTTAGGGTGAGGGTTAGAGTGAGGGTTTGGGTGAGGGTGAGAGTGAGGGTTAGTGTTAGAGCGTGGGTTAGGTTGAGGTTTAGTGTGACGGTAAGGGTTATTGTGAGTGTTAGGTTTAGGGTTAGGCTGAGGTTGAGGGTGAGAGTGAGGGTTAGCGTTAGAGTTAGGGTTAGGGTTAGGGTGTGGGCTAGGGTGAGGGTGAGGGTTAGGATTAGGCTTACGGTTAGGGTGATGGTGAGGGTGAGGGTTATGGTTAGGGTTAGGGTGAGGGTTAGATTTAGGGTGATGGTTAGAGTGAGGGTTAGGGTTAGGGTTAGGGTTAGAGTTAGGTTTAGGGTTAGGGTGAGGGTTAGGTTTAGGGTTAGGATTAGTGTTTGGGTAAGGGTTAGGCTGAGGGTGAGGGTTAGGGTAAGGGTTAGGGTGAGGGTTAGGGTTAGCATTATTGTTAGGTTTATTTTTAGGTTTAGCTTGAGGGTGAGATTGAGGTCTAGGGTTAGGGTTAGTGTGAGGGTTAGGTTTAGGGGTAGGTTTAGTGTTAGGGTGAGGTTGAGGGTTAGGGTGAGGGTGTCGGTGAGGTTGAGGGTGAGGGTTAGGGTTAGGGTGAGAGCTAGGTTGAGGGTGATGGTTAAGGTGAGGGTTAGGGTGAGGGTGAGGATATCATTTAGGTAAAGTTTAGGGATTGGATTAGGGTGTGGATTAAGCTGTTGTAGAGGTTTAGGATGAGGATTATGCTAAGGGTGAGGTTTAGGGGTAGGGTTAGGGTTAGGGTGAGGTTTGGGGTTAGTGTTAGGGTGAGAGTTATGGTTATGGTGATGTATAGGGTGAGGGTGTGGGTTAAGTTCATGGTGAGCGTTTGGGTGAGTGTGAGGTGTAGCGTGTGGGTGAGGGTTAGGGTTAGGCTGATGGTGAGGGTTAGGGTTACTGTGAGGGTTAGGGTTAGGGTTAGGGTGAGTGTAAGGTTTAGGATTATTGATAGGTTTAGGGTTAGGTTGAGGGGAGAGTGAGGGTTAGGGTTAGGATCAGGGTTAGGTTGAGGGTTGGGTTTAGGGTTAGGATTAGTGTTTCGGTTAGGGTTAGGCTGAGGGTGAGGTTGAGGGTGAGGTTTAGGTTTAGGATGAGGGTAAGTGTTAGGGTTAGGGTGAGGGCTAGGATGAGGGTAATGGTTAAGGTGAGGGTTAGGGTGAGGATGAGGATTTCAGTTAGGTAAGGGTTAGGGATTGGGTTAGGGTGTGTATTAGGCTGAGGGTGAGGGTTAGGGTGAGGGTTAGGGTTAGGGTGAGGGTTAGGGTAGGGTTTAGGATGAGGTTGAATGTGAGGGTGAGGGTTGGGTTTAGTATGTGGTTTAGGGTTAGGGTGAGGTCTAGGATGAGGCTGATGTTTAGGGTGAGGGTTAGGGTTAGGGTGAAGATTTCGGCTAGGTAAAGGTTAGGTATACGGTTAGGGTGAGGATTAGTCTGAGGGTGAGGATTAGGGTGAGGGTTAGGGTTAGGGTAAGGGTTATGGTTATGGTGATGTATAGGGTGAGGGTGAGGGATAAGTTCATGTTGAGAGTTCGGGTGATGGTGAGGGGTAGGGTTTGGGTGAGGGTTAAGGTTAGCGTGAGGGTTAGGGTTAGGGTTAGGGTGAGAGTTAGGGTAAGGGTTAGGGTTAGGTTAAGTGTTAGGTTGAGGGGTATGGTTAGGGTTAGGGTGAGGTTAGGGTTTGGGTTTGTGTGAGACTTAGAGTTAGGGTTAGGGTTATGGTTAGGGTAAGGGTTAGGGTGAGGTTGAGGATTAGGTTTAAGATAAATGTGAGGGTTAGGTTGAATGTTAGGTTTAGGATTAGGGTTATTGTGAGGGTTAGGTTGAGGGTTAGGGTTAGGGTGAGGGTGAGGGTGAGCGTTATTGTTAGAGTGTGGGTTAGGTTGAGGGTTAGTGTGACGGTAATTGTTATTGTGAGTGTTAGGGTTAGTTAGGGTTAGGGTTCGGGTGTGGGCTAGGGTGAGGGTGAGGGTTAGGATTAGGCTTAGGGTTAGGGTGACTGTGAGGGTTAGGGTTATGGTTAGGGTTAGGGTGAGGTTTAGGGTTAGGGTGAGGGTTAGAGTGAGGGTTAGGGTTAGGGTTAGGGTTAGAGTTAGGTTTAGGGTTAGAGTGAATGTTAGGTTTAGGGTTAGGATTAGTGTTTGGGTTAGGGTTAGGCTGACGGTGAGGGTGAGGGTAAGGGTTAGGGCTAGGCTGAGGGTGAGGGTGAGGGGAAGGGTTAGGGTGAGGGTTAGGGTTAGGATTATTGTTAGGTTTATTTTTAGGGTTAGCTTGAGGGAGAGATTGAGGTCTAGGGTTAGGGTTAGTGTGAGGGTTATGTTTAAGATTAGGTTTAGTGTTAGGTTGAGGTTGAGGTTTAGGGTGAGGGTGTGGTTGAGGTTGAGGGTGAGGGTTAGGGTTAGGGTGAGTGCTAGGTGGATGGTGATGGTTAAGGTGAGGGTTAGAATGAGGGTGAGGATTTCATTTAGGTCAGGGTTAGGGATTGGATTAGGGTGTGGATTAAGCTGAGGTAGAGGGTTAGGGTGAGGGTTATGGTGAGGTTTAGGCTGAGGGTGAGGATGAGGGTGTGGTTGAGTGTTGTGGTTAGTGTTCGGGGTATGGTTAGGGTGAGGGCTACGATGAGGGTGATGGTTAGGTTGAGGGTACGGTGAGGGTGACGATTTCGTTTAGGTAAAGGATATGGATACAGTGAGGGTGAGGATTAGGCTGAGGGTGTGGTTTAGGGTGAGGGTTAGTGTTAGGGTGAGGTTTAGGGTTAGGGATGGGGTGATGGTTAGGGTTAGGGTGATGTATATGGTGAGGGTGAGGGTTAAGTTCATGGTGAGTGTTCGGGTGATGGTGAGGGGTAGGGTGTGGGTGAGGGTTAGGTTTAGGGTGAGGGTTAGTGTGATGGTGAGGGTTAGGGTGAGGGTTAGGGTTAGGTTTAGGGTTAGGGTGAGTGTTAGGGTAAAGCTACCAGCACAACTATGTTTATTGCAGCATTATTTACCATAGCTAAGACATGGAACCAACCCAGATGCCCCTCAGTAGATGAATGGATCAAGAAAATGTGGTATATATACACAATGGAATTCTATGCCTCCATCAGAAAGAATGACATTTCCCCATTTGTTAGGAAATGGAAAGGTTTGGAAAAAATTATATTAAGTGAAGAAAGCCAGGCCCAAAGAAGAATAGGTCCCATGGTTTCCCTTATTTGCAATATCTAGTATAGGTATGAGTCAAGCAGAAAAGGTCAGATAATGTGATGTTAGGAAAATGAAACCTTAAATATGTATTTTAATGTTTTCGTTTCTTTCATGCATGTATTTCTAACGCATTTATAAGATTATTTCTTTGTTGCTTTGTATGTCCCTCCCCCACAGTGTAACACCCGCTTTCACTATATTTGATGTCAGTATAACATGTGGAGGACATGGGGACAAACAAGTCGTTTAAGGATTCAGGTGGACCTGTTGCAACAATGAGAAGTACAAAATGTCATGTCAAAACCAGCTATACAATGTCGGTGTGTGTGGGGGGAGGGGGGTATAATTGGGTGGGGGAGGGGGGTAAAATTGGGTGGGGGGAGGGGGGAGGCAGGGAAGGGAAGTGAAGGGTAAACAAAGGAGGAGGCTGCAATGCTTGGTAAGAAATGTATGCATTATCCTGCCCATGTAATTGTAGCCCCTCTGTACAGTATGATCCCAAATAAAATAAAATACAATTAAAAAAAAAAAAAAGGTTAGGGTTAGGGTTTGGGTGAGGTTTGGGGTTAGTGTTAGGGTGAGAGTTATGGTTATGGTGATGTATATGGTGCAGGTGAGGGTTAAATTCATGGTGAGCGTTTGGGTGAGTGTGAGGTGTAGCGTGTGGGTGAGGGTTAGGGTTAGGCTGATGGTGAGGGTTAGGGTTACTGTGAGGGTTACGGTTAGGGTTAGGGTGAGTGTTAGGGTTAGGTTTAGGGTTAGGGTTAGGTTGAGGGGAGAGTGAGGGTTAGGGTTAGGTTCAGGGTTAGGTTGAGGGTTGGGTTTAGGGTTAGGATTAGTGTTTCGGTTAGGGTTAGGCTGAGGGTGAGGTTGAGGGTTAGGGTTAGGTTTAGGATGAGAGTAAGGGTTAGGGTTAGGGTGAGGGCTAGGATGAGGGTAATGGTTAAGGTGAGGGTTAGGGTGAGGATGAGGATTTCAGTTTGGTAAGGGTTAGGGATTGGGTTAGGGTGTGTATTAGGCTGAGCGTGAGGGTTAGGGTGAGGGTTAGGGTTAGGGTGAGGGTTAGGGTAGGGTTTAGGATGAGGTTGAAAGTGAGGGTGAGGGTGAGGGTTGGGCTTAGTATTTGGGTTAGGGTTAGGGTGAGGTCTAGGATGAGGCTGATGTTTAGGGTGAGGTTTAGTGTTAGGGTGAAGATTAAGGCTAGGTAAAGTTTAGGTATACGGTTAGGGTGAGGATTAGTCTGAGGGTGAGGTTTAGAGTGAGGGTTAGGGTTAGGGTAAGGGTTATGGTTATGGTGATGTATAGGGTGAGGGTGAGGGATAAGTTCATGTTGAGGGTTTGGGTGATGGTGAAGGGTAGGGTTTGGGTGAGGGTTAGGGTTAGCGTGAG
This sequence comes from Dipodomys merriami, assembly GCF_024711535.1. Lineage (NCBI taxonomy): Eukaryota > Metazoa > Chordata > Mammalia > Rodentia > Heteromyidae > Dipodomys > Dipodomys merriami. Next base: position 103,831 of record NW_027204760.1, read on the forward strand.
GGTTAGGTTTAGGGTTAGGGTGAGAGTTAGGGTTAGGATTAGGGTTAGGTTGAGGATTAGGTTGAGGGTTAGGTTAGGATTAGGGTGAGGTTAGGGTTAGGGTTAGTGTGAGTCTTAGAGTTAGGGTTAGGGTTATGGTTAGGGTAAGGGTTAGGGTGAGGTTGAGGATTAGGTTTAAGTTAAATGTGAGGGTTAGGTTGAATGTTAGGGTTAGGTTTAGGGTTATTGTGAGGGTTAGGGTGAGGGTTAGGATTAGGATTAGGGAGAGAGTTATGGTTATGGTTAGGGTTAGGTTGAGGGGTAGGTTGAGTGGTAGGGTTAGGGTTAGGGTGAGGTTAGGGTTAGGGTTTGTGTGAGACTTAGAGTTAGGGTTAGGGTTATGGTTAGGGTAAGGGTTAGGGTGAGATTGAGGATTAGGTTTAAGATAAATGTGAGGGTAAGGTTGAATGTTAGGGTTAGGATTAGGGTTATTGTGAGGGTTAGGTTGAGGGTTAGGGTTAGGGTGAGGGTGAGGGTGAGGATTAGGGTGAGGGTATGTGTAAGGTTGAGGGTTACAGTGAGGGTATGTGTTAGGGTTAGGGTCAGGATGAGTTTTAGGTTGAGAATTAGGGTTAGGCTTAGGGTTAGGGTGACAGTTAGCGTTAGGTTTAGGGTTAGTTTGAGGGCGAGGGTGAGTGTGAGGATTAGGGTTAGCATTAGGTTGAGGGGTGGGTGAGGGTTGGGGTTAGGTTTAGGGTGAAGTTTAGGGTTATTATGTGGGTTAGGTTTAGGTTTAGGGTTGGGGAAGGGGGTGTTGAGGGTTAGATTTGGGGTTAAGTTTAGGGTGAGGGTAAGGGTTAGGGTGAGCGTTAGCATTAGGGTTAAGTTTAGGGTTAGGGTAAGGATAAGGGATGGGGTGAGGGTTAGGGTGCAGGTGAGGGTTAAGTTTAGCGTTAGGGTTATGGTGAGGTTTAGGGTTAGGATTAGTGTTATGGTTAGGGTTAGGGTGAGCGTTAGGGTGAGGGTTAGGGTGATGGTGAGGGTTAGGAGGAGTTGATGGTGAGGGTTAGGGTTAGGGTTAGGGTGAGGTTTATTGTTAGGTTGATGGTTAGGGTGAGGAGTAGGATTATGGTTAGGGAAAGTGTTAGGTTTAGTGTGAGGGTTAGGGTGAGGGTTAGGATTAGGGTGAGGCTGAGGGTAAGGGTTAGGTTGAGCGTTAGTGTTAAGTTTAGGGTTAGGGTGAGGATATGGGTTAGGATGAGGGTTAGGGGGTGTGTGAGGGTTAGGATTAGTGTTAGGTTTAGGATGAGGGTGAGGGTTAGGGTTAGGGTTAAGTTGAGAGTGAGGGTGATGGTTAGGGTTAGTGTGAGGATTAGGGTGAGGATGAGGTTTAGGGTGAGGGTGAGGGTTAGGGTCATGTTTAGGCATTGGCTGAGGGTGAGGGTGAGGGTTAGAATTAGGGTTAGGGTGAGGGTTAGGTTTAGAGTGTGGCTTAGGGTGAATGTTAGGGTAAGTGTTATGGTGAGAGTTAAGGTGATTGTGAGGGTTAGCGTTAGGGTGAGGGTAAGGTTTAGGGTGAGCTTTAGGGTTAGAGTTATTGTTAGGGTTAGGTTTAGGGTGAGGGTTAGGGTTAGGGTGATGGCTAGGTTGAGGGTGAGGGTTAAGTGTTCTGGTTAGGGTTAGGGTTTGGGTGAGGGTAAGAGTTAGGGTGAGGGTTAGGTTGATGGTGAGGCTGAGGGTTCAGGTTAGGGTGAGAGTAAGATTTAGGATAAGCTTTAGGTTGAGGGTGAGGTTCAGTGTGAGGGTTAGGGTTAGGTTCAGGATTAGGGTGAGTGTGGGGATTAAGTTGCGGTGTAGGGTGGGGTGAGGTTGAGGGTGAGTGTTAGGTTTAGGGTTAGGTTGAGTGTTAGGGTTAGGGTGAGTGTTAGGGTTAGGTTTAGGTTTAGGGTGAGTGTGAGGGTTAAGATTTGGGAAAGGCTAAGTGTTAGGGTGAGGGTTATGTTGAGGCTGAGTTTTAGGGTTAGCATTATGGTTAGGGTGAGGGTAGGGTTAAGGTTAGGGTGAGGGTGAGGTTTAGGGTTAGCGGGAGGGTAAGGTTTAAGGTGAGGGTTAGGATGAGAGTTAGGGTTAGGGTTATTGTTAGGGTTAGATTAAGGGTTAGTTTGAAGGTAGGATTGAGGTTTAGGGTTAGGGTTAGTGTGAGGGTTAAGTTTAGGTTTAGAGTTAGGGTTAGTGTTAGAGTGAGGGTTAGGTTGAGGGTTAGTGTGACGGTAAGGGTTATTGTGAGTGTTAGGGTAAGGTTTAGGCTGAGTTTGAGGGTGAGGGTGAGGGTTAGGGTTAAAGTTAGGATTAGGGTTAGGGTGTGGGCTAGGGTGAGGGTGAGGGTTAGGATTAGGCTTAGGGATAGGGTGATGGTGAGGATAAGGGTTATGGTTAGGGTTAGGGTGAGGGTTAGGGTTAGGGTGAGTGTTACGGTTAGGGTGAGTATTAGGGTTAGGATTAGGGTGAGGGTGAGGGCTACGTTGAGCGTGAGGGTGAGGGTTACTCTTAGGGTTAGGGTTAGGGTTACATTGAGGGTTAAGGTTAGGATGAGGGTGTGGGTTAGGGTTTTGTTTAGGGTTCGGGTTAGGGTTCGGGTTAGGTATAGTGTGAGGGTTAGGTTTAGGGTTGTTTTTAGGGTTAGGGTTAGGTTGAGGGTGAGTGTGAGGTTTAGACTTTAGGTTAGGTTAGAGTGAGGTTGATGGTGAGGGTGAGGGTGAGGGTTACTGTTTTAGTTAGGAAAGTGTTAGGGTTATGGTTAGGGTGAGAATTAGGGTGAGGGTGAGGGTTAGTGTGAGGGTTAAGGTTTGGGTGAGAGTTAGGGTATGAGTTAGGGTTAGGATTAGTGTTAGGGTTAGGGGGAGGGGGAGGGGGAGGTTTAGGGTTAGGTTTTGTGTGAGGTTGAGAGTTAGGTTTAGGGTAAGGGCAAGGGTTAGGGTTAAGGTGAGGATTAGGATTACAGTTTGGATGAGAGTGAGGGTGAGAGTGAGGGTTAGAGTTAGGGTTAGGGTGAGGGTGATGGTGAGGGTTAGATTTAGGATTAGGATTAGGATGAAGTTTAGAGTGAGGATAAGGTTTAGGGTGAGGGTGAGGCTAGGGTGAGGGTGAGGGTTAGGGTGATGGGTAGTGTGAGGGATAGGGTTAGAATTATGGTGAGGATTAGTGTTAGTGTGAGGGTTAGGATTAGGGTTAAGTTTAGGGTTAGGGTGAGGATAAGTGTTACTGTGAGGGTTAGGGTGCAGGTGAGAATTAGGGTTAGCATTAGGTTTAGGGTAAGGTTTAGGGTGAGGGTAAGGGTGAGGTTGAGGGTTAGTTTGAGGGTTACGGTTAGGGTGAGGCCTAGGGTGAGGGTGAGGGTGAGGTTTAGGGTTTGGGTTCGATTGAGGTTTAGGGTTAGTGTGAGGGTTATGTTGAGGGTGAGGGTAAGGGTTAAGGTGAGAGTAAAGGTGAGGGTGAGGTTTAGGGTTAGGTTTAGGGTAAGGGTGAGGTTAACGGTTAGGGTTAGGATTAGAGTTAGGGTTAGGGTGAGGGTGAGGGTGAGGGTTAGGGTTAGGTTTAGTGTGAGGTTGATGGTTAGACTTAGGGTTAGGGCGAGCGTTAGCGTTAGGGTGATGTTTAGGTTTAGGGTTAAGGTGAGGGTGAGAGTGAGGTAGAGGGTTAGGGTTAGGGTGAGGGTGTGGGTGAGGGTAAGGTTTTGGATTAGGTTTAGGGTTAAGGTTAGAGTGAGGGTAATTGTTAGGGTGTGGGTGAGGGCTAGGGTGAGAGAGGGTTAAGTTGAGGGTTAAGATGAGGGATAGGGTTAGGGTCATGTTGAGGTTTTGGGTTATTGTGAGGGTGAGGATTAGTGTTAAGGTTAGGGTTAGGGTGAGGATAAGGGTTAGAGTGAGGGTTAGGGTGAGGGTGATGTTTAGGCTTAGCGTTAGGGTTAGGGTAAGGTTTAGGTTGAGGTCAAGGGTGAGGTTGAGGGTTAGGGTTAGTGGTAGGGTTAGTGTGAGGGTTAGGATTATGGTTATGTTGAAGGTTACGGTTAGGGTGAGGTTTGAGGTTTGTGTTAGGTTTAGGGTTAGGTTTATGGTTAGGGTTAGGATAAGGGTTAGAATGAGGGATAGGGTGAGGTTGAGGGTTAGGCTTAGCGTTAGGATTAGGGTAAGGTTTAGGTTGAGGTCAAGGGTGAGGTTGAGGGTCAGGGTTAGGGGTAGGGTTAGTGTGAGGGTTAGGGTTATGGTTAGGGTTAGGGTGAGGGTTAAGGTTTGTGTTAGGGTTAGGGTTAAGATGAAGGTTAGGTTTAGGGTTAGGGTGAGAGTGAAGGTTAGGGTTACGGTTAAGGTTAGGGTGATGGTCAGGGTGAGGTTAAGGGTAGGGATGATTGTTTGGGTGAGTGTGAGCGTTAGGGTTAGTGTGAGGGTAATGGTTATGCTGAGGGTTAGGGTGAGGGTGAGCATTACTGTTAGGGTGAGGGTGAGGTTTAGGGTTAGGGTTAGGGGTAGGGTGAGGACTAGGGTGAGGATGAGGGTTAGAATTAGGTTTAGGGTGAGGGTTAGGTTGCAGGTGAGTGTTAGGGTCAGGGTTAGCATTAGTGTGAATGTTAGGTTGAGGGTGAGGGTAGGGGTTAGGATGACAATTAAGGTGAGGGTGAGGGTTAGAGTAAGGATTAGGGTTAGGGTTATTGTGAGGGCTAGGTTGAGGGTGAGATTTAGGGTGCAGGTGAGGGTTAGGGTTAGCGTTAGGGTTATGGTAAGGGTTAGGTTGAGGGTTAGGGTTAGGATTAGGGTTAGGGTTAGGGTGAGGGTGAGAGTGAGGATGATGGTTAGGGTTAAGGTTAGGGTTTGGTTTGGGGTGTAGGTTGGGTTGGTGAGATGGTTAGGGTGAGCGTGAATTTAAAGTTTAGGGTGAGAATTAGTGTGAATGTGAGGTTTAGGGTTAGGGTTTGGGTGAGTGTTAGGGTGAGGGTGAGGGTTAGGGTGAGGGTGATTGTTAGGGTTAGGGTGAGGATTAGAGTTAGGATTAGTGTTAGGGTTAGGGCTACGGTAAAGTTGAGGGTCAGGGTTAGGTTTAGGGTTTTGTTAGAGTGAGTGTTAGGGTTAGTGTGAGGGTGTGTGTTAGCGTGTGTGTTAGGTTTTGGGTTCGGGTGAGGTTAAGGTTTAGTGTGAGGGCTAGGGTTAGGTTTATCTGAGGGTGAGTGTGAGGGTTAGAGTTAGTTTTAGGTTAGGGTAAGGTTGAGCTTGAGGGTGAGGTTGAGGGTTAGTGTTTTAGTTAGGAAAGTGGTAGGGTTAAGGTTAGGGTGAGGATTAGGGTGAGGGTGAGAGTTAGGGTGAGGGTTAGGGTTTGGGTGAGGTTTAGGGTGAGGGTTCGGGTTTAGGGTGAGGATTAGGGTTAGGGTTAGGTTGAGGTTGAGGGTTAGGGTGAGGGTTAGGTCGAGAGTTAGTTTTAGGGAGAGGTGTAGATTTAGGTTTAGGGTGAGGGTGAGGGTGAGGGTTAGGGTTAGGGTGAGGGTGAGGGTTAGGTTTAGGATTATGGTTAGGGTTAGGGTTAGGGTGAGGGTAAGGTTTAGGGTGAGGGTGAGGGTAAGGGTGAGCATTAGGGTTAGGGTGAGGGCTAGGGTGAAAGTGAGGTATAGGTTTACGGTTGAGTTTAAGGTGAGGGTGAGGGATAGGGTGATGGTGAGGGTGAAGGTTAGGGTGAGGGGTATGGTGAGGGATAGGGTTAGGGTTTGAGTGGGTTTTAGTGTTAGTGTTAGGGGTGAGGTAAGGGTTAGGATTAGGGTTAGAGTTAGGGTTAGGTTTAGGTTTAGGGTTAGGGTTAGGGTTAGGGAGAAGATAAAGTTTAGGATGAGGGTTAGGGTGAGGGTGAGGGTTTGGGTTAGGGTTAGGGTTAGGGTAAGTATTATGTTGAGGATAAGGGTGAGGGTGAGGTTTAGGTTTAGGGGTAGGCTTAGGGTGAGTGTGAGTGTTAGGGTGAGGGTTAGGGTTAGGGTTAGGGTTATTTTTATTGTTAGGTTTACTGTGAGGTTGAGGGTGAGGTTGAGGATTAAGGTTAGGGTTAGGTTGAGACTGAGAGTGAGGGTGATGGTTAGGTTTTGGATTATTTTTATGGTTAGATTTAGGCAGAGTGTGAGGTTGAGGTTGAAAGTGAGGGTTAGGTTTAGGGTTAGGATTAGGGTTAAGGTGAAGGTTAGGTTTAGGGTGAGGGTAAGGGTGAGGTTTAGGTTTAGGATTATTGTTAGGTTTAGAGTTAGGCTGAGGGTGAGGGTCAGGGTGAGGGATAGGGTTAGTGTTAGGATTAGGGTGAAGATTAGGTTTAGTGTGAGGGTTAGAATTAGGGTTAGGGTGAGGGTTATTTTTAGCATTAGGTTTAGGGTGAGGGTGACGGTGAGGTTGAGGGTTAGATTTAGTATTATTGTTAGGTTTAGAGTTAGGATGAGGGGGAGGGGGAGGGGGAGGGGGAGGCTTAGGGTTAGGGTTAGGGTGAGGGTGAGGTTGAGAGTGAGGTTTAGGGTTAGGATTATTGTTAAAGTTAGGGTTATGGTAAGGGTTAGGGTTAGGGTTAGTTTTAGGGTTAGTGTGAGGTTTAGGGTTAGGGTTAGGGTTAGGGTTAGGGTGAAGGTAAGGGTTAGAGTTAGGTTTTAGGAAAGGGTTAGGGTTAGGTTTAAGGTTAGAGTTAGTGTGAGGGTGAGGTTGAGGGTTATGTTGAGGGTGAGGTTTAGGTTTAGGGGTAGGGTGAGGGTTAGGTTGAGGGTAATGTTTAAGGTGAGGGTGAGTGTTCCTGTGAGGTTTAGGGTGTGTGTGAGGCGTAGGTTTAGGGTGAGGTTTAGGGAGATGGTGAGGGTTAGGGAGACGGTGATGGTTAGAGTTAGGGTTAGGGTTAGGATGAGGGTTAGGGTTAGGGGTTGGGTTAGGTTTAGGGTGAGGGTTAGAGTGAGGGTTAGTGTTAGCGTTAGGGTTTTGTTGAGGGTTAGGGTGAGGGTTAGTTTTAGGGTCAGGGTGAGGGTTGGGGTGAGGGTTAGGGTTAGTGTTAGGGTTAGGGTGAAGGTTAGGTTTAGTGTGAGGGTTAGAGTTAAGGTTAGGTTTAGGGTGAGGGTTATTTTTAGCATTAGGTTTAGGGTGAGGGTGACGGTGAGGGTGAGGGTTAGGATTAGGATTATTGTTAGGTTTAGTGTTAGGCTGAGGGGGAGGGGGAGGGGGTGTATTAGGGTTAGGGTTAGGGTGAGGGTGAGGTTGAGAGTGAGGTTTAGCCTTAGGATTACTGTTAGAATTATGGTTAGGGTAAGGGTTAGGGTGAGGGTTAGTATTAGGGTTAGTGTGAGGGTTAGGGTTAGGGTTAGGGTGAAGGTTAGGGTTCGAGTTAGGTTGTAGGTAAGGGTTAAGGTTAGGGTTAGGCTTAGGGTTAAAGTTCGTGTGAGGGTGAGGGTGAGTGTTAGGTTGAGGGTGAGGTTTAGGTTTAGGTATAGGGTGAGGGTTATGTTGAGGGTAATGTTTAGGGTGAGGTTGAGGGTTCCTGTGAGGGTTAGGGTTAGGGTGTGGGTGAGGCTTAGGTTTAGGGTGAGGGTTAGGGAGACGGTGAGGGTTAGGGAGACGGTGAGGGTTAGAGTTAGTGTTAGGGTTAGGATGAGGGTTAGGGTTAGGGGTTGGGTTAGGGTTAGGGTGAGGGTTAGGGTTATTATGAGGGTTGGGTTTACTGTTAGGGTTAGGGTTAGGTTGAGGGTAAGGGTTAGGTTGTGGGTTAGTGTGAGGGTGAGGGTTTGGGTTAGGTTTAGAGTGAGGGTTAGAGTGAGGGTTAGTGTTAACGTTAGGGTTTTGTTGAGGGTTAGGGTGAGTGTTAGGTTTAGGGTGAGGGTGATGGTTAGGGTGAGGTTTAGGGTGAGGGTGAGGTTTAGGGTTAGGGTTAGGGTGAGGGGTACAGTGAGGGTGAGGGTTAGGTTTAGGGTTAGAGGGAGGAGTAGGGTAAAGTTTAGGGTTAGTGTTACTGTTAGGGTTAGTGTGAGGATTAGGGTTACGGTGATGGTTAGGGTTAGGGTGAGTGTTAGGTTGAGGTTGAGGGTTATGGTAAGGGTTAGGGTGAGGTTTAGGTTAGAGTGAGGGTTAGGGTTAGGATTAGGGTGAGGGTGATGGTCAGGTTTAGGGTTAGGGTTAGGGTGAAAGTAAGGGTTACAGTGAGGATTAGGGTGAGGGTGATGGCAAGTGTTCACATTCGGGTTAGAGTTAGGGTTAGGGTGAGTGTAAGGGCTAGGTTTAGGATTATGTTTAGGGTTAGGGTGAGGCTGAGAGTGAGTGTTAGGGTGAGGGTAAAAATGAGGGTGAGGTTTAGAGTTAGGGCTAGGGTTAGGGTTTACTTGAGGATTAGCTTTAGTGTTAGGGTTAGAATGAGCGTTAGGGTGAGGAGTAGGGTAGGGTTAGGGTGAGGGTTATGGTTAGGGTCAGGGTTAGGGTGATGGTGCGGTTTAGGGTGAGGGTGAGGGTTAGGGTTAGGGTGATGGTGAGGGTTAGGTTTAGGTTTAGGGTTAGTATGAGGGTTAGGGTTTGGGTTCGGGTTAGGGTTCGGGTTAGGGTTAGGGTGAGGTTTAGTGTTAGGATTAGGATTAGAGTTGGGGTGAGGGTGAGGGTGAGTTTTAGGGTTAGGATTAGGGTTAGGTTTAGGATGAGGGTTAGGGTGAGGGTTAGGGTGAGGTTTAGGGTGAGGGATAGGTTTAGGGGTAGGGTGAGTGTTAATGTTAGTGTGAGGGTTAGGATTATGGTTAAGGTTAGGTTCAGGGTGAGGATAAGGGTTAGGCTGAGTGTTAGTGTGAGTGTGAGGTTTAGGGTTAGCTTTAGGTTTAGGGTAAGTATTATGTTGAGGGTAAGTGTGAGGTTGAGGTTTAGGTTTAGGGGTAGGGTTAGGGTGAGGGTTAGGGGTTGGGTGAGGGTTAGGGTTAGGTTTAGGTTTAGGGTGAGGATTAAGGTGAGGTTAAGAATTAGGATGAGTGTTAGTGTGAGGGTGAGAGTTAGGGTTAGTGTGAAGGTAATGGTTAGGGTGAGGTTTAGGTTGAGGGTGTGCATTAGGGTTAGGGTGAGGGTGAGGTTTAGGGTAAGGGTTAGGGTGAGGGCTAGGGTGAGGGTGAAGGTTAGAGTTAGTGTGAGAGTTAAGGTGAGGGTGAGGGTTAGGGTTAGGGTTAGGCTAACTGTGAGTGTGATAGTTAGGGTTAGGATTAGGGTTAGGGTTAGGGCGACAGCTATGTTGAGGGTGAGGTTTAGGGTGAAGGTGAGGTTGAGGGTGAGGGTTTCAGTTAGGTAATGGTTAGGGTTAGGATTAGAGTTAGGGTTAGGTTGAGGTTTAGGGTGAGGGTTAGGTTTAGAGTTAGGGTGAGGGTTAGGTTTAACGTGAGGGGTAGGTTGAGGGTTAAGGTTAGGGTGAGGGTGAGTGTAAGGGAAAGGATGAGGGTTAGGGTGAGGGTTAGGGTGAGGGTGAGGGTTAGGGTGAGGAGTTGGTTAGGGTTAGGGTGAGGTTTGGGGTTAGGGTTAGGGTTAGGGTGAGGTTGAGCGTTAGGATTAGGATTAGGGTGAGTGTAAGGGTTAGAGTGAGGTTTATGGTGAGGGTTAGGATAAGGGTAACAGTGAGGGTGAAGGTTAGGTTTAGGATTAGGTTTAGGGTTACGGTGACAGCTAGGTTGATGGTGAGGTTTAGGGTGAGGGTGAGGTTGAGTGTGAGGATTAGGGTTAGGGTGAGGGCTAGGGTGAGTTTAGGTATAGGGTTAGGTTTAGGGTGAGGTTTAGGGTTAGGTTTAGGGTTAGGGTGAGGGTTAGAGTAAGGGTTAGGTTTAGGGTGAGTGTGAGGTTTAGGGTTAGCGTTAGGGTAATAGTTAGGTTGAGGGTTATGGTTAGGGTTTGGGTTCGGGTTCGGGTTAGAGTGAGGGTTAGGTTTAGCGTGAGGGTGAGTGTTAGTGTTAGGGTTAGGTTTGGATGAGGTTTAGCGTGATGTTGAGGGTGAGGGTGAGGGTGAGGGTTAGGGTAAGGGTTAGGGTGAGGGTAAGCGTTATGTTGAGGGTTAGGGTTAGGGTGAGAATAAGGGTTAGGGTGAGGGTTAGGGTGAGGGTGAGGATTAGGTTTAGCATTAGGGTTGGGTGAGGGTTAGGGTGAATGTGAGTGTTTGGGTTATGTGAGGGTAAGGGATCGGGTGAGGGTTAGGATACGGATGAGTGTTAGGGATAGCATTAGGCTTAGGATGAGGGTGAGGGTAGGGTTAAGGTTAGGGTTAGGTATAGTGCGAGAATTAGGGTTAGGGTTAGGGTGAGGTTTAGACTGAGGGGTAGGGTGAGTGTTAGGGTGAGGGTTAGGTTTAGAGTCAGGTTTAGGATTAGCTTTAGGATTAGGGTTAGCGTGAGGTTAAGGGTTAGGGTGAGGGTTAGGGTGAGGGTGATTGTTAGGGTTAGCATTAGGGTTAAGTTTAGTGTTAGGGTGAGTGTTAGTGTTAGTGTTAGTGTAAGGGTTAGGGTGAGGGTGAGGGATAGGTTGAGGTGTTGGTTTAGGGTTAGGGTGAGCGTTAGGGTTTGGGTGAGGGTTAGGGTGAGAGTTAATGTTAGTGTGAGGGTGAGGGTTAGGGTTAGGATTAGGGTGACTGCAAGGGTTAAGATGATCATTAGGGTGAGGTTTAGGGTTAGGGTAATGGTGAGGGTGATGGTTAGGGTTAGGATTAGGGTTAGGGTTATGGTGACAGCTACGTTGAGGGTGATGTTCAGGGTGAGGGTGAGATTGAGCGTGAGGGTTTTGGTTAAGTAAGGGTTAGTGTTAGGATTAGGTTTAGGGTTAGGGTTAGGGTAAGGTTTAGGGTAAGGCATAGGTTTAGGGTTAGGGTGAGGGTTAGTTTTAGTGTGAGGGTTACTGTGAGGGTTAATGTTACTGTGAGGGTGAGGGTAAGGGTTAGGGTGAGGGTTAGGGTGAGCATGACTGTTAGGGTGAGTGGTAGGTTTAGGGTTAGTGTGAGCGTTGGGGTTACAGTGAGGCTCAGGGTGAGGGTTAGTGTTAGGGTTAGGGTTAGTTTGAAGGTGAGGGTTAGGGTTAGGATTAGGGTGAGGGTAAGGGTTAGGGTGAGGGTTAGGGTGACGGTTAGGGTTAGGGTTAGGAAAGGGTTAGGGCGAGGATTAGGGTTAGGTTTAAAGTGAGGCTTATGCTGAGGTTTAGGTTTAGTGTTACGGTGAGAGTTAGGGTTAGGGTTAGGATTAGGGTAAGCATGAGGTAAAGTGTTAGGGTTAGGGTTAGGGTTAGGGTGAGGGTTAGGGTTAGCATTAGGGTGAGCGTAAGTGTTAAGGTGAGGATTAGGGTGAACATTTGAGTTACGGTAATGGTGAGGATGATGGTTAGGTTTAGGATTAGTGTTAGGGTTAGGTTGACAGCTAGGTTGAGGGTGAGGTTTAGGTTGAGTGTGAGATTGAGGGTGATGGTTTTGGTTAGGTAAGGGTTAGGGTTAGGATTAGGGTTAGGGTTAAGGTTAGGTTGAGGTTTATGGTAACGGGTAGGTTTAAGGTTAGGGTGAGGGTTAGGTTTTGTGTGAAGGTTACTGTGAAGGTTAATGTTAAGGTGAGGGTGAGTGTAAGGGTTAGGGTGAGGATTAGTGGGAGGGTGAGAGTTAGGGTGAGGGGTAGGTTTAAGGTTAGTGTGAGCGTTGGGGTTAGGGTTAGGATTAGGGTGAGAGTAAGGGTTATGGTGAGGGTTAGGGTGACGGTTAGCGTTAGGGTTAGGAAAGGGTTAGGGCGAGTATTAGGGTTAGGGTTAGAGTGAGGGTTACGCTGAGGGGTAGGGTTAGTGTTAGGGTTAGGATTAGGTTTGGAATGGGGGTTAGGGTTAGGGTTTGGATTACGGTAAGCATGAGGGAAAGAGTTAGGGTTAGAGTTAGGGTGAGGGTGAGGGTTAGGTTTAGCATTAGGGTTAGGGTTAGGGTTAGGGTGAGGTTTAGGGTTAGGGTAAGTTTTAGAGTGAAGATGAGGGTGAGGGTTACGGTAAGGGTGAGGATTACGTTTAGTGTGAGGGTTAGGGTTAGAGTTAGGGTGAGGGTAAGGTTTAGGGTGAGGTTTAGGCTGAGAGCAAGGTTGAGGGTGAGGGTTAGGGTTAGGGTGAGGGTGAGGGTTAGTGTTAGGTTTAGGGTGAGTGTTAGAGTTAGGGTTAGGGTTATGGTTAGGGTGACGTTGAGGGTTAAGGTGATGGGTAGGTTTAGGGTTAGCTTGAGGGTTAGGTTTAGTGTGAGGGTTACTCTGAGGATTAAGATTAGGGTGAGGGTTAGGGTGAGGGTGATGGTTAGGGTGAGGGGTAGGTTTAGGGTTAGTGTGAGCGTTAGGGTTAGGGTGAGTGTTAGGGTGAGGATTAGGGTGAGGGTTAGGTTTAGGGTTAGGATTAGTGTGAGGGTGAGGGTTAGGGTTAGGATTAGGGTGAGGGTAAGGTTAAGGGTGAGCTTTAGAGTGATGGTTAGGGTTAAGGTTAGGAAAGGGTTAGGGCAAGGATTAGGGTTAGGGTTAGGATAAGGGTTAGGCTGAGGGGTAGGGTTTGTGTTAGGGTGAGTTTTAGGTTTAGAGTGAGGGTTAGGGTTAGGGTTAGGATTAGGGTAAGCATGAGGGTAAGGGTTAGGGTGAGGGTTAAGGTGAGGATGAGGTTTAGGGTTAGCATTAGTTTTAGGGTTAGGGTTAGGGTGAGGGTTAGGGTTAGGTTGAGGGTGAGGGTGAGAGTGAGGTTTAGGGTAAGGGTGAGGGTTAGGTTTAGTGTGAGGGTTAGTGTTAGTGTAAGAGTTAGGGTGAGGGTAAGGGTTAGGGTGAGGTTTAGGATGAGAGTGAGGGTGAGGTTGAGCGCTATGGTTAAGGTTAGTGTGAGTGTTAGGGTTAGGGTGAGTGTTAGGGTTAGGGTTAGGGTGAGGGTGAGGGTGAGGATGAGGGTGAGGGTTAGGGTTAGGATTAGGGTTAGGGTTTCTGTTAGGCTGAGGGTGAGGGTGAGGTTGAGGGACAGCTTTAAGGTTAGTGTTAGGGTGTAGGTTAGGTTTAGTGTCATGTTTAGGTTGTGGGTGAGTGTAAGGATTAGGGTGAGAGTTAGTGTGATCGTGAGGTATAGTGTTAGGTTTAGGGTGAGGATTAGGCTTAGTGTGAGTGTTAGGGTCAGGGTTATCTTTAGGGTTAGGGTTAGGTTGAGGATGAGAGTGAGGATTAGTGTTAGGGTTAGTTTAGGGTGAGGTTGAGGGTGACGGTTAGCCTGAGGCTGAGTGTTTTAGTTAAGAAAGTGTTGGGGTAAGGGTTAGGGTGAAGTTGAGGCTTAGGGTTAGGGTTAGGGAGACGGTTAGGGTGAGGGTGAGGGTTAGTGTTAGGGTTAGGGGGAGGATGAGAGTGAGGGTGAGGGTTAGGGTGAGGGTTAGGGTTAGTGTGAGGGTTAGGATTAGGGTTAAGGTTAGGGTTAGGGTGAGGTTAAGCGTTAGGTTGAGGGTGAGGGTGAGGGTGAGGGTTAGGGTGAGGAATAATGTTAGGGTTAGGATGAGGGTTAGGGTTAGTGTGAGGGTTAGGATAAGGGTTAAGGTTAGGTTAGGTTGAGGATAAATGATAGGGTGAGGTTTAGGGTGAGGGTGAGGTTTAGGGTCAGCTTTAGGTTTGGGGAAAGGGTTAGGTTGAAGGTAAGGGTGAGGGTGAGGTTTAGGGTTAGGGGTAGGGTTAGGGTCAGGGTTAGGGTTAGGGTGAGGGTGAGGTTTAGGGTGAGGGTTAAGTTTAGGGTTAGGCTTAGTGGTAGGATTAGGGTTAGAGTGAGGGTTAGGGTTAGTGTGAGGTTTAGGGTTAGGGATAGGTTTAGGGTGAGGGTTAGGGAGAGTTTCAGTGTTAGGATGAGTGTTAGGGTAAGGGTGAGCATTAGGGTTAGTGTGAGGCTAAGGGTGAGGGTGAGGGTGAGCAATTGGGTTAGGGTGAGGGTGAGGATTAGGGTTAGGGTTAGGGTTATGGTGAGAACTAGGGTGAGGGTGAGGGTTAGGGATACGGTTAGGGAGACGTTTAGTGTGAGGGTGAGGTTTAGGGTTAGCGTTTGGGTGAGGGTTAGGGCTAGTATGATGGTTAGGGAGAGTGTCAGGATAAGGGTTAGGGTGAGAGTTAGGGTGAGTGTGAGGGTTAGGTTTAGGGTTAGGTTTAGGTTTAGGATGAGGGTTACGTTTATGGTTAGGGTGAGGGTAAGTGTTAGCGTGAGGGTTAGGGTTAGGGTTAGGGTCAGGGTGAGCATTAGGGTTAGGGTGAGGGTGAGCTTTAGTGATAGGGTTAGGGTGAGGGTGAGCATTAGTGTTAGAGTGAGGGTGAGGGTTAGGTTTAGGTTTAAGGAGATTGTTAGGGTGAGGGTGAGTTTTAGGGTTATGGTTAGGTTCAGGGTTAGGGTAAGTGTGAGGGTTAGGGTGAGAGTGAGGGTAAGGGTTAGGGTGAGAATTAAGGTGTCGGTAAGGTTTAGGGTGAGGGTGAGGGTTAGGGTTAGGGTGAGGGTTAGGGTGAGAGTTAGGGTTAGGGTTAGGTTTTGGGTGAAGGTTAGGGTGAGGGTGAGGGTGAGGTTTAGTGTTTGGATTATTGTTAGGGTTTGGTTTAGGCTGAGCGTGAGGCTGACGGTGGTTGTTACGTTTAGGGTTAGGGTGAAGCTTAGGGTTAGTGTAAGGGTAGGTGTGAATGTTAGGGTTAGGATTAGGGTTAGCTTTAGGGTGAGGGTTAGGTGAGGGTGAGGGTTAGTGTGAGGGTGAGGATTAGGGTTAGGGTGAAGGCAAAGTTCAGGGTGTGGGTTGGGATTAGGGTTAGGGTTAGGGTGAAGGATAGGGTTAGGGTGAGGATGAGGGTTAGGGTTATTTTTAGGGTTAGGGTTAGGTTTACGGTGAGGGTGAGTGTCAGTGTGAGGTTGAGGTTTAGTGTTAGGGTGAGGCTGAGGTTTAGGGTTAGTGTGATGGTAAGCGTTAGCAGGAGGTTTAGGGTGAGGGTGAGAATTAGTGTTAGGGTGAGAGTGAGGTTTTGGGTTAGGGTTAGGATTACCATGTGCATTAGGTTTAGGGCGTGGGTGAGGGTTAGGCTTAGGGTGAGGGAGACGTTTAGGGTGAGGGTGAGGGTTAGAGTTAAGGTTAGGGTGAGGGTTAGGATTAGGGTTAAATTTAGGGTTAGGGAGAGGATAAAGTTTAGGCTAAGGTTTAGGGTGAGGGTTAGGGTTAGGGTTAGTGTTAGGGTTAGGATAAGTATTATGTTGAGGGTAAGGGTGAGGGTGAGGGTTAGGTTTAGGGGTAGGGTTAGGGTGAGTGTTAGGGTTAGATTTAGGGTGAGTATTAGGGTGAGGTTAAGTGTTACGATGAGCGTTAGAGTGAGGGTGAGCGTTAGGGCTAGTGTGAAGGTAAGGATTAGGGTGAGGGTTACGGTGAGGGTGAGCATTAGGGTTAGGGTGAGGGTGAGGTTTAGGGTTAGGGTGAGGTTTAGGGTGAGCATTAGTTTTAGGGTTAGGTTGACAACTAGGTTGAGGGTGAGGGTTAGGGTAAGGGTTAGGGTGAGGGTGAGGTTTAGGGTTGGGATTAGTTTTAGGGTTTGGGTTAGGCTGAGGGTGAGGGTGAGGGTGAGGTTTAGGTTTAGGGTTAGGGTGAAGGTTAGGGTTAGTGTGAGGGTTAGGGTGAAAGTGAGGGATAATGTTAGGGTTAGGTTTAGGCTGAGGTTTAGGGTGAGGATGAGGGTTAGTTTGAGGGTGAGGGTTAGGTTTAGGGTGAGGATTAGTGTTAGGATTAGGGTTAGGGTGAGGGCTAAGGTGAGGGTGTGGGTTGAGGTTATGTTTAGGGTTAGGGTGAGGGTTAGAGTTAGGGTGAGGGTGAGGTTTAGGATGAGGGGTACGGTTAGGATCAGTGTGAGGGTTACGTTTAGTGTGATAGATAGGGTTAGGGTTATTTTTAGGGTTAGGGTTAGGTTTAGGGTGAGTGTGAGGTTTAGGTTTAGTGTTAGTGTTAGGGTTAGGGTGATGGTAAGGGTGAGGGTTAGGGTTAGGTTTAGGTTTAGGGTTAAGTTTAGGCTGAGGGTTAGAGTGAGGGTGAGGGTTAAGGTTAGTGTTAGAGTGAGGGTTAGGGTGAGCGTTAGGGTTAGGGTTAGGTTTAGGGTGAGGGTTAGGGTGAGGTTAAGTGCTTGGGTGAGTGTTAGGGTGAGGTTGAGGTTTAGGGTTAGTGTGATGGTAAGGGTTAGGAGGAGGGTTAGGGTGAGGGCGAGCATTAAGATTAGGGTGAGGGTGAGGTTTAGGGTTAGGGTTAGGATTACCATGAGCATTAGGGTTAGGGTGAGGGTGAGGGTTAGGGTTAGGGTTAGGGAGAGGGTTAAGGTGAGGATGAGGGTGAGGGTTAGAGTTAGCGTGAGGGTATGGGTGAGGGTGAGGGTTAGTGTTAGGGTTAGGGTGAGTGTGAGGTTGAGGGTTAGGTTTAAGATTAGGGTTAGGGTTAGGTTGAGGGTAAGGGTTAGAGTGAGGGTGAGGTTGAGGATGAGGGTTAGGGTTAGGGTGAGGGCTATACTGAGGGTGAGGGTTAGGGTGAGGTTTAGGGTGAGGTATAGGGTTAGTGTTAGGGTGAATGTTAGCGTTAGTGTGAGGGTGAGGAGTATGGTTAAGATTAGGTTTAGGGTGAGGCTAAGTGTTAGGGTGAGGGTTAGGCTGAGGGTAAGGTTTAAGCTTAATGTTAGGGTTTTGGTAAGTGTTAGGTTGAAGGTAAGGGTGAGGGTGAGGGTTATGGTTAGGGATAGGGTTGATGTGAGGGTTTGAGTTAGGGTTAGAGTGAGGTGAGTGTTATGAGGGTTAAGGTTAGGGTTAGGGTTATGGTTAGGCTTAGGGTTAGGGCATGGGTTAAGAGGATTAGGGTTAGGTTTGGGTTAGGGTGAGTGTGAGTTTGAGGGTTAGGTTTAGGATTAGGGTTAGGGTGAGTGTTAGGGTGAGGGTGAGGGTTAGTGTAAGGTTGAGGGTTAAGGTTAGGGTGAGAACTAAGTTTAGGATTAGGGTTAGGGTTAGGGCTAAGGTGAGGGTGTCGGTTGGGGTTAGGGTTAGGGTTAGGGTGAGGTTTAGGGTTAGGGTGAGGGTGAGGGTTAGTGTGAGGGTTAGGTTTAGTGTCAGGTTTAGGGTTAGGGTAATTTTTAGGGTTAGGGTTAGGTTTAGGGTGAGGGTGAGTTTCAGTGTGAGGTTTAGGTTTAGTGTTAGTGTTAGGTTTAGGTGAGTGTGAGGGTGAGGGTTAGGGTTAGGTTTAGGTTTAGGGTTTAGTTTAGGCTGAGGGTGAGGGTGAGGGTGAGGGTAAGGGTTAGGGTTAGGGTGAGGGTTAGGGTGAGGTTTAGGATTAGGATTTGGGTGAGGGTCAGCGTGAGGTTAAGTGCTAGGTTGAGTGTTAGGGTGAGGGTGAGGTTTAGGGTTAGTGTGAGGGTAAGGGTTAGCAGGAGGGTTAGGGTGAGCGTGAGCATTAGGCTTAGGGTGAGGGTGTGGTTTAGGGTTAGGTTAAGGATTAACGTGAGCATTAGGTTTAGGGTGAGGTTGAGGGTTAAGGTTAGAGTTAGGGTGAGGGTGAGGATGAGAGTGAGCATTAGGATTAGGGTTAGGGTGAGTGTGAAGTTGAGGGTTAGGTTTAGGATTAGGGTCAGGGTTTGGGTGAGGGTGAGGGTAAGGTTTAGGGTTAGGGTGAGGTGAGGGTTAGGGTTAGGGTTAGGGTGAGGGCTAGGATGAGGATGTGGGTTAGGTTGAGGTTTAGGTTGGGGGATAGGTTGAGGGTTATGGTGAGGGTGAGGGCAAGGTTGAGGGTGAGGGTTAGGGTGAGGTTTATGATGAGGGATAGGGTTAGTGTTATGGTGAATGTTAGGGTTATTTCGGAGGGTTAGGATTAGGGTTAAGGTCAGGATTTGGGTGAGGATAAGGGTTAGGGTGAGGGTTAGTGTGAGGGTAAGTGTTAGGCTTAGCGTTAGATTTAGGGAAAAGTATAGGTTGAAGGTAAGGGTGAGGGTGAGGTTTAATGTTAGGGGTAGGTTTAGGGTGAGGGTTAGACTTAGGGTGTGGGTTAAGGTGAAGGTGAGGATTAGGGTTAGGGTTAGGTTGAGTGTGAGGGTGATGGTTAGGTTTAGGATTAAGTTTAGGGTTAGGGTTAGGGTGAGGGTAAGGATTAGGGTGAGGGTGAGGTTGAGGGTGAGGGTTAGGGTTGGGTGAGGGAATGGTGATGGTCTCCTTTAGGTAAGGATTATGGTTAGATTTAGGGTGATGGTAGGCTTAGGGTTAGGGTTAGGGTGATGTTTAGGGTGAGGGTGATTTTTAGGGTGAGGGTGAAGTTTCGGGTAAGGGGAAGGGTTAGGGTGTGTGTGAGGGTTAGGCTTAGAGTGAGTGTTACGGTTTGTGTTAGGGTTAGGGTTAGGGTGAAGGTTAGTATGACTGGGAGGGTTAGGGTGAGGATAAGGGTTAGGCTGAGGGTTAGGGTCCGGGTGAGGTTTAGGGTTACCATTAGGTTTAGGGTGATGTTTAGGTTCAGGGTTAGAGTTAGGGTTAGCTTTAGGTTGAGGTTGAGGGTTAGGGTTAGGGTTAGGTTTAGGGTGAGGGTGAGGATAAGGTTTAGGATTAGGGTTAGGGTTAGGCTTAGGGTGAGGGTGAGGGTTAGGGTTAGTGTTAGGGTGAGTGTTAGGTTGAGGGTTAGCGTTAGGTTGATATTTATTCTGAGGGTCAGGTTTAGGGTGAAGGTTTGGGTTTGGGTGAGGGTGAGGGTTAGGGTGTGGTTGAGGCTTAGGTTTAGGTTGAGGGTTAGGGTGTGGGTGAGGCTTAGGTTTATGGTGAGCGTTACGGCTGGGTGGGGGTGAGGGTGAGGGTTAGTGTGAGGGTTAGGGTGAGGGATAAGGTCAGGGTTAGGGTGAGGGTTAGTGTTAGTGTGTGGGTTAGGATTAGGGTTAAGTTTAGGGTTAGGGTGAGGATAATGATTAGGGTGAGGTTTAGGGTGAAGGCTAGGTTGAGGGTGAGGATCAGGGTGAGTGTGAGGGCTAGGGTGAGGTTTAGGATCAGGGTTAGGGTTAATGTTAGGGTTATGGTTGGGGTGAGGGTGAGGGTGAGTGTTAGGGTGAGGTTCAGTTTTAGGATGAGATTTAGGGTAAGGGTGAGATTTAGCGTTAGTGTGAGTGTAAGGATTAGGGTGAGGTTGAGCATTAGGCTTAGGGTGAGGGTGAGGTTTAGGGTTAGTTTTAGGGTTAAGTTGAGGGCTAGGTTGAGGGTGAGAGTTACGGTTACGGTTTGGGATATGGTTAGGGTGATGGTGAGAGTTAGGGTTAGGGTTAAGGTGAGGGTTAGGGTTAGTGTGATGGTTAGGGTTAGGGTTAGTGTGTGGATAAGGTTTAGGCTTATGGTGATTGTGAGGGTGAGGGTTATGGTAAGGGTGAGGGTGAGTGTAAGAGTTAGGGTGAGGGTTAGGGTCTGGATGAGGGTTAGTGTTATTGTTAGGTTTTGGATTAGGGTGAGGGTGAGGTAGAGAGTTAGGGTTAGGGTGAGGGTGAGGGTTAGGGTTAGGGTGAGGGTTATGGTTATGGTTTTTGTTAGGGTTAGGTTTAGGTTGAGGGTGAGGGTAAGGGTTAGGGTGAGGGTTAGGGTGAGGGTGAGGTTTAGGTTTAGTATTAGGATTAGTATTAGGTTAAGGATTAGGGTTAGTGTTAGGGTTAGTATTAGGGTGAGGGTGAGTGTTAGGGTTTGGGTTAGGGTAAGCGTGAGGGTAAGTGTTAAGGTGAAGGTTTGTGTGATGGTGAGGGTTATGGTTAGAGTTAGGTTTAGTCTGAGGGGGAGGGGGAGGGGAAGTTTGAGGGTAAGGGTTAGGGTTAGGGTAAGTGTGAGGGTTAGGGTGAGGGTGAGGGTTAGTGTGAGGGTTTGGGTTAGTTTTCATTTACCTTATGGATAGGGTTAGGGTGAAGATTAGGTTGAGGGTGAGGGTTAAGTTGAGGTTAGGGTTAGGGTGAGGGTTAGGTTTAGGCTTAGGGTGAGGGTTAGGGTTAGGGTGATGTTTAGGGTGAGGGTGAACGTTCGGTGAGGGTGAGGGTGAGAGTGAGGGCTAGGGTTAGTGTTAGGGTTAGGTTTAGGGTGAGGGTGCGTGTGAGGGTTAGGATGAGGAATAGGTTTAGGGTTAGGGTTAGGCTGAGGTTAAGGGTCAGGGTGAGGGAGAAGTTTATGGTTACGATGAGGGTTAGGGTGAGGGTGAGGGTTAGGGTCCTTGTTAGGGTTTGGATTAGGGTGAGGGTGAGGTAGAGGGTTAGGGTAAGTTGAGGGTTAGGGTTAGGGTGAGGGTGAGGTTTAGGGTTAGTGTTAGGAATTGGATTAAGGTCAGGGTTAGGGTCAGTGTTAGGGTTAGTATTAGGGTGACGGTTAGGGTTAGGGTTAGGGTAAGTGTGAGGGAAAGGGTTAGGGTGAAGGTTTGGGTGATGGTGAAGGTTAGGGTTAGGGTTATGGTTAGAGTTTGGTTTAGTCTGAGGTGGTGGGTGAGGGTGAGTTTGAGGTTAAGGGTTAGGGTTAGGGTAAGGGTGAGGGCTAGGATGAGGGTGAGGGTTAGTGTGAGGGTGTGAGTGAGGGTTTCATTTACCTGAGGGTTAGGGTTAGTGTGAAGATTAGGTTGAGGATGAGGGTTAAGCTGAGGTTAGTGTTAGGGTGATGGTTAGGGTTAGGATTAGGGTGAGGGTGAGCATTCGGTGAGGGTGAGAGTGAGGGTGAGGGTTAGTGTTAGGGTTAGGTTTAGGGTGAGGGTGCGTGTGAGGGTTAGGATTAGGATTAGGGTAAGGGTTAGGGTTAGTGTTAGGGTTAGTATTAGGGTGAGGGTGAGTGTTAGGGTTTGGGTTAGGGTAAGCCTGAGGGTAAGTGTTAGGGTGAAGGTTTGGTTGATGGTGAGGGTTTGGGTTAGGGTTATGGTTAGAGTAAGGTTTAATCTGAGGGGGAGGGGGAGGGTGAGTTTGAGGGTAAGGGTTAGGGTTAGGGTAAGGGTGAGGGCTAGGTTGAGGGTGAGGGTTAGTGTGAGAGTGTGGGTTAGTTTTCATTTAACTTATGGTTAGGGTTAGGGTGAAGATTAGGTTGAGGGTGAGGCTTAAGGTGAGGTTAGGGTTAGGGTGACGGTTAGGTTTAAGCTTAGGGTGAGGGTTAGGGTTAGGGTGATTTTTAGGGTGAGGGTGAGCGTTCGGTGAGGGTGAAGGTGAGGGTGATGGTAAGGGTTAGTGTTAGGGTTAGGTTTAGTGTGAGGGTGCGTGTGAGGGTTAGGATGAGGAATAGGGTTAGGGTTAGGGTTAGGCTGAGGTGAAGGGTCAGGGTGAGGGTGAAGTTGAGGTTTAAGATGAGGGTTAGGGTGAGGGTGAGTGTTAGGGTCATTGTTAGGGTTTGGATTAGGGTGAGGGTGAGGGAGAGGGTTAGGGTAAGTTGAGGGTTAGGGTTAGGGTGAGGGTGATGGTTAGGGTTAGGTTAGTGTTAGTATTAGGATTAGGGTGAGGTTTAGGGTCAGTGTTAGGGTTAGTATTAGGGTGAGTGTGAGCGTTAGGGTTAGGGTTAGGGTAAGTGTGAGGGTAAGGGTTAGGGTGAAGGTTTGGGTGTAGGTGAGGGTTAGGGTTAAGGTTATGGTTAGAGTTAGGTTTAGTCTGAGGTGGTGGGGGAGGGTGAGGTTGAGATTAAGTGTTAGGGTTAGGGTAAGGGTGAGGGCTAGGATGAGGGTGAGGGTTAGTGTGAGG
Organism: Dipodomys merriami; assembly: GCF_024711535.1. Classification (NCBI taxonomy): domain Eukaryota; kingdom Metazoa; phylum Chordata; class Mammalia; order Rodentia; family Heteromyidae; genus Dipodomys; species Dipodomys merriami. Next base: position 125,507 of record NW_027204760.1, read on the forward strand.
GTGTGAGTGAGGGTTTCATTTACCTTAGGGTTAGGGTTAGTGTGAAGATTAGGTTGAGGATGAGGGTTAAGCTGAGGTTAGGTTTAGGGTGAGGGTTAGGGTTAGGCTTAGGGTGATGGTGAGCATTCGGTGAGGGTGAGGGTGAGGGTGAGTGTTAGGGTTAGGGTGATGGTGAGCATTCGGTGAGGGTGAGGGTGAGGGTGAGTGTTAGGGTTAGGTTTAGGGTGAGGGTTCGTGTGAGGGTTAGGATTAGGAATAGGGTTAGGGTTAGGGTTAGGCTGAAGGAAAGGTTCAGGGTGAGGGTGAAGTTTAGGTTTAGGTTTAGGGTTAGGGTTAGGGTGAGTGTTACGGTTAGTGTGAGTATTATGATTAGTGTTAGGGTTAGGGTTAGCGTGAGGGTAAGGATTAGGGTGAGGTCAAGGGTGAGGGTGAGGGTTGGGGTTAGGGGTAAGTTTAGGCTGAGGGCTAGGGTGAGGGTTAAGGTTAGGGTGAGGGTTAAGGTGAGTCACTCCTTTAGCTAAGGGTTGGGGTTATGGTGAGGATTAGCGTGAAGTTGACGGTTAGGTTAAGGGATATGGTTAGGGTGATGGTTAGGGTTAGGTTTAGGGTAAGGGTTAGGGTTTGGGTGATGTTTAGGGTGATGGTGAGAGTTAGGGTAAGGATGAGTGTTCTGGGAAGGGAGCGGGTTCGGTTGAGGGAGAGGGTTAGGGTGTGGGTGAGGATTAGGTTTAGGGTAAGGGTTAGTGTTATTGTTAGTTTTAGTGGGAGGTTTAGGATTAGGGGTAGGGTTAGCATTAAGTTGAGGGTTAGGGTTAGGGTTACGGTGAGGGTTAGGTTTAGGTTTAGGGTTAGCGTGAGGGTGAGGGTGAGGTTTAGGGTTAGGGTTAGGGTGAGGGTGAAGGTTAGGCTGAGGGTTAGGGTTAGGGTTAGTGTGAGGGTTAGCGTTATGGTTAGGGTTTGTGTTAGTTTGAGGTTTAGGGTTAGGTTTAGGGTTAGGATAAGGGTTACACTGAGGATTAGGGTTAGGGTTAGTGTGAGTGTTAGGTTTAGGGTTAGGGTTTGGTTTAGGTTGAGGGTAAAGGTTAGGATGAGGTTTAGGGTAATGATGAGGGTTAGGGTGAGGGTTAGGTTTAGGGCTATGTTTAGGGTTAGGGTGAGGTTTAGGTTGTAGGTAAAGGTTAGGGTGAGTGTTAGGGTGAGGGTGAGGTTTAGGGTTAGGGTGAGGGTAAGGGTCAGGGTGTGGGTTAGGGTGAGGTTGAGGGTTAGGGTAAGCATGAGGGTTAGGGTGAGGGTGAGGCGTTGGGTGTGGGTTAGGGTTAAAGTTAGGGATAGGGTGAGGATTAGGGTTAGGGTTAGGTTTAGGGTTAGGGTTAGGCTGAGGGGTCTGGTTAAGGTTACGGTGAGGGTTAGGTTTAGTGTGAGGGTTAGGGTTAGGTTGAGTTTTAGGTTTAGTATGAGGGTTAGGGTTAGGGTTAGGTTGAGGGTAAGGGTTAGGGTGAGGGTTAGTGTGAGGGTGACGTTTGGTTTAGTATTAGGTTGACCCTTATGGTTAGGATGAGGGTTATTTTTAGGGTGAGGGTGAGGTGAGGGTTAGGATTAGGGTTAGGGTAAGGGTTAGATTTAGGGTTAGGGTGAGAGTTAGGGTTAGGGTGATATTTATTGTGAGGTTGAGGGTTAGGGTGAGGGTGAGTGTTCGTGTGAGGGTTAGGTTCGGGTGAGGGTGAGGGATTGGGTGTGGTTGAGGGTTAGGTTTATGGTGCGGGTTAGGGTGACGGTGTGGGTTAGGGTGAGGGTGTGGGTTAAGTTTAGAGTTAGGATAAGTGTGATGGTTAGGGTTAGGGTGAGAATTAAGGTGAGGTGTCGGTACAGGGTAGGTTTAAGGTTATGGTTAGTGTGAGGGTTAGGCTTAGGTATAGGGTTAGTGTGAGTATAAGGTTTAGCCTGAGGGTTAGGGTGAGGGTTAGCGTTCTGGTGAGGGTTAGGGTTAAGGTTAGGGTGAGGGTTAGGGTTAGGGTGATGTTTAGGTTGAGGTTGATGGTTAGTGTGAGGGTGAGGGTGAGGGTTAGGGTGAGGATAGGGGTGATGGTGTGGGTTAGGATTAGGTTTAGGGTGATGGTGAGGGTGAGAGTTAGAATTATTTATAGTGTCAGGGTTAGGGTTAGGCTGAGGGTGAGGGTGAGAGTGAGGGTGAAATTTAAGGTTAGTGTTAGGATTAGAGTTAGAGTGAGGGTTAGGGTTAGTGTGAAGGTTTTGGTTAGGATTACGATTAGGGATAGTGTGAGGGCAAGGATTAGGGTGAGTGTTAGGGTGAAGGTTAGGGTTAAGGTTAGGATTAGGGTGAGGGTTACAGTTTGGGTGATGTTTAGGATAAGATTGAGGGTTAGGGTGAGGATGAGGGTTCAGTTGAGGGTGACGGTTCGCTTGAGGGTGAGAGTTAGGGTGTGGTTGAGGATTAGGGTTAGGGTGAGGGTTAGCATTAGGTTTAGGTTTAGTGTGAGGGAAAGGGTTAGGGGTATTGTTAGGGTTAGGTTGAGGGTTAGGGTTAGGGTTAGGGAGAGTGGTAGGGTTAGGGTTAAGGTGAGTTTTAGGGTGAGTGTGAGGGTTAGGGTTAGGGTGAGGGTGAGGGTTAGGGTTAGGGTTAGGGTTAGGGTGAGATTGAGGGTGAGGGTTAGTTTTAGGATTAGGGTTAGGGTTAGGGTTAGGGAGCGTGTTAGGTTGAGTGTGAGGGTGAGGGTGAGGTTGAGAGTTAGCGTGTGGGTGAGGGTTAAGGTTAGGCTTAGATTTATTGTGAGAGTAAGGGTTAGGGTGAGGTTTAGGGTGAGGGTGAGGGTTAGGGTTAGTGTTAGTGTTAGTGTGAGGGTTAGGGTGAGTGTTAGGGTTTGGTTTAGGGTTAGGGTGAGGGTGAGGTATGGGTTGAGGTTTAGGGTTAGAGTGAGGGTTAGGGATAGGGTTAAGGTTAGGGTGATGGTGTGGGTGGGTGTTAGGGTTAGGTTTAGCATTAGGGTTAGGGTGAGGGTAAGGTCAGTGTTAGGATTAGGGTTAGGATTAGGGTAAGGCTGAGGGTGATGGGGAGGGTGAGAGTGTGGTTTACGGTTAGGGTTATGGTTAGGTATAGGGCATGGTGATGGAGTGGGTTAGGGTTAGGATTAGGGTTATGATGATGGTTCGGTTGAAGGTTAGGGTTAGGGTTAGTGTGAGGGTTAGTTTTAGGGTTAGGATTAGGGTTAGGGTGAGGGTAAAGGTCAGAGTGAGAGTTAGGATGAGTGTGAGGTTTAGGATTAGGGTTAAATTTAGGTTGAATGTTAGCATTAGGGTTAGGGTTAGGGTAAGGGTTAGAGTGACGGTAATGGTTAGTGTGAGGATAAGTTTTAGGGTGAGGGTTAGGGTTAGGGTGAGGTTTAGGTTTAGCGTTATGGTTAGCGTGAGGGTTAGAGAGTGGGTTACCTTTGCGGTGAGGGTTAGGGTGAGGGTTAGGGTGAGGATTAGTGTTAGGGTTAGGATTAGGGTGAGGGTTAGGGTTTGGGTGATGTTTACGGTGAGGTTGAGTGTTAGGGAGAGGATGAGGGTTCGGTGATGGTGAGGATGAGGGTGAGGGTGAGGGATAGAGTGTGGGTGAGGATTAAGGTTAGGGTGAGGGTTATGGTTAGGTTTGTGTTTAGTGTGAGGGTAAGGTTTAGGGGTATGGTTAGTGTTAGGTTGAGGGTTAGGGTTAGGGTTAGGGAGAGGGGTAGGGTTAGGGTTAGGGTGCGTTTTAGGGTGAGTGTGACTTTTAGTGTGAGGGTGAGGGTTAGGGTTAAGGTTAGGTTTAGGGTGAGTTTGAGGGTGAGGGTTAGGTTTAGGATTAGGGTTAGTGTTAGGGATCGAGAGAATGTTAGGGTGAGGGTTCGGGTTCGGGTGAAGTTGAGAGTTAGGGTATGGTTGAGGGTCAGGATTAAGGTGAGGATTACGGTTAGGGTTAGGGTTATGGTGAGAGTAAGTTTTAGGGTGAGGTTTAGTGTGAGGATGAGGGTTAGGGTTAGTGTTAGACTTAGGGTGAGGTTTAGGGTGAGGGTTATGGCTTGGTTGAGGGTTAGGGTGAGGGTGAGGTATAGGGTGAGGGTTATGGTTAGGGATAGGTCAGGGTTAGGGTGAGGGTTTGGGTGAGTTTTAGGGTTAGGTTTTGCATTAGAGTTAGGTTGAGGGTGATGGTGAGGTTTAGCATTAGGGTTAGGATTAGGCTGAGTGTCATGGGGAGGGTGAGGGTGTGGGTTAGGGTTAGGGTGAGTGTTAGGGTTAGGGCAGGGTGACGGTGAGGGTTAGGGTTAGGATTAGTTTTAGGATGATGATTAGGTTTTGGTTTAGTTTGAATGTTAGGGTAAGGGTTAGGGTTAGGTTTAGGATGAGGGTTAAAGTCAGGGTGAGGTTTAGGGTGAGGGTGAGGTTTAGGGTTAGGGTTAAGTTTAGGGTGAGGGTTAGCATTAGGGTTAGGGTGAGGGTTAGGGTATGGGTAAGTGTAAGGGTGTTGGTTAGTTTTAGGGTGAGGGTTAGGGTTATGTTGAGGGTAAGGGTTAGGGTGAGGTGTAGGGTGAGGTTGAGGGTTAGGTTTAGTATTAGTTTTAGGGTGAGGTTGAGGGTTAGGGTTAGTATTAGGTTTAGGGTGAGGGTGAGCGTTAGGGTGAGGGTTTGGATTATGGTTAGGAAAGGGGGAGGATTAGGGTTAGGGATAGGTTTAGGTTGAGGGTTAGGCTGAGGAGTAGCTTTAGAGTAAGTTTGAGGTTAGGTTTATTGTGAGGGTTAGGGTTAGATTTAGGGTGACGGTAAGGGTTAGGGTGAGTGTGAGTTTTATGGTTAGCATTAGGTTTAGGTTTAGAGTTAGGATGAGGCTTAGGTTTAGGATTAGGGTTAGGTTGAGGGTGAGGGTTAGGGTTAGGGTTAGGGTGAAGGCTAGTGTGAGGGTGAGGGTTAGGGTGAGGGTGAGGGTGAGGTTTTTGGTTAGGTAAGGGTTAGGGTTAGGTTTAGGGTGAGGATTAGGCTGAGGGTGTGGGTTAGGGTTAGGTTTAGGATGAGGGTGAGGGTGAGGGTGAGGGTGAGGGTGAGGGTTAGTGTTAGGATGAGGGTTAGTGTTAGGGTTAGGGTGAGGGTGAGTGTGAGGGTGAGTGTTAGGGTTAGGTTTAGTGTGCGGGTCAGGGTTACGGTGAGGGTAGGTTTAGGGTGAGATTTAAGGTTAGGGTTAGGGAGAGGGTTAGTGTTAGGGTGATTTTTGGTGTTAGGGTGTGGGTTAGGTTGATGGTGAGTGTTCGGGTGAGAGTTAGGGTTAGGTTTAGGGTAAGGGTTAGGGTGAGGGTTAGGTTTAGTTTGAGGTTTACGGTTAGCATTAGGGTGAGGGTTAGTTTTAGTGTGAGGGTTAGGGTTAGGGTTAGGGTGAGGGTGAGGTTTAGGTTTAGCATTAGGTTTAGGATTAGGGTTAGGATGAGGGTTAGGGTTAGGGTGTGGGTGAGGTTGAGGGTGAGGGTGAGTGTTAGGGTTAGGTTTAGTGTGAGGGTTAGTGTTAGGGTGAGGGTTAGGTTTAGGGTGAGGTTTAGGGTGAGGTTTAGGGTTAGGGTAAGGTTTAGTGTGAGGGTTAGGGTTAGGGTTAGGGGCAGGATCAGGGTGAGTGTTAGGGTTAGGTTGAGTTTTAGGGTTAGGTTGAGGGTTATTTTTAGTGTTAGGGTTCGAGTTAGGGTTAGGGTGATTTTTATTGTGATGGTGAGTGTTAGGGTATGGGTGAGTGTTCGGGTGAGGGTGAGGGTGAGGGTGAGGGTTAGGGTGTGGTTGAGTGTTAGGGTTCGGGTGAGTGTTTGAATGATGGTGAGAGTTCTGGTGAGGGTGAGGGTTAGCTTTAGGGTTAGGGTTAGGGTGAGTGTTTAGGTTTAGGTTTAGAGTGACAGTTAGGGTGAGGTGTCGGGATAGGGTTAGGGTGTGGGTTAGGGTTAGTGTGAGGGTTAGTCTTAGGGTTAGGTTTTGTGTGAGGATAAAGGTTAGGGTGAGGGTTAGCATGAGAGTGAGGGTTAGGTTTAGCGTTAGGGTGAGGGTTAGGATTAGGGAGAGAGTTAGGATTAGGTTTAGGGCGAGGGTTAGTGTTAGCGTGATGTTTAGGGTGAGGTTGAGATTTAGTGTGAGGATGAGGGTGAGGGTGAGGGTTGGATTGAGGGTGAGGTTGAGGGTGAGTGTTTGGGATAGGTTTAGGGTGAGGGTGAGGTTTAGGCTTAGGATTAGGTTTAGGTTTAGGGTTAGGCTGAGGGTGAGCCTGAAAGTTTGGGTGAGGGTGAGGGTGAGGGGTAGTGTTAGGGTTAGGGTTAGGGTCAGGGTTAGGGTTAGGTTCAGGGTAAGGCTGAGCGGGAAGGGGAGGTTGAGTGTGAGAGTTAGGAATAGGATTAGGTTTAGGATGAGGGATAGGATGAGGGTGATGATTAGGGTGAGGGTGAGGGTTTCGGTTAGGTAAGGGTTAGAGTTTGGGAGAGGAGTAGGGTGAGGGTGAGGGTTAAGCTGAGGTTAGGTTTAGGGTGAGGGATAGGGTTAGGGTTAGGGTGAGGTTTAGGGTTAAGGTGATGTGTAGGGTGAGGATGAGGGTTAGGGTTAATTTGAGGGTCAGGGTGAGGGTGTTCGTGAAAGTTAGGGTTAGGTTTAGTTTAAGGTGAGGGTGAGGGTGTGGGTGAGGGTTAGGTTTAGGAATAGGGTTAGGGTTAGGGTTAGGGTGATGGTGACGGTCAGGGTGAGGGTGAAGGTTAGGGTTAGGGTGAGGGTGAGAATTACGGTTAGTGTGAGAGTTATGGTTAGGTTAATGGTTAGGATTAAGTTAAGGGTAAGGGTTAGGGTGTGAGTTAGGGTGAGGGTGAGGGTGAGGGTTAGGGATAGGGTTAGCGTTAGGTTTTGGTTTAGGGTTTGGGTGATGTTTAGGTTGAGTGTTCGGGTTAGGGTGAGGATGAGGGTGAGGGTGAGTGTTCGGGTGTGGGTGAGGGTGAGGGTTAGGGTGTGGGTGAGAATTAGGGTTAGCATAAGGGTTAGCGTTAGGTTTAAGGTTAGTGTGAGGGTGAGGGTTGGGGTAGAGTTATGTTTAGGTTGACGTTTAGGGTTAGGGTGAGGGTTATGGAGAGGGGTAGGTGTAGGGTTAGGATGAGGTTTGGGGGAGTGTGAGGATTAGGGTGAGGGTTAGGGTGAGGGTTACTGTTAGAATTAGGGTTAGGGTTAGGGTTAGGGTGAGGGTTAGGGTTAGGTTTAGGGTTAGAGTAAGGGTTAGGCTGAGGGTTAGGTTTAGGGTTAGTGTGAGTGTTAGGTTTAGGCTTAGGGTTTGGGTTAGGTTGAGGGTAAAGTTTAGGGTGAGGGTTATGGTTAGGGTTATGGTTAGAGTTAGGGTGAGGATTAGGGAGAGGGTTAGGTATAGGGTTAGGGTTAGGGTGAGGGTAAGTTTTAGGGTGAGGGTTAGGTTGAAGGTTAGGTTTGGCATTAGGGTTAGGGTGAGGATGTGTGTTAGGGTGAAGGTTATAGTTGAGGTTAGGGATACGGTGAGGATTAGGGTTAGGTTTAGGTTTAGGGTGAGGGTTAGGCTGAGGGGTTTGGATAGGTTTAGGGTGAGGGTAAGATAGAGTGTGAGGTTCAGGGTTAGGGTTAGGGTGAGTGTTAAGTTTAGTGTGAGGGTTAGGGTTAGGGTTAGGGTGAGGGTAAGTGTTAGGGTGAGGGTTAGTGTGAGGGTGAGGGTGAGGTTTAGGGTTACCATTAGGTTTAGGGTTAGGGTGAGGATGAGGGTTAGGGTTAGGGTGAAGGTGAGGTTGAGGGTGAGGGTGAGGTTGAGTGTTAGGTTTAGTTTTAGTGTGAGGGTAATTGTTAGGGTTAGGGTTAGGTTTAGTTCGTGTGTTAGGGTTAGGTTAAGGTTTAGGTTGAGGGTTAGGGTTAGGGTGACTGTTAGTGTTAGTGTTAGGGAGAGAGCTAGGGTTAGGGTTATGTTTATTGTGAGGATTAGGGTTAGGGTTCGGGTAAATGTGAGGGTTAGGGTATGCTTGCGGGTTAGGTTTAGGGTGAGGGTTAGGGTGACGTTGAGGGTTAGGGTGAGGGTGAGGTTTAGGTTTAGGGTTAGGTTTATGATGAGGGTTAGGGTTAGGGTTAGAGGGAGAGTTAAGTTGAGGTGTCGGGATAGGGTTAGGGTGAGGGTTAGGTTATGGTTTGGGTTAGTGTGAGGCTAAGTGTTAGGGTGAGGGCTAGGGTGAAAGTGAGGTTTAGGGTGAGGTTGAGGGTGAGGGTTTCGCTTAGGTAAGGGTCAGGGTTAGGGTGAGGGTTAGGTTTGGTGTGATGTTTAGGGTGGGGGTGAGGGTTAGGGTTAGGGTGAGGGTGAGGGTGAGGGTTCGGGTGAAGGTGAGGGTTAGGGTGTGGGTGACGGTTAGGTTTAGGGTGAGGGTTAAGGTGACAGTAAGTGTAAGGGTGAGGGTGAGGATTATGGTTAGGGTGAGCGTTAGGGTGAGGGTTAGGTTTAGGGTTAGTGTGAGGATTAGGGTTAGGGTTAGGGTTAGGGATATGTTGAGGGTAAGGGTTAGGGTGAGGTTTAGGGTGAGGGTGAGGTTTAGGGTTAGTGTTAGGGTTTGGGTGAGGGTAAGGGTGAAGTTTATGGTTAGGGTGAGGGTGAGGGTGAGAGTTAGGGTTAGGGTTAGTGTGAGGGTTAGGGTTAGGATGAGGGTTAGGGATAGGTTTTGGGTTAAGTTGAGTGTTAGAGTAAGGGTTAGATTAGAGTTAGGGTGAGGGTATGGTTTAGGGTGCAGTTTAGGGTGAGGTTGAGGATTAGGGTTAGGAAGAGGGTGAGGGTAAGTGTTAGGGTGAGGGCTATGTTTAGGGTTAGGTTTTGGGTGAGTATAAGGGTTATGGAGAGGGTTAGGGTGAAGGTTAGGTTTAGGATTAGGGTTAGGGATAGGGTGAGGTTTATGGATAGGCTTAGGGTTAGGTTTAGGTTTAGGTTTAGTTTTAGGGTGAGGTTGAGTGTGAGGGTTAGGGTTTGTATTAGGGTTAGGTTACGGTTCAAGTGAGGGGTAGGCTGAGGGGTAGGGTTAGGGGTAGGGTGAGGGTGAGGGTAAAGTTAACGGTGAGGGTTAGGATTTGGGTGAAGTTTAAGGATAGCATTAGGGTTAGGGTTAGGGTGAGTGTTACGGTTAGGGTTAAGGTGAGGGTGAGGGTTTCGCTTAGGAAATGCTTAGAGTTAGGGTTATGGTGAGGATTTGGGTGAGGGTGAGCTTTAAGTGAGGTTTAGGGTTAGGGTGAGGATTAGGGTTAGGGTTAGGGTGAGGGTTAGTGTTAGGGTGATGTTTTGGGTGAGGGTGAGGGTGATGGTGAGGGTGAGGGTCTAGGTGAGGGTTAGGGTTAGGGTGAGGGTAGGGTGACGGTGAGGGTTAGGGTGAAGGTGAGAGTTAGGGTTAGGGTCAGGTGAGGGTTATGTTTAGGGTTAGGGTGAGGTCTAAGGTGAAGGGTAGGGTTAGGGTTAGTGTGAGGGTTAGTGTTAATGTCAGGGTTAGCGTTAGGTTTAGAGTGAGGATAAGGGTTAGGGTGAGGGTTAGTTTTAGCGTTAGGGTTAGGGTGAGCGTTAGGGTGAGGGTTAAGGTGAGGGTTAGGTTTAGTATGAGGGTGAGTGTTAGAGTTAGGTTTAGGGTGAGGTTTAAGTTTAGGGTGAGGTTTAGGGTAAGGTTATGGTGAGGGTGAGGGTTCGGGTGAGGGTTAGTTTTAGGTTTTGGGTGACAGTTAGGGTTAGGGTGAGGGTTAAGGTGATGTTGAGGGTTAGGGTGAGGGTGAGGGTTAGGGTTGCAGTAGGATTAGGGTTGGGGTTAGGGTTAAGCTTATGGTGAGAGTAAGGGTTAGAATGAAGTTTAGGGTGAGGGTGAGGTTTAGGGACAGCGTTAGAGTTAGGGTGAGAGTTAGGGTTAGGGTTAGGGTTCAGGTGAGGGTTAGGTTGAGGGTGAGGGTTAGAGTTAGGGTTAGGGTTAGGATTAGGGTGGTGGTGAGGGTGAGATTTAGGGTTAGGTTTAGGATTAGGGTTAGGGTTAGGGTTAGGCTAAAGGTGGGGTTAGGGTTGAGGGTGAGGGTTAGGGTTAGGGTTAGTTTTACGGTGAGGGCTAGGGTGAGGGTGAGGGTTAGGGTGAGTGTTAGGGTGAGGGTGAGGGTGTCGGTTAGGAGAGGCTTTGGGTTAGGTTTAGGGTGAAGATTAGAGTGAGGGTGAGGTTTAATGGGAGGGTTAGGTTTATGTGAGGATTAAGGTTAGGGTTAGGGTGAGGGATAGGTTTAGGGTGATGTTTAGGGTGAGGGTTAGTGTTAGGGTGAGGGTTAGGGAGAGGGTTAGGGTTAGGGTTAGGGTGAGGGATAGTGAGACTGAGGGTTAGGGTGAGCGTTAATGTTAGGGTGAGGGTTAGGGTGAGGGTTAAGGTGAGGGTTATGTTTAGTATGAGGGTGAGGGTTAGAGTTAGGTTTAGGGTAAGCGTTAGGGTTAGGGTGAGGTTTATGGTAGGGTTAGGGTGAGGGTGAGGGTTTGAGTTAGGGTCAGTTTTAGGGTGTGGGTGGCGATTAGGGTTAGAGTGAGTGTTAAGTTGATGGTGAGGTATAGGGTGAGGATGAGGGTTAGGGTTTTGGTGAGGATTAGGTTTAGGGTTAGGTTTAGGTTTATGGTGACAGTAAGGGTTACGATGAGGTTTAGGGTGAGGGTGAGGTTTACGGATACGGTTAGAGTTAGGGTGAGGGTACGTTTCAGTTTAGGCTTAGGGTTAGCATGAGGGTAAGTTTTAGGGTGAGGGTGAGGGTGAGGGTTAGGGTTATGTTTAGTGTTAGGGTGAGGGTGAGGGTTAGTTTGAGGGTGAGGGTGATGGTGAGGTTGAGGGTGAGGGTGAGGTATAGGGTTAGGGTTAAGTTTAGGATGAGGGTTAGGGTTAGGGTTAAGGTTAGGATGAAGGTTAGGCGGAGGCTTAGGCTTAGGGTTATGGTGAGGGTAAGGGGTAGGGTGAGGGTGAGGGTTTAGTTTAGGATTAGGGTTAGGTTTAGGTTGAGGATTAGGCATAGGGTTAGGTTTAGAGTTAGGGTTAGCATTAGAATTAATGTGAAGGTGAGAGTTAGGGTTTGAATAAGGGTTAGGTTTAGGGTTAGGCTGAGGTTTAGGTTGAGGCTGAGTGTGAGGGTTAGGGTGAGGGTGAGGGATAGGTTTAGGTTTAAGGTTAAGGTTAGGGTGAGGTTTAAGGTTAGGGTTAACTTTAGGATGAGGGTTAGGCTGACAGCTAGGGTTAGGGTTTGGGGGAGATTAAAGTTTTGGGTGAGGGTTAGGGTGAGGATGAGGATTAGGGGTAGGCTTAGGTTTAGGGTTAGGGTTAGGGTGAGGTTTAAGTTTAGGCTTAGGGTGAGGTTGAGGGTGAGGGTATGGGTTAGGGTTAGGGTGAGTGTTAGGGTTTGGGTGAGGGTTAGGGTTATGGTGAGTTGTGGGTAAGGGTTAGGGTGAGGGCTAGGGTTAGGGTTAGGGTTAGGCTGAGGTTTAGTTCTAGTGTGAGGGTGAGGGTGATGGTCAGGTTTAGGATTAGGCTTAGGTGTAGGGTTAGGCTTAGGGTGAGGTTGAGGGTGAGGGTCAGAGTTAGGTGTAGGGTGAGGGTTAGGTTTATGGTTAGGGTTAGTGTAGGGTGAGGTTGAAGGTTAGGGTGAGGGTGATGGTGAGGGTGAGGGTAAGGGTTAGGTTTAGGGTTAGGGTTAGGTTTAGGGTTAGGGTTAGGGTGAGAGTGAGTTTGAGGGCTAAGGTGAGGGTGATGTTGAGGTTGAATGTGAGGGAGAGGGTTAGGGTTAGGATTAAGGTTCAGGTGAGGTTTAGGGTTAGGGTTAGGATGAGTGTTAGGCTGAGGGTTAGGGTGAGGGTTAGGGATAGGGTTAGGGTTAAGGTGAGGGTTTTGGTTATAGTTAGGTTTAGATTTAGGGTGAGGGTGAGGGTGAGTTTTAGGGTTTGGAATAGGGTTAGGGTTAGAGTTCGGCTGAGGCTGAGGTTGAGTGTGAAGTTGAGGGTTAGGTTTAGGGTTAGGGTTAGGGTGAGGTTGAGGGCTAGTGTTAGCATTAGGGAGAGGGTTAGGGTTAGGGTGAGGGTTAGGGTGAGCGTTAGGGTGAGGGTTAGGGTTAGGGTGAGGGTTAGGGTGAGCTTTAGTTTTACGGTTAGGGTTAGGGTTAGGGTGAGAGCAAGGGTTAGAGTGAGTTTTAGGTTTAGGGTGAGGGTTAAGGATAGCATTAGGGTTAGGGTTAGGGTGAGGGTTAGTGTTAGGGTTAGGGCTAGGATTATGATTAGGGTTAGGGTTCGGCTGAGTTTGGCGGTGAGGTTGAGTGTGAGGTTTAAGGTTAGTGTTAGTTTTAGGGTGAGAGCTAGTGTGAGGGTGAGGGTTAGCGTGAGGGTTAGGGTGAGGGTGAGGGTTTCTGTTAGCAAAGGCTTAGGGTTAGGGGTAGGGTGAGGATTAGGTTGAGGGTCAGTATTAAGGTGAGGGTTATGGTTAGGGTGATGATTAGGCTTAGGGTGAGGATGAGGGTTAGGGTTAGGGTGATGTATAGGTTGAGGGTGAGGGTGAGGGTTACTGTGAGGGTTAGGGTGTAGTTGAGGGTTACGTTTAGGGTGAGGGATAGGGTGACAGTGAGGGTTAGGGTGAAGGTGAGGGTTAGGGTTATTTTTAGGGTGAGTGTTATGGTGAGCCTTAGTGTGAGGATTAGGGTTAGGTTTAGGGTTATGGAGAGGTAAGGTTTAGGGAGAGGTTTAGGGTGAGGGTGAGGGTTAGGGTTACCGTTAGAGTAAGGGTGAGGTTTAAGGTGAGTGTTATGGTTAGGGCTGGATGAGTGTTAGGGTTAGGGTGAGGGTTGGTGTTAGTGTGAGGCTCAGGGTTAGTTTTAGAGTTAAAGTTAGGGTGATGGTGAGGGTTAGGGTTAAGATTAGGATTAGGGATAGTGTTATGCTGAGGGTTAGGGTGAGGGTTAGTTTTAGGGTGAGGGTTAGGGTTAGGGTTAGGTTTACTTTGAGTGTTAGGTTTAGGGTTAGGAAGAGGTTTTGGCTGAGGGTTGGGGTTAGGGTTAGGGTTATGGTGAGGGTAAGGTTTAGGGTGAGGGTTAGCGTGAGAGTGAGGGTGAGGATTAGGGTTAGGTTGAGGGTTAGGGTGAGCATTAGGGTGAGGATTGGGTTTAGGTTGAGTGTTAGGTTGAGGGATAGTGTCAGGTTTAGTGTTAGGGTTAGGGTTAGGGTGAGGTTTAGGGTGAGGGTAAGGTTTAGAGTGATGTTTAGCTTGAGAGTGAGGGTGAGGGTTAGGGTGATGGTGAGCGTTAGGGTTAAGATTTGGGTTAGGGTTAGGGTTAGGCTGAGGGTTGGTGTGAGGGTGAGTTTTAGGGTGAGGGTTAGGTTTAGGGTTAGTGTTAAGTTTAGTTTGAGTGTTAGGGTTAGGGTTAGGAAGAGGGTTTGGCTGAGTGTTGGGGTTAGGGTTAGGGTTATGGTGATGGTAAGGGTTAAGGTGAGGGTGAGGGTGAGAATTAGGGTTAGTTGAGGGTTAGGGTGAGCATTAGGGTGAGGATTAGGTTTTGGTTGAGGGTTAGGGTGAGGGTTAGAGTCAGGTTTAGTGTTAGTGTTAGGGATAGGGTTAGGGTGAGGTTTAGGGTGAGGGTAAGGGTTACAGTTATGGTTAGGTTGAGGGTGAGGGTGAGGGTGAGGGTGATGGTGAGGCTTAGGATCAAGGTGAGGGTTAGGGTTAGGGTTAGGCTGAGGGTTAGGGTTAGGGTTAGGGTGAGGAGTAGGATGAGGGGGAGGTTTTGAGTTAGCGTTTGTGTTAGGGTTAATGTGAGGGTTAGGGTTAGGGTTAGGGTTATTGTGAGGATAAGGGTTAAGTTGAGGTTTAGGGTGAGAGTGAGGGATAGGGTTAGCGTTAGGTTTAGGGTGAGGCTTAAGTTGAGGTTTAGTTTTAGGATGAGTGTGAGTTTTAGAGTTAGGTTTAGGGTGAGGGTTAGGGTTAGCGTGACGTTTAGGGTAGGGTTAGGGTGAGGGTTAGGGTGAGGGTGAGGGTGAGTTTTAGGGTGGGCGAGACTGTTAGGGTTAGGGTGAGGGTTAAAGTGAAGGTGAGGGTTAGGGTGAGGGTGTGGGTTAGGATTACTGTGAGGATTAGAGTTAGGGTTAGGGTTAGGGTTATGGTGAGGGTAAGTGTTAGCATGAGTTTTAGGGAGAGGGTGAGGTTTAGGGATAGCCTTAGAGTTAGGGTGAGAGTTAGGGTGAGAGTTAGTGTGAGGGTTAGGATTCGGGTTAGGATTAGGGCGACTGTGAGGGTTACAGTTAGTTTTAAGGTTAGGGTTAGGCTGAGCGTAATGTTTAGGGTGAGCGTTAGTTTGAGGGTGAGTGTTAGGGTTAGGTTCAGGGTTAAGGTGAGGATTAGGTTTACAGTTATGTTGAGGTTGAGTGTTAGGTTTAGGATTAGGCTTAGGTGTAGGTTTAGGCTTTGGGTGAGGCTAAGGATGAGGGTTGGGGTGAGGGTGAGGGTTTTGTTTAGGAAAGGCTTAGGGTTAGGGTTAGGGTGAGGATTAGGGTTAGGGTTAGGGTGAGGGTTAGGGTTAGGGCGATTTTTAGGGGGAGGGTGAGTGTTACTGTGAGGGTGATGTTGAGCGTGAGGGTGTAGGTGAGGGTTAGGTTTGGGGTGAGGGTAGGGTGACAGTGAGGGTTAGGGTGAAGTTGAGTGTTAGGGTTATGGTTAGGGTTAGGGTGAGTGGTAGGGTGAAGTGTAGGGTTAGGGTTAGGGTGAGGGTTAGGGTTAGGGTTAGTATGAGGATAAGGGTTAGGGTAAGGGTTAGGGTGAGATTGAGGGTTAGGTTTAGCTTTAGGGTTAGAGTGAGGTTTAGGTTGAGGGTTAAGGTAAGGTTTAGTGTTAGTATGAGGATAAGGGTTAGAGTTAGGTTTAGGGTGAGGGTTAGGTTTAAGGTGAGATTTAAGGTAAGGTTATGGTGAGGGTGAGCTTGAGGGTGAGGATGAGTTTCAGGGTGTGGGTGACGGTTAGGGTTAGAGTGATGGTTAAGCTGACAGTGAGGGTTAGGGTGAGGGTGAGGGTTAGGGTTGCAGTGAGGATTATTGTTAGGGTTAGTGTTAGGGTTATGGTGAGGGCAAGGGTTAGAATGAGCTTGAGGGTGAGGGTGAGGTTTAGGGACAGCGTTAGACTTAGGGTGAGGTTTAGGTTTAGGGTTAGGGTTCTGGTTACGCATAGGGTGAGTTTTAGGGTTAGAGTTAGGGTTAGGGTTAGTGTTAGGGTGAGGGTAAGTTTTAAGATTAGGGTTTGCTTGAGGGTGAGGGTTAGGGTTAGGTTGAGGCTTAGGGTGGACTTTAGGGTGAGTGTTATGTTTAGGTTTAGGGTTATGGTGAGGTTTATTGTTAGTGTTAGTGTTAGGGTTAGGGTGACGGTTAGGGTGAGGGTAAGGGATAGAGTGAGTGTTAGGGTGAGGGTGAGGGTTAGGGATAGCATTAGGGTTAGGGTTAGTGTTAGGGTGAGTGTTAGGGTTAGGGTTAGGGTTAGGCTGAGTATTAGGTTTAGGGTTAGGTGAGGGTTAGGTTTAGGGATAGGGTTGGGGTTAGTGTGAAATTCAGCTTTAGGGTTAGGGTTAGAGTTAGGGTGAGGGTGAGTGTGAGGGTTAGGGTTAGGATTAAGGTTAGGGTTAGGGTTAGGCTGAGAGTGAGGGTGAGGGTGTAGGTGAGGGTTAGGGGGAAGGTGATGGTTAGTGTTAGGGTGAGGGTTAGAGTTAGGGTTAGTGTGAGGGGTAGGGTGAGGCGTAGGGTTAGTGTTAGGGTGAGGGTTAGCCTTAATGTGCGGGTTAGGGTTAGTGTTAGGGTTAGTGTGAGGATAAGGGTTAGGGTGAGGCTTAGGGTGAGAGAGGGGGTTAGGGTTAGCGTTAGGGTTAGGGTGATGGTTAGGGTGAGGTTTAAGGTGAGGGTTAGGGTTAGTATGTGGGTGAGTGATAGAGTTAGAATTAGGGTGAGGTTTAGGGTTAGGATGAAGTTTAGGGTAAGGTTAGGGTGAGTGTGAAGGTTCGGGTGAGGGTGAGTTTTAGGGTGTGGGTGACATTTAGGGTTTGGGTGAGGGTTAAGGTGACGATGAGGGTTAGGGTGAGTGTGAGGGTTAGTGTTGTGGTGAGGATTAGGGTTAGAGTTTGGATTAGGGTTATGGTGAGTGTAAGGGTTAGGAATAGCTTTACGGTGAGGGTGTGGTTTAGGGATAGCGTTGGAGTTAGGGGGAGGGTTAGGCTGAGGGTTAGGGTTCAGGTTATGCTTACGGTGAGGGTGAGGGTTAGAGTTAGGATTAGGGTTAGGGTTAGGGTGAGGGTAAGGTTTAGGGTGAAGGTTAGGGTGAGGGTGAGGTTGAGGGTTAGGGTTAGGTTGAGGGTTAGGTTGAGCGTTAGGGTGAGGGTTAGTTTTAGGTTTAGGGTTAGGGTGAGGGTACGGGTTAGAGTGAGGGTTAGTGTGAGAGGGAGGGCTAGGGATAGCATTAGGGTTAGGTTTAGGGTTAGGGTGAGGGTTATGCTTATGGGAAGTGTAAGGTTTACTGTTAGGTTGAGTGTTAGGGATGTGGTCGAGGTTAGGGTGAGGGTCAGAGTTAGGGTTAGGGTTAGAGTTAGGGTGAGGGTGAGTGTGGGGGTTAGGGTTAGGATTAGGGTGAGGATGAGGGTGAGGGTGAGGGTTAGGTTTAGGGTTAGGGTGAGGGTTAGGTTTAGTGTTAGTGTTACGGTTAGGCTGAGGGTGAGGGTGAGGGTGTAGGTGAGGGTTAGGATGAAGGTGAGGGTTAGGGTTAGGGTTAGGGTGAGATTTAGGGTTAGGGGTAAGGTGAGGTATAGGATGAGGTGTATGGTTAGGGTTAGGGGGAGGGTAAGGGTTAATGTGATGGTTAGGGTTAGGGTTAGAGTTAGGATCAGGGTTAGGGTGAGGTTTAGGGAGAGAGTGAGTGTCACGGTTAGCGTTAGGGTTAGGGTGAGGGTTAAGGTGAGGATTTAGGTGAGGGTTAAGATTAGTATGAGGGTGAGGTTTAGAGTTCGGGTTAAGGGTGAGGGGTAGGGTTAGGGTGAGCTTTAGGGTAAGATTAGGTTGAGTGTGATGGTTCAGGTGAGGGTGAGTTTTAGGGTGTGGGAGACGGTTAGGGTTAGGGTGAGGGTTAAGGTTACGGTGATGGTTAGGGTGAGGGTGATGGTTAGGGTTGTGTTGAGGATTATGGTTAGGGTTAGGATTATGGTTATGGTGAGGGTATGGGTTAGGATGCGGTTTAGGGTGAGGGAGAGGTTTAGGGATAACGTTAGAGTTAGGGTGAGGGTTAGAGTTCATGTTAGGCTTAGGGTGAGGTTAAGGTTAGGGTGAGAGTTAGGGTGAGGGTTAAGTTGAGGTTTAGGGTAAGTATGAGGGTGAGCGTTAGACTTAGGTTTAGGGTGAGGGTAAGGGTTAGGGTGAGGTTTAGGGTAAGTTTAGGGTGAGGGTGAGGGTTTTGGTGAGGTTGAGTTTTAGGATGTGGGTAACGGTTTGGGTAAGGGTGAGGGTTAAGGTGACGGTGAGGATAAGGGTGAGGGTGAGGCTTAGGGTTGTGGTGAGGATTAGGGTTAGGGTTAGTGTTATGGTGAGGGTAAGTGTTAGGATGAGGTTTAGGGTGAGGGTAAGGTTTAGGGATAGCGTTAGATTTAGGGTGAGGGTGAGGGTGAGATTTAGGGTTCAGGTTACACTTAGGGTGATGGGGAGGGTTAGAGTTAGGGTTAGGGTTAGGGTTAGGAAGAGGGTTTGGCTGAGGGTTAGGGTTAGGGTTAGGGTGAGGGATAGGGTTAGTGTGGATTAGGGTGAGGGAAATGTTTAGGGTGTGGGTTAGGGTGACAGTGAGTGTTAGGGTTAAGGTGAGGGTTAGGGTGAGCCTTAGGGTGAGGGTTACGGTTAGGTTTAGGGTTAGGGTGAGGTTTAGTTTTAGGGTTAGTGTTAGGGTGAGGGTGAGGGTAAGGGTTAGAGTGAGATTTATGGCGAGGGTGCGGGTGAAGGATAGCATTAGGTTTAGGGTTAGGGTTAGGGTTATGGTTAGGGTTAGGGATTGGTTTAGGGTGAGATTTAGGTTTAGGGTTAGGTTTAGGTTTAGGGTGAGAATAAGGGTTAGAGTGAGGGTTAGGGTGAGGGTGAAGGTTAGGAATAGCATTAGGGTTAGGGTTAGGGTTAGGGTGAGTGTTAGGGTTACAGTTAGGTTTAGGTTGAGTGTGAGGGTTATGTAGAGGTGTAGGGTTAGTGTTAGGATTAGGGTGAGGGTTAGGGTTAGGGGTAGGGTGAGGGTGAGGGTTAGTGTGAGTGTTAGGGTTAATGTTAGGGTTAGAGTGACGGTGAGGGTATGGGTTAGAGTGAGGTCTAGGATTAGGGTTAGGTTTAGGGTGAGGTTTAGGTTTAGGGTGAGGTTGAGGGCGAGGTTCAGTGTTACGTTTTGGGTGAGGGTCAGGGTTATGGTTAGGGATAGGGTGAGGGTGAGGGTTAGGGTGAGGGGTAGAGTTAGCGTTATTGTTAGGGTGAGGGTTAGGTTTAGTGTGAGGGTTAGGGTTAGGGTTACTCTTAGGGTGAGGGTAAGGTTAGGTTTAGGTATAGGGTGAGGATTAGGGTTACGGTTAGGTTTAGGGTGAAGGTTAGGCTGAGGGGTAGGGTTAGGGTTAGTTTTAGTGTGAAGGTTAGGGTGAGGGTTAGGTTTAGGGTGAGGGTAAACGTTAGGGTCAGGGTGAGGGTAAGGGTTAGAGTGAGGTTTACGGTGAGGGTGAGGGTTAGAAATAGCATTAGGGTTAGGGTTAGGGTTAGGGTGAGGGTTAGGGTGAAATTTAGGGTTAGGGTGAGGGTTAAGGTGAGGGTGAGAGTGAAGGTTAGGGTTAGAGTTAGGGTGAGGGTGACGGTTAGGGTGAGGGTTAGAGTGACGGTAAGGGTAAGGGTTAGGGTGAGGGCTAGGGTTCGGGTTAGGGTTAGGGTGAGATTTAGGTTTAGTGTGAGTGTGAGGTTGAGGTTTATGTTTAGGTTTAGGCTTAGGTTTAGGGTTAATCGTAGGGTGAGCATAAGGGTGAGGGTCAGAGTTACTTTTAGGGTGAGGGTTAGAGTTATGGTTAGGGTTAGGGTGAGTGTGAGGGTGAGTGTTATGGTGAGGTTGATGGTGAGGATGAGGGTGAGGGTCAGAGTTATGTTTAGGGTTAGTTTTATGGTTAGTGTTAGGTTTAGAGTTAGGGTGAGGGTGAGGGTTAGGGTTTGAATTAGTTTTAGGGTTAGGGTTAGTGTTGAGGTTGAGGTTGAGGCTAAGGGTGAGGGTGAGTGTTAGGGTGAGGGTTAGGGTGAGGTTGAGGTTTAAGGTTTGCATTAGGGTTAGTGTTAGGGTTAGGGTGAAGGTAGGGTTAGGGTTAGGTTGAGGGTAGAGTGATGTTGAGGGTGAGGGTTAGGGTTAGGAATAGTTTTAGGGTGAGGGCTAGGGTGAGGGTTAGGGTTAGGGTGAGGGTGAGGGTTTCGGTTAGGAAAGGCTTAGGGTTAGGGTGAGGGTGAGGATTAGGGTGAGGGTGAGTTTTAAGGTGAGGGTTAGGGTTAAGGTGAGGTTAGGGTTAGGATTAGGGTAAGGGTTAGGGTTAGAGTGATGTTTATTGTGAGGGTGTGGGTTAGGGTGAGGGTGAGGGTGAGGGTGAAGGTGAGGATGAGGGTGTAGATGAGGTTTAGGGTTATGGTGAGGCTTAGGGTGACAGTGAGTGTTAGGGTGAAGTTGAGGGTTAGTTTTAGGGTTAGTGTGAGGGTTAGGGTTAGGGTTATGGTGAGGGGTAGGGTGAGGGGTAGGGTTAGGGTTAGGGTGAGTGTTAGTGTTAATGTGAGTGTTAGGGTTAGGGTTAGGGATAGTGGGAGGATAAGGTTTAGGGTTAGGGTTAGGGTAAGAATGAGGGTTAGAGTTAGCGTTAGATTTACGGTGAGAGTTAGGGTGAGGGTTAATGTGAGGGTGAGGGTTAGTATGAGGGTGAGGGTTAGAGTTAGGTTTAGGGTTAGGGTTAGTGTTAGGGTGAGGTTTAGGGAAAGGTAAGGGTGGGGGGTGAGGTTTTAGGTGAGGGTGAGTTTTAGGGTGTAGGTGACGGTTAGCGTTAGGCTGAGGGTTAATGTTACAGTGAGGTTTAGGGTGAGGGTGAGGGTTAGGTTTGCGGTGTGTATTATGTTTAGGGTTAGGGTTAGGGTTATGATGAGGGTAAGGGTTAGGGTGAGGTTTAGGGTGAGGATGAGGTTTAGGGATAGCGTTAGAATTATGATGAGGTTTAGGGTGAGGGTTAGAGTTCATGTTAGGCTTAGGTTGATGGTGAGGTTTAGAGTTAGGGTTAGGGTTAGGGTGAGGATAATGTTTAGGGTGAGGTTTAGGTTGAGGGTGAGGGTTAGGGTTAGGTTGAGTGTTAGGGTGAGAGTTTGGCTGAGTGTTAGGTTTAGGTTCAGGGTTAGGGTGAGGGTTAAGGTGAGATTTAGTGTTAGTGTTAGGGTTAAGGTTAGGATTAGGGTTAGGGTGATGGTTAGGGTGAAGGTAAAGGTTAGAGTGAGGGTTAGGGTGAGGGTGAGTGTTAGGGTTAGTTTGAGAGTGAGGTTTAGGGTTAGCGTTAGGGTGAGGGTTAGGTTTAGTGTCAGGGCTAGGGTGAGGGTGAAATTTAGGCTGAGGGTGATGGTGAGGTTGAGGGTGATGGGTTAGGGTTAGGATGAGGATAAGGTTCAGGGTGAGGCTTAGTTTGAGGGTTAGGGTTCGGGTGAGGGTTAGGGTTAGGGGAAGGGTTAGGGTTAGGGTGATGTTTAGGGTGCGGGTCAGGGTTAGGATGAAGGTGAGGTTTCGGGTGAGGGTGAGGGTTCGGGAGAAGGTGAGGGTTAGGCTGTGTGTGAGGGTTCGGGTTCGGGTGAGTGTTATGGTGACGGTGAGGTTTAGGTTGATGGTGAGCATTAAGGTTAGGGTGAGGGTCACACTGAGGGTTAGGGTTAGTGTTGGGTTTAGGGTGAGACTTAGTTTGAGGGGTAGGGTTAGGGTTATGGTTAAGTTTAGGGTTAGTGTGAGGATAAGTGCTAGTGTGAGGTTTAGGGTGAGGGTGAGGGTTGGGGTTAGCGTTAGGGTTATGGTGAGGGCTACGGTTAAGGTTAGGGTTAGGGTGAGGGTTAGGATTCGGGTAATGTTTAGGGTGAGGTTGAAGGTGAGGGAGAGGGTGAGGGTTAGGGTTAGATTTAGGGTTAGGATTAGGGTGAGGGTGAGTGGAAGGGTTAGGTTTAGGATTAGGTTTAGGGTTAGAGTTAGGGTGAGTGTTAGGGTGAGGGTGAGGGTGAGGGTGAGTGTTAGGGCATGGGTGAGGGTTAGTGTTAGGGTTAGGATTAGGTTTAGGGTTAGGTTTTGGGTTATGGTGAGGGTAAGCGTTAGGCTGAGGTTTAGAGTGTGGGTGAGGGTTAGGGATAGCTTTAGAATTAGGGTGAGGGTTAGGGTGAGCGTTAGGTTTCGGGTTAGGCTTATGGTTAGGTTGAGGGTTAGAGTCAGGGTTAGGGTGAAGGCTAGGTGTAGGGTTAGGGTTAGGGTGAGGGTGAAGTTGTGGGTTAAGGTTAGTATTAGTATTAGGATTAGGGTCAAGCTTATGCTGAGGCTGAGGCTGAGGGTGAGGGTGAGGTTAGTGTTAGGGTGAGTGTTAGTGTTAGTGTTAGATTTAGGGTGAGGGTAATGGTGAGGTTTAGGGTTAGGGTGAGGGTTAGGCTGCGGGTTAGACTGAGGGTAAGAGTTAGGGTGAGGTTTAGGTTGAGGGTGAGGCTTAGGGTTAGGATGAAGGTAAGGGTTAGGGTGAGGTTTAGGGTGAGGGTTAGGTTTAGGGTTAGCATTAGTGTTAGCTTGAGGGTGAGGATTAGGGTGAGGGAGAGGGATAGCATTAGGGATATGTTGAGGGATAGCTTTAGTGTGAGTGTTAGGGTTATTGTGAGGATAAGGGTTACTCTGAGGGTGAGGGTTAGGGTGAGGTTTAGGTATTCTTTTGGATTAGGTTGAGGGTTAGGCTGAGGGTTAGGGTTACGGTGAGTGTTAGGTTTAGGGTTAGAGTGAGGGTTAGGGTTAGGGTGATGTTTAGGGTGAGAGTGAGTGTAAGGATGAGGGTGATGGTGAGGGTGAGTTTTAGGATGAGCGTGAGTGTGAGGGTGAGGGTTATGGTAATGGTTAGGGTTATGGTGAGGGTTAGGGGTAGGGTTAGATTGAGGGTTAGGGTTAGGATGATGTTTAGGGTGAGGGTGAGTGTAAGGGTGAGGGTTAGGGTGTGGTTGAGGTTTAGGGTGAGGGTGAGAGTGAGGGTGAGGGTTACGATTAGGGTTAGGGTTAGGGTGAGGTTTAGGGTAAGAGTTAGGATGAGTGTTAGGGTTAGGGTGATGTTTATGGTGAGGGTGAGGTTTAGGGTGAGGTTCAGGATTTGGGTGAGGGTGTGGTTTAGGGTTAGGTTTAGGGTGAGTGTTAGGTTGAGTGTTCGGGTGAGGGTTAGTCTGAGGGGTAGGGTTAGGGTTAGGGTGAGAATTAGGTTTAGTGTGAGGGTTAGGGTTAGGGATAGGGGTAGGGTTAGTGTCATGATAAGTGTTAGGGTGAGGGTTAGTGTGATGGTGAGGGTTAGGGTTAACGTTAGGTTTAGAGTTAGGTTTAGTGTCAGGGCTAGGGTGATGGTGAAATTTAGGCTGAGGGTGATGTTGAGGGTGAGGGTTTCAATAAGATAAGGGTTAGGATTAGGGTTAGGATGAGGATTAGGTTCAGGGTGAGGCTTAGTTTGAGGGTTAGGGTTCGGGTGAGGGTTAGGGTTAGGGTGATGTTTGGGGTGAGGATCAGGCTTAGGTTGAAGGTGAGGTTTCGGGTTAGGGTGAGGATTCGGGAGAGGGTGAGGGTTAGGGTGTGTTTGAGGGTTCGGGTTCGGGTGAGGGTTAGGGTGACGGTGATGGTTAGGGTGAGGGTGAGGGTTAAGGTTAGGATTAGGGTTACATTGAGGGTTAGTGTTAGTGTTAGGTTTAGGTTGAGGCTTAGTTTTAGGGGTAGGGTTAGGGTTAGGTTTAGGGTTAGTGTTAGGGTGAGGGTAAGGTTTAAGTTTCGGGCTAGGGTTAGGGTGATGGTGAGGGTTAGATTTAGGATTAGGGTCAGGGTTATGCTTAAGATGAGGGTGAGGGTGAGGGTGAGGGTTAGGATTAGGGTGAGGGTTAAGGTTAGCCTTAGCATTATTGTCAGGGCAAGGGTTAGGGTAAGGGTTAGGGTGAGGGTAAGGGTTAGGGCGAGGCTTAGGGTGAGAGTGAGGGTTAGGGTTAGGGTTAGAGTGAGGGTTAGGGTTAGGGTTAGGGTGAGGGTTAGGTTTAGGGTCAGGGCTAGGGTGAGGGTGAGAGTTAGGCTGAGGGGGATTTTGAGGTTGAGGGTGAGGGTTTCAATAAGGTAAGGATTAGGGTTAGGGTTAGGATGAGGATTAGGTTCAGGGTGAGGTTTAGTTTGAGGGTTAGGGTCCGAGTGAGGGATAGGGTTAGGGTAAGGGTTAGGGTTAGGGTGATGTTTAGGGTGCGGGTCAGGGTTTGGATGAAGTTGAGGTTTCGGGTGAGGGTTCGGGTTAGGGAGAGGTTGAGGGTAATGGTGTGTGTGAGGGTTCGGGTTCGGGTCAGTGTTATGGTGACGGTGAGGGTTAGGGTGAGGGTGAGGGTTAAATTTAGGGTTAAGGTTACAGTGAGGGTTAGGGTTAGTGTTAGGTTTAGGGTGAGGCTTAGTTTCAGGGGTAGGATTAGGGTTAGGGTTAGGGTTAGGGTTAATGTGACTATGTGTTAGGGTGAGGTTTAGGGTGAGGGTGAAGTTTAGGGTTAGCGGTAGAGTTTGGGTGAGGGTTAGGGTGTTGGTGAGGTTTAGGTTGAGGGTGAGAGTGAGGGTGAGGGTTACGGTTAGGGTTAGGGTTAGGGAGATTTTTAGGGTTAGAGTTAGGGTGAGTGTTAAAGTTAGTTTGAGGTTTATGGTGCGGGTGAGGTTTAGGTTTCGGGTGTGGCTGAGGTTTAGGTTTAGGTTTAGGGTGAGTGTTAGGGTGAGTGTTAGAATGAGGGTTAGGCTGAGGGGTAGTGTTAGGGTTAGGGTGAGCATTAGGTTTAGTGTGAGGGTTAGGGTTAGGGATAGGGGTAGGGTTAGTGTGATGATAAGTGATAAGGTGAGGGTTAGTGTGATGGTGAGGTTTAGGGTTAGCATTAGGGTTTGGGTGAGGGTTAGGGTGAGGGTTAGGGTTAGGGTTAGGGTGAGGGTGAGGGTGAGATTAGGGTTAGGGTGAGGGTTAGGGTTAGCGTTAGGTTTAGGTTGAGTGTAAGTGTGAGGGTTAGGGTTAGGGTGAGGGTTAGGCTGCGGGTTAGGCTGAGGGTAAGGTTTAGGGTGAGGTTTAGGTTGAGGGTTAGGCTTAGGATTAGGATGACGTAAGTGTTAGGGTGTGGGTTAAGGTGAGGGTTAGGGTTAGGGTTAGCATTAGTGTTAGGGTGAGGGTGAGGGTTACGGTGAGGGAAAGGGTAAGGGTTAGGGATAGGGTGAGGGATAGGGTTAGTATGAGTGTTAGGGTTAATGTGAGGATAAGGATTAGGGTGAGGGTTAGGTTGATGTTGAGGGTTAGGTTATGGTTCGGGATAGGTTGAGGGTTAGGCTGAGGGTTAGATTTAGGGTGAGGATTAGGTTTCGGGTTAGAGTGAGTGTTAGGGTTAGGGTGATGTTGAGGGTGTGGGTGAGTGTAAGGGTGAGGTTGATGATGAGGGTGAGATTTAGGGTGAGGGTGAGAGTGACGGTGAGGGTTACGGTTTTGGTTAGGGTTATGGTGAGGGTTAGGGATAGGGTTAGAGTGAGGGTTTGCGTTAGGGTGATGTTTAGGGTGAGGGTGAGTGTAAGAGTGAGGGTGAGGGTGAGGGTGAGGTTTAGGGTGTGGGTGAGAGTGAGGGTGAGGGTTATGGTTATGGTTAGGGTTAGGGTGAGGTTTAGGGTTAGAGTTAGGGTGAGTGTTAGGGTTAGGTTGATGATTATGGTGAGGGTGAGGTTTAGGGTGGGGTTTAAGTTTCAGTGAGGGTGAAGTTTAGGGTTAGGTTTAGGGTGACGGTTAGGGTGAGTGTTAGTGTGACGGTTTGGCTGAGGGGTAGGTTTACGTTTAGGGTGAGCATTAGGACTAGTGTGAAGGTTAGGGTTAGGGATAGGGGTAGGGTTAGTGTGATGATAAGTGTTAGTGTGAGGGTTAGTGTGATTGTGAGGGTTAAGGTTAGCGTTAGGGTTAGCGTGAGGGTTAGGGTGAGAGTTAGGTTTAGGGTTAGGGTGTGGGTGAGGGTGAGGGTTAGTTTTAGGGTCATGGTGAGGGTTAGATTTAGGATTAGTGTTAGGGTTAGGCTTAGGATGATGGTGAGGGTAAGGGTGAGGGCTAGGATTAGGGTGAGTGTTAGGGTTAGGTTACCATTAGTGTGAGGATAAGGGTTAAGGTAAGGGTTAGGGCGAGGGTAAGGGTTCGTGTGAGGCTTAGGGTGAGGGTGAGGGTTAGGGTGATTGTGAGGGTGAGGGTTATGTATAGGGTTATGGTGAGGGTTAGGTTTAGGGTCAGGGCTAGGGTGACAGTGAGATTTAGGCTGAGGGTGATGGTGAAGTTGAGGGTGAGGGATTCAATTAGGTAAGGGTTAGGGTTAGGATGAGGATTTGGTTGAGGGTGAGGCTTAGTTTGAGGGTTAGGTTTCGGGTGAGGGGTAGTGTTAGGGTAAGGGTTAGGGTTAGGGTGCTGTTTATGGTGAGGGTCAGGGTTAGGGTGAAGGTGAGGTTTCAGGTGAGGGTGAGGGTTCGGGAGAGGATGAGGGTTAGGGTGTGTGTGAGGGTTCGGTTTCGGATGAGTGTTAGGGTGACTGTGAGGTTTAGGGTGAGGATGAGGGTTAAGGTTAGGTTTAGGGATACAGTGAGGGTTAGGGTTAGTGAGAGGTTTAGTGTGAGGCTTAGTTTGAGAGTTAGTGTTAGGGTTAGGTTTAGGGTTGGTGTGAGGATAAGTTAGGATGAGGTTTAGGTTGAGGGTTAGGGTGAGGGTGAGGGTTAGGGTGAGGGTTATGGTTAGGGTTAGGTTGAGGGTTAAGTTTAGGGTTAGGGTGAGGGTTAGGATTAGGGTGATGTTTAGGGTGAGGGTGAGGGTTAGGGTGAGTGTGAGGGTTCGGGTTGGTTTAGGGTTAGGGTTAGGTTGAGGGTGAGCATGAGAGGTTTAGGATTAGGGTTAGGGTTAGAGTTAGGGTGAGGATCAGGGTGAGGGTGAGTGTTAGGGGATGGGTGAGATTTCGGTTTAGGGTAAGGATTAGGTTTAGGGTTTGGTTTATGGTGAGGGTAAGGTTTAGGTTGAGGTTTAGGGTGAGGGTGAGGGTTAGCGATAGCGTTAGAGTTAGGGTGAGGTTTAGGGTGATGGTTAGGTTTCTGGTGAAGCTTACGGTTAGGGTGAGGGTTAGAGTCAGGTTTAGGGTTAGAGTTAGGGTGAGTGTTATGGTTAGGTTGATGTTTACGGTGAGGGTGAAGTTTAAGGTGAGGTTTAAGTTTCAGGTGAGGCTGAGTTTTGGTTTAGGTTTAGAGTGAGGGTTAGGGTGAGTGTTAGAATGAGGGTTAGGCTGAGGGGTATTGTTAGGTTTAGGGTGAGCATTAAGTTTAGTGTCAGGGTTAGTGTTAGGGATAGGGGTAGGTTTAGTGTGATGATAAGAGTTAAGGTGAGGGTTAGTATGATGGTGAGGTTTAGGGTTAGCATTAGGGTTAGGGTGAGTGTTAGGGTTAGGGTTAGCGTGAGGGTGAGGGTGAGGTTAAGCTTAGGGTGAGGGTTAGGGTTAGCGTTAGGTTTAGGTTTAGTGTAAGTGTGAGGGTTAGGTTTAGGGTGAGGGTTAGGCTGTGGGTTAGGCTGAGGGTAAGTGTTAGGGTGAGGTTTAGGTTGAATGTTAGGCTTAGGGTTAGGATGAAGGTAAGGGTTAGGGTGTGAGTTAGGTTGAGGGTTAGGGTTAGGGTTAGCATTTGTGTTACGGTGAGGGTGAGGATTAGGGTGAGGGATAGGGTAAGGGTTAGGGATAGGGTGAGGGATTGTTAGTGTGAGTGTTAGGGTTAGTGTGAGGATAAGGGTTAGGGTTTGGGTTAGGTTGATGGTGAGGTTTAGGTTATCATTCGGGATAGGTTGAGGGTTAGGCTGAGGGTTAGGTTTAGGGTGAGGGTTAGGTTCAGGGTTAGAGTGAGGTTTAGGGTTAGGGTGATGTTTAGGGTGTGGGTGAGTGTAAGGGTGAGGGTGATTGTGAGGGTGAATTTTAGGTTGAGGGTGAGAGTGAGGATGAGGGTTACGGTTATGGTTAGGGTTATGGTGAGGGTTAGGGTAAGGGTTATAGTGAGGGTTATGGTTAGGGTGATGTTTAGGGTGACGGTGAGTGTAAGAGTGAGGGTGAGGGTGAGGGTGAGGTTTAGGGTGTGGGTGAGAGTGAGGGTGAGGATTATGGTTAAGTTTAGGGTTAGGGTGAGGGTGAGGTTTATGGTTAGAGTTAGGGTGAGTGTATGGGTTAGGTTGATGATTATGGTGAGGGTAGGGTTTAGGGTGAGGTTTAGGTTTCGGGTGAGGGTGAAGTTTAGGTTTAATTTTAGAGTGAGGGTTAGGGTGAGTTTTAGAATGAGGGTTAGGCTGAGGGGTAGTTTTAGGGTAAGGGTGAGCATTAGGTTTAGTGTGAGGGTTAGGGTTAGGGATAGGGTTAGGTTTAGTGTGATGATAAGGGTTAGGTTGATGGTTAGTGTGATGGTGAGGGTTAGGGTTAGCGTTAGGGTTGGGGTGAAGTTTAGGGTGAGCGTTAGGGTTAGGGTTAGGGTGAGGGTGAGGGTTAGGGTTAGGGTTAGGGTTAGGGTGACGTTGAGGGTTAGATTTAGAATTAGGGTTAGGATTAGTCTTAGTGTGAGAGTGAGCGTGAGGGTTAGGTTTAGTGAGAGTGTTAGGGTTAGGGTAAGGTTTAGGGAGAGGGTAAGTTTCAGGGTGATGTTTAGGGTGAGGGTGAGGGTTAGGGTTAGCATTAGGTTTAGCATTAGGGTTAGGGTTAGGGTGAGGGTTAGAGTTAGGGTTAGGGTAATGGTGAAGGTGAGGTTTAGGGTTAGGGGTGAGGGTGAGTTTTCCGGTGAGGATAAGGGTGAAGTTCAGGGTGAGGGTTAGGGTGTGGGTGAGCATTCAGGTTCTGTTGAGTGTTATGGTGACGGTGAGGGTTAAGGTGAGAATGAGGGTTAGGGTGAGGGTTAGGGTTAGGGTTAGGGTTAGGCTTAGTGTGAGTGTTAGGGTCATGGTAAGGTTTAGGTTGAGGGTGAGGGTTAGGATGATTGTTAGTGTGAGTGTGAGTGTTAGGTGTAACATTAGGGTTAGGGTTATGGTTAGGGTGAGTGTAAGGATTAGGGTTAGTGTTAGCGTGAGGGTGAGGGTGAGGGTTAGGTTTAGGGTTAGGGCTAGGGTAATGGTGAGGTTTAGGTTGAAGGTGAGGGTGAGGGTGAACGTGAGGGTTTCAGTTAGGTAAGGTTTAGGGTTTGGTTTAAGTTGAGGATTAGGGTGAGGGTTAGGGTTAGTTTTAGTGTTAGGGTTAGGGTTAAGGTTAGCATTAGGGTTAGGGTGAGGGTGAGGTTTAGGGTTATGTTTAGGTTGAGGGTTAGCGTTAGGATGAGGGTGAGGTTTCCGGTGAGGATAAGGGTTCGGGTATGGGTGAGGGTTAGGGTGTGGGTGATCGTTCAGGTTCGGTTGAGTGTTAGGTTGATGGTGAGGAAGAAGATGAGGGTGAGGGTTAGGTTTAGGGTTAGGTTCAGGGTTAGGGTTAGGGTTAGGGTTAGAGTGTGGGTTAGGTTGAGGGGTAGTGTTAGGGTTAGGTTGAGCGATAGGGTTAGTGTGAAGGTTAGGGTTAGGATTAGGGTTAGTGTGAGGCTAAGGTTAAGGGTGAAGTTTAGGGTGAGAGTTAGGGATAGCATTAGGTTTAGGGTGAGGGTTAGGGTAAGGGTTATGTTTAGGTTGAGGTTTAGGGTAAGTGTTAGGGTGAGGGTTAGGGTGAGGGTGAGGGTTAGGGTTAGGGTTAGGGTTAGGATTAGTGATAGGTTGAGGATCAGGTTTTGAGAAATGATGAAGTGAGGATTTGGGTGAGGGTTAGGTTTAGGGTTAGGGATAGGGGAAGGATTAGGGTTAGGGTTAGGATTAGGGTGAGGTTTAGGCTGAGATGTAGGTTTAGGGTTAGGTGGAGTTTTAGATTTAGTGTGATTGTTAGGGTTAGGGTAAGGGTTAGGGTGAGAGTAAGGATTAGGGTGTTGGTTAGTCTGAGGGTGAGGGTTAGGTGTAGCATTAGGTTTAGGGTATGGTTAGGGTGAGGGTTAGGGTTAGGTTTAGGGTGAGGGTGATGGTGAGGGTGAATGGTAGGGCTAAGATTTGAGTGAGGGTTAGGGTTAGGGTGAGGGATAGGTTGAGGGTGAGGTTTAGGTTGAGGTTCAGGGTGAGGGTGAGGGTTTCAGCTAGGTAAGTGTTAGGGTTAGGGTTAGGGTTAGGATTACGGTGAGGTTAAGGGTCATTTTAAGGGTTTGGGTTAGGGTGAGGGTTATGCTCAGGGTTAGGGTTAGGTTGAGGGGTAGGGTTAGGGTTAGGGAGAGGGTTAAGGTTAGTGTGAGTTTTAGGGTTAGGTGTAGGGTTAGTGTGAAGATAAGGGTTAGGGTGAGGTTTAGGATGAGACTCAGGGTTAGGGTTAGCCTTAGGGTTAGGGTGAGGGTTAGGGTTAGGGTGAGGGTGAGGGTTAGGGTTAGGGTGATGTTTACATTAAGAGTGAGTGTTAGGGTGAGGGTGAGGGTGAGGGTTAGGATTATGTTTAGGGTTAAAGTGAGGGTGAGGGTTAAGGTTAGTGTGAGGGATAGGTTCAGGGTTAGGTTTAGGATGAGGGTTAGGGTTAGAGTTCGGGAGATGGTAAGGTTATGGTGAGGATTAGGATAAGGGTGAGGCTTAGGGTTAGGCTTAGGGTTAGGGTGAGGGTTAGGGTGAGGGTGATGAATAGGGTTATGGTGAGGGTTAGGGTTAGGGTTATGGTGAGGTTTAGGTATAGTGTGAGGTTTAGGGTTAGGGTTAGGGTTAAGGTTAGGGTGAAGTTGAGAGATAGGGTTAGGGTTAGGGTGAGGGATAAGGTGAGGTTTAGGGTTAGGGTTAGTGTGAGGTTTAGGTTTAATGTGAGGCTTAGGGTTAGGGATAGTGTGAGGATAAAGTTTAGGGTGAGGTTAAGGGTGAGAGTGAGGGTTAGGGTTAGCGTTAGTGTTATGGTCAGTGTTAGGGTGATTTTTAATATGAGGGGTAGGGTTAGTGTGAGGGTGAGGATTAGAGTTAGATTTAGCGTGAATGCTAGGTTTAGGGTGAGGTTTAGGTTAGGGTTAGAGTTAGGTTTCGGGTTAGGGTGGGGGTGAGTTTTAGGGTGTGGGTGAACTTTAAGGTTAGGGTGAGGGTTAAGGTGACAGTGAGGGTTAGTATTTGGGTGAGGGTTGGGGTTACGGTGAGTGGTGAGTGTTAGGGTGAGGGTTAGTGTTAGAGTTAGTGTGAGGGATAGGGTTAGGGTTAGGGTTATGTTGAGGTTAAGGTTGAGGGTGAGGTTTATTGTGAGGGTGGGGGATAGGGATAGCGTTAGGGATAGGGTGAGCGTTAGGGTTACTGTGAGCATAAGGGTTAGGTTTAGGGTTAGGGTTAGGATTAGCGTTATGGTGAGGGTGAGGGTTAAGTTGAGGGTTAGGTATAGGGTTGGGGTTACGGTGAGGGTCAGTGTTAGGCTTAGGGTTAGAGTTAGGGTGAGGTTGAGCTTGAGGATTAGGGTTAGGGTTAGTGTTAGGGTTAGAGTTAGCCTGAGGGTGAGGATGAGGGTGAGGGTTAGGGTTAGTGTTAGGTTTAGGGTTAGGGTTAGGTTGAGGGTTAGTGTTAGGGTTAGGAAGAAACTGTGTCTGAGGGTTAGGGTGAGGGGTAGGTTGAGGGGTAGGCTTAGTGTGAGGGTTAGGATTAGGGTTAGGGTTAGGGTTATGATGAGGTTAAGGTTTAGGGTGAGAGTTAGGGTGAGGGTGAGGGTTAGGGTTAGGGCGAGGATTAGGGTGAGCGTTAGGGTGAGGGTTAGGATTAGCTTTAGGGTTAGGGTGAGGGTTAGGGTGAGGTTTACTGTTAGGAATAGGGTTAGGGTTAGGGTGAGGGTAAGGGTTAGAGTGAGGGTAAGGGTGAGGGTGAGGGTTAGGGTGAGGGTAAGGTTTAGGGTGAGGGTTAGTGTGAGCCTGAAGCGTAGGTTTAGGGTTAGTGTTATGATTAGGATTAGGGTGAGGGTGAGAGTTAGGTTTTGGGTGGGGTTTAGGGTTAAGGTGAGGGTTAGGGTTAGGTTTAGAGTTAGGGTAAGTGTGAGCATGAGGGTTAGGGTTAGGGTTTGATTAGGGTTAGGATGAGGGTGAGGGTGAGGGTGAGTGTTAAGGATAGGTTTAGGGTTATAGTTAGGGTGAGGGTGTGGGTGAGGTTTAGGGTTCTGTTTAGGGTTAAGGTTAGGGTGAGGTTGAGGGTGAGGTTGAGGTTTAGGGTGAGGATGAGAGTTTCGGTTAGGTAAGGGTTACGGATATTGTTAGGGTGAGTATTAGGTTGAGGGTGAAGGTTAGGGTTAAGTTGAGTGTTAGGGTTAGGGATTTGGTGAGCGTTAGGGTTAGGTTGAGGTTTAGGGTGAGGGTGAGGTTTAGGGTGAGGGTTACTGTGAGGGTGAGGTTCAGCGTTAGGCTGTAGGTGAGGGTTAGGTTTAGGGTGAGGTTTCGGGTGATTTTGAGGTTTCGGGTGACTCTTAGGGTTAGGGTTAGTTTTAGGTTGAGTGTTAGAGTTAGGGTTATGGGGAAGGTTAGTGTGAGGGTTAGGATTAAGGTTAGGGTGAGGTTTAGGCTTAGTGTGATGGTTAGGGTTAGGATTAGGGTTAGGTTGAGAGTAAGGGTTAGGGTGAGTGTTCGGGTGATGGTGAGGGTTAGGGTAAATGTGAGGGTTAGGGTTATATTTAGGTTTAGGGTAGGTTTAGGTTTAGGATGAGGGTGAGTGTGAGGGTGAGGGTTAGGTTTAGGAATAGGCTTAGGTGTAGGGTTATGCTTAGGGTGAGGGTGAGGTTGAGGGTCAGAGTTAGGTTTCAGGAGAGGGTTAAGTTTAGGGTTAGGATTAGGGTGAGGTGAGGTTGAGGGTTAGGTTTAGGGTGATGGTGAGGGTGAGGGTGAGGGTTAGGCTTAGGGTGAGGGTTAGGGTTTTGGTTATGGTTAGGGTGATTGTGAGGGTGAGGGTTGGTGTGAGGGTGATGGTGAGGTTTAGGGTGAGGGTGATGGTTAGTTTTTGGGTGAGGGTTGGGGTTAGGGTGAGGGTTAAGGTTAGGGTGAGTGTTAGGGTTAGGGTTAGGATGAAGGTTAGGCTCAGGTTTTGGGTTAGGGTTAGGGTGAGGGTGAGGGTTAGGGATAGGCTTAGGGTTAGGATGAGGGTTTTGTTTAATGTTAGGTTTAGAGTTAGGTTGAGGTTGAGGTTGAGGGTTAGGATTTGGATTAGGCTTAGGGTTAGATTTAGGCTGAGGGTGAGGGTGAGGGTGCGTGTTACGGTGAGGTTGAGGGTGACCATGAGGTTTTCTGTTACGTAAGGGTAAGATTAGGTTTATGGTGAGGATTAGGATGAGGGTTATGGTTAGGATAAGGGTTAGATTTATGGTGAGTGTTAGGGTTAGGATGAGCGTGAGGGTTAGAGTTAGAGTTAGGGTGAATGTTAGGGTTAGGGTGAGGGCTAGCTGGAGGGTGAGGGTTAGGGTGAAGGTGAGGGTGAGGGTGAGGGTGAGGGTGAGGGTGAGGGTTAGGGTTAGAGTGAGGGTCAGGATTAGGTGTAGGGTTAGGGTTAGGGTGAGAGTTAAGGTTACTGTGAGAGTTAGGATTAGGCTTAGGGTTAGGGATAGAGTGAGGATAAGGGTTAGGGTGAGGGTTAGGTTGAGGCTGAGGGTTAGGGTTAACGTTAGGGTTAGTCTGAGAGTTAGGGTGAGGGTTAGGGTTAGGGTGAGGGTAAGTTTGATGTTGAGGGTTTGGGTTAGATTTAGGTTGAGAGTTAGGGTTAGGGGTAGTGATGGGGTGCGGGTTAGGGTGAGGGTGAGGGTTAGGTTTAGGGTGAGGGATAGGGTTAAGATTAGTGTTATGGTGAGTTTTAGGGTTAGGGTTAGTGTTAGGGTGAAGGTCAGGTTTAGGATTATGGTTAGCATTAGGGTTTGGGTGAGGCTGAGGATGAGGGTTGCGTTCAGTTTAGGGTTAGGTTTAGGGTGAAGGTGGGGGTGAAGGTTAGGTTTAGGATTAGGGTTAGGGTTAGGGTTAGGGTGATGGTGGGGGTGAAGGGTAGGTTCAGGATTAGGGTTATGGTTAGGCTGAGGGGGAGGTTAGGGTGATGGTGAGGTTTAGGTTTAGGGTTCGGGTTAGGGTTATGGTGTGGGCTAGGTTGAGGGTGAGTGGTAGGGTGAGTGTTAGGGTGAAGGTGAGGCTTTCAGTTAGTTAAGGGTTAGGGTTATTGTTATGGTGAGGATTAGGTTGAGTGTGAGGCTTAGTGTGAGGGTTAGAGTTTGGGTTGGGTTCGGGTTAGGGTTTTTCGTGACGGTTAGTGTTAACGTGAGGTTTAGGGTGAGGGAGAGGCTTAGGGTGAGGGTTAGTGTGATGGTGAGTTTGAGCGTTAGGGTGTGGGTGAGGGTAAGTTTTAGGGTGAGGGTTAGGGTTAGGGTGAGGTTTAGGTTGAGGGGTAGGGTTAGGGTTAGGGTGAGTGTTGGGGTTAGTATGAGTGTTAGGGTTAAGTATAGGGTCAGGGTTACTTTGAGGGTAAGGGTTAGGGTGAGGGTTAGGGGGAGGGTAAGGTTTAGGGTTAGCATTAGGGTTAGGATGAGTGTTAGCTTGTGGGTTTGAGTTAGGGTTAGGGATAGGGTTAGGGTGAGTGTTAGGTTTAGGGCTAGGGTGAGGGTAAGGGTGAGAGTGAGGGTGAGGTTGAGGGTTTCGTTTCAGTAACGGTTAGGCTTAGGGTTAGGGTGAGGATTAGGGTGAGGGTGAGCGTTAGATGGAGGTTTAGGTTTAGGGTGAGGTTTAGGGTTAGGGTTAGGGTGAGGTTTAGGGTTAGGGTGAGGTTTAGGGGGAGGATGAAGGTTAGGGTGAAGGTTGAGGTTTCGGGTGAGTGTGAGGTTTAGGGTTTGTGTTAGGGTTACGTTTAGGGTGAGGGTTAGGGTTAGAGTTAGGGTTAGGGTGAGGGTTAGGTTGAGGGGTAGGGTTAGGCTTAGGTTGAAGGTTATGTTTAGTGTGAGAGTTAGGGTTAGGGTTAATGTGATGTTAAAGTTTAGGGTGAGGGTGAGGGTTAGGGTTAGGGTTAGGGTTAGGGTGAGGTCTAGGGTGAGGTTGAGTGTTAGTGTGAGCGTGAGGGTGATGATGAGGGTTTCGGTTAGGTAAAGGTTATGGTTATTTAGGATTAAGTTGAGGGTGAGGGTTAATGTGAGGGTTAGGGTTAGGGTGAGTGTTAGGGTTCTGATGATGGTGAGGGTTAGAGTGTGTGTGAAGGTTAGGGTCAGTGTGAGGTTTAGGGTTAGGTTTCAGGTGAGGGTTTGGTTTAGGGTTAGAGTGAGGGTTAGGCTTGGGGTGAGGGTTAAGTTTAGTGTTGGGGTTAGGGTTGGGGTTAGTGTTAGGGTTAGTGTGAGGATACGGGTTAAGGTGAGGGTTAATGGTGAGGGTTAGGTTAAGCGTTAGGGTTAGGGTTAGCGTTAGTGTGAATGTTATTGTTAGGGGTAGTTTTAGGGTGAGGGTAAGTGTTAGCGTTAGTGTTAGGGTAAGGTTTAAGGTTAGGGTGAGGGTTAGGGTAAGGGTTAGGGATAGGGTGAGTATGAGGGTGAGGGTTAGGGGTAGGCTTAGGGTGAGGGTTAGGGTTAGGGTTAGGGTTAGTGTTAGGGTAAGGATTAGGGTTAGTGTGAGGGTGAGGGTTTGGTTTAGGGTGAGTGTTAGGGTTAGGGTTAGGGTGAGGTTGTGGGTAACGATGAAGGTTAGGGTTAGGGTTATTGTTATGGTTAGTTTGAGGGTGAGGTTGAGGGCTAGGGTTTGGATTACGTTTAGTTTTAGGGTTAGGCTGAGGGAGAGGGTGAGGTTGAGGTGAGGTTTAGGTTTAATGTGAGGGTTAGGTTTAGGCTTAGGGTTAGTTTGAGGGTAAGGATTAGGGTGTGGTTTAGGGTGAGGGTGAGGGTTAGGTTTAGCATTAGGGTTGGGGTTAGGGTGAGGTTTAGGATTAGGATTAGGTTTAGGGTGAGGGTGAGGATTAGGGTTAGGTTTAGGGTGAGGGTTAGAGTTAGGGTTTAGGTTAGGGTGAGGGTGAGGGTTAGGTAAGGGTTTCGGTTAGGTAAGTGTTATGGTTAGGTTAGACTGAGTAATAGGTTGAGGATGAGGGTTAAATTGATGGTTAGCGTTAGGGTGAGGGTTAGGGTTAGGCTTAAGGTGAGAGTTACGTTTAGCGTGATGTTTAACGTGAGAGTGTGGGTTAAGGTGAGTGTGAGGGTTAGGGTTAGGGTTATGGTTAGTGTTAGGGTGAGTTTGATGGTGAGTGTTAGGTTTAGGATTAGGGTTAGGGTTAGGGTGAGGCTAAGGGTTTGTGTGAGGGTGAATTTTAGGTTGTGGGTGAGGGTTAGGTTGAGGGCGAGGATTAGGGTTAGGGTTAGGGTTTTGGTGAGGGAAAGTTTTAGGGTTTGAATTAGGGATAGGGTGAGGATTAGTGTTAGTGTGAGGGCTAGGTTTAGGGTTAGGTTGAGGATTAGGTTTAGTGTGTTGTTTATGGTGAGAGTTAGTGTTAGGGTGAGGGTGAGGATGAGGGTTTGGGTTAGGGTTAGGGTTAGGTTTAGGTTTAGGATGAGAGTGAGGGTGAGGTGAGGGTTAGGGTTCAGGTGAGGGTGAGGTTCAGGGTGAGGTTTATGGTGAGGGTCAGGCCTAGCATTACGGTAAGGGTGAGGGTTACATTTAGGGTAAAGGTTAGGGTTAGGGTTAGTTTGAGAGTTAGGGTGACGGTTAGGGTTAGGGTTATGGTGAGGATTAGGGTTAGATTTAGGATTAGGGTTTGTGTGAAGATAAGGGTTAGGGTGAGGGTTAGGTTGAGGGTGAAGGTTAGGGTTAGCGTTAATGTTGGGGTTAGCGTTAGGATTATGGTGAAGGTTAGGGTGAGTGTTAGGTTTAGGGTGAGGTTTAGGTTGAGGGTAAGCATTAAGGTTAGGTTTAGCTTGATGGTTAGGGTTACGGTTAGGTTTATAGTGAGGTTTAGGGTGAGGGTTAGAGTTAGGGTTAGTGTTAGGTTGAGGGTTAGGGTTAGGATTAGGTTTATGGTGAGATTTAGGGTTGGCGTTAAGTTTAGGGTAAGGTTTAGGGTTAGGATTAAGGTTAGATTTAGGGTTAGGGTTATTGTTAGGACTAGGGTTAGGGTTAGGGTGAGGGTGAGGGTGAGGGTTGGCGTTAGGGCTAGGGTTAGCTTTAGGGTGATGGTGGGGGTGAGGGTTAGGTTTAGTATTAGGGTTATAGTTAGGCTGAGTTGGAGGCAGAGTGTGAGGGTGAGGTTTAGGGTTAGGGTTAGGTTTAGAGTTACAGTGAGGGCTAGGGTGAGGGTGAGGGTTAGGTTGAGGGTTAGGGTTAGGTTGAGGGTTAGTGTTAGGGTTAGAGTGAGAGTTAGGATTAGGTTGATGTTTAGTGTGAGGTTGAGTGTTTGGGTTTGGATGAGGGTTCAGGTGAGGGTGAGTGTGAGGGTGAGGGTGAGGTTTAGGTGTGGCTTAAGCATAGGGTTAGGGTGAGGTTTAGGGTTAGGGTTAGTGTTAGGTTGAAGGTGAGGGTGAGGGTTAGGCTTAGGGTTACGTTGAGGGTTAGGTTAGGTTGAGGGCTAGGGTGAGGGTGAGGGTTAGGGTGAGTTATAGGTTTAGAGTTAGGGTTAGGGTGATGGTTAGGGTGAGCGGTACATTTAGGATTAGTGTGAGGGTTAGGGTTAGTGTGTGGATTTGGGTTAGAGTTAGGGTTAGTGTGAGGTTAAAGTTTAGGGTGAGGATTAGGGTGAGGGTGAAGGTTATGTTTATCGTTAGGGTTAGGGTGAGGGTTAGGGTGAGGGTTAGGTTTAGGGTGAGGGTTAGGTTTAGTGTTAGGGTGAGGGTTAGGGTTAGGGTGAAGTTTAAGGTGAGGTGAGAGTTAGGGTGAGGA
Source organism: Dipodomys merriami (assembly GCF_024711535.1). Classification (NCBI taxonomy): domain Eukaryota; kingdom Metazoa; phylum Chordata; class Mammalia; order Rodentia; family Heteromyidae; genus Dipodomys; species Dipodomys merriami. The sequence continues at coordinate 162,700 of NW_027204760.1, forward strand.
TGAGGGTGAGGGTTAGGATTAGGGTTAGGGTTAGGGTGCGGATGAGGGTTATCTTGAGGGTTAGGTTTAGTATTAGTTTTAGAGTAAGGTGAGTTTTAGGGTGAGGGTAAGGATTCGGGTGAGGGTGAATTTTAGGGTGTGGGTGAGGGTTAGGTTTAGGGTGAGGTTTAGGGTTAGGGTTAGGGTTATGGTGAGGGTAAGGGTTAGGGTGAGGGTCAGGGTGAGTTTGAGTGTTAGGGTTAGCATTAGGGTTAGGGTGAGAGTGACTGTTAGGGTGAGGATTAGGGTTAGGGTTTCGGATAGGGTGAGGTTTAGGGTTAGTGTGCGGGTTAGGATTAGGTTTAGTGTGAGGATAAATGTTAGGTGTAGTGTTAGGGTGAGGGTTAGGGTTAGGGTTAGCATTAGGGTTAAGGTTAGGGGGCGAGTTAACTTTGGGGTGAGTGTTAGGGTTAGGATTAGAGTGAGGGTTAGGGCTAGGGTTAGGGTTAGGGAGAGGGTGAGGGTTAGTGAGAGGGTTAGGGTGAGGGTTAAGGTTAGGTTGAGTGATAAGGTTAGGGTGAGGGCTAGAGTGAGGGTGAGGGTGAAGGTTTCGGTTAGGTAAGGGTTTTGGTTAGGGTTATGGTGAGGATTAGGGAGAGAGTGAGGGTTAGCTTGAGGGATAGGGTTAGGGTGAGGGTTAGGGTGAGGGTTATGTGAGGGGTAGGGTTAGGCTTAGTGTGAGGGTTAGGCTTAGTGTGAGGGTTAGGGTTAGTGTGAGGGGTAGAGTTAGGGTTAGGGTGAGGGTTTGGGTTAGTGTGAGGGTTAGGGTTAGTGTGAGGGTTAGGGTTAGGGTTAGGTTTAGGGTTAGTGTGAGGATAAGGGTTAGGGTGAGTGTTAGGTTGAGGGTGATGGTTAGGTTTAGCGTTAGCTTTACGGTTAGCGTTAGGGTTAGTGTGTGGGTTAGGGTTAGGGTTAGGGTTAGGTTGAGGGTGAGGGTTAGGGTTAGGTTTAGGTTGAGGGTTAGGTTGAGTGTTAGGGTTCCGGTGAGGTTTAGGGTTGGGATTAGGGTTAGGGTGAGGGTTAGTGTGAGGGTTAGGGTTAGGGTTAGGTTTAGGGTGAGGGTGAGTGTTAGTGTTAGTGTTAGGGTGAGGGTTAAGGAAATGGTGAGGGCTATGGTGAGCATGACGATTAGGGTGAATGTGAGGCTGAGTGTTTCCGTTAGGTAAGGTTTAGGGTTAGGGTTATGGTGAGGATTAGGGTGAGGGTGAGGCATAGGTTGCAGGTTAGGTTAATGGTGAGGGTGAGGGTTAGGGTTAGGGTGAGGGTTAGTGTTAAGTGATGTTTAGCGTTAGGTTGAGGGTTAAGGTGAGGGTGAGGGTTCGGGTGACGGTGAGGATTATGTTTAGGTTTAGGTTTAGGGTTAGGATGAGGGTTAGGATGAGGTTTAGGGTTAGGGTTAGAGATAGTGTGAGGGGTAGGGTTAGGGTTAGGGTGAGGTTTAGGGTTAGTGTAAGGGTAAGGGTTAGGTTTAGGATTAGGTTTAGTGTGAGGATAATGGTTAGGGTGAGGGTTAGATTGAGGGTGAAGTTTAGGGTTAGTGTTAGTGTTAGGGTGAGGGTTAGGGTGAGTGTTAGGGTTAGGTTGAGGTTTAGGTTGAGGGTGAGCATTAGGATTAGTTTTAGGTTGATTGTTATGGTTAGGGGTAGGTTTAGGTTGAGGGTTAGGTTGAGGGTTAGAGTGTAGGTTAGTGTTAGGGTGAGGGTTAGGGTTAAGATTAGGGTTACTGTGAGTTTTAGGGTTAGGGTCATGGTTAGGGTAAGGGTTAGGGTTAGGATTAAGGTTAGATTTAGGGTTACAGTTATTGTTAGGGTTAGGGTTTGGGTTAGGGTGAGGGTGAGGGTGAGGGTTGGCATTAGGGTTAGGGTTAGGTTTAGGATGATGGTGGCGGTGAGTGTTAGTTTTAGGATTAGGGTTATGGTTTGGCTGAGGGAGAAGCAGAGGGAGAGGGTGAGGTTTAGGGTTAGGGTTAGGTTTAGAGTGAGGTTAATGTTAGGTTGATGTTTAGGGTGAGGCTGAGTGTTAGGGTTAGGGTGAGGGATCGCGTGTGGGTGAGTGTGAGTGTGAGGGTGATGTTTAGGGTGTGGATTAGGTTTCAGGTTAGGGTGAGGTTTACGTTGAGTGTTAGGGTTATGGTTAGGGTTAAGTTGAAGGTGAGCTAAGGGTTAGGTTCAGGGTTAGGTTTAGGTTTAGGGCTAGGGTGAGGGGTAGAATTAGGGTTTGGGTGAGGGTAAGGGTTAGTGTGAGGTTTTGGGTTAGAGTTAGGGTTAGTGTGAGGTTAAAGTTTAGGGTGAGGGTAAGGGTGAGGGTGAGGGTTAGGGTTTTGGTTAGGGTTAGGGTGAGGGTTAGGGTGAGGGTTAGGTTGAGGGTTAGGATGAGGTTTAGCTTTAGGGTGAGGGTTAGGTTTAGGGTTAGGGTGAGAGTTAGGGTTAGGGTACTGTTTAACGTGAGGGTGAGGGTTAGGGTTAGGGTGATGTTTAGGGTGAGGTGAGGGTTACGGTTAAGGTGTGGGTTAGGGTTAGGTTTAGGTGTAGGTTGAGGGTGAGGGTTAGTGTTAGGGTTAGGGTGGGGGTTAAGGTTAGGGTGTGGTCTAGGGTGAGGCTGAGTGTAAGGGTGAGGGTTAGTGTGAGGGGTAGCGTGAGGATTAGGTTGAGGGTTAGGTTAGTGTGAGGGTTAGGGTTAGAGTTAGTGTGAGGATAAGTGTTAGGGTGAGGGTTAGGTTGAGTGTTAGGTTTAGGGTTAGGGTTAGTGTTAGTGTGAGGGTTAGGTTTAGTATTAGGGTTACGGTTATGGTTAGGTTTATAGTTAGGGTTAGGGTTAGTGTTTGGGTGAGGGTGAGTGTGAGGGTTGGCGTTAGGGTTAGTTTTAGGGTTAGGTTGAGGGTGGGTGTGAGGGTTAGGTTTAGGATTAGGGTTAGGTTTAGGCTGAGGGGGAGGGTGAGTATGAGGGTGAGGTTTTGGGTTATGGTTATGGTTAGGGTTATGGTGAGGGCTAGGATGAGGGTGAGGGTGAGGGTGAGGGTGAAGGAGAGGGTTAGGTTTAGTGTGAGGATTTGGATTAGGGTTAGAGTTAGGGTTAGGATGAGGGTGAGGGTTGGGTTAGGGTTAGTGTGAGGTTTAGGTTAGAGTGAGGGTTAGGGTGACGGTGAGGGTTAGGGTGTGTGTTAGTGTTAGGTTTATGTTTCGGGTGAGGGTTAGGGTTGGGGTTAGAATGAGGTTGAGGCTTAGGGTGAGGGGTAGCATTAGTGTTAGGGTGAGGGTTAGAGTTAGTGTGAGGGTTAGGGATGGAGTTAGGGTTAGGCTTAATGTGAGGATAATAGTTAGGGTGAGGGTTAGGTTAAGTGTTAGCGTTAGGGTAAGTTTTAGGGTAAGGGTGAGGGTTAGCGTAAGGGTTAGGTATAGGGTGAGTGTGAGGGTGAGGGTTAGAATTAGGATTAGGTTGATGGTTAGCGTTAGTGTGAAGGTTATGGTAAGGGTTAGGGTTAGTCTGAGAATTAGGATTTGGTTTAGGGTGAGTGTTAGTGTTAGGTTTAGGGTGAGGGTTAGGGTGAGGGTTAGGGTTAGGGTGAGGGTGAGGGTAAGGGTGAGGGTGAGGGTTAATTTTAGGCTTAGGGTGTGGGTGAGGGTTAGGGTGAGGGTTAGTGTTAGCGTTTGGGTGAGGGTGGGGGTAAGGATGAGGGTTAGGTTTAGGGTTAGGGTTATGGTTAGTGTGAGGGTGAGGTTGAGGGTTAGGGTTAGGATTAGGTTTAGGTTTAGTATTAGGCTGAGTGAGAGGGTGAGGCTTAGGCTGAGGGTGAGGTTTACGTTTAGGGTTTGGGTTAGGGTGAGCGCTAGTGTATGGGTGAGAGTGAGGGTTTCGGTTAGGTAAGTGTTAGGGTTAGGGTGAGGATTAGGGTGAGGGTGACGTTTAGTGTGAGAGTTAGGGTTAGGGTAAGGGTTAGGGTGACTGTCTGGGTTAGGGTTAGGGTTAGGGTTAGGGTGAGTCTAAGGATTAGGGTGAGGGTTAGGGTGCTGGTGAGGGTTAGGGTTAGCATTCGGGTTAGGGTGAGGTTGAGGTTTAGGGTGAGGTTTAGGGTTAGGGATAGGGTTAGTATTACGGTTAGGGTTAGAGTTAGGGTGAAGGTTAGGCTGAGGGGTAGGATAAGGTTTAGGATGAGGGTTAGGTTTAGTGTGAGGATTAGGGTTAGGCTTAGGGTTAGTGTCAGGGTAATGATTAGGGTGTGTGTTAGGGTGAGGGTGAGGGTCAGGTTTAGCATTAGGGTTAGGGTTAGGGTGAAGGTTAGATTACGGTTAGGGTTAGGGTGAGGGTGAGGGTGAGGATTAGGGTTACTGTTAGGTTGAGGGTTAGGTTTAGGGTTTGGGTTAGGGTGAGGGTGAGGTGAAGATTTCGGCTAGGTAAGGGTTATGTGTAGGTTAGGGTGAGGATTAGGTTGAGGGTGAGTGTTAGATTGAGGGTTAGGGTTAGGGTGTGGGTTAGGTTTAGCGTGATGTTTAGGGTGATGGTGAAGGTTAAGGTGAGGGAAAGTAGAAGGATTAGAATTAGGGATAGGGTGAGGATTCGTGTTAGTGTGAGGGTTAGGGTTAGGGTTAGGATTAGTGTGAGGATGAGGGTTAGGTTGAGGATTAGGTTGAGGGTGAGGTTTAGGGTTAGTGTTAGGGTTAGTGTTAGCGATAGGGTGAGGATTAGGGTTAGTGTGAGGGTTAGGGTTAGGGTTAGGTTTAGGGTTACTGTGAGGATAAGGGTTAGGTTGAGGTTTATGTTGAGGGTGAAGGTTAGGTTTAGCCTTAGGGTCACGGTAAGCGTTAGGGTGAGTTTTAGGTTTAGGGTGAGGGTTAGGATTATGGTTAGGTTGAGGATTAGGTTTAGTGTGATGTTTATGGTGAGGGTGAGTGTTAGTGTGAGGGTGAGGATGATGGTTAGGGTTAGGGTTAGGGTTAGGTTTAGGGTGAGAGTGAGGTTTAGGGTGAGGGTTAGGGTTAGTGTTAGGGTGAGGATTAGGGTTAGGGTTAGGGTTATGGTGAGGGTAAGTCTTAGGGTGAGGTTGAGGTTTAGGGTTAGCGTTAGGGTAAGGGTGAGGGTTGGTGTGAGGGTAAGAGTTAGGGTTAGGGTGAGGGTTATTGTTAGGGTTAGGGTGGGGGTTAAATTTAGGGAGAGGTCTAGGGTGAGGTTGAGGGTTAGGGTTAGGGTTAGTGTGAGGGGTAGGGTTAGGGTTACGGTTAGTATGAGGGTTCGGGTTAAGTTTAGGATTAGGGTTAATGTGAGGATAAGGGTTAGGGTGAGGGTTAAGTTGAGGTTGAAGTTTAGGGTTAGCGTTAGGTTTGGGGTTAGCGTTAGTGTTATGGTGAGGGTTAGGGTGAGTGTTAGGGTTCGGGTGAGGTTTCGCTTGAGGGTGAGCCTTAGGGTTAGGTTTACGTTGATGGTTAGCGTTAGGGTTAGGTTTAGGGTGAGGGTTACGGTGAAGTTTAGAGTGAGGGTTAGTGTTAGGGTGAGGGATAAGGTTAGGATTAGTGTTACAGTGAGTTTTAGGGTTAGGGTTATGTTTAGGGTAAGGGTTAATGTTAGGATTAAGTTTAGATTTAGGTTTAGGGTTATTCTTATTGTTAGGGTTAGGGTTAGGGTGAGGGTGAGGGTGAGGGTTGGCGTTAGGGTTAGTTTTAGGGTGATGGTGGGGTTGAAGGTTAGGTTTAGGATTAGGGTTATGGTTAGGCTGAGGGGAAGGCAGAGGATGAGGGTGAGATTTAGGGTTAGGGTTAGGTTTAGAGTGACGGTGAGGGCTAGGGTGAGGGTGAGGTTTAGGTTGAGGGTTAAGGTTAGGGTGAGGGTTAGGGTAAGGGTTAGAGTGCGATTTAGGGTTAGGTGGATGTTTAGGGTGAGGCTGAGTGTTAGGGTTCGGGTTCGGGTGAGGGTGAGGGTGAGTGTGAGGGTGAATGAGAGATTTAGGGTGTGGCTTAGATTTCGGTTTAGGGTGAGGGTTATGGTGAGGTTTAGGGTTAGGGTTAGGATTAGGTTGAAGTTGAGGTTGTGGGTTATGGTTAGGGTTAGGTTGAGGGTTAGGGTTAGGTTGAGGGCTAGTGTGAATGGTAGAGTTAAGGTTAGGGTGAGGGGTACGGTTAGTGTGAGGGTTTGGGTTAGAGTTAGGTTTAGGGTGAGGGTAAGGGTGAGGGTTAGGTTTAGGGTTAGGGTGAGAGTTAGGTTTAGGGTACTCTTTAGCGTGAGGGTGAGAGTTAGGGTGAGGTTTAAAGTTAGGGTTATGTTTAGGGTGAGGTGAGGGTTAGGGTTAAGGTGTGGGTTAGGGTTAAGTTTAGGTTTAGGGTGAGGGTGAGGGTTAGTGTTAGGGGTAGGATGGGGGTTAAGGTTAGGGTGAGGTCTAGGGTGAGGGTGAGGGTTAGGGTGAGGGTTAGTGTGAGGGGTAGCGTTAGGATTAGGGTGAGGGTTAGGGTTAGTGTGAGGGTTAGGGTTAAGTTTAGCGTTAGGGTTAGGATTAGGTTTAGGGTTAGTGTGAGTATAAGGGTTAGGGTGAGGTTTAGGTTGAAGTTGAGGGTTAGGTTTAGGATTAGGGTTTGGGTTATGGTTAGGGTTATTTTTAGGGATAGGTTTAGGGTTTGGGTGAGAGTGAGGGTGATGGTTGATCTTAGGGTTAGGTTTAGGGTGAGGGTTAGGATTAGGGTTAGGGTTAGGTTTAGGGTGAGGGTGAGATTTGGGGTAGGGTTAGAATGAGGGTTACTGTTAGGGTGAGTGTTAGGTTTAGGTTTCGGGTGAGGGATAGGGTTAGGGCTAGAGTGAGGGTGAGGCTTAGGTGAGGGTTAGAGTCACTGTTATGGTGAGGGTTAGAGTTAGTGTGAGGGTTAGGGATGGGGTTAGGGTTAGGGTTTTTGTGAGGATAATGGTTAGGGTGAGGGTTAGGTTAAGCGTTAGGTTTAGGGTGAGGGTTAGGGTGAGTGTTAGGGTTAGGGTTAGTGCTGGTGTTAGGGTGAGGGTAAGGTTTATGGTTATTGTTAAGGTAAGGATTAGAGTTAGGGTGAGGGTTATGATAAGGTTTAGGGATAGGGTGAGTGTGAGGATGTGGGTGAGGGTTAGGGTTAGGGTGATGGTTAGGGTTAGGGTGAGGGTTAGGGTAAGGGTTAGGGTTAGGTTGAGGGTTAGGGTTTGGTTAAGGGTGAGTGTTAGGATTAGGTTTAGGGTTAGTGTAAGGGTTAGGGTTAGGGTTAGTGTGAGTATAAGGGTTAGGGTGAGGTTTAGGTGTCGGCCCCAGGACAAGGTCAGTGGTCGTAGATAAAGAACAGACAGTACGTGTTCCTCAGTTCCCATTTAGAAATTCCCCAGACAGGACCTTGAGATAACGACCACCTGGCAAGACTACAAGCTTAGCCAAATGTCAACCAATCATAGGCCTGTAACCATGTAACTCGCCCTTAAACCAACCATGGGCCATTCATTTTACAAAGAGTGTTACAAAATTTCCCGCGAGGCAAAGTGATTGTTGGCGTATATGATGACCTTTAAATGGACCAATCTTGGGATGCTTTGTTTTATGCATTAATCTTGTGGTTTTTGCCTTTAAAAGAATGCTTGTAACCGCTGCTCGGGGCTTCCTGTCTGCTCGGGACAGAGAGTCCGTTTGCACAAATGTCAAATAAACTCCTCTTGCTTATTGCATCTCCCGGCCTGGAGTCTGAGTTTCTGGGGCGCCCTCCCGTTGACGAAAGTATCCCAGGAGTCTGGGGTCTTTCATTTGGTGCGTTGGCCGGGAACCAGGCTCCCCCAAACCCCAGATTCCAGGAATGGCAGGAGGTAAGATAGAGCTCTTGTCTTTCGTGTTTGTCGTGTTCATTTCATGTTTTGGGGATCCTAAAGTGCCTGTACAGGACATGTGTGGTGGACCAGAGGAAAAAGCAGACGTGCCCACTACCCTGGTCCCGCACTGGGCTTCTACCCCAGGGTGCGTGAATTTGTGGTGGACTGGAGGGAAAAGCAGACGTGCCCACTACCCTAGTCCCGCCCTGGAGTCCTACTCCAGGGTCGCGTGGAGGGGGGACGAGATCCGAGTGTCTCTGTGTTCGGGGGAGTTAAGGCACGGCCGTCCTCTCCCTTCTGAAGTTTCTCTCCTGATTTGTGCTCACTCGGGGACCGCGCGGCGTTTGTCTAGTCTTGTCTGTGTCTGTCTGACGTTAATTGTCTTTGGTGTTTGTTTTGTGACTTTCAAGGAAATGTGTCAACAAGCGAGTCCACTCCTAGGACACCTGAGACCTTGTCCTAGATCGTTTAAAAACAAAAACCGCTGGTTCTGCTTTTGTAACTTGCTTGTTTGTCAATTATTAATCTGCCACTGACCACCTGCGAGTGGCCTCAGTTAGATCTCAGCATTGGGCCTTGGCTCGGGGGGGTCTAAACGTGGGGGAGAACCTGTCAGTCTGAGGGGATGGCCGCTAGGGACTTCTTTCCCTTGCCCCAAGATGACTGGCAATTCTCCTCCGCCTTGGAAGGCCCCTGGGTCAACGTCTGCAGGAATCTAAGAGAAAAATCCTCCGGAGGTGAGTAGGGGTGTTGAGTCCCCTGGTAAGTGAATGGTGGTGAGATGTCGCCCCATTCACTGAGACCTGATTTTGTCTTTGTGGCCACTTATTTGTCTTGTTTACTTTAGTGTGTGTGTTTGTTTTATGTTTTCTGGTGTAGGGAAGTTCTGGGTGAGTGTGGCAGGCTCACCCAGCAGACTCTGGATTCACCTTGCTGAATGAGAACAGCACAGAGTTCCGGTAGGGATAAACTGGGGCCCATTAGTCCCCAACTCAGCCTTCAGTTCTTGTCTAGTTCTGTTTTAGAATTGGTACCAATTTTAAATGTGGATCCTTGGTTTTTGTGTTTATCTGTGTTTTTGTTATTTATTTGAACATCTCTGGGGAAATAAATGTTCCAGCTGGGCTTGGTCACAGACCTGCTATGCCCACCCCCCCCCCCCGAGGCATGGAAGGTTACTGGGCTAGTTTGGTTCCCTTCAAGACTCAGCCTGCATTTACTCCTCGTGGAGGCTGCCAGCAGGGAGGGTGTAGAAGGCTGTCTGTCTAGTTTGGACTTTTTCAGCTAGTCCTGACAATGTAACAATTTGTAAAGTGCTCTTGTCTATCTGTGTGAGTGTTTTGTGTGTGTCTGTGAACATGTTCAAAGATAAGAATTGTCAGCATGCTGTAACAATTGGGTGAGTTTAAATTTAAAATTCAAAAGGTTATGAGGTTTGGACATTACCAAAAATTCTAAAAAAATCTTCACATTGTTTTAAATGGCTTTTTAAAGGTTTTTTTTAACTTGCAAATTAGAAAATCTGGTATTTTAAAAAACTAATATTTTAAATGCATAAGACTGTTTATACTGTAATCAAGTTATCTTGCTTAACAAAATGCATTGGCTGTTTGGGATCTGGTTCCCTTGGCTAAAATTTGGGATAAATATTAAAAATTTAAATGTAAAGGTTAGTTTAACACTGTCAAAGATGTTACCTGTTCTGTCTGTCTGAAAACTGTGTATTTCATTCAAGAACCAAGAAAAGAGACGGGGAAAAATTTAGAAGCCAACAGAAGACCTATGTTTAGGGATAAGGGGTGAACAAGCAGAAGTGCAGTTCAGCTAGTCATGCATGGTGGGACAGGTCCTGGGAAGAGTCCATGCATGGTGAAAGAGGGCAAGCTGGCACAAACGCAGTTCATCTAACCCTAAAGAGTCGGATTGGGTGCGTACCCATTCCATAGAAGGGGCTGAGTGGCCCATCTTTGTTCTTTCTTTTCCCTGCAGATAGACACTAAAAACATGATGGTTAAAATGAGTGATGTGATGATCTGATTAGTATTGCTAAAACTTCCCCTTGGATGTGTTAACATTAAAATTAGAAAGGCCTTTAAAAAAAGGGTTAAAAAGTTATTTATATAATGTGACTTGCTTTTAATGTTTTATAATTAGGATGTTTTTAAAAGCCATAAAGACACGAAGTCTAGCTTTTTGGTTCAGTTATGATGATTGTTATTTTCGCATTAAGGAAAAATTGTCATTTGAGTTTAAAAATCTTATTGTGTGTCTGTTTTAAAACAAGCAACTAAGAGACAATGAGTTACACTTGGCCTCAAGATTTCAAGGGATCTTTTCAAAATGCAAATAAGAGGCTTTAAAAAAATTAGGAAAGGATATTTGGATATAAAGTTTAAATGTAAAATTGTTCTTAACATTGGCCTCAATGTACACAAAGGAAAAAATTAGGATTACCAAAATAATTGCGATTCCAGTTTGCTCTTATAGGTTGTTTTTTTTTTTTGTTCGGCCGTGGGGCTTGAACTCTGGGCCTGGGCGCTGTCCCTCAGCTCTTCAGCTCAAGGCGAGTGCTCTACCACTTGAGCTACAGCCCCAGTTCCGGTTTTCTGGTGGTTTAATGGAGATAGGAGTCTCAAGGTCTCTCCTGCCCGGGCTGGCTTTGAACTGCGATCCTCAGATCTCAGCCTCCTGAGTAGCGCCCGGCAGGATGTTTTTTTTTTAAGTTTCCAGCAAGCCCAGAGCAAAGCACAGAGGATTCTTACAAGTTTGTCAGATGTAACTTTGACTCTTAATAAGTTTCAGGTAAGAGCATGCTTAAAAGCTACTTCTATGTTGACCACCTTGTTGCTTTTAATTGGAGTAAAATGGCCTTTTATAAGACTCACTGATCTGCAAACTGGTTCAAAGCCAGCCCGGGCACAAAAAGGTTCCTGTGAGACTGTCACCTCTATTCAGCCAGCAGAGTACTAGCCCTGGACTGAAGAGTCAGGGGACAGTACTCAAGCCCCAAACTGGAGGCTCACAGTGGCAGAGTACTAGCCCTGGACTGAATAGTTAGGGGACAGCATTCAAGCCCTGAGTCTGGGACTCAAAGTGGCAGAGTGCTAGCCTTGAGCTGTAGAGCTGAGGGACAGTGCTCAGGCCCCGAGTTCAAGTCCAGCGACCAGCTAAAGGGAAATGCCAATGAGGCATTTTTCCCAATGTGAAGAAGAGACTCCTGGGACAAAAGCAATGGAGGAGCATCCAGAGGCAGTAAGCCACTGCTTGGATGGCAGAAATGACAGATCCTAGAGTCACTTGTGCGTGGCCCTTCAAAACTGGTCAGAGCCAGGAGGTCATAAAAATAGTTTATAAGCATGCCAAATGTCCATGACTATCTACCTTGTAAGGGACAGGAACTTGCCAGTCCTCTGTGATAGTAAAAGCCAATGTTATAAAATGTGGGGGATAGTTTAAATCTCAACCCCTTTATGTGCCAAAAGCTCTAATTGAGCTGACACTAGTTACATGAAGTTCATCTGCTCAGGAAAAAGTTTGTAAACCTGAGAGTGTGTTTCTATTTGATATCTGTCTAAAGGCCTGCAAAGATAACTTAGGCATTGTTTGGGATCATTAGAGATCACATTCCAAGCCATCTAGAAAGATGCTTTTGCAAACCAGAGTGCTAAACAAGCTGCACTGCTGTAGCCAGAAAAAAGGTCTGTGCAGTTGTCAAAAGTTAAATATTGTTCTAAATGACATCTAACCCTGATGGCCTCTTTGTAAAATAGGCTAAGATTATAGGTTCCTGGCTAGGTAAGATCAACAAGTTACAGAAGATGGACCTTCGCCCTTCTACCCCCATTTTAAGTTCAAGGGTCCAGAGTCAGTTTTGGAGAAATGAGGCAAAATAGATAAAAATAATTTTTAAAAAAGGCATAAAAAATAGTGTTAACAGTTGTCAGTGTACAAGGTGTAAAGACTGCATCTGTCAGAGATGGCTACAAGACTAAGCCTTCTGAGCCTTCTGTGTCTATTTACAAAAATATCTGGTTAGTAAAAAAGTTGTGATTTTGGTAAATTGTCCTGGACTATCGTTTAAAGATCTTAAAAATCAGCAGGATCAAAGCCTGCCAAGCCTATGCAATGTATTTTTAACCAGTCTGTGTAGGAATTTACAGCCGAGCATGAGGTGTGACAGTCCCTTGGAGGCACTGAGAGATCCTGCTGCTGCTGCTGCTGCGGCTGCTGCTGCTGCTGCTGCTGCTGCTGCTGCTGCTGCTGCTGTTGCTGCTGCTGCTGCTGCTGCGGCTGCTGCGGCTGCTGCATACCTTAATGGGTAAAGTTCAAAGACGGCCTGACAGCCACCTGGAGAAATTCCTGCCTGATTCCATCACCTGAGTCTGCTTCCTGGTTGACTGCTGCTAAATCTAAGAACTTGTGGTACATTCTTTTGGGTGATATCCAGAAACCCTCTCTTCCCACAGTGGATATTAAGGACAAGGATATCACTGGCTTGCTTGTCTTAGTCACTTCAATGCATAGTGACTGAAAATCCACTCTATGGTCACAGCCTAGTTTGGCTCTGGTATGGTAATAACCTGAGTGTGTTATCAATGAAAATTGTAAAGGAGAGGGGGGTAGTAAAGAAAGCCTTGGAAAAGGAATTATAAAGGAGAGGGGGGTAGTAAAGAAAGCCTTGGGAAGGGAATTGGGGAAAAATTGGTATCCCCTTTAGATAAGAAAGGATTTAAAAAGTAAGGATTGTCTTTAATTGTTTGGAAAAGGGAAAGAAGACAAACCTCAGAAAGTTTAAGTATGTAGCAATTGGTATGAGTATGTCGCAAATGGTATGAGTATGTCACAAATGGTATGAGTATGTCTTAAAATTGGAGCTTACAAGTACAACTGGTATAAAATTAAGTGAACTGTGATACACGGAGGGAGGACTGGTAAAAAAAATGTAAGGGGCTCTGGTACTCTTACTTTTGTTACAATCGGACCTTGTATACTCAACAGACTGATGTCTTTTCTAAAAGAAAAAAATCAGCGCAGTCCATCTATTAGTTCTGAGGTCTCAATACCAAGCACTGAGAACAACTGACACCCCACAAAATAATGTAGAGACACCCTAAATTTTAAGGTTAAAATTACTCCTGAGAAGAAGTGGGGAATGAAAAATTAGGGCTGCGTCCATTTTACAATTTACGAACTGCTGACTCTCCTTCTGTAAACTTGCTTGCTTGAGCTAACACCAACCCCCCCGCCCCCCCGGAAACAAGGAATTGGGTAAAGTCTCAGAGCCCAGGTGTCAGCCCCAGGACAAGGTCAGTGGTCGTAGATGAAGAACAGACAGTAAGTGTTCCTCAGTTCCGATTTAGAAATTCCCCAGACAGGACCTTGAGATAACGACCACCTGGCAAGACCATAAGCTTAGCCAAATGTCAACCAATCAAAGGCCTGTAACCAAGTAAACCCCCCTTAAACCAACCATGGGCCAGTCATTTTACAAAGAGTGTTAAAAAATTTCCCGCGTGGCAAAGTGATTGTTGGAGTATATGATGACCTTTAAATGGACCAATCATGGGATGCTTTGTGTTATGCATTAATCTTGTGGTTTTTGCCTTTAAAAGAAGGCTTGGAACCGCTGCTCGGGGCTCCCTGTCTGCTCGGGACAGAGAGTCCATTTGCACAAACGTCAAATAAACTCCTCTTGCTTATTGCATCTCCCGGACTGGAGTCTGAGTTTCTGGGGCGCCCTCCCGTTGACAAAAGTATCCCAGGAGTCTGGGATCTTTCAATGGTTAGTGTGAGGGTGAGGTTGAGGGTTAGGTTTAGGATTAGGTTTAGCTTTAGGGTTAGGCTGAGGGAGAGGGTGAGGATGAGGCTGAGGGTGAGGTTTACGTTTAGGGTTTGGGTTAGGGTGAGGGCTAGTGTATGGGTGAGGGTGTGGGTTTCGGGTAGGTAAGTGTTACGGTTAGGGTGAGGATTAGGGTGAGGTTGACGGTTAGTGTGTGAGTTAGGGTTAGAGTGAGGGTTAGGGTGACTGTGAGGGTTAGGGTTAGGGTGAGGGTGAGGGTAAGGTTTAGGGTTAGGGTTAGGGTGCTGGTGAGGGTTAGGGTTAGCATTAGGGTTAGGGTCAAGGTGAGGGTTAGGGTGAGGTTTAGGGATAGGTTTAGGATTAGGGTTAGGGTTAGAGTTAGGGTGAGGGTTAGGCCGAGGGGTAGGGTAAGGGTTAGGGTGAGGATTAGGTTTAGTGTGAGGATTAGGGTTAGGTTTAGAGTTAGGTTTAGGGTAAGGATTAGGCTGTGGGTTAGGGTGAGGGTGGGGGTTAGGTTTAGCATTAGGGTTAGTGTTAGGGTGAGTGTTAGGATTAGGGTTAGGGTTAGGGTGAGGGTGAGGGTGAGGAGTAGGGTTACTGTTAGTTTGAGGGTTTGGGTTAGGGATTGGGTTAGGGTAAGGGTGAGGGTGAGGTGAAGGTTTCGGTTATGTAAGGGTTATGTTTAGGTTAGGGTGCGGATTAGGTTGATTGTGAGGGTTAAATTGAGAGTTAGGGTTAGGGTGAGGGTTAGGGTTAGGCATAAGGTGAGGGTTAGGTTTAGCGTGATGTTTAGGGTGAGGGTGAGGGTTAAGGTGAGGGAAAGGATTAGGGTTAGAATTAGGGATAGGGTGAGGATTAGTGTTGGTGTGAGGGTTAGGGTTAGGGTTAGGGTTATTGTGAGGATGAGGGTTAGGTTGAGGTTTAGGGTGAGGGTGAGGGTTAGGGTTAGCGTTAGTGTTAGGATTAGGGATAGGGTGAGGTTTAGGGTTAGTGTGAGGGTTAGGGTGAGGGTTACTGTGAGGATAAGGGTTAGCGTGAGGGTTATGGTGAGTGTGGGGGTTAGGGTTAGCCTTAGTGTTATGGTGAGCGTTAGGGTGAGGGTTAGGGTTAGGGTGAGGTTTAGGGTTATATTTAGGTTGAGTATTAGGTTTCTTGTGATGTTTATGGTGAGGGTGAGTGTTAGTGTGAAGGTGAGGATGAGGGTTAGGGTTAGGGTTAGGTTTAAGTTTAGGGTGAGAGTGAGGGTGAGGGTAAGGTTTAGGGTTAGTGTTAGGGTGAGGATTAGGGTTAGGGTTAGGGTTATGGTGAGGGTAAGTCTTAGGGTGAGGTTTAGGGTGAGGCTGAGGTTTAGGGTTAGCGTTAGGGTAAAGGTGAGTGTTGGTGTGAGGGTTAGAGTTAGGGTTAGGGTGAGGGTTAAGGTTAGGGTTAGGGTGAGTGTAAGAATTAGGGTGAGGGTTAGGGTGAGGTTGAGGGTTAGGGTTATAATTAGTGTTATGGTGAGGTGAGGGTTAGGGTGTGTTTATTGTGAGGGTGAGTGTTAGGCAGAGGGTGAGGTTGAGGTTTAGGTTTAGGTTTAGGGCTAAGGTAAGAGTGAGGGTGAGGGAGAGGGTTAGGGTTCGGATGCGGGTGAGGGTGAGCATTACTGTTAGGGTTATGGTGAGGGTTAAGTTTAGGGTGAGGGTTAAGGTTAGTGTGAGGGCTCACGGGAGGGTAAGGGTTCGGGTGAGGGTGAGTGTGAGGGTTTTGGTTAGGTAAGGGTTAAGGTTAAGGTTATGGTGAGGACTAGCATAATGGTGAGGTTTATGGTGAGGTTAGGGTTATGGTGAGGGTTAGGGTGAGGGTTAGGGTTAGGGTTATGGTTAGGGTTAGGGTGAGGGTTAGTGTGAGTTTCAGGGTTAGGGTTAGGTTTAGTGTGAGGATGAGGGTTAGTGTTAGGGTTAGGGTGAGGGTTAAGTTTAGGGTGTGGCCTAGGGTGATGGTGAGGGTTATGGTGAGGGTGAGGGTGAGGGTTTCGTTTAGGTAAGTTTTAGGGTTAGGGTTATGGTTAGGGTTAGGGTTAGGATGAGGGTGAGGGTTAGGTTGAGGTTTAGTGTAAGGGTGAGGGTCAGCGTAAGGGTTAGGGAGAGGGTTAAGATTAGGGTGATGTTTAGGGTGAGGTTGAGTGTTAGGTTTAGGGTGAGGGTTCAGGTTAGGGTGAGGGTTAGGATGACAGTTAGGCTGAAGGTTAGGGTTAGTGTTAGGGTGAGGGTTAGGGTTAGGATTAGGATTAGGCTTAGGTTTAGGTTGAGGTTTAGGGATGGGTCAGGGTTTGTTTAGGGTTAGGTTTAGAGTTAGGGTGTGGGTGAGGGTGAGGGTTAGGGTTTGGATTAGGGTTAGTGTTAGGGTTAGGCTGAGGGTGAGGTTGAGGGTGTGTGTGAGGTTTAGGGTTAAGGTGAGGGTTAGATTAGGATTAGCGTTAAGGGTTAGGTGAGGGTTAGGTTTAGGATTAAGTTTTATATGAGGATTAAGTTGAGGGTTAGGGTTAGGGTTCGTGGGAGGTTAAGGGTTAGGGTGAGGGTTAGGGTGAGGGTGATGGTTAGGGTTAGGCCTTAGGGTTAGGATGAGGGTTAGGGTGAGGGTTAGTGTTAGGTTTTGGGTTAGGTTTAGTGTGAGGGTAAGGGTTAGGTTGATTTTTAGAATGAGAGTTAGTGTTACTGTTAGGGTTAGCATTAGGGTGAAGGTTAGGGTGAGGATCAGGGTTAGGGAGAGCTTTACGGTGACAGTGAGAGTTAGTGTGAAGGAGAGGGTTAGGGTTAGAGTGAGGGTGAGGATTACGTTTAGGGTGAGGGCTAGTGTGAGGGAGAGGTTTAGGGTGAGGGTGAGGGGTAGGGGTAGGTTTAGGGTTAGTGTTAGGTTTAGGCTGAGGGTTCGTGTTAGTGTGAGGGTGAGGGCTAGTTTTAGCATTAGGGTTAGGATTAGGTATAGGGTTAGGGTGAGGGCGAGGGTGAGATTGAGGTTGCGGTTAGGGTTATGGTTAGTGTTAGGCTGAGGGTGGGGATTAGGGTGAGGGTGAGGGTTAGGGTTACTTTTAGGGTGAGGGCTAGGATGAGGGTTGGGGTTAGGGTGAGGTTGAGGTTGAAGATGAAGGTTAGGGTTAGGGTGAGGATTAGGTTTAGGGTTAGGGTTAGGGTGAGGGTTAGGATTAGGATGATGTTTAGGGTGAAGGTGAGAGTTAGGGTGAGGCCGAGTCTGAGGATTAGGGTGTAGGTGATGGTTAGGTTTAGGGTGAGGGTTAGGGTGACGGTGAGGTTTAGTGTGAAGGTGAGAGTTAGGGTTAGGTTTAGGGTGAGATTGAGGGTTAAGGTTGGGGTGAGGGGTTAAGTGAGGGGTAGGGTAAGGGTTAGGGTGAGATTTAGGTTTAATGTGAGGGTTAGGGTTAGGCTTAAGTTTAGTGTGAGGGTAAGGGTTAGTATGGGGGTGAGGGTTAGAATTAGTTTAAGGGTGAGGGTTAGGGTTCGGGTGAGGTTTAGGGTAGGGTTAGGGTCAGGGTGAGGGTGAGGGTGAGGGTGAGTTTTAGGGTGTGGATGATGGTTAGGGTTAGGGTGAGGGTTATGGTGATGTTGAGGTTTAGGATGAGGGAGAGGTTTAGGGTTACAGTGAGCATTAGGGTGAGGGTTAGGGTTAGGTTTAGTGTGCGGATTAGGTTTAGGGTAAGGGTTAGGGTGAGGGTAAGTGTTAGGGTGACGGTTAGGTTGAGAGTGAGGGTTAGGGTTAGCGTTAGGGTTCGGGTGAGGTTTAGGGTGAGGGATAAGGTGAGGGTTAGGGTTAGTATGAGGGTGAGGTTTAGAATTAGTTTTAGGGAGAGCGGTAGGGTGAGGGTTAGGGTTAGGGTTAGTGTGAGGATTAGGGTTAGGGTTAGGGTTATGTTGAGGGAAAGGGTTAGGGCTAGGTTTAGATTAGGTTGAGGGTTAGGGTTAGTGTGAGGTTTAGGCTGAGGGTTAGGGTGAGTGGTAGGGTTACGGGGAGGGTTAAGGTTAGTGTGAGGGTAGGGAGAGGGTGAGGGTGAGCGTGAGGGTGAGGGTGAGGGTGAGGGTTTTGTTTAGGTTAGGGTTAGGGTTAGGGTTATTCTGAGGATAAGGGTGAGGGTGAGGGTTAGTTTAAGGTTTAGGATTAGGGTGAGTTTTAGGGTTAGGTTTAGGGTGATGGTTATGGTTAGGGTGATGTTTAGGGGGAGAGGGAGCATTAGAGTGAGGGTGCGGGTTTGGGTGAGGGTGAGGGTTAAGGTTAGGATTAAGATGAAGGTTAGGATTAGGGTTAGGGTTAGGGTGAGGTTTAGTGTGAGGGGTAGGGTTCGGGTTAGCGTGAGGGTTAGGGTTAGTGTGAGGATTAGGGTTAGGTTTATGGTTAGTGTGAGGATAAGGGTTAGGGTGAGGGTTAGGTTGAGGCTGACGGTTAGGGTTAGCGTTAGTGTTAGGGTGAGCGTTAGGGTGAGTTTTAGGGTTAGGGTGAGTGTTAGGGTTAGGGATAGGGTTAGAGTTAGGGTGAGGGTGAGAGTAAAAGTGAGGGTTAGGTGTAGGGTTAATGTCGCGACCACCTCGACCAGCAAGGAAGACACGACCTGGGATTCTTATTAATGCGGTTTATTCAGGACCTTGTTACAAGCTTCTCTCCTGCTTCTCTCCTGCCTGCTTCTTCCTGCTTCTCTCCGCCCCCTGCACCCGCACTCTGGCTATAAGCCTCCTGGATGGCCAATCCCTAAGCGCCACGTGGCATATACCGATAGGGTCGCAAACACGGAAGCAAACTAGGAGCCAAGTCATAGCCATATAAGGAGTTGTTTTTACAGAGAGCACTCGTCACCGGGAAGATGGAAAGTGGGAGCCAGGGCCATCTTACCAAGGAGTTACAATGTTGCTGTTGCGGCCGCTCCTTACGGCCGCGCCGTCTTTGGTCGCGGCTCCCGTAGCTCTCCACAGCTCCCCTTTTTTTGTTTTATTAAGCAAAGGTAAGAGTAGAGGTTGGGCCTCTGTCTAAAACATTAATGAGAGGACCTTGCACTGGTCTTCGCCTGAGGAGCGCCTTCCCCAGTGATGACCAGGCCCGTCCGATGCCTTTTTTGCAGAGGTGGGATCTTGGGCATCAACCCACTTGCAACCCAACATGCTCTTCTTGGGCTCACACCAGGGAGTGATTCCCAAGTGCAGTGCGTTTGCCTCGCACCCTGTGCTATTCCTTTAAGGTGGCAAGCCACGCATAGGGGGACTGTCCGGCCTCAATGGCAGTGAAGGCCTGGACCACCGCAGCCATACTCCTGCCCTGCAAGCTCCTAATCCAGCATATGCACCACAGGCACAGCAAGATCACCAATGCCAGGATACCAATAAGGGAGCCCATTCCCGCCCACTCCTTCAAATGATCCACAGCTGTCAAAATCCAGGAGGAAACATCTTGTAACAGGGCATCATCCATCCGGGTAGAGTTTATCGCGACAATGGCCGATCGTAGCTGCAACATCAATTGTTCGAATTCCCCCGTCCAGTTGCCTAAAAGATAACTTGACAGTTGTTTAGACAAATTTGCTGCTTGGGTAGAGTTATAATACTGAATAGCAGTAATACAAAGCCCTTCATATTTTTGAACACATCCCAGCTGAGCCAACTGCCACAGGATATCAACCTGCTCCTGCACAATGTCAACTGCCACAGGATATCAACCTGCTCCTGCACAATGTCAACAATCAGTCCTCCTTTTAATTGTGCATTGGCGGCTTGTTGTAAATCCATAGCTCTAGCTGTAGTAGCCGACAAGTTATTTAAAGTCTGAGCCGCCTGCACAGTATGTGACATGGCAACAGTGGCAGCCGTCGCACCCGCAGCAGCCACAGCTATAGCAGTTACAATGGCCGCAGTGATGCCAAAATCTCTCTTATGCCTAAACAAGGTTACAGCTTGAGAAGCATCTACTGGCACAGGCACCCAACGTGGGATCCGTGCAACTATAGCTAAGGGATACTGAGAACTCCAGCAGGTAGCATAATAGCAGGTTTCATTAGTGCAAGAACATACATCATCTCAGCATACAGAGGTGTTGTTAATTACCAAAAACAACAAAAGGGGAAACCACACACACGGGTGTAGGCTGATAGCTAAATACCGTATAATTCTTACTAAAATGACAATTGGCACCCACAGTACGGGCAGTACTAGTCAAATTGCAAGTCATGTTTGCTATAAAAAAGTGACCTCCTTGCAGCATAACTATAGGTTCGGCCTGCAAGCAACTTCCATTAAGACCACATAACAGCCAATTATTAAAGGGATTAATTCCAGCCCAGAATTGTACACTAGCATTGGACAAAACACTAGGGGAGAATGAAAAACGCTCAGACTCATCAGCCCAAACAGCGCGTTGTGATTGGCAACCTGTCCAAGGCCAAGCCTCCCCCATACGGTCAGGCTAGCAAAAAGGGGCCCATTTAGGTTGCTTTACAATCCACAGGTCAGTACTTAACTTTAAGCTTTCATAATATCTGCCTAAGACAGTACTAACAAATCCAGTAGCATTTGCCCAAACCTCAGTTGATCCCGGATTCCCATACCAATATCTAAAATAAGCGGCGAGGGAACGAGTCAAGGCCATGCAACTACCATTAAGGGTCACATCACTTAAGCAAAAGCATAGCGTGCCCATCAAGCTAATATTTCTAGCTTCACCTATCCCTGCTATTTGTTTATCCTCTGGGGAAAAGGGAAGGTTAAGAGTCTTATTTGTAGTGAAAAATCTAGGGAAAAGAGAGGCGTCATGTCTCACGGGCATGGGCCTCGGGAATGCAGACAGTATCCCCCATCTCGCTACCGTCTAGCCCTGTTGGATCATCAGGAGCTGTATGATTAGCAACGCAATCTTTTGTTTCTTCCGTGTTCCGTTCATCTTGGACTCGCCGCACAAGTCGTTCGGGCACCCACACTGGATCCGAACGATTCTGAGGAAAAAACACAAACAGATCCTCGTGCCCATACCAGCACGGGGTTAGGCCCGTTCCAGAGGCCCGTGAGCACATCCTTCCACAAAGCCGATCCTAAGGCCGAAGGAGTGGAGCAGTTATGCCTATCCGCCGCTGAGCGACCAGCGTTATCCAAATTCAAAAAATTTAGGGTGAAAAGTGTCATGGCTATTCTTTGTCTTGCTGTAGCCATCAGGGTTCCAGCTCCGCCTTTTTGTTTTATTAACATTTTCTTGATAGTACGATGAGTTCTTTCCACAATTCCTTGTCCTTGAGGGTTATAGGGCAGTCCATGCACCAGAGTAACACCCATTTGAGTGCAAAAGGAAACAAAGCACTGCCCAGTATAGGCCAGACCATTATCAGTTTTTAGCTGTTTTGGCATTCCCCAGGCCGCCCACGCTTCCAGGCAGTGAGATATTACATCAGTAGCCTTTTCCCCTGACAGGGGGGTGGCAAGTATAACACCCGAAAAGGTGTCAACAGAAACATGTAGATATTTTAAGCGGCCAAATTCTGTTACATGAGTTACATCCATTTGCCATACTTGTAAGGGTCTTAAACCACGTGGATTAACTCCAAACGTAGGGGGCTTATGGTAAATAATACATCGGGGACACTCCTTTACCACTTGACATGCATCCGCTCTAGAAAGGGAAAAGCGGCTTTGTAAAGTCCTGGCATTTACATGAAATTTGGCATGAAAATCTTTTGCTAAGTCAACAGAAGAAGCATGGAGCGCCCACTCAGCACGAGTGTGTGCATCAGCCAGGGCATTACCCTTTGTCAGTGGTCCTGGGAGGCCCGTATGTGCTCGAATATGCATTGGAAAAAACGGTTCCTTGGGTTGCCATATAAGGGATTGTAGCAAGATAAAACGAGCTAGAACAGAACTGCTAGCCTTTATTGTACCAACCGCTTCCAATATCTTTAAAGCATTTATTACATAGGCTGAATCTGATATTAAATTAAAGGCACAGGGGAAAGCTTTAAATACTTCAATTACAATCATTAACTCAACAATCTGTGGGTTACCAGGGACAAATTGATGCTGCACGGGGTCTTGGTTACCTGCGACATATACCCCGCATCCCGTTTTGGAACCATCCGTAAAAATATTTATAGCCCCTCCAATAGGCTTTTGGGCAGTTACCTTTGGAAAAATCACTGGATGTTCCTTTACAAATCTCAGTAGGGGGTCTTTGGGCAAATGATTATCAATATCTCCTAGAAACATGCATCTCAAAATGGACCAATTGTCAATAGTGGCACATAAAGTCTGAACTTGGTAGGCATTGTAGGGAACAATGATGGAGTGCGGATAAATTGTAAACTCTGTTGAACTCCTTGCAGAGCTAAGCCCGCCACTGCCTCAGGGTAATACTCCAGCACCTTTCGGGGGAAACATGAGAGTGTAACCACATCAACGGCCCCTCTTGCCAAAGTACCCCAGTTGGTTGGATCTCAGTGGGAAGAATGCATAAATCAAAGAGTTGGCCATCATGTAGCCTGTTTAAACAGGCGGCACTTAAAGCCTCCTCCACCCTCTTGAGAGCAAATCGGGCGCTCTCAGTCAGGTCTCGTGGGGCGTTTAAATCTATATCACCTTTTAACATATCAAAAAGGGTTTTAATTCATAATTTGGCAATTTCAAATACCCCCTTATCCAATTAATATCCCCCAACAATTTTTGAAAATCATTTAAAGTCTTTAAGTTATCTTTTCTCAGGGTCAATTTTTGGGGCATGATCGACCTGGGATGTATCTTAGCTCCCAGGTACTCCACCACACTGCCTGTTTGTATTTTTTCTGGTGCTGGATAAAGACCCTGTTCCCTTAAGGCAAAAACCAATTCTGCATAGGCCTTTTGTAACCCAGCTTCTTCCTTATGAGCTATCAAAATGTCATCCATATAATGGACCACCCTGAGTTTAGGATGCCGTTCTTTAACAGGAGCTATAGCCCTGCCAACAAACAGCTGACACATAGTGGGGCTGTTGGCCATACCCTGAGGCAGCACGACCCACTCATATCTTTGGTCAGGTTCTTCATGGTTACAGGAGGGCACAGTAAAGGCAAAACGCTCACAATCCACAGAATGCAAGGGGATAGAAAAGAAACAATCTTTTATATCTATTACCATAATAGGCCAATGGTCAGGGAGGGCGGAAAGCAAAGGTAACCCTCCTTGTACAGGGCCCATAATTTGCACTTGTGCGTTTATGGCACGCAAATCATGAAGTAATCGCCATTTACCCTACTTCTTTTTTATCACAAATATTGGAGTATTCCATGGTGAAACTGAGGGTCTCACATGGCCCAGGGCTACTTGTTCTTCTACCAGTTTATGAGCGGCTAAAAGCTTTTTGGAGGATAGAGGCCACTGAGCTACCCATACCGGTTCCTCCGTCTTCCAGGTAATGGGAACTTGATTCTCAGCGGCCCCTATGAAAAACCCAGCCCATGTCTATCAAGTTTTTGGTGGACATCAATAGGCTCTTTACAGCCTTGCAAGTTTTTTCCCAGTCCATGCCCTGGGCAGTAGCCCATTTGTAACATCATTTCCTTTGAGGTAGGAGAATATTCATTACTAAGGCAAAACCCCATCTCTTTGAGTAAATCTCGACCCCACAGGGAGACAGGCAATTCTAAAACATAAGGCTGGATGTTTCCAGAGTGTCCCTCTCCATCCTTCCAGTTGAGGTGTCTTGCACTTATGTCAGGGGCTTTGGCATAGCCCAACCCTCTCAGGGTTTGTTCTGAGGCCTGTAATGTTCTGAGGCCACCCTCTCGGCCAATCCTTTTTGGCAATAATGCTATGATCGGCCCCTGTGTCTAACAGTCCTATAATCCTTTTTCCTTCAATCTCCAGCTTAAGCGTGGGTCTCTGGTCTAAATCCAGGGCTAGGTACACTGACTCAATTCCGGAGGAGCCAAAACCCTTTTTACCTCTCTCAAACTGTATGGCAGGAAATTTTTCATGTAGGCTAGGCAGGAGTAACAATTGGGCAATTCTGTCTCCAGGGGAAATTGCTACAATATCTTTTGGAGCTTCTACCATGATTTTACCTATACCTGTATAATCTGGGTCAATAACTGCTGGGTGAATTTTAAGCCCTCTAAGAGTAATGGAAGACCGGCCAAGTAGTAACCGCACTGTTCCCCGTTCTAGAGGACCTTAAAAATCTGACTCTATTAACTGAACGCCCATTTGCGGGGTTAGTACGAGTCTGGTGCTGGTGCAGAGGTCCAGTCCCGCCGAGCCTGTAGTGGCTCTCCGCGGTTCTTGGGATGCCTCAGGGTAGGCCATCCTTCTTGGGAAATTTCCTCGTTTGGGCTGTCCATTGCCCCATACATTTGCGGGCCCTGGGGACAGGGGCCCCTGTGCCCATTTTTTGGCTGCATGATGGGTCCCAAGGCCTGGCCGTTAACATCTTTGAGCGATCTACATTCATTGGCCCATTGCTTTCCTTTATTACATCTGGGGCACAGCCCTGGCTGCTTACCCGTTGTAACTCCTCCAGCCTTTCCGGTTCCTTTTCTCTCTGGGCAATCTCTCTTAAAATGACCATCCTTACCACACTTAAAACATACTCCAGATGTCACTCCAGAGCCCCCCCCCCCACCTATTTGAATACTGGAGTACTGCGGCAGCAAGGCCTGCATTAGTTAGAGGTCCTCCCAGCTCCCTGAACACTTTCATCCATGCCTCCAACCCTCTACTTTTATACGGGGTAATGGTGGCTTTGCATTCTTTGGTGCATTGCTCATAGACTAATTGTTTTATAAGAGGCATAGCCATGTCAGGATTCCCAAAAATTCTGCCTGCTGCTTCCACCATTCTGGCCACAAAATCTGAAAAAGGCTCGGTAGCCCCCTGCAGGATCTTGGTGAGATTGCAGCTAACTTCCCCCTTATTTGGTAGTGATTTCCACGCCTTAATGCAAATATCATTTATCTGTTGATACACTTCAGGGGGATATCCTATCTGAGCATTAGCAAAGCGACCTTATCCTAGGAGCATGTCTCTGTCCCAAGCCTGACGTCCGTTCGCTTGATTGATGGCTGCCTGTTTGTTTCAAAATTCCAGTAAAAATGCCCTCCAATCCAAGTATTGGCCTGGACTCAAACATGCCCGTGCTAGGCTTGCCCAATCAGAGGGGGTCATGCAATATCTGTTTATAGCTTCCACTTGAGCAACAGTAAAAGAGGCTGTGAGCTCATCCGTCCGAACAGATTCAGCCAGGGACTTTATTACTTTAAATTCTAGAGGCTCATGGAATCTCTGTTGATTATTGTCTTGAAAAACTGGGAAGGCGACTTCTGCTCGAGCAGTTCGCCAAGTGTCCGGGCAAAATGTGTGCCCATTGGCTCCATGTTGATATGGAGGAGGAGCTAAAGGGGTCTGACCGGAAGTTCTTTCTATGTCCTCATTAAGTGCAGGTTGGCTTAGCTTACGTTCCCCTTGTTTTATACGGCTCCTTTTCATCTGTTGAATAAGTGCTCTCATTTCTTCCTCCTCTAACTCGCTGGAACTCCCTCTTTCCGATTTTAGCTCAGACAGATCTGGGTATAGTCGCACCCTTTTGCCCTGTTCACTGTGTCCCTTTTCACTGATCGCCTTCTCTGACCTCTCCTCCTGTAACTGCTCCAGTGCTGACTGTCCATTTTCTATAATCTCACAGTAGCTCTGATCCTCCAGGCAGCCACTAATCAATCTCCAAATGGGGCGGACTCCTGCTTTAATGTGCCCTGTTCATAGGCAAAGTCCAAATCTCTGCCTAATTTTTCCCATGAGGCTATTGTAAGGCTCCCGGACACTATGAACCAAGGAGCTACAATGTTGCATTCTTCAAGGAACCTCTGTAAAGTACCCTTCTTTAACTTCAGTCCTTTTGAGCGCAGTAGCTCTTCCAGGGCCAGAAAAATTGGATGTGACATAGCGGTGCCCATCATAGGTATTAAAAATTTTATTTTTTGTTACTTTCACTTTAGGCCTGTATTTTATTTCTTCCCGGGTTTCTGCTCTCTCTTTTATCTACAGAGAAGAGCCCCGTATTATGCCCGGTTTAATCGCGGATTCCCACTTCACCTGGGAACTTACCCCCCCTCTTGTTGCAGATTCTCCCTTTTCCTGGGAATTTACCGGTGCACCACCCTGACCGCAGAGAGTTCTGAATTCCCCGTACGGGCCGCCAGCTGTCGCGACCACCTCGACCAGCAAGGAAGACTCGACCCGGGATTCTTCTCAATGCAGTTTATTCAGGACCTTGTTACAAGCTTCTCTCCTGCTTCTCTCCTGCCCGCTTCTTCCCACTTCTCTCCGCTCCCCCCCCCCTGTGCTCCAGTTATAAGCCTCCTGGATGGCCAATCCCGAAGCGCCACGTGGCATATATCAATAGGTTCACAAACACAGAAGCAAACCAGGAGCAAAGTCATAGCCATATAAGGAGTTGTTTTTACAGAGAGCACTCGTCACCGGGAAGACGGAAGGGGAAGCCAGCACCATCTTACCAAGGAGCTACAATGTTGCTTTTGTGGCCGCGCCTTACGGGCACGCCATCTTTGGTCACGGCTTCCGCAGCTCTCCACAGCTTAGGGTTAGGGTTAGGGTTAGTATGAGGATTAGGGTTAGGCTTAGGGTTAGGGTTATAGTGAGCTTTAGTTAGAGTGGGGTTTAGGGTGAGGATGAGGTTGAAGGTTGAAGCAATAGGGTAAGGGTGAGGATTAGGGCAAGGGTTAGGATTGGGGATAGGGTGAGGGTGAGGGTTAGGTTTAGGATTAGGGTTAGGGTTAGAGTTTTGGTGAGGCTGAGGGTGAGGGTTAGGGTTAGGATTAGATTTACAGTTCTTGTTAGGGTTAGGGTTAGGGTTAATTTGAGTGTGGGTGTGAGAGTTAGCATTAGAGTTATGGTTAGTATTAGGGTGAGGGAGGGGGTGAGGGTTAGGTTTAACATTATGGTTAGGGTTTGTGTTAGGCTGAGGGTGAGGGTGAGGGTGAGGGTGAGGGTTAGGGTTAGGATGAGGCTTAGGGTTAGGATGAGGGTTAGGGTGAGGGGTAGGGTTAGGGTGAGGGGTAGGGTTAGGGTTAGGGTGAGGGTTAGGGTTATGGTTAGGGTTAGGGTAAAAGCGAGGTTTAGAGTTAGTGTTGGGTGAGGTTTAGGTTTAGGGTGAGGGCTATGGTGAGGGTGAGGTTTAGGCTGAGTGTGAGGGTGAGGGTGAGGGTAAGGGTTACGATTTCCGTTAGAGTTATGGTAATGCTGAGGGTGCCGGTGAGGGTGAGGGTGAAGGTTAGGGTGAGGGTTAGGCTGAGGATAAGGGTTAGGATTAGGGTTAGGGTTAGGGTTAGGCTGAGGGTGACAGGGAGAATGAGGGTGAAGGTTAGGGTTAGGGTTAGGGTTTGGGTTAAGGTGAAGGCTAGGGTGAGGGTGAGGGTTAGTGTAAGAATAAGGGTGAAGTTGAGGGTTTCGGTTAGGTAAGAGTTAGGGTTATTTTTAGGGTGAGGATTAGGATGAATGTGAGGGTTAGTGTGAGGGTTAGGGTTAGGGTAAGGGTTAGGGTTAGTTTTAGTGTTAGGGTGAGGGTGAGGGTTAGGGTGAGGGGTAGGGTTAGGGTTAGGTTGAGGGTTAGGTTTACTGTGAGGGTTAGGGTTAGGTTTACAGTTAAGGTTAGCGTGAGGTTAAAGGCTACGGTGAGGGTTAGGGTGAGGGTGAGGGTTAGGGTTAGGGTTAGGGTTTGGGGTTGGGTGAGCGTGAGGGTGAGGGTGAGTGTTAGGGTTAGGGTTAGGGTTAGGGTTAAGCTGAGGTCGAGGGTGAGGTTGAGGGTGTTAGGTTTAGGGTTAGGGTTAGGGTGAGGGCTACGTTGAGGGTGAGGGTTAGGGTGATATTGAGGGTGAGCGTGAGGGTTTTGGTTAGATAAGGGTTAGGGTTATTGTTAGGGTGAGGTTTAAGTTGAGGGTGAGGGTTAGTGGGAGGGTTAGGGTCAGGTTGAGGGTTAGGGTTAGGGTTAGAGTTAGGGTGAGGGTTAGGATTAGGGTGATTTTTAGGTCTAGAGTAAGGGTAAGGGTGAGGGTTAGAGTTCGGTTGAGAGTGAGGGTTAGGGTGTGAGTGAGGGTTAGCATTAGGGTGAGGTTTAGGGTGACGGTGAGTGTTAGGGTGAGTGTGCGGGTTAGGGTTAGGTTTGGGGTGAGGGTTAAGGTTAGGGTTAGGGTGAAGGTGAGGTTTAGGGTGAGTGGTAGGTTTAGGGTTAGTGTGAGGTTAGGGTTAATGTGAGGGTTAGGGTTATGGTTATTTTTAGGTTTAGTGTGAGGATAAGTGTTAGGATGAGGGGTAGGGTGAGGGTGAGTGTTAGGGTTAGAATTAGGGTTAGGGTGACACTTAGGTTGAAGGTTAGGGTTAGAGTTAGGGTTATGGTGAGTATTAGGGTGAGTGTTAGGGTTATGTTTAGGGTGAGGGTTAGGGTTAGGGTGATGTTTAGGGTGAGGGGAAAATTTAGGATGAGGGTGAGGGCTTGGGTGAGTGTGAGGGTTAGGGTTAGGGTTAGGGTGAAGGTTTAGAAAAGGGTTAAAGTTAGTGTGAGGGTTAGTTTGAGGGGTAGGGTTCGGGTTAGCGTGAAGGTTAGGGTTAGAGTGGGTGTTAGGGTTAGGTTTAGGGTTAGGGTTAGTGTGAGGATAAGGGTTAGGTTGAGGGTTAGTTTGAGGGTGAGGGTTAGGGTTAGCGTTAGGGTTAGGGTGAGGGTTAGAGTGAGTTTTAGGGTTAGGGTGAGTATTAGGGTTAGGGTTAGGGTGAGGTTTAGAGTTAGGGTGAGGAATAGGGTTAGGATTTTTGTTAGGCTGAGTTTTATGGTTATGTTTAGGGTTAGGGTGAGTGTGAGGTTTAGTGTTAGGTTTAGGGTGAGGTTTAGGGTTAGGGTGAGTGTTAGTGTTAGGGTTAGGGTTAGGGTTAGGGTGAGGGTGGGGTTGAGGGGTAAGTTTAGGATTAGGGTTAGAGTTTGGTATATCCTGAGGGAGAGATGAGGATGAGGGTGAGGTTTAGGGTTAGGGTTAGGATGAGGGCTAGGGTGAGGGTAAAAGTTAGGGTGAGGATGAGGGTGAGGTTGAGTGTTTCGGTTAGATAAGGGTTAGCGTTATGGTTTGGGTGAGGATTAGATTGAGGGTGAGGGTCAGTGTGAGAGATAGGGTTGAGTGAGTGTTAGGGTATGGGTTTTCGTGAAGGTAAGGATTAGTGTGAGGTTTAGGGTGAGGGTGAGATTTTGGGTGATGGTTAGGGTTCCGGTGAGGTTTATCGTTAGGGTGTGGGTGAGTTTGTAGTTTAGGGTGACGGTGAGGGTTAGGGTGAATGTGAGGGTTAGGGATTGGTTTAGGGTGAGGTTTAGGGTTAGGGTGATGTTTAGGGTGAGGGGTAGGGTTAGGGTTAGGTTTAGGGTGAGTGTTAGGGTTAGTGCGAGGGTTAGATTTAGGATTACAGTTAGGGATAGGGTTAGTTTGAGGGTAAGGTTTAGAGTGAGTGTTAGGGTTAGGGTAAACGTTAGGGTTAGCGTTAGTGTTAGGGTGAGGGTTAGGGTGAGGCTTAGGTTTAGGATTAGGGTTAGAGTGAGGGTTAGGGTGAGGGTTAGGTTTAGGGTTAGTGTTAGGATGACGGTGAGGGTCAGGTTTAGGGTCAGGGTTAGGGTGAGAGTGAGGGTGAGGATTTCTGTTATGTAAGGGATAGGGTTAGGGTTCAGGAGAGTATTAGGTTGAGCGTGAGGGTTAGGTGGACAGTTAGATAAGGGTGAGGGTTAGAGTTAGGTATAGAGTGACGGTTAGGGTTAGGGTGAGTTTTAGGGTAGGGTTAGCGCGAGGGTGAGGGATTGGGTGAGTGTGAGTTTTATAGTGTGTGTGACGGTTAGGGTTAGGGTGAGCTTAAGGTGACGGTGAGGGTTAGGGTGAGGGTGAGGGTTAGGTTTACGGTGAGCTTTAGGTTGAGAATTACGATTAGGATTAGTGTGAGGATTAGGGTTAGGGTTAGGGTTATGGTGCAGGTAAGGTTTAGGGTGAGGTTTAAGGTAGGTTGAGTGTTAGGGTTAGCGTTAGGTTTAGGGTGAGGTTTAGGGTGAAGGTTAGGTTTATGGTGAGGGTTAAGTTTAGGTTGAGGCATCGGTGAGGGTGATTGTTAGGGTGAGGGTGAGGGAGAGGTTGAGGGTTTTGGTTAGGTAAGGGTTATGTTTAGGGTGAGGGCTAGTTTGAGGGTGAGGGTTAGGGTGAGAGTGAGGGTGAGGGTGAGGGTTTCGGTTAGGTAAGGGTTAGGTTTATTGTTAGGGTGAGGTTTAAGTTGAGGGTGAGTGCTATTGTTTGGGTTAGGGTTAGGGTGAGGATTAGGGTTAGAGTTAGGGTGAGGGGTAGGGTTAAGGTAATGTTTAGGGTGAGGGTAAGAGTTTGGGTGAGGGTTAGGTTTCAGTTGAGAGTGAGGGTTAGGGTGTGGCAGAGGGTTAGGTTTAGGGTGAGGTTTAGGGTGACGGTGAGGGTTAGGGTCAGTGTGCAGGTTAGGGTTAGGTTTCGGTGAGGGTTAGGGTTAGGGTGAGGGTGAGGTTTAGGGTGAGGGGGAGGTTTAGGATTAGGGTGAGGGTTAGGGTTTATTTGAGGGTTAGGGTTAGGGTTATGGTTAGTTTTAGTGTAAGGATAAGTGTTAGGATGAGGGTTAGGGTGAGGTTGAGGCTTAGGGTTAGGTTTAGGGTAAAGTTTATGGTTAGGGTGAGGGTTAGGGTTAGGATTAGGTTTAGAGTGAAGTGAGGGTTAGGGTTAGCGTTAGGGATAGGGTGACGGTTAGGTTGAGAGTTAGGGATAGGTTTAGGGTTAGGGTGAGGGTTAGTTTTAGGGTTACGTTTAGGGGAAGGATTAGAGTTTACGTGAGGGTTAGGGTTAGGGTTAGGGTTAGGGTTGGGGCGAAGTGAGTGTTACGGTTAGCTTTAGGGTTAAGGCGAGGGTTAGGGTGAGGGTTAGGGTTAGCGTGAAGGTTAGAGTTAGGATTAGGGTCAGGGTATGGTTTAGGGTTATGGTGTGGGTTAAGGTTAGTGTGAGGATTAGCGTGAGGGTGAGGGTTCAGGTGAGGTTGAGGGTTCAGGTGGGTGTTAGGGTTAGGGTAAATGTGAGGGTTAGGGTTAGGGTGAGGGTTAGGGTTAGGGGTGAGTGTTAGGGTGAGGGTTAGGGTTAGGTGACGGTTAGGGTTAGGATTAGAGTTAGGGGTAGTTTTAGGATGAAGGTGAAAGTGAGGGTGAGGTTGAGAGTGAGGGTTAGGGTTAGGGTGAGGGTTAGGGTTAGTGTGAGGGTTATGGTGAGGTTTAGGGTGAGTGTTAGTTTTAGGGGAAGGGTGAGGGTTGGGGTAAGGTTTAGAGTTAGGGTGAAGGTTAAATTGAGGGTGCGGGTGAGGGTTAGGTTTAGGGTTAGGGTGAGGGTGAGGTTTTGGTTTAGGATTATGGTTAGTGTTAAGGTTAGGCTTAGGGTGAGGTGAGGGTGAGGTTGAGGGTTAGGGTTAGGGTGAGGGGTAGGGTGAGGTTGAGGTTTACGTTGAGGGTTAGGGTTAGGGTTAGGGTTAGGGTCCGGGTGATGTTTAGGTTGAGGGTGAGGGTTAGGGTGAAGCTGAGGGTTCGTGTACAGGTTCAGGTTCACTGAGGATGAGGGTTAGGGTGTGTGTGAGGGTTAGTGTTCGGGTGAGTTTTAGGGTGACGGTGAGTATTCGGGTTTGGAAGAGTGTTAGGGTTAATGTTATGGTTAGGGTGAGGGGTAGTGTTAGGCTTAGGGTGAGGGTTAGCATTAGTGTGAAAGTTAGGGTTATGTATAGAGTTAATGTTAGTGTGAGGATAAGGGGTAGGGTGAGGGTGAGGGTTAGGGTTAGAAGTAGGGTGAGGGTGAGGGTGAGGATTAGGGTTAGGGTTAGGGTTAGATCGAGTGTGAGGGTGAGTGTTAGTGGTAGGGTTAGAGTGAGTGTTACTTTTGGGATTAGGGTTATGGTTAGGGTTAGTGTTATTATTAGGGTTAGGGATAGGGTTAGAATTAGGGTTAGTATGAGGATAAAGATTAGGGTGAAGGTTAGGGTTAGTGTTAGGGTTAAGGTTAGGGTTAGGGTGAGGGTTAGGGTTAGGGTGATGTTTAGGGCGAGGGTGAGAGTTAGGGTGAGGGTGAGGTTGAGGGTGAGGGTGACGGTGAGGGTTAGGTTTAGGGTGAATGTGAGGGTTAGGGTTAGGATTAGGGTTAGGTTTTGGGTTAGGCTGAAGTTGAGGGTGATGGTGAGGGTTAGGGTTAGGGTGAGGTTTAGGGTGAGGCTTAGTGTTAGGGTTAGGTTTAGGCTTAGGGTGAGGGTTAGGGTGAGTGATAGGGTTAGAATTAGGATGATTGTTAGTGTTAGTTTGAGGGTAAGGGTTAGGGTTAGACTTAGGGTTAGTGTATGGTTAAAGGTTAGGGTGAGGGTGAGTGTTAGGGTTTTCGTTAGGGTTAGGGTGAGCGTTAGGTTGAGGGTTAGGTGTAGGGTGAGGGTTAGGGTGAGGGTAATGTTTAGCGTGAGGGTGAGAGTTAGGGTGAGGGAGACGGTTAGGGTTAGATTTAGGGTTAGGGTTAGGGTTACGGTGAGGTTTAGGGTTAGGGTTAGGTTTAGGGTGAGGGTGAGGTTGAGGGTTAGGATTAGGGTTAGGTAAGGGTTAAGGTTAGCTTTAGGGTGAGGATTAGGTTGAGGGTGAGGGTTAGGTTGAGCGTTAGGATTAGGGTGAGGTTTAGGGTAGGGGTTAGGGTGAAGGTTAGGGTTAGGGTGATGTTTAGGGTGAGAGTGAGGGTTCGGGTGAGGATGAGGGTTAGGGTGTGGGTGAGGGTTAGGTTTCAGCTGAATGTTAGGGTGATGTTGAGCGTTAGCGTGAGGGTGAGCGTTAGGATTATGGTTAGTGTTAGGGTGAGGGTTAGGGTTAGGGTTAGTGTTAGGATGAGGGTTATGGTGAGGGGTAGTGTTAGGTATAGGGTCAAGTTAGTGTTAGTGTGAGGGTTAGGGTTAGGGTTAGGGTTAGGGTTAGTGTTAGGATAAAGGTGAGGGTGTGGTTTAGGGTGAGGGTGAGGGTTAGGGTGAGGGTTAGGATGAGGATTAGGGTTAGGATTAGGGTGAGGTGTAGGGATAGGTTTAGGGTTAGGGTGAGGGTTTGTTTAGGGTTAGGTTTTGAGTTAGGGTGAGGGTGAGGGTGAGGGTTAGGGTTTGGATTAGGGTTATTGTTAGGGTTAGACTTAGGATAAGGTTGAAGTTGAGTGTGAGTGTTAGGGTTAGGGTGAGTGTTAGGTTTAGGCTTAGGGTTAAGGGTAAGGTGAGGGTTAGGTTTAGGGTTAAGTTTAATATGAGGGTTAATCTGAGTGTTAGGTTTAGTGTTCATGTATGGGTAAGGGTTACGGTGAGGGTTAGGGTGAGGGTGAGGGTTACGGTTAGGCTTAGGGTTAGGGTGAGTGTTAGGGTGAGGGTTAATGTTAGGGTTAGAGTTAGGGTTAGGGCGAGGGTAAGGGTTAGGGTGAGGGTTAGCGTGAGGGTTAATGTTACTGTTAGGGTTAGGGTTAGGGTTAGGGTAAAGTTTAGGGCTAGTTTAGGTTGAAAGTGAGGGTTAGGGTGAAGGAGAGGGTTAGGGTTACGGTTAGTTTGAGGGTTAGGTTTAGGGTGAGGGCTAGTGTGAGGGAGAGGGTTAGGGTGAGGGTGAGGTGTAGGGGTAGGGTTAGGGTTAGGGTTAGGTTTAAGCTGTAGGTTAGGGTTAGTGTGAAAGTGATGGCTAGTTTTGCATTAGGGTTAGGATTAGGGTTAGGGTTAGTGTGATGGGGAGAGGGAGGTTGAGGTTGAGGTTAGGGTTAGGGTTAGGGTTAGGCTTAGGGTGGGGGTGAGGGTGAGGGTGAGAGTTAGGGTTAGTTTTTGGGTGAGGGCTTGGGTGAAGGTGAGGGTGAGGGTGACGGTTAGGGTGAGGGTGAGGGTTCCGGTTAGGAAAGTCTTAGGGTTAGGTTTATGATGAGGATCAGGGTGAGGGTGAGGTTGAAGGTGATGGTTAGGGTTACGGTGAGGATTAGGGTTAGGTTTCGGTTAGGTACGAGTTAGGGTTATTGTTAGGGTGAGGTTTAAATAGAGGGTGAGGTTTAGTGTGACAGATAGGGTTTGGGTAAGGGTAAGGTTTATAGTTAGGTTGAGGGGTAGGGTTGGGGTGATGTTTAGGGTGAGGGTGAGGGTTAGGGTGAGGGTTAGGGTTCGGGTGAGTGTGAGGGTTAGGGTGTGCGTGATGGTTAGGGTTACGGTGAGGGTTAGTGGGATGGTGAGAGTTAGGTTGAGTGTTAGGGTGACTGTTAGCTTTTTTTGGGGTGAGGGTTAGGGTTATTTTTATGGTGATGGTGAGGATTCGGGTGAGGTGTAGTGTTAGTGTTAGGGTGAGGGTTAGGGTTAGTGTAAGGGTTAGGGTTAGGGTTAGGTTTAGGGTAAGGTTTAGGCTTAGGGTGAGGGTTAGGGGTAGGGTTAAGGTTAGGGTGAGGGTGAGGTTTAGGGTTAGCGTTAGGCTTAGGATGAGGGTTAGGGTGAGGGTTAGGGTTAGGGTTAGGGTTAGGGTGAGGGATAGAGTTAGAGTTAGGGTTAGTGTAAGGTTTAGGATTAGGGTTAGGTTTAACTTTAGGGTGAGGATTAGGGTGAGGGTTCGGGTTCGGGTGAGGGTTCAGGTGAGTGTGAGGGTTAGGGTGTGGTTTAGGGTTAGTGTCAGGGTCAGGTTAGGGTGACGGTGAGGGTTAGGGTGAGGGTAAGGTTTAGGGTTAGGGTTAGTGTATTTGTTAGGTTGAGGGTTAGGTTGAGGTGTAGGGTTAGGGTTAGGGTGAGCCTTATGGTCAGTGTGAGGGTTAGGGTGAGGGTTAGGTTTAGTGTGAGGTTAAAGTTTAGAGTGAGGGTTAGTGTGAGGGTTAGGGTTAGGTTGAGGGTTAGGGTTAAGGTAGGGATGAGGTTAGGTTTCCAGTGAGGGTTATGGTTAGGGTGATGTTTAGGGTGAGGGTGAGGGTTAGGATGAGTGTGAGATTTCGGGTGAGGGTGAGGGTTCCGGTAAGTGTGAGGGTTAGGGTGTGGTTTAGTTTTAGGTTTAGGGTCGGGTAAGGGTGACATTGAGGGTTAGGGTGTCGTGAGGGTTAGGGTTAGTGTTAGGGTCATTGTTAGGGTGAGGGTTAGGTTGAGCGGTAGGGTTAAAGTTAGGGTGAGGGTTAAGGTGAGGGCCAGGGTGAGGGTGAGGGTTTCGTTTTGGTAAGGCTTAGGGTTATTGTTAGGGTGACGTTTAGGTTGAGTGTGGGGGTTAGTGTGAGGTTTAGGGTTATTGAGAGGGTTAGGATTAGAGTTAGGGTGAAGGTTAGGTTTAGGGTGATGTTTAGGGTGAGGGTGAGGGTTAGGGTTTGGGTTAGAGTTCAGGTTCAGGGGAGTGTTAGGTTATGGGTGACGGTTAGGGTGAAGGTTAGGGTGACGGTGAGGGTTAAGGTGAGGGTGTGGGTTAGCATTATGTTTAAGGTAATGGTTAGCGTAAAGGTTAGGGTTAGGGTGAGGGTTAGGGTGAGGGTTAGGATTAGGTTTAGTGTGAGAGTTAGGGTTAGTGTGAGGGTTAGGGTTAGGTTTAGTGTGAGCATAAGGGTTATGGTGAGGGTTAGGGAGAGAGTGAGGGTTAGGGTAAGCGTTAGGGTTATTTTGAGTTTAGGGAGAGTTTTAGGGTTAGGGTGAGGGTTACGGTTAGGGTGATATTTAGGGTGAGGTTGAGGTTTAGGGTGAGGGTTGAGGGTGATGGTGAGTGTTAGGGTGAGTGTGAGGGTGAGGGTGACGGTGAGGGTTAGTGTTAGGGTTAAGGTTAGGGTGAGGGTGAGTTTTATTGTTAGGATTACGGTTAGGGTTAGGATTAGGCTGAGGGAGAGGCTGAGGGTTAGTGTTAGGGTTAGGATTAGGGTTAGGGTTAGGGTGAGGGCTAGGGTGAGTGTTAGGGTAAGGGTGAGGTTGAGGGTGAGTGATAGGTTTAGGGTTAGGGTTAGCCTGAGGGCGAGGGAAGGGTTGAGGGTAAGGGTTAGGTTTAGGGTTAGGGTTAGGATGAGGATTAGGTTAAGGTTGAGGTTTAGTGTGAGGGTTAGGGTGAGGATTAGGGTTAATGTGATGTTTAGGGTGAGGGTGAGGTTTAGGGTGAGGGTTAGGGTTCGGTTTCACGTGAGGGTTAGTGTGTGTGTGAAGGTTAGTGTTAGGGTGAAGGTTAGGGTGACGGTGAGGGTTAGGATGAGGGTCAGGGATAGGGTTATGTTTAGGGTGAGAGTTAGAGTTAATGTTAGGGTTAGGGTGAGGGGTAAGGTGAGGGGTAGTGTTTGGGTTTGGGTGAGGTTTATGGTTAGTGTTAGGGTTAGGTTTAGGGTTAGGGTTAGTGTGAGGATAAGGGTTATGGTGATGGTTAGGATTAGGGTGAGGGTTAGGGTTGGCGTTAGGTTTAGTGTGAGGTTTTGTGTGAGGGTTAAGCTGAGGGCTAGGGTAAGGGTTAGGGTTAGGCTGAGGGCGAGGGTGAGGGTTAGTGTGTGGGTTAGGGTGAGGGCTGGTTTTAGTTTGAGGATTAGGTTTAGGGATAGAGTTAGGTTAGTTTGAGGTTAAAGTTTAGGGTGAGTTTTAGGGTTAGGGTGAGGGTTAGTGTTAGGATTAGGGTTAGGGTTAGGGTTAGGGTCATTGTTAGGGCTAGCGTTAGGGTTAGGGTTAGTTTGAGGGTGAGGGTTACCATTAGGATTAGGGTTAAGGTGATGATGAGGGTGAGATTTAGGGTTAGGGTTAGGGTTAGGCTGAGGGCGAGGGTGGGAGTGAGGGTAAGGGTTAGAGTTAGGGTGAGGGTGAGGGCTAGGGTGAGCCTGTGTGTTAGTGTGAGAGTGAGGGTGAGGGTGAGGGTTTCAGTCAGGTAAGATTTAGGATTATTGTTAGGGTGAGGTTTAAGTTGAGGGTGAGTTTTAGGGTGAGGATTAGGTTTCGGATAAGTGTGAGGGTTAGGGTGTGTGTGAGAGTTAGGGTTACAGTGAGGTTTAGTGTGACCGTGAGTTTTAGGTTGAGTGTGAGGGTTAGGGTTAGCTTTTTTTGGGGTGAGGTTTAGGGTTAGTTTTAGGGTGATGGTGAGGTTTTGGGTGAGGTGTAGGTTTAGAGTAAGGGTGAGGGTTAGGGTTAGTGATAGGGTTACATTTAGGGTTAGGGTTAGTGTGAGGATAAGGGTTATGGTGAGGGTTAGGATTAGGGTGAGGGTTACGGTTGGCGTTAGGTTTGAGGGGGAGTGTTAGGGTGAGGGTTAGGGTTCTGTTTCAGGTGAGGGTTAGGGTGTTGGTGAGGTTTAGTGTTAGGTTGAAGGTTAGGGTGACGGGGAGGTTTAGGGTGAGGGTGAGGTTTAGGGTTATGTTTAGGGTGAGAGTTAGAGTTAGTTAGGGTTAGGGTGAGGGATAGGGTGAGGCATAGGGTTAGGGTTAGTGTGAGGGTTAGGGTTAGTGGTAGGGTTACGTTTAGGGTTAGGGTTAGTGTGAGGATAAGGGGTATGGTGAGGGTTAGGATTATGGTGAGGGTTAGGGCTGGCGTTAGGGTGAGGTTTAGGGTGAGGGCTAGGGTTAGGCTTAGGGTGAGGGCTAGGGTTAGGCTTAGGGTGAGGGGGAGGGTGAATTTGAGGGTTAGTGTGACGGTTAGGGTTAGGGTTAGGGTGAGGGTTAGGTTTAGGTTGAGGTTTAGGTTTAGGGTGAGGGCTAGGGTTAGGGTTCAGTTTATGATTAGGGTTAGGGTTAGCGTTAGGGTTAGGGTTAGGGTGAGGGTTAGGGTGAGGGGTAGGTTTAGGGTTAGTGTGAGGGTTAGGGTTAGTGTGAGGGTTAGGGTTAAGTATAGGGTTAGTGTTAGTGTGAGGATAAGGGTAAGGGTGAGGGTTAGGTTGAGGGTGAGGTTTAGTGTTAGGGTAAGGGTAAGGGGTACGGTGATGATTAGGGTGAGGGTCAGGGTTAGGGTTAGCATTTAGGTTAGGGTTAGTGTGAGGGTGAGGGTGAGGTTGAGGGTTTCGGTTTGGTAAGGCATAGGGTTAGGCTGAGGATTAGTGTGAGGATGAGGGTTAGATTGAGGGTGAGGTTTAGGGTTAGGGTGAGGGTTAGGGTTGGGGTTACAGTGAGGGTTAGATTTACGGTGATGTTTAGGTTGAGGGTGAGTTTTTGGGTGAGAGTGACGGTTGGGGTGAGGGTGATGTTGAGGGTGGGGGTGAGGTTTAGTGTGTGGGTAAGGTTTGGGTTTCGGGTGAGTTTTAGGGTGATGGTGAGTGTTAGGGTGAGGGTGAGGGTTAGGGTTTGGTTTAGGATTAGGGTGAGGGTTAGCATTAGTGTTAGGGTAAGCGTGAGGTTTAGGGTGAGTGGTAGGATTAGGGTTAGGATGAGGCTTAGGTTTAGTGTGAGGGTTAGGGTTAGGTATAAGGTTAGGGTTAGTGTGAGGATGAGGGTTAGGGTGAGGGTGAGGGTTAGGGTTAGTGTTAGGGATAGGGTGAGGGTTACGGTGAGGGTTAGGGTTAGTGTTAGTGTTAGGGTTAGGGTGATATTTAGGGTGAGGGTGAGGGTTAGGGTTAGGTTTAGGGTGAGGGTGAGGGTGAGGGTGAGGGTGAGGGTTAGGTGTAGGGTTAGGTTTAGGTTTAGGGTTACAGTGAGTGTGAACGTGAGTGTGAGGGTTCGGGTGAGGTTGAGTGTTAGGGTGTGGTTGAGGTTTAGGCTCAGTGTGAGGATTAGGGTTAGGGTTAGGGTTAGGGTTATAGTGAGCTTTAGAGTTAGAATGAGGTTTAGGGTGAGGGTGAGATTTTGGGTTAGCAATAGGTTTAGTTTGAGGATTAGTGTAAGGTTTAGGTTTAGGGATAGGGTGAGGGTGAGTGTTACGTTTAGGATAAGGCTTAGGGTTAGAGTTTTGGTGAGGCTGAGGGTTAGGGTTAGGGTTAGGATTAGGGTTAGGGTTAAGGTTAAATTATTGTTAGGGTTAGGGTTAGGGTTAAGTTGAGTGTGAGTGTGAGGGTTAGCATTAGCGTTATGGTTAGGATTATGGTGAGGGAGGGGGTGAAGGTTTGGTTTAAGATTAGGGTTAAGGTTTGGGTTAGGCTGAGGGTGAGGGTGACAGTGAGGGTGAGGATTTGTGTGAGGGTGAGGGTGAGGGTTACTGTTATGATGAGGGTTAGGTTGAGGGGCAGGGTTAGTGTTAGGGTGAGGGTTAGGTTGAGGGTTAGGGTGAGAGTTAGGTTTAGGGTTAGGGTGAGGGTTATGATTAGGGTGAATTTTAGTGTGATGGTTAGGGGTAGGCTTAGGGTGAGGTTTAGTGTTAGGGTGAGGGTTAGGGTTAGGGCTAGCGTGAGTTATAGGGTTAGGTTTATGGTTAGTGTGAGGGTTAGGGTTAGGATTAGGTTTAGGGTTAGGGTTTCAGTTATTGTTAGGTTTAGGTTTAGGGTTAGGTTGAGGTGAGGGTGAGTGTTAGCATTAGGGTTAGGGTTAGTGTTAGGGTGAGTGTGGGGGTGAGGGTTAGGTTTAGGATTTGGGTTAAGGTTAGGGTTAAGCTGAGGCTGAGGGTGAGGGTGACGGTGAGTGTTAGCATTAGGGTGATGATTAGGATTAGGGTTAGGTTGAGCATTAGGGTGAGGGGTAGGGTTAGGGTTAGTGTGAGGGTTAGGGGTATGTATAGGGTTAGTGTTAGTTTGAGGATAAGGGTTAGGGTGAGGGTGAGGGTTAGTGTTAGGGTAAGGGTAAGGGTTACTTTGATGGTTAGGGTGAAGGTCAAGGTTAGAGTTAGCATTAATGTTAGGGTTAGTGTGAGGGTGAGGGTGAGGGTGAGGTTGAGGTTTTTGGTTAGGTAAGGGATAGGGTTAGGGTGAGGATTAGTGTGAGGATGAGGGTTAGATTGAGGGTGAGGGTTAGGGTTAGGGTGAGGGTTAGGGTTGGGGTTAGGTTGAGGGTTAGGTTTACGGTGATGTTTAGGTTGAGGGTGAGGTTTAGGGTGAGGTTGACGGTTTGGGTGAGGGTGAGGGTGAGGGTGGGGCTGAGGGTTAGTGTGTGGGTAAGAGTTGGGTTCGGGTGAGTTTTAGGGTGATGGTGAGTGTTAGGGTGAGGTTGCGGGTTAAGGATAGGTTTAGGATTACGGTGAGGGTTAGCGTTAGTCTTAGGGTAAACGTGAAGTTTAGGGTGAGTGGTAGGGTTAGGGTTAGGGTGAGGGTTAGGGTTAGTGTGAGGGTTAGGGTTATGTATAAGGTTAGGCTTAGTGTGAGGATGAGGGTTAGGGTGAGGGTGAGGGTTAGGTTTAGCGTTAGTGTTAGGGTGAGGGTTATGGTGAGTGTTAGGGTTAAGGTTAGTGTTAGGGTTAGGGTTAGGGTGATATTTAGGGTGAGAGAGAGGGTTAGCGTTAGAGTTAGGTTTAGAGTGAGGGTGAGGTTGAGGGTTAAGTGTAGGGTTAGGGTTAGTTTAGGTTTAGAGTGAGTGTGAACGTGAGGGTTAGGGTTCGGGTGAGGTTGAGTGTTAAGTTGTGGTTGAGGTTTAGGGTTAGGGTGAGGATTAGGGTTAGGGTTAGGGTTATTGTGAGCTTTAGAGTTAGAATGAGGTTTAGGGTGAGGGTGAGATTTTGGGTTAGCAATAGGGTTAGCTTGAGAATTAGAGTAATGGTTAGGTTGAAGGATAGGTTGAGGGTGAGTGTTACGTTTAGGATTAGGGTTAGGGTTAGAATTTGGTGAGGCTGAGGGTGAGGGTTAGGGTTTGGATTAGGGTTAGGGTTAAGATTACAGTTATTGTTAGGGTTAGGGTTAAGTTGAGTGTGAGTGTGAGGGTTAGCATTAGAGTTATGGTTAGGATTAGGGTAAGGGAGGGGGTGAAGGTTAGGTTTAAGATTAGGGTTAGGGCTTGGGTTAGGCTGAGGGTGAGCGTGAGGGTGAGGGTTAGCCTTAGGGTGAAGGTTAGGGTTACTATTAGGATGAGGGTTTGGTTGAGGGGTAGGGTTGGGGTTAGGGTGAGGGTTTGGGTGAGGTTTATGGTGAGTGTTAGGTTTAGGATTAGGGTGAGGGTTATTATTAGGGTGAAGTTTATGGTGAGGGTTAGGAGTAGGCTTAGGGTGAGGGTTAGTGTGAGGGTGTGGGTTAGGGTTCGGGCTAGGGTGAGTTATAGGGATAGGTTTAGGGTTAGTGTGAGGTTTAGGGTTAGGATTAGGTTTAGGGTTTGGGTTACGGTAAGTGTGAGGGTGAGGGTGATTTTGAGCGTTATTGTTAGGGTTAGGGTTAGGGTGAGTGTGAGGTTTAGGGTTAGGATTAGGGTTTGGTTTAGGGTTTGGCTGAGTGTGAGGGTGAGTGTGAGGGTTAGGGTTTGGGATAGGGTGAGGGTTAGGGTTAGTGTGAGGGTTAGGGTGAGGGTGAGTTTGAGGGTCAGGTTTAGGGTGACTGTGACAGTGAGGGTGAGGGTTAGGTTTAGGATTAGGTTTAGCGTGAATTTTAGGGTTAGGGTTAGGCTTAGGGTGAGGGTTAGGGTTAGGATTAGGGTTAGGGTTAGGGTTATTGTTAGAGTTAGGGTTAGGGTTAGTGTAAGAGTGAGGTTTAGGGTTAGGGTTAGGGGGAGGTTTAGGTTTAGGGTGAGGGCTACGGTGAGGTTGAGGTTTAGGGTGAGTGTGAGTTTGAGGGTGAGGGTAAGGGTTATGATTTGGGTTAGGGTTCTGGTAAGGCTGAGGGTGACAGTGAAGGTGACGGTGAAGGTTATGGTTAGGGTTAGGGTTAGGGTTAAGGTTAGGTCTAGGGTGAGGGTGAGGGTTAGGTTGAGAATGAGGGTGAAGGTGAGGGTTTCGGTTAGGTAAGAGTTAGGGTTATTGTCAGGG
This sequence comes from Dipodomys merriami, assembly GCF_024711535.1. Classification (NCBI taxonomy): domain Eukaryota; kingdom Metazoa; phylum Chordata; class Mammalia; order Rodentia; family Heteromyidae; genus Dipodomys; species Dipodomys merriami. The sequence goes on from NW_027204760.1 coordinate 204,148, forward strand.
TGAGGATTAGGTTAAATGTGAGGTTTAGGGTAAGTGTTCGGGTTAGGGTTAGGGTAAGTGTTAGGTTAAGGATGAGGGTTAGGCTTAGGATTAGGGTTAGGTTAAGATTTAGGGTTAGGGTGAGGGTTATTGTTAGGGTTAGGGTGAGGGTTAGGGTTAGGGTTAGCTTTAGAGTGAGGTTTAGGGTTAGGGTTAGGGTGAGGGTGAGGGGTAGGGTGAGGGGTAATTGTGAGTGTTTAGGTGAGTGTGAGTGGGAGTATGAGGATTAGGGTTAGTGTTAGGGTGAGAGTTAGGCTGAGGGTGTGGGTGAGTGTTAGGTTTAGGATTAGGGTTAGGGTTTGTGTTAGGCTTAGGGTGAGGCTTCAGGTTCGGGTTCGGGTTAGGGTTAGGTTTAGGTTGAGGATTCGGGGTTGGGTTAGTGTTAAGGTTAGGATCAGTGTTAGGCTGAGGTTTAGTATTAGGGTTAGGGTTCGGGTTAGGGTTAGTGTGAGGATTAGGGTTCGGGTTAGGGTTAGTGTGAGGGTTAGGTTGAGGGTGAGGGTGTGTGTTTAGTTTAGGTAAGGTTTTGGGTTAGGTTAGGGTGAGGATTAGGTTGAGGGTGAGGATTAAGGTGAGGGTTTGGGTTAGTGTGATGTTTAGGATTTGTGTGAAAGTTCGAGTGAGGGGGAGGGTTAGGGTTAGTGTTAGCGTGAGAGTTAGGGTTAGGGTGAGGGTTATGATGAGGTTGAGGGTGAGGGTGAGGTTGAGTGTTAGGGTGAGGGTTTGGTTTAGGATTAGGGTTAGTGAGAGGTTTAGGGTGAGGGTGAGTGTTAGGTTTAAGGTTAGGGTTAGGGTGATATTGAGTGTTAGGGTTAGGGTTAGGGATGGGCTTAGGGTGAGAATTATGGTTAGTGTGAGGGTTAGGGTTTGGGTTCGTGTTAGGCTGAGGGTCAGGGTTTGGGTGAGGGTTAGGGTGAGTGTGAGGGTGAGGGTGAGGGTGAGGGTGTGTGTGAAGGTTAGGTTTAGCGTGAGTGTCAGGGTGACAATGAGGGTTAGAGTGAGGATGAGGGTTAGGCTTAGGGTTAGGTCGAAGTTGAGGTTTAGGGTTAGTATTAGGGTAAGGGTGAGTGTTAGGGTGAGGGATAGCATTAGGTTTAGGGTGAGGGTTAGGGTTAGGGTGAGGGTTAGGGTTAGTGTGAGGGTTACGGTTAGGATTAGAGTTAGGTTTAGTGTGAGGATAACAGGGTGATGGTTAGTGTGAGTGTGAGGATTAGGGTGAGGTTTAGGGTGAGGGTGATAGTTCAGGTAAGGGTGCGGGTGAGGATTAGTGTTAGGGTTAGGGTTATAGTCAGGGTGAGGGTGTGGATGAACGTTAAGTTTAGGATTAGGTTTAGGGTTTGGCTGAGTGTGAGGTGAGAGTGAGGGTTAGGGTTGGGTGAGGGTTAGGTTTAAGGTTAGGGTTAGAGTTAGGGTGAGGGTTATGTTTAGGGTTTGGTTTAGGATGAGGTTCAAGCTGTGGGGTAGGGTCAGGTTTAGCTTGAGGGTTAGGGTTCGTGTGAGGTTTAGGGTTAGGGTTAGGGTAAGGGTTAGTTTTAGGGTTAGGGTGAGGTGAATGTGAGGGCGAGGGTGTGTGTGAGGGTTAGGGTTAGGGTTAGGGATAGGGTGAGGATTAGGTTTAATGTGAGGTTTAGGTTTCCGGTTTGGGTTAGGGTTAGGGTGAAGGTTATTGTGAGGGTGAGGGTTAGGGTGATGTTGAAGCTTCAGGTGACTATGTGGGTTAGGGTTTGTGTGAGGGTTAGTGTTAGTGTGAGGGTTAGGTTTATGGTTAGGGTTACGGTGAGGCTAAGGGTTAGGATTAGGTTGAGGCTAGGCTGAGGGTTGGGATTAGGGTTAGGTTTAGGGTGAAGGTTATGGTTCGTGTGAGAGTTAGGATTAGGGTTAGGGTTAGGGTTAGGGTGAGGATAAGGATAGGGGAAGGGGAGGGGGAGGGGGAGGTTTTATGTTAGTGTTAGGGTTAGGTTTAGGGTGAGGGTGAGGCTGAAGTTTAGGTTTAGGGTGAGGGTTAGGATTAGAGTGAGGGTTAGTGTTAGACTTAGCGTTAGGGTGAGGGTTATGGTGAGGGTGAGGGTTACTGTTGGTGTTAGGGTTAGTATTAGGGTGAGGGTGAGGGCGAAGGTTAGGGTTAGGGTGAGGGTTAGGATTAGGGTGGGTGTTAGGGTTAGGGTTAAGGTGAGGGTGAGGGTGAGGGTGAGGGTTACGTTTAGGGTTAGGGTTAGGGTAAGGTCTAGGGTGAGGTTGAGTTTTAGGGTGAGGGTGAGGGTTAAGGTGAGTGGGATAGGGTGATGTTTAGGGTAAGGGTGGAGGTTCGAGTGAGGGGGAAGGTTAGGGTTAGGGTTAGCGTGAGGGTTAGTTTAGGGTTAGGGTGATGGTGAGGGTGAAGGTGAAGGTTAGGGTGAGTGTGATGGTGAGGGTGAGTGTGAGGATTAGGGTTAGGGTGAGGGTTAGGGTTAGGGTTAGGGATAGGGTGAGTGTGAGCGTTAGGGTGAGGGTGAGGGTTTGGTTGAGGGTGAGGGGGCGTGTGAGGGTTAGGGTGAGTGTGTGGGTGAGGGGTAGGTTTAGGATTAGGGTTAGGTTTAGGGTTAGGCTAAGGGTGAGTGTGAAGGTGAGGGTGAGGGTTAGCGTTAGGTTGAGGGTGAGGGTGAGGGTAACGGTTAGGGTTAGGGTTAGGGTTAGGATGAGGGTTAGGCTGTGGAGTAGGTTTAGGGTTAGTGTGAGGGTTAGGGTAGTGTGAGTTTTAGGGTTAGGGTTAGGGTTAGGATTAAGTAAGGGTTATGGTGAGGGATAAGTTGAGGGTGAGATTTAGGGTGAGGATTGGTGAAGTCTTAGGGTTAGGGTTACGGATAGGGTGAGGATTAGGTTTAGGGTTAGTGTGAGGTTGAGGGATAGGGTGAGGGTTTGGGTTAAGGTTAAGGATAGGGGGACAATTTGGCTTAGGTTTAGGTTAAGGGTGAGGGTTAGGCTGAGGGGTAGGGTTAGGGTTAGGGTGAGGGTTAGGTTTAGTGTGAGTGTTAGTGTTAGGGTTATGGTGACAGTAAGGTTTAGCGTGAGGTTTAGGGTGAGTGTGAGTTTTAGGGTTAGCATTAGGTTTAGGTTTAGGGTTAGGATGAGTGCTGGGTTAGGTGTAGGGTTAGGGTTAGGGTGAGGGTGAGGGTTAGAGTTAGGGTTAGATGAGGGTTAATGTTAGGGTGAGGGCTAGGATGAGGATGAGGGTTAGGGTGAAGGTGAGGTTTGTGTTTAGGTAAGTGTTAGGTTTAGGCTTAGGGTGAGGATTAGGGTGAGGGTGAGCTGTAGGGTTAGCATTTGGGATAGGGAAAGCGTTAGGTTGAGGGTTAGGTTTAGGGTAAGGGTGAGGGTTAGGTTTAGGATTAGGGTTAGGTTTAGGCTTATGGTGAGGGTGAGGGTGAGGGTTAGGTTTAGGATATGGGTTAGCGTTAGAGTTAGTGTGAGTGTTAGGGTGAGGACGAGGGTTCGGGTGATGTTGAAGGTTAGGTTGTGGGCGAGGGTCAGGGTTAGGGTGAGGATTAGGGTTAGTGTTACGGTTAGGTTTATGGTGCGGGTAAGGTTTAGGGTGAGGTTTAGGGTGAAGTTGAGGGTTAGGGTTAGCATTAGGTTTAGGATGAGGGTTAAAGTGAGAGTTAGGGTTAGGGTGAGGGTGAAGATGAGGGTGAGGATTAGTGCTAGGATTAGGGTTAGGTTTAGGGGTATTGTGAGGGTGAGGGTTAAGGTTAGTGTTAGTGTGAGGGTTAGGTTTAGGGTGAGGGCTAGTTTTAGGGTGAGGGATAGGGTTAGGGTAAATTTTCGGGTGAGGGTTATGGTTAGGGTTAGGGTTACGGTGAGGGTCAGGATGAGCTTTGGGATTAGGTAGAGGGATAGGTTTAGGCTGAGGGGTAGGGTTAGGGTGATGTTTATTGTGAGGGTGAAGGTTAGTGTGAGGGTGAGTGTTAGGGTGAGGGTTCAGGTTCGGGTGAGGTTTAGAGTTAGGGTGATATTTATGGTGAGGTTTAGGGTTAGGTTAAGGTTTAGGCTTCGGGTGAGTGTGAGAGTTAGGGTGAGGGTGAGTTTGAGGGTCAGGGTGAATGTTAGGGTTAGGTTTAGTGTGAGGGATAATGTTAGGGTGAGGATTAGGTTTAGGGTGAGGTTTAGGGTTATGGTAAGTGTTAGGGTGAGAGTTAGGGTTGCTGTTGGGTGAGGGTCAGGGTGAGGGTTAGGGTTAGGATGAAGGTTAGGTTTAGGTTGAGGGTTAGGGATAGTGTTAGGGTGAGAGTTACGGTTAGTGGGATGTTTATTGTGAGGGTGAGGGTTAGGGTGAGGGTGAGTGCTCGTGTTAGGGTGAGGTTTCGGGTTCGGGTGAAGGTTAGGGTGTGGTTGAGCGTTAGGCTTAGGGTGAGTTTTAGGGTGTGGGTGAGGTTTAGTTTTAGGTTTAGGGTTAGGGTTAGTGTTAGGGTTAGGTTTAGGGGTAGTGTGAGAGTTAGCTTGAGGTGTCGGGATTGGGTTAGGGTGAGGGTTAGGGTAAGGGTTAGGGTTAGGGTGAGGGTTAGGGTGAGGGTGAGTTTTAGGTTTAGCATTAGGTTTACTGTTATGGTTAGGGTGAGGGTTAGGGTTAGTGTGAGGGTGAGGGTGAGGGTGAGGCTTAGTGTTAGGGTTAGTGTGATGGTTACTGTTATGCAGAGGGTTAGGTTTAGGGTGAGGTTTAGGTTTAGTATAAGGGTTTGGTTTAGGGTTAGGGTTAGGGTGAGAGTCAGGTTTAGGTTGAGGTTTAAGGTTACGGTGAGGGTTAGGGATAGGGTTAGGTTGAGGGTAAGTGTTAGCATGAAGGTTAGGGTGAGTGTGAGGTTTAGGTTTTGGGTTAGGGTTAGGGTTAGGGTGAGGTATAGGGTTAGGATTAGTTTTAATGTGAGGGTTAGTGTTAGTGTTCGGGTGAGGGTTAGGGTGAGGATAAGGGTTAGGGTGAGGGTTAGGGTGAGGTTGAAGGGTAGGTTTAGCATTAGGGATAGGGTGAGCATTAGGGTGAGGGTTAGGTTAATTTGAGGGTGAGGGTTAGGTTAATTTGAGGGTGAGGGTTAGGTTAAGGGTTAGGTTTAGGATTAGGCTTAGGGTGAGGGTTAAGTTTATGATAAGGATTAGGGTTAGAGTTAGTGTGAGTGTTATGTTAAGGATGAGGGTTCGGGTGATTGTGATGGTTAGGTTGTGGGCAAGGGTTAGGTTTACGGTGAGGATTAGGGTTGGGTTACGGTTAGGGTTATGGTGAGGGTAAGGGTCAGTGTGAGGATTAGGGTGAAGGTGACAGTTAGGGTTAGCGTTAGGGTTAGGGTTAGGTTTAGGGTTATGGTGAGGGTAAGGGTTAAGGTTAGGTTTAGTGTGAGGGTTAGGGTTAGGGTAAGGGTTAGGGTGAGTGTTAGGGTTAGGGTTACGGTGAGGGTGAGGGTCTGGGTGAGGGTTAGGTTTAGGTAGAGGGTTAGGGTTAGGCTGAGGGGTAGGGTTAGGGTCATGTTTATTGTGAGGGTGAAGTTTAGGGTGAGGGTGACTCTTAGGGTGAGGATGAGGGTTCGGTTGAGGGTTAGGGTTGGGGTGATGTTTAGGGTGAGGTTTAGGGTTAGGGTAAGTTTTAGGCTTCAGGTGAGTGTGAGGGTTAGGGTGTGGGTGAGGGTTTGGGTTAGGTTGAGTGTTAGGGTGACTGTGAGGTTTGGGGTGAGGGTGAGGGTTATGGTTAGGTTTAGGGTGAGGGATAATGTGAGGGTGAGGGTTAGCTTGAGGGTGAGGGGGAGGGTTAGCTTGAGGGTGAGGGTGAGGGTCAGGTCTTCGTTCAGGTAAGGGTTAGCGTTATAGTTAGGGTGAGGATTAGGGGAGGGTAAGGTTTAGGTTGAGGGGTAGGGTTATGGTGAGGGTTAGCGTTAGGGTTAGGGTGAGGATTTGCGTTAGTTTGATGTTTAGTATGAGGGTGAGGGTTACTATTAGGGTTAGCATTAGGGAAAGGGTTAGGGTTAGGGTTAGGTTTAGGGTGAGGGTTAGGGAGCGTGGTAGGTTTAGGGTAAGGGTGAGGTTTAGGGTTAGTGTGAGGGTAAGGGTTAGGGTTAGATTTATTGTTAGTGTGAGGATAAGTGTTAGGGTGAGGGTTAGGTTGAGTGTGAGTGTTAGGTTTATTGTTGGGATTAAGGTGAGAATTAGGGTGAGGGTTAGGGTTAGGGTTAGGGTTTGGGTTAGGGTGAGGGTGAGGGTGAGGGTGAGGGTGAGGGTGAGTGTTATGGTTAGGTTTAGTGTTGGAGTTAGGGTTAGCCTGAGGGTGATAGGGATGGTGAGGGTGAGGGTTAGGGTTAGGATACTGGTTAGGGTTAGGTTTAGTGTGAGGGTTAGTGTTAGAGTTATGCTTAGGATAAGGGTTAGGCTGACGGTTAGGGTTAGGATTAGTGTGAGAGTTAGGGTTAGGGTCAGGGTTAAGGTCAGGTTTAGGGTTAGGATAAGTGTTAGGCTGAGGGTTATGTTTAGGATTAGTGTGAGGGTTAGGTTTAGTGTTAGTTTATGGGGTAGGGTGAGGGTTAAGGTTAGGGTGAGGGTTAGGGTGAGGGTGAGTGTTAGGGTTGGGCTGAGGATTAGGGTGAATGATGGGTTAGGGTTAAGGTAAGTGTCAGGGTTAGGGTGTGGGTAAGTGTTAGGGTGAGGTATTGGTTGAGGGTGAGGGTTAAGGGTAGGTTGTGAGTGTAAGGGTTATGGTGAGGATTAGGGTGAGGGTGAGGTTTCGGTTTAGCATTAGGGTTAGGGTGAGTGTGAGGGTTAGGGTGAGTGTTTGTGTTAAGTTTAAGGACAGGGTGAGGATTAGGGTTATGGTTTGGTTTAGCATGAGGGTTAGGCTGAGGGGTAAGGTTAGAGTTAGTGTTTGGGTTAGGTTTAGTGTGAGGGTTAGGGTTAGTGTTAAGGTGACAGTAAGGATTAGGGTGAGGGTTAGGGTGAGTGTAAGGTTTAGGGTTAGAATTACGGTTAGGGTTAGTGAGGATGAGGGTTGGGGTTAGCGTGATGTTAAGTTTGAGGGTAAGTGTTAGGGTGAGGTTGAGGGTGAGGGTTAGGCATAGGGTGAGGGTGAGTGTGAGGGCGAGGTTTAGGATTAGGGTTAAGTTTACGGTTAGAGTTAGGGTGAGGGTTAGGTTTCGTGTGAGGGTTAGGATTAAGTTTGGGTGAGGGTTAATATTAGGGTGAAGGTGAGGGTTAGATAGAGGGTTATGATTTGCATGAGTGTTAGTGTGAGGGTTAGGGTGAAGGTTAGGATTAGAGTTAGGGTTAGGGTGAGGATGAGTGTTAGGGTTATGGTTATGGTGGGGGATTAGGGTTAGATTGAGGGTTAGGGTGAGGGAGAGGGTGAGGGTGAGGGTTAGGTTTAGTGTTAGTGTGAGGATAAGGGTTAGGGTTAGGGTTAGGGTGAGGGTGGGGTTTAGGTATAGCGTTAGGGTTAGGGTTAGGGTTAGGGTGAGGGTTAAGGTTAGGGTTAGGGTGAGGGTTAGGGTTAGGGTGATGTTTAAAGTGAGGTTGCGGGTTAGGGTAAGGGTGAGTGTGAGTGTGAGTGTTAGGTTGAGGGTGCAGCTGAGAGTGAGGTTGAGGGTGATGGTTTGGGTTAGCGTTAGCGTTAGGTTTAGGTTTAGGGTTAGGATTAGGGTCAGGGTTAGTGTTTGGCTTAGAGTGAGGGTGTAAGTGAGGGTGAGGGTTAGGATTAAGGTGATGGTTATGGTTAGGTTGAGGGTTAGGTTTAGTGTGTGGGTTAGGGGAGGGTGAGGGTTAGGTTGAGGTGTAGGATTAGGGTGAGGGTTAGGGTTAGGGTGATATTTAGGGTGAGGTTGAAGGTTAGGGTGAGGGTGAGGGCGAGGGTGAGGGTGAGGTTTAGGGTTAGGGTTGGTTTTAGGGTGAGGGTGAGGGTGAAGGTTATGGTTAGGGTTAGGGTTAGGGTAACGTTTACGGCTAGTGTGAGGGTTATGGTTAGTGTTAGAGTTAGTGTTAGGGTGAGGATAAGGGTTAGGGTGAGGGTTAGGGTGAGGGTGAGGGTTAGGGTTAGGTTAGGGTGACGGTTAGGGTTTGGGTGATGTTTAGGTTGAAGTTTAGTGTGAGGATGACGGTTCGGGTGAGATTGAGGCTTCAGGTGAGGTTGAGGGTTATGGTGTGGGTGAGGATTAGGGGTAGGGTGAGGGTTTACTTTAGGTTTAGGGTTAGTGTGAGGGTGATGGTTAGGGGTAGGGTTAGGTTTGGGGTTAGGGTTAGGCTTATGGTTAGGGTGAGGGTTAGGGAGAGGGGTAGGGGTAGGAGTAGGGTGAGATTTAGGTTGAGTTTGAGGGTTAGGGTGAGAGTGATGGTAAGGTTTAGGGTTATGGTTAGGGTTAGGTTGATGGTGAGGGTGAGGGTCAGTGTTAGGATTAGGGTTAGGGTTAGGGGTATTTTGAGGGTGAGGGTGAGGTAGAGGATTAGGGTTAGGGTCAGTGAGAGGGTTAGAGTTATGGTCAGGGTTAGGTTTAATTTGAGGGTTAGGGTTAGGGTGAGTGTTAGGGTGACCGTGAGGGTTAGGGTGAGGGTGAGGGTTAGGTTTAGGGTTAGGGTTAGGTTTAGGTTGAGGGTTAGGGTTAGGGCCAGGGTGAGAGTTAGGTTGAGGTGTCGGTTAGGGTTAGGGTGAAGGTTAGGGTTAGTGTTAGTGTTAGTGTGAGGATAAGGGTTCGGGTTAGGGTTAGGGTGAGGGTGAGGTTTAGGTTTAGCCTTAGGGTTAGGGTTAGGTTTATGGTGAGGGTGAGGGTTAGGGTTAGGGTGAGGTTAGGGTTAGTGTGATGTTTAAGGTGAGGTTGAGGTTTAGGGTAAGGGTGAGTGTGAGGGTGAGGGTTATGTTGAGAGTGCGGGTGAGGGTGAGGTTGAGGGTGATGGTTTGGTTTAGGGTTAGGGTGAGGTTTAGGGTTAGGGTTAGGATTAGGGTTAGGGTTAGGTTTAGGCTTAGAGTGAGGGTGAAAGTGAGGGTGAGGGTTAGGATTAGGGTGAGGGTGAGGGTTATTGTGAGGGTTAGGGGAGGTTGAGGGTTAGGTTGAGGTATAGGGTTGTGGTGAGAATTAGGGTTAGGGTGATATTAAGGGTGTCGGTGTAGGTTAGGTTGAGGGTGAGGGCGAGGGTGAGGGTGAGGGTGAGGGTTAGGGTTAGTTTTAGTGTGAGGGTGAGGGTGAAGGTTATGGTTAGGGTTAGGGTAAGGTTTACCGCTAGTGTGAGGGTTATGGCTAGTGTTAGGGTTAGGGTTAGGGTGAGGATAAGGGTTAAGGTGAGGGTTAGGGTGAGTGTTAGGATTAGGGATATTGTGAGGGCTAGGGTTGGGTGAGGTTTAGGGTGAGGTTTAGAGTGAGGCTGAAGGTTCGTGTGAGGGTGAGGCTTCAGGTGAGTTTGAGGGTTAGGGTGTGTGTAAGGATTAGGGTTTGGGTAAGGGTTAGGTTTAGGGTTAGGATGATTTTTAGGGAGAGGGGTAGGGGTAGGTTTAGGGTGAGGTTTGGGGTGAGAGTGAGGGTTAGGGTGAGACTGAGCGTAAGGTTTAGGTTTAGGGTTAGGGTTAGGGTGAGGATGAGGGTGAAGTTCAGTGTTAGTATTAGGGTTAGGGTTAGGGTTATTGTGAGGGTGAGGGTGAGGTTTAGGTTGAGGGTTAGTTTTAGGGTAAGGGTTAGGGTGAGGGTTAGGGTTAGAGTGAGGGTCAGGGTGAGGTTTGGGGTTAGGTAGGGGGTTAGGGTTAGGCTGAGGGGTAGGGTTAGTGTGATATTTATTGTGAGGGTGAGGGTTCGGTTGAAGGTTAGGGTTAGGGTGATGTTTAGGGTGAGGTTTAGGGTTACCATACGGTTTAGGGTTCGGGTGAGAGTTTCGGTTAGGTTAAGTGTTAGGGTGACGGTGAGGGTTAGGGTGAGTTTGACGGTTAGGGTTAGGTTTAGGGTGAGGGTTAGGATGAGGGTTAGGGTGAGGGTTAGGTTTAGGGTTAGGGTGAGGTTTAGGTTTAGGCTGAGGGTTAGAGTTAGGTTTAGGGTGAGGGTAAGGTTTATGGTGAGGGTTAAGTTGAGGGTGAGGGTGAGGGTGAGGGTTTCATTGAGGTAAGGGTTAGGGTTAGAGTTTGGGTGAGGATTAGGTGAGGGTGAGGGTTAGGTTGAGGGATAGGGTTAGGGTGAAGGTTATGGTTAGGGTTAGGGTGACGGTTACCGTTAGAGTGATGTTTAATATAAGGGTGAGTGTTAATGTTAGGGTTAGCGTTAGGGAAAGGGTTAGGGTTAGGGTTAGGGTGAGGGCTAGGGTTAGAGTTAGGTTTAGGGTTAGGGTGAGGGTTAGGGTTAGTGTGAGGGTAAGGGTTAGGGTTAGAGTTAGGGTTAGTGTGAGGATAAATGTTAGGGTGAGGGTTAGGTTGAGTGTGAGGGTTCGGTTTATCGTTAGGGTTAGGGTGAGGGTTAGGATTTGGGTTAATGTGAGGGTTAGGTTTAGGTTGATGTTTAGGGTGAGGGTGAGGGTTAGGGTGAGGGTGAGGTTGATGTTAGATTGAGAGTGACGGTGAGGGTGAGGGTTACGGTTAAGGTTTGGGTTTGGGTGAGGGTGAGGGTTAGGGTTAGGGTGAAGGTTAGGGTTAGTGTTTGGGGTAGGGTTAGGTTGAGGGTGAGGGATAGGGTTAGGGAACGGATGAGGGTAAGGGTTATGATGAGGGTTAGGGTGAGTATAAGGTTTAGGGTTAAGGTTAGGGTGAGTGTTAGAGTGAGGGTTAGGATTAGGGTTGGGTTAGGGTGAGGGTCAGAGTGAGGGTTACGGTTAGGTTGAGGTTTAGTTTTATGGTGAGGGTTAGGGATAGTGTTAAGGTGAGAGTTAGGGTTAGGGTGATGTTTATTGTGAGTGTGAGGGTTAGGGTGAGGGCGAGTCCTCAGATGAGGGTGAGGGTTTGGGTGAGGGTGAGGGTTAGGGTATGGTTGAGGGTTAGGGTTAGGGTGAGGGTAAGCATGACGTTGAGGTTTAGGGTGAGGCTGAGGGTTAGGTTTAGGGTTAGGGTTAGGGTGAGGTTTAGGGTTAGGGATTGTTTAGGGTGAGAGTTAGGGTGAGGTGTCGGGATAGGGTTAGAGTGAGGTTTAGGGTTAGTGTGAGGGTTAGGGTTGGTTTAGGGTGAGGGTAAGTGTGAGGATAAGGTTTAGGGTGTAGGTTAGGGTGAGCGTGAGGGTTAGGGTTAGCGTTAGGGTTATGGTGAAGGTTTGGTTTACGGTGATGTTTAGGGTGAGGTTGAGGGTTAGTTTCAGGGTGAGGGTGAGGGTATGGTTTAGGGTGAGGGTGAGGGGGAAGGTGAGGTTAAGGGTTAGGGTTAGGGTTAGGATTAGGATGAGGGTGAGGATTAGGGTTAGGAATAGGGTTAGGATTAGGTTTAGTCTGAGGGTGAGGGTCAGGGTGACGGTGAAGGTTATGGTTAGGGTTAGGGTGAGGATAAGTTTTAGGGTGAGGGTTTTGTGAGGGTTAGAGATATGTTTAGGGTTAGGGTGAGGATTAGGGTTTGGGTGATGTTTAGGGTGAGGGTTAGCATTAGGTTTAGGGTTATTGTGAGGGTGAGGGTTACGGGTAGGGTTATGGTTAGGTTTAGGGGTAGGTAGGGTGAGGGTTAGGGAGAGGGATAGGGGTAGTGTTAGGGTGAGGTTTAGGGTGAATGTGAGTGTTAGGGTTAGGGTTAGGTTTAGGGTGAGGGTAAGTGTTAGGGTGAGGGTTAGGGAGAGGTTGAGGTTTAGGTTTAGGGTAAGGGTTAGGGTGAGTGTTAGGGTTTGGGTGATGTTTAGGGTGAGGTTTAGTGTAAGGATGATGGTTCAGTTGAGGGTGAGGGTTCAGATGAGGGTGAGGGTTAGTGTTAAGGTTAGTTTATGGTGAGGATTAGTGTTAGAGTTAGGTTTAGTGATAGGGTAAGGGTTAGAGGGAGGTTTAGGGTGAAGGTTAGGTTGAGCGTGATAGTTATGGTTAGCATTAGGATTAGGGTGAGGGTGAGAGTTAGTTTTAGGGTGAGGGATAGGGTGATTGTGAGGGTGAGGGTGAGGGTTAGGGTTAGGGTTAGGATTCGTGTTAGGGTTAGGCTGAAGTTGAGGGTGAAAGTGAGGTTGAGGTTTAGTGTTAGGGTTAGGGTTAGTGTAAGGGTAAGTGTGATTTTGAGGATCAGGATGAGAGTGAGGGTTAGAATGAGGGTGAGGGTGAGAGTGAGGGTCATGGTTAGGATTAGTTTTAGGGTTATGGTTAGGCTGAGGGTGAGGGTGAAGGTTAGGGTTAGGCTATGGTTAGGGTTAGGGTTATGGTGAGGGTTATGTTTAGTGTGAGCGTTATGGTTATGTTTAGTGTTTGGGTTAGTGTTAAGTTTAGGGTTAGGTTTATGGTTAGGATTAGGATTAGGCTGATGGTTACGGTTTGGGTGATGTTTAGGGTGAGGGTGAGGGTCAGTGAGAGGATGAGGTTTCCGGTGAGGGTTCGGGTTCGGGTGAATGTGAGGGTTAGGATGTGGGTGAGGATTAGGGTTAGGGTGAGGGTTAACTTTAGATTTAGGGTTAGTGTGAGGGTGAGGGTTATAGGATTAAGGTTAAGTTGAGGGTTAGGGTTAGGGTTGGGGTTTGGGAGACGGGTAGGGAGAGGGGTACGGGTACGGTTAGTGTGAGGTTTAGGGTGAGTGTGAGGGTGAGGTTGAGGGTGATGGGGAGGGTTAGGTTTAGGGTTAGGTTTAGGGTGAGTTTGAGGGTTAGGGATAGGTTTAGGATTAGTGTTAGTGTTAGGGTGAGTGTCAGTGTAAGTGTTCGGGTTCGGGTTCAGATTCAAGTTAGGGTGTGGATGAGGATTAAGGTTAGGGTAAGGATTAGGGTTAGGGTTAGGGTTAGGGTTATGGTGAGGGTAAGGGTTAGTTTGAGGTTTAGTGTGAGGATGAGTGTTAGGGTTAGGATTAGGGTGAAGGTGAGGTACAGGGTGAGGTTTAGAGTTAGGGTCAGGGTTAGGGATACGTTTAGGGTTAGGGTGAGAGTGAGGGTGACTGTTATGGTTAGATTTAGGGTTAGAGTTAGGGTGAGAGTGAGGGTTAGGATTGGGGTTAGGATTATGGTTAGGCTGAGGGTGATGGAGAGGGTGAGGGTGAGGGTTAGGGTTAGGATGAGGGTAAGGGTTCGTGTTAGGGTTAGCGTAAGTGTTAGGGTGAGGGTAAATATTTGGGTGAGGGTTAGGGTGAGGGTGAGGCTGAGGGTTAGATTGAGGGTAAGGTGAAAGTTAGGTTTATAGTTAGGTTTATGGTGAGTGTTAGGTTGTGGGTAAGTGTTAGGATGAGGGTTAGGGTGAGGGTGAGTGTTAGGGTTCGGGTGAGGGTAAGGGTAAGGGTGAGGGTTACGGTGAGAGTGAGGGACAGGGTGAGGTTTTGGGTTAAGGTTAAGGATAGGGTGAGGATTTGGGTTAGGGTTAGGTTTAGGGTGAGGGTTAGAGTGAGTGTGAGGTTTAGGGTTAGAATTGGGTTTAGGGTTAGGGTTAGGATGAGTGTTAGGGTTCGTTTTATGGTTAGGTTAGGGTGAGGGTGAGGGTTAGTGCTAGGGTTAGGGTGAAGGTTATTGTTAGGGTGAGTGCTACGGTGAGGGTGAGGGATAGCGTGAGGGTAACGGTGAGGGTGAAGTTTTTGGTTAGGTAAGGGTTAGGGCTAGGTTTAGGGTGAATATTAGTGTAAGGGTGTGGGTTAGGGTAAGGTTAGTGTTAGGGTTCGTTTGTGGGTGATGGTGAGTGTGAGGGTTAGTGTTAGGAAGAGGGTTAGGGTGAGGGTGAGGGTGAGGGTGAGCGTTAGGGTTAGGGTTATTGTGAGGGTTAGGGTTACGGTGATTTTTAGGGTTAGGGTGGGGGTTAGGATTAGGGTAAGTTTTAGTGTGAGGGTTAGTGATAGGATGATGTTTAGTGTGAGGGTTAGGGTGAGCGTGAGTGTTCAGGTCAGAGTTAAGGTTAGGGATAGGGTTAGGGTGAGGGTGAGGGTGAGTTTTAGGGTTAGGGTTAGGGTGCGGGATAGGGTGAGCGTTAGGGTTAGGTATAGGGTTATTTTAAGGGTTAGGCTGAGGGTAAGGTTTAGGGTGAGGTTTAGGGTGAGGGTTAGGTTTAGGGAGAGGGTGAGGGTTAGCATGACTGGTAGGGTGAGGGTGAGAGTTAGGGTGATGATTAGGAATAGGGTGAGGATTAGGCTTAGTGTGAGGGTTAGGGTTAGGCTTAGTGTGAGGAAAAGGGTTAGAGTGAGAGTTAGGTTGAGGGTGAGGTGTAGGGTTAGCGTTACGGATAGGGTGAGCGTGAGGTTGAGGGTTAGGTTTAGGGTTAGGGTTAGGTTTAGGGTTAGTGTGAGTGTTAGAGTGAGGGTAGGGTTCAGCTTATGGTGAGGGTTAGGGTGTGGGCGAGGGTTATGTTTAAGGTGAGGATTAGGGTTAGAGTTAGGGTTAGGGTTATGGTGAGGGTAAAGGTTCGGGTGAGGTTTAGGGTGAGAGTTAGGGTGAGGGTGAGAGGTAGGGTTAGCATTAGAGTTAGGGTGAGGATGAGAGTTAGGATGAGGGTTCGGGTGAGGGTTAGGTTTAGGGTTAGGGTGAGGGTGAGGGTGAGGGTGAGGGTGAGGTTTAGTGTTAAGTTTTGGGTTAGGGTTAGGGTGAGGGTTAGGGTTAGGCTGAGGGTTAGGGTTAGGGTGATGTATATTGTGCGGGTGAGGGTGAATGTTAGGGTGAGGGTGAGGGTCCGGGTGAGTGTGAGGGTTAGGGTGTGGTTGAGGGTTAGGTTTAGGGTGAGGGTTAGGGTGATGGTGAGGGTTAGGGTGACGGTGAGGGTGAGGGTTAGATTTAGGTTTACGGTTATGGTGAGGTTTAGGGTTAGGGTTAGGTTTGGGGTGAGAGTTACGGTGAGGTGTATGGATAGGGTTAGGGGGAGGGTTAGTGTGAGGGTGAGGGTTAGGGTTAGCGTTAGGGATAGGGGGAGGGTTATGGTTAGGGTGAGTGTGAGGGTTAGGGTTAGGATTTGGGTGAGGGTTAGGTTTAGTGTGATGTTTAGGGTGAGGTTTTGGGTTAGGGTGAGGGTTAGCTTTCGGGTGAGGGTGAGGTTTAGGTTGTGGGTCAGGGTTAGGGTTAGATTGACTGTTAGGGTGACTGTTAT
The DNA here is from genome assembly GCF_024711535.1 of Dipodomys merriami. Classification (NCBI taxonomy): domain Eukaryota; kingdom Metazoa; phylum Chordata; class Mammalia; order Rodentia; family Heteromyidae; genus Dipodomys; species Dipodomys merriami. The sequence goes on from NW_027204760.1 coordinate 219,307, forward strand.
GGTTAGGGTGAGGGTGAGGATTATGGTTAGGTTTAGGGTGAGGGTGAGGGTTAGGGTGAGAGTTAGGGTGAGAGTTAGGGTGAGGGGTAGGGTTAGGGTTAGGATGAGCGTTAGGGTTAGTGTGAGGGTTAGGGTTAAGGTGAGGGTGAGTGTTAGAGTTAGGGTGATGTGTAGGGTGAGTGGTAGGTTTAGTGTTAGGGTGAGGGCTAGGATGAGGGTGAGGGTTAGGATGAGGTTGAGGGTGAGGGTGAGGTTTTCGGTTAAGTAAGGGTTAGGGTTAGGGTTAGGGTGAGGGTTAGAGTGATGGGTAGGTTTAGCATTAGGGTGAGGGTGAGGGTTAGGGTTAGGGTGAGGGCTAGGGTGAGGTTTAGTTTGAGGTTGCGGGTGAGGGTGAGGATGAGGTTTTTGGTTAGATAAGCTTTAGGGTCAGGTTCAGGGTGAGAATTAGGGTTAGGATGAGGGTTAGGATTAGGGCAAGGATTAGGGTGAGGGTTAGGGATAGGGTGATGTTTAGTGTGAGGGTTAGGGTGAGCGTGAGTGTTCAGGTCAGAGTTAGGGTTAGGTTTAGGGTTAGGCATAGGGTTAGGGTGAGGTTTAGGGTGAGTGTGAGGGTGAGGGTTAGGGTTAGGGTTAGTGCGAAGGAAAGGGTGAGCGTTAGGGTTATGTTTAGGGTTATTTTAAGGGTTAGGGTGAGGGTAAGGTTTAGGGTGAGGGTTAGGGGGACGGTGAGAGGCAGGATTAGCATGAGTGTTAGCGTGAGGGTGAGGGTTAGGAATAGGGTCAGGATTAGGTTAAGTGTGAGGGTTAGTGTTAGGGTGAGGGTTAGTGTGAGGATAAGGGTTAGAGTTAGGGTTAGGTTGAGGGTGAGGTGTAAGGTTAGCGTTAGAGATAGGGTGAGCGTTAGGGATAGGGTGAGCATTAGGGTGAGGGTTAGGTTTAGGGTGAGGGTTAGGGTTAGTTTTAGGGTGAGGGTTAGTGTTAGGGTGATGTTTATGGTGAGGGTGAGTGTTAGGGTGAGGGTCAGGTTGAGGTTGAGGGTTAGGTTTAGGGTTAGGGTTATGGTTAGGGTTAGGTTGAGTGTGAGGTTGAGGGAGAGGGTTAGGTTTCAGATTAGGGTTTGGGTTAGGGTTAGTGTGAGTGTTAGGGTTAGGATGAGGATTCAGCTTATGGTTAGGGTTAGGGTATGGGCGACGGTTAGGGTTAGGATGAGGATTAGGGTTACAGTTAGGTTTAGGGTTATGGTGAGGGTAAGGTTTAGAGTGAGGTTTACGGTGAGGGTTAGGGTTAGGGTGAGAGGTAGGGTTAGCATTAGAGTTAGGGTGAGGGTGAGGGTTAGGATGAGGGTTCGGGTGAGGGTAAGGGTTAGGTTTAGGGTTAGGTTGAGGGTGAGGTTTAGTGTTAAGTTTAGTGTTAGGGTTAGGGTGAGGGTTAGGGTTAGGGTTAGTTTGAGGGCTAGGGTGAGGGTGAGGTTTATGTTGAGGGTGAGGGTGAGGGTGAGGTTTTTGTTTAGGTAAGCTTTAGGGTCAGGTTCAGGGTGATAATTAGGTTGAGGTTGTGTGTTAGGGTTAGGGTTAGAGTTAGGGTGTGGGTGTGGGTGAGGGTGAGTGTTAGGATGAGGGTTAGGATTAGGGTGAGGGTGTGGGTGAGGGTGAGTGTGAGGATTAAGTTTAGGTTTAGGTTTAGGGTTAGGGTTAGGGTTAAGTTGTGGATATGTGTTAGGGTGAGGGTGAGGGTTAGGGTTAGGGTGAGGGTAAGTGTTAGGGTGAGGTTTAGGGTGAGGGGGAGCGTTAGTGTGAGGGTTTGGGTAAGGATAGGGTGAGAATTAAAGTTAGGGTTAAGTTTGGGGTGAGGGTTACGCTGAAGGGTAGGGTTAGGTTTAGACTTAGGGTTAGGTTTAGTTTGGGGGTTAGGGTTAGGGTTAGGGTGATTGTAAGGGTTAGGGTGAGGGTTAGTGTGAGTGTGAGGTTTATAATTAGATTTAGGTTTAGGATTAGGATGAGTCTTATTGTTATGTTTAGGGTTAGGGTTACGGTGAGGGTGAGGGGTAGGGTTAGGGTTAGGGTGAGGGTTAGTGTTAGGGTGAGTGCTAGGGTGAGGTTGAGTTTTATGGTGACAGTGAGGGTGAGGGTGAGGTTTTTGGTTAGGTAAGGTTTAGGGTCAGGTTCAGGGTGAGAATTAGGGTGAGGGTATGGGTTAGGGTGAGGGTTAGGTTTAAGGTGTTTAGAGTGAGAGTGAGGTTTAGGGTGAGGGTGAGTGTTTTTGTGAGAGTTAGGGTTAGGGACAGGCATAGGGTTAGTGTGAGGTAAGGGTTAGGGTGAAGGTTAGAATGAGGGTGAGGGTTAGGGTTAGGGTGAGGGTTAGGGTTAGGTTTAGGGTTAGGTTTAGGGTCAGTTTGCGGGTTAGGGTGAGAGTAAGGGTTAGGGTGAGTTTTAGGGTGTGGTTGAGGGTTAGGGTTAGGATGAGGCTAAAGTTTAGGGTGAGGGTTAGGGTGAGATTGAGAGTGAGGGTTAGCATTAGACTTAGGGTGAGGTTGAGGGTTAGGGTGAGGGTTCGGGTTAGGGTTGGGAATAGGGTGAGGATTAGGGTTAGTGTGAGGGTTAGTGTTAGGTATAGTGTTTGGGTGAGTGTGAGGATAAGGGTTACCGTGAGGGTTAGGGTGAGGGTGAGGTGTAGGGTGAGCGTAAGTGATAGGGTGAGTGTTAGGGTGAGGGTTAAGTTTAGGGTGAGGGTTAGGGTTAGGTTTAGGGTTAATGTTAGTGTTAGGGTTAGAGTGAGGGATAAGGTGAGGATTAGGGTTAGTGTGAGGTTTAGCGTTAGGATTGGGGTTAGGGTTAGTGTGAGGATAAAGGTTAGGGTGAGGGTTAGGGTGAGGGTGAGGTGTAGGGTTAGCGTTAGGGATAGGGTGAGCATTAGGGTGAGGGTCAGGTTTAGGGTGAGGATGAGGTTTAGGTTTACGTTTAGGTCTTGTTTTAGGCTTAGGGTGAGGGTGAGGTTGAGGGTTAGGTTTAGGATTAGGGTTAGGATTAGTGTGATTGTTAGGGTGAGGATGAGAGTTAGGGTAATTGTGAGGTTTAGGATGTGGGCAAAATTTAGGGTTAGGGTGAGGATTAGGGTTAGGGTTAGGGATAGGGTTATGGTGAGGGTAAGGGTTAGGGTGAGGTTTGGGTGAAGGTGAGGGTTAGGGTTAGCGTTAGTGTTAGGATGGGAATTAGTGTGAGGGTTTGGGTTAGGGTTAGGGTGAGAATTAAGGTGAGAATGTGGGTTATGGTTAGGGTTAGGGTGAGGGTGAGTGTGGGGGTGACGGTGAGTGCTAGGATGAGGGTTAGGGATAGGGTAATGGTGTGGGTGAGGGTGAGTGTGAGGGTTAGTGTTAGGGTGAGGGGTAGGTTTACGGCGAGGTTTAGGGTTAGGGTGAGGTTTAGGGTTAGGCTTAGGGTGAGTGTTAGGTTTAGGGTGATATTTAGAGTGAGAGTGAGTGTTATAGTGAGGGTGAGTGTTCTGGTGAGAGTTAGGGTTAGGGTTAGGGACAGGGATAGGCTTAGTGTGAGAGTAAGTGTTAGGGTGAGTGTGCGGCTTAGGGTTATGGTGAGGGTTACAGTTATGGTTAGGGTTAGGGTGAGGGTTAGGGTGAGCGTTAGGTTTAGGGTTAGGGTTAGTTTGCGGGTTAGGATGAGATTTAGGGTGAGGGTGAGGGTTAGGTTTAGGATGTTGGTAAGGTTTCAAGTGAGGTTTAGGGTGAGGGTGAGAGTTAGGGTTAGCATTAGACTTTGGGTGAGGGTGAGGGTTAGGGTTAGGGTTATGGATAGGGGGAAGATTACTCTTAGTGTGAGGGTTAGGGTTAGGATTTGTGTTTTGGTTAGTGTGAGGATAAGGGTTAGCGTGAGGGTTAGGGTGAGGGTCAGGTGTAGGGTTAGAGTTAGGGTTAGGGTGAGTGTTAGGGTGAGGGTTAAGTTTAGGGTGAGGGTTAGGGTTAGGTTTAGGGTGAGGATTAGGGTTAGGGTGATGTTTATGGTGAGGATGAGTGTTAGGGTGAGGGTGAGGATGAGGTTTAGGTTTAGCATTAGGTTTACCTTTAGGTTTAGGATGAATGTTAGGTTTAGGGTGAGGGTGAGGGTTAGGGTTAAGGTTAGTGTGAGGGTTAGTTTTAGGGTGAGGGTTAGGTTTAGGGTTAGGGTTAGGTAAGGGTTAGGGTTAGGGTTAGGGTGAGAGTTAGGGTTAGGGTGATGTTTATTATAAGGTTGATGGTTAGGGTGAGGGTGAGTGTTCGTGTGAGTGTTAGGGTGAGGGTGAGGGTGAGGGTTTGGGTGTGGTTGAGAGTTAGTGTTAGGGTGAGGGTTAGGGTGACGGTGGGGTTTAGGGTGAGGGTGAGGGTTAAGTCTAGAGTTAGGGTTAGGTTGAGGTTTAGGGTTAGGGTTATTGTTAGTTTGAGAGTTAGGATGAGGTGTTGGGATAGGGTTAGGGTGAGGGTTAGGGTTAGTGTGAGTGTTAGGCTTAGGGTTAGGTTTATTGTGAGGATAAGGTTAAGGGTGAGGTTTAGGGTGAGGGTGAGGGTTAGGGTTAGCGTTAGGGTTAGAGTGGGTTAGGGTGAGGTTTAACGTTAGGGTGAGGGTTAGGGTGAGGGTTAGGGTGAGGTTTAGGGTTAGGCTGATGTTTAGGGTGAGGTTGATGGTTAATGTGAGGGTGAGGGTGAGGGATAGGGTGAGGGTCAGGGTGAGGGTGAGGGTTAGGGTGATGTTTAGGGTGAGGGTGAGGCTGACAGTTAGAATTAAGAATAGTGTTAGAGTTAGGGTTAGGCTGAGGGTGAGGGTCAGGGTGAGTTTGAAAGTTAGGGTTAGGGTTAGGATTAGGGTTAGAGTGAGGGTTACGGTTAGTGTGAGGGTTATGTTTAGGGTTATGATTAGGGATAGGGTGAGGGTAAGTGTTAAGGTGAGGGTTAGGGTGCGGGTTAGGGATAGGGTTAGGATTAGTGTGAGGGTTAGTGTTTGGGTGATGTTTAATGTGAGGTTGAGGGGTAGGGAGAGGATGCTGGTTCGGGTGTGGGTGAGGGTGAGCATGTGGGTGAGGATTAGGTTTAGGGAGAGGGTTAGCATTAGGTTTAGGTTTCTTGTGAGGGTGAGGGTTAGAGGTAGGGTTAGGGTTATGTTGTGTGTTAGGGTTAGGGAGAGGGGTAGGTTTAGGGTTAGGGTGAGAATTAGAGTGAGTGTGACGGTTAGGGTGATGGAGAGGGTGAGGGTTAGTGTTATGGTTATTGTTATGCTTAGGGTTAGGGTGAGTTTCAGGGTGAGGATTAGGTTCAGGATTAGGGTTAGGGTTAGGTTTAGGGAGAGTGTTAGGGTGAGGGTGAGTGTGAGGGTGAGGTTGAGGGTTAGGGTGTGGGAGAGGGTTAGGTTTAGGGTAAGGATTAGGGTTAGGATTAGGGTTAGGGTTATGGTGAGAAAAAGGGTTAGGGTGAGGTTTAGTGTGAGGATGAGGGTACGGTTAGTGTTAGGGTTAGGGTGAGGTTTATGGTGAGGATTAGGGTAGAGTGAGGGTTATGTTCAGGGATAGGGTTAGGGTGAGTCTTAGCGTTAGGGTGATGTTTAGTATGAGCGTGAAGGTTACTGTTAAGGTTCAGGTTAAGGAAAGGGTTAGGGTTATGTTTAGGGTTAGTGTGAGGGTTACGTTGAGGGGTATTGTTAAAGTTAAGGTGAGGGTTATAGTTAATGTGAGGGTTAGGGTTAGGGTCAGTGTTAGTGTGAGGATAAGGTTTAGCGTGAGGTTTAGGATGAGTGTTGAGGATTAGGATTATCATTAGGGTTAGGGTGAGGTTAGGTTGAGTGTTAGGGTTAGGGTTAGGTTTAGTGTGAGTGTGAGGTTTAGGGTTTGGGTGATGTTTAGGGTGAGGGTGAGGGTTAGGGTGAGGGTTAGGGTGAGGATGAGGGTGATGGTTAGGTTGAGGGTGATGGTTAGGTTGAGGGTGAGGGTGAGGGTGAGGGTTATAGTTAGTGTTAGGGTTAGGGAGAGCGTGAGGTTTAGGATTAGCGTGAGGGTTAGGTTTACTGTGAGGGTTAGGGTTCTTTTTAGGGTTAGGGTAAGGGTCAGGGTTATTGTTAGGATTAGGATGAGGGAAAGGTTTAGGGTGAATGTTAGGGGGAGGGTTAGGCTTAGCGTTAGGCTTAGGGTGAGGGTGAGAGTGAGGGTTAGGTTTAAATTTAGGGTTAGGGTGAGGGTGAGTGTTAGGGTTATGGTTAGGGGGTGAGATTTAGGGTAAGGGTTAGGGTTATTGTTAGGATTATGGTTACGATGAGGGCTAAGGTGAAGGTGAGGGTTAGGTTTAGGGTTAGGATGAGGTTTAGGGTTAGGTGAGGGTTAGGGATAGGTTTAGGTTGACGGTTAAGTTTAGTGTGATGTTTAGGTTGAGGTTTAGTTTTAGGGTGAGGGCGAGGGTTCGGGTTAAGCTTAGGTTGAGGGTGAGTGTGAGGTTTTGGTTTAGGATTAGGGTTAGGTTTAGGCTTAGATTTGGAGTGAGGGTTAGGTTTAGTGTGAGGGTTAGGGTTAGGGTTAAGGTGAGGGTAAGTATTAGGGTGAGGGTTGGGGTGAGAGTGAGGGTTAGGATTAGCGTGAGTGTTAGTATGAGGGTTAGGGTGAAGGTTAGGGTTATAGTTAGGGTTAGGGTGAGGGTGAGGGTTATGGTTAGGGTTAGGGTGAGGGTTAGGGTTAAGGTGATGTTTATGGTGAGGGTGAAAGTTAGGGTTTGGGTTAGAGCGAGTGTGAACGTGAGGGTTCGGGTTCGGGTTAGGGTTAGGGTAAGGGTGAAGTTGAGGGTGAGTGTTAGGGTTATTTTTAGTGTTAGGGTTAGTTTGAGGGTGAGGGTTCTTGTGAGGGTGATGGTTAGGGTGAGAGTTAGGGTGTCTGTGAGGGTTAGGGTAAGTGTGATGGATCGGGATGGGGGTAACATTAGCGTGAGGGTTAGAGTTAGAGTTAGGATTAGGGTGAGGGTTAGGGTGAAGGATGGGGATAGGGTTAATGTTATGGTTAGTGTTATGGTTAGAGGATTAGGGTTAGCATTAGGGTTAGGGTGAGGGTTAGCGTTAGGGTAAAGTTTAGGGTTAGGGTGAGAGGTAGGGTTAGGTTTAGGATGAATGTTAGGCTTAGTGTGAGGGTTAGGGTTAGGGTTAAGGTTAGGGTTAGTGTGAGGATAAGGGTTAGGGTGAGGGTTACGGTTAGAGTGAGGGTTAGGGTTAGCCTGAGGGTTAGGGTGAAGGTTAGGGTGGGGGTAAGGGTGAGGTTTAGGGTTAGGGTTAAGTTTAGGGTTAGGCTGAGGATTAGGGTGAGCATAGGGTTTAGGGTGAGGGTTAGGGTGAGGGTGAGGGATAGTGTTATGGTCAGGGTAAGTGTTAGGGCGAGGTTTAGGGTGAGGTTGAGGGTTAGGGTTAGCATTATAGTTAGGGTGAGGGTGACGGTTAGGGTGAGGATTAGGGTTAGTGTAAGGGTTAGGGTGAGGGTTAGGCTGAGGTGTAGGGGTAGGGTTAGGGTTAGTGTGAGAGTTAGGGTGAGGATTATGGTTAGGGTTAGGGGTAGGATGAGGATGTGGGTGAGGGTGAGGTTAAGTGTGAGGTGATGTTTTGGGTGAGGGTTAGGGTTAGGGTTAGGCCTAGGGTGAAGGTTCGGGTGAGGGTTAGGGTGTGGAATGGGTTTAGGGTTAGAATTAGGGTTAGGGTTAGGGTTAGGGTTAGGTTGATTGATAGGGTTATGGTTGGGGTTAGGGTGATGGTGAGGTTTACAGATAGCATTAGGGTTAGTGTTAGGGTTAGGCTGAGGATGTGGGTGAGGGTGAGGTTAAGTGTGAGGTGATGGTTTGGGTGAGGGTGAGGGTTAGGGTTAGGCTTAGCGTGAAGGTTCGGGTGAGGGTTAGGGTGTGGAAAGGGGTTAGGGTTAGAATTAGGGTTAGGGTTAGGGTTAGGGTTAGGTTGAGTGTTAGGGTTATGGTTGGGGTTAGGGTGATGGTGAGGTTTATGGATAGCATTAGGGTTAGTGTTAGGGTTAGGGTGAGGATTACGGTTGGTGTTAGATTGAGGGTGAGGGAGAGGGATAGGGTTAGGTTTAGGGTTAGCGTTAGGGTTAGGCTGAGGTTGCGGGTGAGGGTGAGGATGACGGTTAGGGTAAGGGTTAGGTTTAGAGTGAAGGCTAGGGTCAGTGTGAGGGGTAGGGTGAGGGTTAGGGTGAGGGTGAGGGTTTTGGTTAGGAAAGGATTATGGTTAGGGTTAGGGTGAGGATGAGGGTGATGGTGATTTTTAAGGTGATGGTTTGGGTGAGGGTTAGAGTTAGGGTTAGGCTTAGGGTGAAGGTTCGGGTGAGGGTTAGGTATAGGGTGAGGATTACTGTTAGGGTTATATTAGGGTGAGGGTTAGGCAGAGGGGTAGGTTTAGGGTTAGGGTTAGGGTGAGGGTTAGGTTTAGGGTTAGGATTAGGGTGAGGGTGAAGGTGAGGGTAAGGGTTAGGATGAGTTTTAGGGTGAGGTTGAGGTTTAAGGTTAGCATTCGGATTAGGGTTAGGGTGAGGGTTAGGGTTAGGGTTAGGCTTAGAGTGAGGGTGAAGGTTAGTGTTAGCATTAGGGTTAGGATAAGGTATAGTGTAAGGGTTAGGGTTAGGGTTAGGATTAGGGTTATGTTTAGGGTTAGGCTGAGGGTGGGGGTGAGGGTGAGGGTGAGGGTTAGGGTTAGGGTTAGGTTTAGAGTGAGGTCTTGAGTGAGGGTGGGGTTAGGATGAGGGCATGGGTGAGGGTGAGGGTTTCGGTTAGGAAAGGCTTACTGTTAGGGTTAGGGTGAGGATTAGAGTGAGGGTGAGCTATAAGGTGAGGATTAGGGTTAGGGTGAGCATTAGGGTTAGGGTTATTGTTAGATTGATGTTTAGGGTGAGGGTTAGGTTTAGGATGAAGGTGAGGCTGAGGGTGAGGGTGAGGGTGTCGGTGAGGTTTAGGGTGAGGGTGAGGGTTAGGGTGACTGTGAGGGTTAGGGTGAAGGTGAGGGTTAGGGTTAGGTTTAGGGTGAGGGTTATGATTAGGTTTAAGGTGAGGGGTAGGGTGAGGGTTAGGGTTAGGTTTAGGGTGAGGGTGAGGGTTAATGTGAGGTTTAGGGTTAGGGTTAGGGTTAGTGTGATGATAAGGTTTAGGGTGTCAGTTATTGTGAGAGTGCGGTTAAGGGTTAGCTTTAGGGTTAGGGTGGGAGTTAACCTTAGGGTTTGGTTTAGGGTTAGGATAAGGGTTAGTCTGAGGTTTAAGGTTAGGGTTAGTGTGAGTGTTAGGTTTAGAGTTAGGGTTTGGGTTACATTGAGGGTAAAGTTTAGGGTGAGGCCTAGGGTGAGGGTGAGGGTTAGGCTTAAGGTAATGGTTAGGATTAGGGTGAAGTTTAGGGTGAGGGTTAAGTTTAGGGTTAGTTTAGGGTGAGGGTTAGGGTGTGGGTTAATGTTAGGGTGAGGGTGAGGGTGAGGGTGAGGGTTAGGTTTAGTATTAGGGTTAGGGTGAGAGTGAGGGTTATGGTGAGGGTTAAGGTTAAGGTTAGGGATAGGGTGAGTATTAGGGTTAGGGTTTGGTTTAGGGTGAGGGTTAGGCTGAGGGTTAGGGTTGGGGTTAGGGTGAGGCTTAGGTTTAGTGTGAGGGTTAGGGTTAGGGTTAGGGTGAGGGTAAGGTTTAGGGTGAGGGTGAGGTTTACTGATAGCATTAGGTTTAGGGTTAGGGTTAGGATGAGGGTTAGTGTTAGGGTGAGGGTGAGGTTGAGGGTGAGGGTGTTAGGGTTAAGTTTAGTGTGAGGGTTAGTGTTAGGGTGAGGGTTAGGTTTAGAATAAGGGTGAGGGTGATGGTTATGGTTATGGTTATGGTTAGGGTTAGGGTGAGGGTAAGGTTTAGGGTGAGGGTGAGGTTTAGTGTTAGCATTAGGTTTAGGGTAAGGGTTAGGATGAGGGTTAGGGTTAGGGTGAGGGTGAGGTTGAGGGTGAGGGTGAGTGATAGGGTTAAGGTTAGTGTTAGGGTGAGGGTTAGGTTTCGGGTGAGGGTTAGGTTTAGAATAAGGGTTAGGGTGAGGGTTATGGTTATGGTTATGGTTAGGGAACCCAAAACCTCACCCTCACACTAACCCTCACCCTAACCATTACCCTAATCCTAACTTTCACCCTAAACCTAACCCTAACCCTTACCGTCACTATAACCCTAAACCTAACGCAACCCTAATCCTCACCGTAACCCTAACCCTCACCCACACCCTAACCCTCATCATCACCCGAACCCTCATCCACACCCTAACACTCACACTAAGTCTAAACCTAACCCTTATCATAAACCTAACCCTCACACTCACCCTAAGCCTAACACTAACCCTAACCCTAAACCTAACCCTCACACTCACCCTAAACCTAACCCTCACCCTCAGCCTAAACCTAACCCTCACCCTAACCCTACACATCACCCTCACCCTAACCCTCACCATAACCCTTATCCTCACACTAACCCTAACCATAACCCTAACCCTCACACTAACCCTAATCCTCACCCTATCCCTAACCCTAACCCTAAACCTCACCCTATCCCTCACCCTCACCATAACTCTAATGCTAACCCTAACTCTCACCATCACCCTAACCATCAACCTATCCCTTAACCTCACCCTAAGGCTAACTCTCACCCTCACCCTAAATCTCACCCTAAACCTTACACTCACTCTATCCTGCAAACTAACCCTAACCCTAACCCTAATGATCACCCTAATCCTCACCCTCACCCGAACCCTAAACCTAACCCTAACCCTGACCCTAACCCTAATCCTCACACTCAACCTAACCCTCACCCTAACCCTTAACCTCACACTAGCCCTCTCCCTAACCGTAACCCTAACCCTAACTCTCAGCAGAACACTCACCCTCACCCTAACACTCACACTCACACTAAACATCACCCTAAACCTAACACTCACCCTAAACCTAACCCTAACCCTCGCCCTAACCCTAACCCTCACCGTAACCCTAACACTGACACTAACGCTAACCCTATCCCTCACCATCCCCCTCAACCTCACCCTAAACTAACCATAACCCTCATCCTAACACTCACCCTCACCCTCACCCTAACCCTAACCCTAAACCTAAGCCACACCCTCACCCTAATCCTCAACCTAACCCTAACCCTAAACTTTACCTAACCAAAAACCTCACCCTCACCCTCACCCTAACCCTCAGGCTCACCATAGCCCACACCGTAACACTAACCCTCAACCTAACCCTAAACCTAACCCTCACCCTCACCCTAACCCTAACCCTAAACCTAACCCTAATACTCATCCTAACCCTAACCCTAAACCTAATGCTAACCCTAAAACTCACACTCACCCAAACCCTCACCATAACCCTTACAGTCACTCTAACCCTAACCCTAACCCTCACACTAAACCTAACCCTCACCATAACCCTAAACCTACCCCTCAGCCTAACCCTCACCCTAAACCTAACCCTAACCCAAGTCCTCATCCTATCCTTAAACTTAACCCAAACTCTCACCCTCACCGTAATCCTCACCCTTATCCTTACCCTCACCCAAACCCTAACCCTCACCCTCAACCTAACCCTCACCGTAACATTTTCCCACACCCTAACACTCACCCTAACACGAACCATAAACCAAAACTTCACCCTAACCCTCAACTTAACCCTAACCTTCCCCCTCATCATAATATTCACCCTAAACTTTACCCTCACCCTAACACTTACCCTAACCTTAAACCTAACCCTCAGACTAACCCTAACCTCAACACTAACCCTCAGCCTAACCCTTATCCTAACCCTAAACCTAAACCTAACCCTCACCCTAAACCTAACCCTAACCCTAACCCTAACCCTCACACCAACCATAACCTTAACACTCATAACCCTCACCCCAACCCTAACCCTCATTTTAAACCTAACCCTCACCCTCACCCTCCACATCACCCTCAGCCTAACCCTAATCCTAACCCTAATCCTAACCCTTATTGTAAACCCAACCCTCACCCTCACACTAAATCTAATCCTAAACCTAACCCTAACACTCACCCTCACCCTAACCCTAACCCTAACCCTCAGCCGAACCCGAACCCAAACCCAAACCCTAACAGTCAACCTAACCGTAACATTATCCCTACTCCTAAACCTAACCCTCACCTTAAAACTCACCCTAACTCTAACCCTAAACCTAACCCTAACCCTCACACTCACCCTCACCCTAATCCTCACACTCACCCTAAACCTCACCCTAACCCTACCCCTCTCCGTAATTCTCACCCTAAACCTAACACTAACCCTAACCTTCACCATCACCCTGACCCTCAACCTCAGCCTAACCCTAACCCTAACGCTATTCCTAATCCTAACTCTTACCCTCACATTCACCCTAAACCTAACCCTAACCCTCACCCACACCCTCACCCTCACCCTAACCCTCATCCTCACCCTCACCCTCACACTCACCCTCACCCTAAACAACACCCTAACCCTAAACCTTTGCCTAACCCTAACACTAACCATCACCCTAAACCTAACCTCAGCTTAATCCTCAACCTCACCCTAATCCTCAACCTAACCATAACCCTCACCTAAACGATACCTTCACCCTCACCCTCACCCTAACCCTAATTCTAACCTTAACAATAACCCTAACTCTCACCCTAACACTAACCCTAAAAATCACCCTAAACCTAATAAGAACCCTAACCCTCACCCTCACCCTCATTCTAACCCTCACTCTCACCCTGACTGTCACCATCACACTAACACTCACACTAACCCTAACCATCACCCTAACACTAACCCTCACCCTCACTTTCACCCTCACCCACAGCCTAACCCTAACCTTAACACTAATCCTAAATCTAATCCTCACCCTCACCCTAAGCCTAACCCTAAACCTCATCCTCAACCTTAACCTCATGCGCACTCTCACCCTAACCCTCACACTCACCCTCACCCTCACACAAACCCACAACCTCACCCTAAACATCACCCTAAAGCTAACCCTCACCCTCACCCTAATCCTCACCGTAACCCTCACCAACACCCTAACCCTCACCCTCACGCTCACCCTAAACATCACCCTAACCCTAAACCTCAGCCTAACCCTAACCCTAAACATCACCCTAAACCAAACCTCAGCTTAACCCTCAACCTCTCCCTAATCCTGACCCTAAACCTAACCCTTACCTAAACGAAACCCTCACCCTCACCTAAACCCTAACTCTAACCCTAACAATAACCCTAACTCTAACCCTAACACTAACCCTAAAAATCACTTTAAACCTAATCCTAACCCTAACCCTCACCCTCACCCTCACCCACATTCTAACCCTCACTCTCACTCTGACCATAACCGTCACACTAACCCTCACACTAACCATAACCACCACCCTAAACCTAACCCTCACCCTCACTTTCACCCTCACCCTCAGCCTAACCCTAACCCTCACCCTCACCCTCACCCTCACACAAACCCTTAACCCTAACCCTAACCCTCACCCTCACCCTAACCCTTATCCCCACACTAACCCTAACCATAACCCTAACCCTCACACTAACCCTATCCCTCACCATAACCCTATCCCGACACCTCACCCTAACCCTCAGTCTAACACTTATCCTCACACTAACCCTCACTCTAACTCTAACCATAAACGTAACCCTCACCATCACCCTAACCCTCACCGTCACCCTAACCCTCATCCTAAACCTAAGCCTCAACCATACCCTAACCCTCACCTGAAACCGAACCTGAACCCTCACCCGAACACTAACCCTTACCCTAACCCTCACCCTCACAATAAACATCACCCTAACCATAGCTCTCACCCTAACACTAACCCTAAACCTCACCCTAAACCTAAGCCTCAACCTAACCCTAACCCACACCCTGACACTCACACTAACCCAACCCAAACACTAACACTCACCCTAACCCCTACCCTAACCTTAACACTCACGTGAAACCTAACCCTCACTCTAACAATAACCCTCACCCTCAGCCTAAACCTAACACTCATCCTCACCTTCTGCCTCACCCTCACCCTAACCCTAACTCTCACCCTAACTCTAACCCTAAACCTAATGCTCACCCTAAATCTCAACCTCAGCCTAACCTTCACGCTATCCCTTACCCTCACCCTAATCCTAACCCTAACAATCAGACTAAACCTAACCCTCACCCTAACTCTAACCTTAAACCTCACACTAAACCTAACCCTCACCCTAATCCTAACCCTACCCCTCATCCTAACACTCACCCTAAACCTAACCCTAACCCTAACCCTAACCCTATCCCTAAACTTAACACTAACCCTAACACTAACCCTCACCCTAAACCTAATTCTAACCCTAAACTTTACCCTCACCCTAACCCTTATTCTAAACCTAAACCTAAACCTAACCATAACCCTCACCCTAACCCGAAACCGAAACCTCAAACTAATCCTAACCCTAACCCTAAACCTAATGCTAACCCTAAATCTCACCCTCAGCCTAACCCTCACCCTAACCCTAACCCTCACCCTTACCCTTTCCCTCACCCTCACCCTAACACTCACCCTCACCCTAACCCTCACCCTAAAACTTACCCACACCCTAAAGCTCACCCTAACACTAACCCTAAACCGAAACCTCACCCTAAAACTCACCATAACCCTAAACATAACCCTAAACCTAACCCTCACCCTAACCCTCACCCTAACCCTCACTCTAACCCTAACCCTCACCCTCACCCTAACTGTCACCCTAAACTTTACCCTCATCCTAAACCTTATCCTAACCCTAAACCTAAATCTCACACTAACCCTAACTCTAACCCTCAGCCTAACCCTTATCCTATGCCTAAACCTAACCCTAACCCTTACCCTCACCATAACCCTAACACTAACACTAACCCTAATAATCACCCTAACCATAACTTTCACAGACAACCTAACCCTCACCCTCACCCTCACACTCACCCTCACCCTAACAATCTCCCTAACCATAACTCTAACACTAACCCTAACCTTCACCCTCACCCTGACCCTCAACTTTAGGCTAACCCTAAAACTAACCCTAGTCCTAATCCTAACCCGCATACACACCCTCACCCTAAACCTAACCCTAAACCTCACCCTGACCCTCAAAATCAGCCTAAACCTCACCCTCACCCTAACCCAACCCTCAACCTAAACCTAAACTCAGCTTAACCCTCACCATCACCCTAATCCTCACCTTAACCCTAACCCTTTCCTAACTGAAACCCTCACCCTGACACTCAACCTCACCCTAACCCTCACCTAAATCTAACCCTAACTCTAACCCTAACCTTCAACCCCACCCTCACTCTAACCCTAATGCTAACCCTATCGCTAAGTTTCACCCTCACCCTAACCTTAAACCTAAACTAACAATAACCCTAACCCTAACGCCAACCCTAACCTTAACCCTAAAACTCACCCTAACCCTAATCCTAACCCTAACCCTCATCCTCACCCTCACCCTCATTCTAACACTACCCCTCCCCCTGACCCTCACCATCACAGTAACCCTCACACTAAACCTAACCTTCTCCCTAACCCTAACCCTAACCTTCATCCTTCAATTTCACCCTCAACCTCAGCCTAACCCTAAACCTAACCCTAATCCAAACCTAACACTCACCCTCAGCTTCACCCTAACCCTAAACGTAACCCTAACCCTCAACCTAACCCTCAACCTCAACCTCACCTAAAACCTAACCCTCACCCTCACCCTCACACTAACACTCAACCTCACACTAAACCGCACCCTAACCTTAACACTCACCCTAACAATTACCCTAACACTCACCCTAACGCAAAACCTCACCCAAAACCTTACCCTAAACCTAACGCTAACCCTAAACCTCACCATCACCCTAAACCTCACCGTAACCCTTTTCCTCACACTAACCCTAACTCTCACCCTAACCCTATCCCGACACCTCACCCTAACTCTCACCCTAACCCTAACCATAACCGTAACGTTCACCCTAACCCTAACTCTAAACCTAACCCTAACCCTCACCATAACCCTCACCGTCACACTATTCCTCACCCCAACCCTAATCCTCAACCACAACCTAACCTTCATCCTCACCCTAACCCTCACCCTCACCTGAACACTCAGCCTCACCCTAACCCTTACCCTCACAATAAACATCACCCTAAACCTAACTCTCACCCTAACCCTAACCCTAACCCTCACCCTAACCCTAACCCTCAACCTAAACCTAACCCTCAACCTGACCCTCACCCTAACACTAAACCTAACCCAAACCCTTACCCTAAACCTAATCTTCACCCTAAACCTAACCCTCACCATAACAGTAACCGTCAAACTAACCCTAACACTAAACCTCACCCTCACCCTCACCCTCACCCTAAACCTCATCCTAACCCTAACGGTAAAACTAATGCTAACCCTAAAACTCACCCTCACCCTAACCCTTACCCTCACCCTAACCCTAACCCTAATCCTCACACTAAACCTAACACTCAAACTAACCCTAAACCTACCCTTCAGCCTAACCCTCACGCTAAACCCAACCCTAAACATAATCCTCACCCTATCCCTAAACTTAACCCTAACCCTCACCGTCACCCTAACCCTCATGGTAACCCTAAATCTAACCCTCACCCTAACCCTCACGCTAACCCTTACCCCCACCCTAAAACTAAACCTCACTCTTATCCTAACCCTCACCCTAAACCTTACCTACACCCTATCCCTCACCCTTAACTTAACCCTAAACTAATCCTTACCCTAACCCACACCCTAACCCTAAACATAACCCTATCTAATCCTCAACCTAACCCTAAACCTCACCCTCATCCTAAACTTCACCCAAACCTTTACCCTCATAGTAACCCAAACCCTAACCCTAAACCTAACAGTCACACTAACCCTAACATTAACCCTCATCCTAAACCTTATTCTAACACTAAAACTAACCCTAACCCTCACGCTAACCCAAACCCTAACCCTAAACCTAACCCTCAAACTAGACCTAACCCTAACCCTCAGCCTAACCCTCACCCTACCCCTAACTCTAACCCTAACACTCACCCTCACTCTAACCATAACCCTAAACCTAACCCTCACCCTAAACCTAACCCACACACTTACTGTCACCCTCACCCTCAGGGTAACCCTAATCCTTACCGTAATCCTAACCCTCACCCTCACCTCTCCCTAACTCTAAACCTAACACTCACCCTCTCCCTCACCGTAACCCTAGCCCTAACCCTCACCATAGCACTAACCCTCACCCTATACCTCAACCTCACCCTAAACCTAAACATAACCCTAAGCATAACCCTCACCCTAAGCCTAACACTAACCTTAACCCTCCTCCTCACACTATACATCACCCTAACCCTTACCTTCACCATAACCCTAATCCCAACCTTAATTCTCACCCTAACCCTAACATTCACCCACCCCCAAACCCTCACCCGAACCCGAACACAAACCCTCATCCTTACACTCAACATAACCCTAACCCTAACCCTAATCCTAAACCTAACCCTCACCAGCAAACTCACCCTAACACTAACCCTAACCCTCACCCTCACCCTCACAATAACCCTCACGCTCACCCTAACCCTCACCCTAACACTAACCCTAACCCTAACCCTCAACCTAATGCTAACCCTATCCCTAACCGTCACCCTACCACAAAAACTAACCCTAACACTAACCCTCACCCTAACCCTATTCCTCACAAACAACCTAAACCTCTCAATCACCTGAACCCTCACCCTTCCCGGAACACTCATCCTCCCTAAACCTCACCCTCACCCTAAACATCACCCAAACCCTAACCCTTACCTTCAACCGTACCCTAACCCTCACCATAACCATAACCCTCAACCTAACACTCAGCCTCACGCTAATTCTCTCCATAGCCCTAAACCTTACTAAAATAATCCCTCACCCTAACCCTCACACTAACCCTCTCCCTCACCCTAGCCCTCATCCTAAACCTATCCCTAACCCTAACACTCTCCCTCACCCTTAACCTCACCCTAACCCTTCCCCTCACCCTAAACCTAACCTTAACACTAATCATAATCCTCACACTAACCTTAACCCTCACCCTCACTCTAACCCTAACCCTAACACTAAACTTCACCCTCATGCTGACCCCTACCCTCAGCCTAACCCTAACCCTAAATGTATTTGTAATCCTAAACCTCACAACCACGCTCACCCTAAACCTAACCCTAACACTAACCCACACCCTCACCCTCACCGAACGCTCAACCTCACCCTAAACATCACCCTAAACCAAACCTCAGCTTAACCCAAAACCTCACCCTAACACTACCCCTAACCGTCTCCTTCACTCTAACCCTCACTGTCACCCTAAACCTCCCCCTAACCCTTACCCTAACCCTATCCCTAACAGTAACACTAACCCTCACCCTAACAATCACCCTAACCCTTACCCTAAACCTCACCCTAACCCTAATGCTAACCCTAACCCTAACACTAACCCTCACCCTAACCCTCACCCTAACCCTAAGGCCTAACCCTAACCCTCACCCTCACCCTAACCCTCACACTAACCCTTACCCACCATCGAACCTAAACCTAACCTTCAGCCTAAACCTCATATTAAACTTAATCCTAACCCTAACGCTCACCTTACCCTTAACCCTAAACCTAATCCTAAACCTCACGTTAACACTACCCCTCACACTCACCTTCTAACTCACCCTCAGCCTAACCCTAACACTATTGCTAATCCAAACCGTAACCCTCACCCTCACCCTCACCCTAACTCTAAACCTAACCCTAAACAAACCCACACCCTAACCCTAAACCTATCCCTAAACTTCAGCCTAACCCTAACCCTAATCCTAAATCTAAACCTCACCCTCACCCTAAACTTAACACTAACCCTCAGCCTAACCATCATCTTAAAACTAACCCTAACCCTAACACTCACCCTAAACTTAACCCTAGCCCTAACCTTAACCCTCACCCAAACCCTAACCCTCACCCTCACCCTCAACCTCACCATCACCCTCACCCTACCCCTCACCCTCACACTCACTCTAACCCTAACCCTAACACTAAACTTCACCCTCATGCTGACCCCTACCCTCAGCCTAACCCTAACCCTAAATGTATTTGTAATCCTAAACCTCACAACCACGCTCACCCTAAACCTAACCCTAACACTAACCCACACCCTCACCCTCACCGAACGCTCAACCTCACCCTAAACATCACCCTAAACCAAACCTCAGCTTAACCCAAAACCTCACCCTAACACTACCCCTAACCGTCTCCTTCACTCTAACCCTCACTGTCACCCTAAACCTACCCCTAACCCTTACCCTAACCCTATCCCTAACAGTAACACTAACCCTCACCCTAACAATCACCCTAACCCTTACCCTAAACCTCACCCTAACCCTAATGCTAACCCTAACCCTAACACTAACCCTCACCCTAACCCTCACCCTAACCCTAAGGCCTAACCCTAACCCTCACCCTCACCCTAACCCTCACACTAACCCTTACCCACCATCGAACCTAAACCTAACCTTCAGCCTAAACCTCATATTAAACTTAATCCTAACCCTAACGCTCACCTTACCCTTAACCCTAAACCTAATCCTAAACCTCACGTTAACACTACCCCTCACACTCACCTTCTAACTCACCCTCAGCCTAACCCTAACACTATTGCTAATCCAAACCGTAACCCTCACCCTCACCCTAACTCTAAACCTAACCCTAAACAAACCCACACCCTAACCCTAAACCTATCCCTAAACTTCACCCTAACCCTAACCCTAATCCTAAATCTAAACCTCACCCTCACCCTAAACTTAACACTAACCCTCAGCCTAACCATCATCTTAAAACTAACCCTAACCCTAACACTCACCCTAAACTTAACCCTAGCCCTAACCTTAACCCTCACCCAAACCCTAACCCTCACCCTCACCCTCAACCTCACCATCACCCTCACCCTACCCCTCACCCTCACACTCACTCTAACCCTAACCATAACCCTAAACCTAACCCTAAACCTAACCCTCAAGGTCACCATCACCCTCACCATCACCCTCAACCTAACCCTCACCCTCACCCTCAGCCTAACCCTAACCCTAACTCTAACCCTCACCCTAATCTTTTTTTCAAATTTAATTTAATTTTATTTGTGAACATACTGTACAGAGGGGTTACAATTACATGGGCAGGATAATGCGTACATTTCTTACCAAGCATTGCAGCCTCCTCCTTCGGTTTACCCTTCTTACCAAACACCTAAGCCTAATCCTAAAATTAACCCTCATCTTTACCCTCACCCTAAACCTAAACCCTAACCCTAACCATAACCCTAACCCTCACATTCACCCTAACCCTCACCGTCACCCTAACACTCAGCCAAATCCTAACTCTCACCCTTAACCTACCCCTAATCCTAACCCTAAAACCCACCCTAAACATAATCCTAACCCTAACACACACCATCACCCTCACCCTCACACTAACCCTCACCCTCACCCTCACCCTCAGCCTAAACCTAACCCTAAACCCAATCCTAACCCTAACCCTCACCCTCACCCTAACACTAACCCTAAACCTAACCCTCACCCTCACCGTCACCTTAACACTAACGCTCAACCTCACCCTCACCCTAACCCTCACACTCACCCTAAGCAGTACTCTCACCCTAAGTCTCACCCTAACCCTAACCAAAACCCTCATACTAACCCTAACCCTCACCCTAAACCTCACCCTAACCTAACCCAAAGCCCCACTATAACCCTCACACTAACCCTAATGCTAACCCTAACCCTAACCCTCACCATAAACCTCACCCTAACCCTTAAACTCACCAAAACCCTGACTCTAACCCAAACCCTAATATGCACTCTAACACTAACCCTCACACAAAACCTAACACTCAATTTCACCCGAATCATCAACCTAAACCTTACAATCACCCTAACCCTAACACTAACCCTAATCCTATCCCTATCCCTCACCCTAACCTTATCCCTAACCCTAAACCTAACCATCACCCTCACCCTAAAGTTCACCCTCAACCTAAATAACAACTTAAACCTAACCATCACCCTAAGCCTAACCCTAACACTCACCCTAACTCTAACACCCATGGTAAACATCACCCTAACCCTAACACTAACCATAGCCTTCACCCTCATCTTCACCCTAACCCTCACCCTCACCCTTTCCTAACACTAATCCTAACCCTAACCATCACACTAACCCTAACACTGACCCTAACCCTAAACCTAATCCTCACCCTAACACTAACCATAACCCTAACGCTCACCATCACCCTCAACCTCACCCTCAACCTCACTCTCACACTAAACATCAACATGATCCTAAACTTCACACTAACCCCTACCCTAACCCTCACACTAACCCTAACCCTCACCCACACTCTAAACCTCACCCTAAACCTAACACTAACCCTCACCCTCAACGTCACCCTCAACCTAACACTAAACATAACCCTAACCCTCACCCTAAACCTAACACTAACACTCACCCTAAACCTAAACCTAATCCTAAACCTCAACCAAAACCTAAACCTCACCCTCACCCTAAACCTAATCCTTTCCCTAACCGTAACCCCAACACTCACCCTAACGCTAACCCTAACACTAACCCTCACCCTCACCCTCAACCTAACCCTAACCCTAACCCTAACCCTAAACCTAATCCTAACCCTCACCCTCACCATCACCCTCACCCTCAACCTCTCCCTGACCCTAACACTCACTCTCAACCTAACCCTAACCCTAAAGCTAAACCTCACCTTCACACTCACCCTAACCCTAACCCTAACAATAACAATAACCCTAACCATAACCGTAAGCCTAACAATAACACTCACCCTAACCCTAACTCTAACACCCACCCTAACCCTAACCCTCACCATAAACCTCACTCTAACCCTAATGCTAACCCTAAACTTCAGCCTCACCCTAACCCTTATCCTCACACTAACACTAACCCTATACATAACCCTGACCCTCACACAAACCTACCCCTCACATTAACCATAACACTAACCCTTCTCCTAACACTCCCCCTAACCCTAACCCTAACGCTAACCCTCACCCAACCCATAATATTAACCCTAACGCTCAAACTCACCCTAATCCTCACCGTCACCCTAAAACTCACCCGAACCCTAACCATCACCCACACCCTAACCCTCATCCTCACCGAACCCAAACCCGAACCCGAACCCTAACCCTCAGCCTCAATCTAAATATCGCCCTAACCCTAACCCTCACCCTAATCCCCACACTAACCCTCACCCTAACCCTAAACCTCAACCTAAACCTCACCCTCAGCTTACCCCTCACCCTAACCCTATCCCTCAACCTCACCCTCACCCTCACCCTAAGCCTAACCCTAACTCTAACCCTAATTCTAAACCAAACCTCACCCTCATCCTCACCCTAACCCTAAAACTAACCCTCACCCTCACCCTCAACCTAACCCTAAACCTAAACCTAACCCTCACCCCAACTATAACCCTTACCCAAACCCTCACCCAACCCCTAAACCTAACACTCAGCCTAAACCTCATCCTAACCATCATATTAACACTAACCCTCACCCTAACCCTAACCTAACAGTTCACGCTCACCCTCACCCTCAACCTCACTGTCAGCCTAAACCTAACCCTAAACCTAATCCTAACCCTAACCCTCACCCTCACCCTAACCCTCACCCTAACCTTTAACCTCACACCAACTCTAACCCTAACACTAAACCTAACCCTCACACTAACCTTAACTTTCAGCCTAACCCAAACCCTACCTCTCAACCTAACCCTAACCCTCACCCTAACACTCACCCTGACCCTAACGCCAAACCTCACCCTTACCCTAACCCTCACAGTTGCCCTAACCCAACCTAACCCTAACCCTAAACCACACCCTTACCCGAACCCTCACCCGAACCCTCAGACTCACCCTCAACCTCACCATAAACCTAACCCTCACCCTAATCCTCAGCCTAAGCCTAACCCTCACCCTAACCCTAAACCTTACCCTAACCCTAACCCTAACCCTAACTCTAACCCTACCCCTAACCCTCACCCTAAACATCGCCCTAATCCTAATGCTAACCCTAACCCTCATTTCACACTAACCCTAACCCTAACCCTAAGCCTAACCCTCACCTTAACCCTAAACCTTACCCTAAACCTAACACTAACCCTCACCCTAAGCCTCAACCCAACCGTCACCCTATCCCTAACCCTAACCCTAACCCTAACCCACACGTTAACCCGAACCCTCACCCGAACCCTCATCCTCACCCAAAACCTCACCCTCACCATAAACCTCACCCTAACCTTTATACTCATTCTAACCCTAACTCTAACCCTAACCCTAACCCTCACCCTAACCCTAACCCTAACCCTAACCCTCACCTTAAACCTAACCCTAACCCTCACCCTCACCCTAACCCTCACCGTCACCTAAACCCTCACAATAAACCTAAAACTAACCCACACCCTAACCCTCCCCGTCACCCGAACCCTCATCCTCACCCTTACCCTCACCCTCACCCTAACCCTCAGCCTCACCCTAAACATCACCCTAATCCTAACCCTCAAACTAACCCTCACCCCCACCCTAATTGTCACCCTAACCCTAACCCTAATCCTTACCTAACCGAAAACCTCACCCTCACACTCACCCAAAACCTCACCCTCACCATAGCCCTCATCCTATATCTAAACCTCACCCTAACCCTAACCCTAAACCTGACCCTCACCCTCACACTAAACCTAACGATAACCCTAAACCTCAGCCTAAACCTAACCCTTACGCTTACCCTAAACCTAACCCTCACACTCACCATAAACGTCACCCTAAATCTAAACATAATCCTAACCCTAAACTTCACCCTTACCCTCACCATCATCCTCACCCTAACCCTAACCATAACTCTAACACTAACACTAAACTTTACTCTCACCCTAACCCTAACAATATCCCTAAATCTAACCCTAACCCTAATCCTAACACTAACCCTCAACCAATTCTCAACCTAACCCTAAAAGTCACCCTAACCCTAATCCTAACCCTATCACTCACCATCACCCTCACCCTCACCCTAACCCTCTCCCTCACCCTCACCCTCACCCTCAGCCTAAAATTAGCCCTAACACTAATCCTAAACCAAACTCTCAACCTCACCCTAACCCTAACCCTAAACCCAACCCACAAGTCACTGTCACCCTCACTGTCACCTTAACACTAACCTTCAACCTCACCCTCACCCTAAAACTCACCCTCAACCTAAGCAGTACACTCACCCTAACCCTCACCCTAAACCTAACCAGAACACTCATCTTAACACTAAACCTCACCTTAAACCTCACCCTAACCATAACCATAAAAATTAACCTCACCCTCACCCTAAGCCACACCCTAACCTGCAACTTTACACTAACCCTAACTCTAACCCTAACCCTACCCCTAACCCTAACCCTTAGCCTAAACCTAATCCTAACTCTAAACCTCACCCTCACCCTAACCCTAACCGTCACACTTACCCTACACCTAACCCTCAACCTCAAGCTAACCCTGACCCTCACCCTCACCCTAACCCACACTCTCATCCTAAACCTCACCCTAACTCTAACCCTAACCCACAAACTAACAGTCACCCTCACCCAAAACCTCTCATCACCCGAAACCTCAATCTCACTCCAACCCTCAGCCTCACCCTAAACATAACCCTAACACTAACCCTCACTCTAACCCTAACCCTAACCCTCACCCTAAACCTAACACTCAACCTAAAGCTCACACTCACCCTAATCTTCACCATAACCCTAACCCTAACCCTTACTTAACTGAAACCCTCACCCTCCCCCTCCCCCTCACCCTCACCCTAACCCTCACCCTAACCCTAACCCTCACCCTCACCCTCACCCTCACAGTAAACCTAACCCAAACCCTAACCCTAACCATAACCCTAATGCTAAACTAACCCTCACCCTAACCCTGACCCTAACCCTCAGCCTAACCCTAACCCTTACCCGTACCCTAAACCTAACCCTCACACTCACCCTAACCCTCACCCTAAACCTAAACCTAATCCTAACCCTAAACTTCACCCTCACCCTCACTGGCACCCTCCGCCTAACCCTAACCCTAATCCTAACCCTAACCCTAATCCTAACCCTAATCCTAACCCTAACCCTCAATCTAAAGCTAAACCTAACGCTAAAATTCACTCTAACCATAATCCTAACCCTAACACTCATCATCATCCACACCCTCACCGTAACCCTCATGCTCACCCTCACCATCACCCTCAGCCTAAACCTAATGCTAACCCTAATCCTAACCCTAACCCTCAATCTCACCCTAACCCTAACCCTAATCCTAAACCTCACTGTCACCGTCACCCAGACCGTCACCTTAACACTCACCCTCAACCTCACCCTCATCCTAAGCAGTACTCTCACCCTAACCCTCACCCAAACCCTAACCATAACCCTCATCCTAAATCTAACCCTCACCCTAACCATAACCATAACACTTAACCTCACCCTCACCCTAACCCCCACCCTAACATTCAACCTCAAACTAACCCTAACTCTAACCCTAACCCTAACCCTCACACTAACACTAACCCTCAACCTAACCCTAAACCTACCCCTCAACCTAACCCTCAGCCTAAACCTAACCCTAACCCTAAACCTCACCCTCACCCTAACTCTAACCCTCAACCTCACCCTAACCCTAACCCTTACCCTCAACCTAACCCTAAACCTACCCCTCAACCTAACCCTCATCCTAACCCTTACTTTCACCCTAACCCTCACCCTAACCCTAACCCTAACCCACAAACTAACCATCACCCTCACCTGAACTCTCACCCTCAACCGAACACTCAATCTCACCCCAACTCACAGCCTCACCCTAAACATCACCCTAACCCTAACCCTAACTCTAACCCTAACCCTAACCCTCAAACTAAACCTCAACCTCACCCTAATCCTCACACTAAACCTAACCCTATACCTTACCTAAACGAAACCCTCACCCTCACCCTCACTATCACCCTAACCCTCACCCTAACCCTAACCCTAACCCTCACCCTCACCCTCACAGTAACCCTAACCATAACCCTAACTCTCACCCTAACCGTAATGCTAACCTAACCCTCACCCTAACCCTCTCCCTAACGCTAATGCTAAACCTAACCCTTACCCACCCCCTAACCCTCACCCTAACCCTTACCATCAACCTAACCCTAACCCAAACCCTAACCCTCACAGTCACCCTAACCCTCACCGTCACCCTAACCCTCATCCTAACCCTAAACCTCAGCCACACCCAATCGCTCAACATCACCCGAACCCTACACTCACCCTAAACCCCACCCATACTCTAAACCTCAGTCTAAACCTAACCCTCATCAAAACCATAATGATAACCCTCACCCTAACACTAAACCTCACACAAACCCTCACCTTCAACCTATTCCTCACCCTAAAAATATCCCTAAACCTTACCTAACCGAAACACTTACTCTCACCCTCACCCCAAACCTCACCCTCATCCTAGCACTCACATTCAACCTCACCCTCACCCTCAGGCTAACCCTAAACCTAACCCTAAACCTAAACCTAAACCTCAAACTCACCCTCACCCTAACTCTAACCCTCACCCTAACCCTGACCCTCACCCTAACTCCAACCCTATCCCTAACCTTCAACCTAATACTAACCCTTACCCTTACCCTAACCCTAACCCTCACCCTAACCCTAACCCTATCCCTAATGCTATCCCTAACCCTCACCTTCACCCTAACCCTAACACTAACACTAAACCTAACTCTAATCCTCACCCTAACCCTTAACCTAAACCTCACCCTCACCCTAATGCTCACCCTAACACTCAATTTAACCCTAACTCTCACCCTAAACCTAACCCTTACCCTAAACCTTACCCTCACCTTAACACTAACCCTAACACTAACCCTAACCCTGACTCTTACCCTAAGCCTAACCTGAACTCTAACACTCACCTAACTCTAACGCTATCTCTAAACCTCATCCTCACCCTAAACCTCATCCTAACACCTACCCTCACCATAACCATAACCCTAACCCTAATCCTAATCCTCAACGCAACCCTAACCCTCACCCTCACCCTAACAATCACCGTAACCTTAACGCTCACCCTAACCCTAACCCTCACCCACACCCTAAAACTCACCCTCACCTAAACCCTCACACTCACCCTAACCTTACCCTAAACCCAACCTAACCCTAACCCTCACCCTAAACCTAACTCTAACCCTCACCCTCAAACTAACCCTAACGTTCACCTAAACCCTCACCCTAACCATCACCCTAACCCTTATCCTCAAACTAAACTTAACCCTAACCCTAAACTGCACATTAACGCTAAAACTCAACCTAACCCTAACCCTACACCTCAACCTAACCCTCACCCTAACCCTAACACTAACCCTCACTCTAAACCTAATCCTAGCCCTCACCTTCACCCTAACCCTCACCTACACCCTCACCCTCACCCTCAACATAACACTAAACCTAACCCTAAACCTAAATCTCACCCTAACCCTATACCTCACCCTCACCCTGACCCTCACCCTCAGCCTAACCCTAATCCTAACACTAACCCTCTCACTCACACTCACCCTAACTCTATCCCTAACCCTAAAGCTGATTTTCACACTAACCCCAATCATATCCCTAACCCTCAAACTTACCGTAACCCTCACCCTTAGCCTAACCCTAACCCTCACCCTAACCCTAATGCTATCCCTAAACCTCACCCTCACCCTAACCCTCACTCTAACCCTTACCCTCACCCTAACCCTCACCATAACCCTAACTCTAACACTAACACTAAACCTAACCCTAAACCTCACCCTCAACCTAACTGTCACCCTAAAACTTACCCTTAACCTAACGCTAATCCTAACCCTAACTCTAACCCTCAACCTCACCCTAAGTGTAACCTGAACCCTAAACCTCACCCTAACCCTCACCCTAACTCTAACGCTGTCCCTAAACCTCACCCTCACCCTCAACCTTATTCTAACCCTTGCACTCACCATATCATTACCCCTAACCCTAACCTTAATCCTCACCACAACCCTAACCCTCAACCTCACCCTAACCCTCACTGTCACCTTAACCCTCAAATTAACCCTCACCGTCAAACACACCCTAAAATTCCCTCTCACCTACAAGCTCACCCACACCATAAGCTTACCCTAAACCTCACCCTAAACCTAACCCTCACCCTAAACCTAACTCTAACCCTCATCCTCATACTAACCCTAACCCTCACCTTAACCCTCACCCTAACTCTGACCCTAAACCTAACGCTAACCCTAACCCTCACTCTCAACCTAAACCTCACCTTAACCCTTATCCTCACACTAACCCGAACCCTAACCCAAACTCTCACATTAACCCTAACACTCACGCTAACCCTAACCTTACCCCTCAGTCTACCCCTCACCCTAACCCTAACACTAACCCTCACCTTGACCCTAACCCTCACCCTAAAACATACCCTCACCATAACCCTAACCCTTAACCCAACCCTCAGCCAAACCCTCTTCCTAACCCTAAACCTAACACTCAAACTAAACCTAACCCTAACCCTAAACCTAAAACTCACCCTAAACATAACCCTCACCCTAACCATCAGCCTAACCCTAAACTTAACCCTAATCTGAACCCTAACCCTCACCATCAACCTAACTCTAACACTAACACTAACCCTGACCCTCACCCTAACCCCAACCCTCAGCCTAACCCTAATCCTCACCCTCACCCTAACCCTAGCACTAACCTTAAACCTCACCCTTACTCAGACGCTAACCCTAACCCTCACCCTCACCCTAAACCTTAACTGTAACCCTTACCTTCCCACGAACCCTAAACCTAGCCAACAGCCTAAACCTCATACTAAAACTAACCCTAACCCTAATCCTCACCCTAACCTTAACCATAACCATAACCCTATCCCTCAACCTCACCCTAAGCCTCACCCTCACCCTCAACCTAAACCTCAGCCTAACCCTAAACCTAACACTTATTCAAACCCTAACCTGCACCCTCACCCTAATTCTAATCCTAAGCCTAACCAAAATTCTCACCCTAACCCTAAACCTCACCCTGTGCCTGATCCTCACCCTAACCCTAACCCTAATCCTAAACCTAACCCTCACCCTCACCCTAACACTTACCCTCACCCTAACCCTAAGCCTAACCCTCATCTTAACCCTAACCCTAACCCTAACCCTCACCCTAACTTTAACCCTAACCCTATCCATCACCCAAACCCTAACCCTCACCCTCACCCTCAACCTCACCATCACCCTCATCCTAAAACTCACCCTCACCCCCAACCTAACCCTAACCATAACCCTAATCCTCACCCTCACCCTCACCCTCAACCTATTCCTTACCCTCATGCTAAGCCTAAGCCTAACCTGAACCCTAACCCTCACCCTAACTCTAACCATATCCGTAAACCTCACCCTCACCCTAAACCTCATCGTAACCCTTACTGTCACCGTAAACCTAAACATAACCCTAAACCTAATCCTAACCAAATCCGTAAAACTCACCCTCACCCTAACCCTCACCATCACCTTAAACCTCTCTCTAACACTAACCGCCACCCACACCCTAAAACTCACCAGAAGCCGAACCCTCACATTCACCCTAACCCTACCCTAAACCTCACCCTAACCCTAAACCTCACCCTAAACCTAACTCTAACCCTCACCCTCATACTAACCCTTGCCCTCACCTTAACCATCACCCTAACCCTAAAGCTCACCCTAACCCTCAGTCTCACCCTATCCCTCACCCTAACCGTAACCCTAACGCTCACCCTAATGCTCACCCTCACCCTAAAACTCACCCTCACCATAAACATCACCCTAACCCTAACCCTCACCCTAACCCTAACCTTAATCCTCACATAACCCTAACCTTCACATTAAATCTCACCCTCACCCTAATCCACACCCTAAACCTAACCCTAAGCCTTTACTAACATAAAACCCTCACCCTCACCCTGACCCTCAACCTAACCCTCACCCTCACCCAAGCCCTCACCCTAAAACTAACCCTAACCCTAACCCTCACCCTAAACCTCAACCCCAACTTCAGCCTAACCCTAACCCTAAACCTAATCCTAAACGTAACCCTAACCCTCACACTCACCCTCACCCTAACCCTAATCCCAACACTAACACTAAAGCTAACACTAGCACTCACCCCATCCGTAACACTAATCCTAACCGTAACCCTCACCCTAACCCTAAACCTAAACCTCACCCTAACGCTCACGCTAACACTTACCCTCACCCTCAACCTCAAACTAACACTAATCCTAACCCTAACCCTAACCCTCACCCTAACCATCACCCTAAATCTAACACTATGCCTCAGCTTGAACTTCACCCTAAACCTAACCGTAACCCCAATCCTCACAGTATAGCTAAACCTAACCCTCACCCTCACCCAAAACCTCCCCCTCACCGTATCCCTAATGCTAACAAATAACCCTCAACCTCAACGTAAACCTCACCCTAACCCTTACCCTCACCTTAACCCTATCCCTCACCTTCACCCTCAGCTTAACCCTAAACCTAACACTAATCCTCACACTAACCCTAACACTCATCCTAAACCTAACCGTACATGTCACCCTAACGCTAACTTTAACCTAACCCTAAATCACAACCTAACCCTAACACTAAGCCTCACCCTAAACCTAAGCCTAACCTTAACCCTCACATTACTCACCCTTACCCTTACCCTCCCCTGAACCCTAATCCTAACCCTCAGCCTAAACCTCATCCTAACCCTAACCCTAACCCTAACCCTCACCCTAACCTTACCCCTAACCCTAACACTAAACCTCACACTAACCCTAACCCTAAACCTAAACCTAACTGTAAACATCACTCTAACCCTAATTTTAACCTAACCCTATCCCTAACCCTCACCCTAACCCTTACCCTAACCCTAAACCTCAAATTCACCCTAAACCTCACCGTCACCCTAAACCTCACTCTAACCCTAAACCTCAGCCACACCCTAATCCTCACCGTAACCCTAACCCTAACCCTAATCCTAACCCTTACCCTCACCCTAACCCTAACCCTATCTCTAAATCTAAACCTCACCCTAACCCTAAACCTAACCCTATCCCTCACCCTAACCCTTAACCGCACCGTCACTCTAACCCTCACCCTAACCATAACCCTCATCCCATACCTAACCCTAACCCTAACCCTCACCCTAACACTAACCCTAACCGTAACCCTAACCCTCAACATAACCCTCAACCTCAAACTCACCCTAACCCTAACTGTAACCCTAACCCTCACCCTAATCATTACCTTAACCCTAATGCTATCCTTACCCCTCACCCTCACCCTAAATCTCACTCTAATCCTTACCCTCACCCTCACCCTAACCCTAACCCTAAAACTAAACCTCAACCTAACCCTCAAATTAACCCAAAACAAAACCTAACCCTCACCCTAACGCTCACCCTAACCCTCACCCTAACCCTAACACTCACCGTCACCCTAACCCTCAACCGAAAACTTTCTCTCACCCTAATCCTAACCCTAACCCTATGCCTAACCCTCACAATAACCCTACCCCTCACACTAACCCTAACCCTAAACCTCAGCCAAACCCTTTTCCTAACCTTAACCCTAATCCTCAACCTAACCCTAAAACTAAACCTTATTCTCACCCTAACCCTAAACCTCACCCTCACCTTCCCCCTCATCCTCAGCCTAACCCTAACCCTAACCCTAATCCTAACCTTAACCGTCACACTCACCCTAACCCTAACCCTAACCCTGATGCTATTCCTAACCCTCACCCTCAGCCTAACCCTCACTCTAATTCTTACTCTTACCCTAACCCTCACCCTTACCCTAAACCTAAACCTAACCCTCACCCTAACGGTCACCCTATCCCTCAACCTAAACCTAACGCTAACGCTAAATCTCAATTTCACCCTAATCCTCACACTAACCCTTTTCCCCACAGCAACCCTAACCCTAACCCGCACATTAACGCTTACATTCACCCTAACAGTAATCCTAACCTTCACCCTACCCCTCACCCTAACCCTAAACCTAACCCTCACACTATGCTAACCCTAACCCTCAACTTCACCCTAATCCTCACCTACACCCTCACGCTCACCCTTAGCCTAACCCTAACCCAAACCCTAAACCTGACCCTCACCCTAACCCTAAACCTCACCCTCACCCACACCCTCACCCTAACCCAAACCCTAACCCTCACAGTCACCCTAACCCTCACCGTCACCCTAACCCTCATCCTAACCCTAAACCTCAGCCACACCCAATCGCTCAACATCACCCGAACCCTACACTCACCCTAAACCCCACCCATACTCTAAACCTCAGTCTAAACCTAACCCTCATCAAAACCATAATGATAACCCTCACCCTAACACTAAACCTCACACAAACCCTCACCTTCAACCTATTCCTCACCCTAAAAATATCCCTAAACCTTACCTAACCGAAACACTTACTCTCACCCTCACCCCAAACCTCACCCTCATCCTAGCACTCACATTCAACCTCACCCTCACCCTCAGGCTAACCCTAAACCTAACCCTAAACCTAAACCTAAACCTCAAACTCACCCTCACCCTAACTCTAACCCTCACCCTAACCCTGACCCTCACCCTAACTCCAACCCTATCCCTAACCTTCAACCTAATACTAACCCTTACCCTTACCCTAACCCTAACCCTCACCCTAACCCTAACCCTATCCCTAATGCTATCCCTAACCCTCACCTTCACCCTAACCCTAACACTAACACTAAACCTAACTCTAATCCTCACCCTAACCCTTAACCTAAACCTCACCCTCACCCTAATGCTCACCCTAACACTCAATTTAACCCTAACTCTCACCCTAAACCTAACCCTTACCCTAAACCTTACCCTCACCTTAACACTAACCCTAACACTAACCCTAACCCTGACTCTTACCCTAAGCCTAACCTGAACTCTAACACTCACCTAACTCTAACGCTATCTCTAAACCTCATCCTCACCCTAAACCTCATCCTAACACCTACCCTCACCATAACCATAACCCTAACCCTAATCCTAATCCTCAACGCAACCCTAACCCTCACCCTCACCCTAACAATCACCGTAACCTTAACGCTCACCCTAACCCTAACCCTCACCCACACCCTAAAACTCACCCTCACCTAAACCCTCACACTCACCCTAACCTTACCCTAAACCCAACCTAACCCTAACCCTCACCCTAAACCTAACTCTAACCCTCACCCTCAAACTAACCCTAACGTTCACCTAAACCCTCACCCTAACCATCACCCTAACCCTTATCCTCAAACTAAACTTAACCCTAACCCTAAACTGCACATTAACGCTAAAACTCAACCTAACCCTAACCCTACACCTCAACCTAACCCTCACCCTAACCCTAACACTAACCCTCACTCTAAACCTAATCCTAGCCCTCACCTTCACCCTAACCCTCACCTACACCCTCACCCTCACCCTCAACATAACACTAAACCTAACCCTAAACCTAAATCTCACCCTAACCCTATACCTCACCCTCACCCTGACCCTCACCCTCAGCCTAACCCTAATCCTAACACTAACCCTCTCACTCACACTCACCCTAACTCTATCCCTAACCCTAAAGCTGATTTTCACACTAACCCCAATCATATCCCTAACCCTCAAACTTACCGTAACCCTCACCCTTAGCCTAACCCTAACCCTCACCCTAACCCTAATGCTATCCCTAAACCTCACCCTCACCCTAACCCTCACTCTAACCCTTACCCTCACCCTAACCCTCACCATAACCCTAACTCTAACACTAACACTAAACCTAACCCTAAACCTCACCCTCAACCTAAC
Organism: Dipodomys merriami; assembly: GCF_024711535.1. Lineage (NCBI taxonomy): Eukaryota > Metazoa > Chordata > Mammalia > Rodentia > Heteromyidae > Dipodomys > Dipodomys merriami. Next base: position 253,335 of record NW_027204760.1, read on the forward strand.
TGTCACCCTAAAACTTACCCTTAACCTAACGCTAATCCTAACCCTAACTCTAACCCTCAACCTCACCCTAAGTGTAACCTGAACCCTAAACCTCACCCTAACCCTCACCCTAACTCTAACGCTGTCCCTAAACCTCACCCTCACCCTCAACCTTATTCTAACCCTTGCACTCACCATATCATTACCCCTAACCCTAACCTTAATCCTCACCACAACCCTAACCCTCAACCTCACCCTAACCCTCACTGTCACCTTAACCCTCAAATTAACCCTCACCGTCAAACACACCCTAAAATTCCCTCTCACCTACAAGCTCACCCACACCATAAGCTTACCCTAAACCTCACCCTAAACCTAACCCTCACCCTAAACCTAACTCTAACCCTCATCCTCATACTAACCCTAACCCTCACCTTAACCCTCACCCTAACTCTGACCCTAAACCTAACGCTAACCCTAACCCTCACTCTCAACCTAAACCTCACCTTAACCCTTATCCTCACACTAACCCGAACCCTAACCCAAACTCTCACATTAACCCTAACACTCACGCTAACCCTAACCTTACCCCTCAGTCTACCCCTCACCCTAACCCTAACACTAACCCTCACCTTGACCCTAACCCTCACCCTAAAACATACCCTCACCATAACCCTAACCCTTAACCCAACCCTCAGCCAAACCCTCTTCCTAACCCTAAACCTAACACTCAAACTAAACCTAACCCTAACCCTAAACCTAAAACTCACCCTAAACATAACCCTCACCCTAACCATCAGCCTAACCCTAAACTTAACCCTAATCTGAACCCTAACCCTCACCATCAACCTAACTCTAACACTAACACTAACCCTGACCCTCACCCTAACCCCAACCCTCAGCCTAACCCTAATCCTCACCCTCACCCTAACCCTAGCACTAACCTTAAACCTCACCCTTACTCAGACGCTAACCCTAACCCTCACCCTCACCCTAAACCTTAACTGTAACCCTTACCTTCCCACGAACCCTAAACCTAGCCAACAGCCTAAACCTCATACTAAAACTAACCCTAACCCTAATCCTCACCCTAACCTTAACCATAACCATAACCCTATCCCTCAACCTCACCCTAAGCCTCACCCTCACCCTCAACCTAAACCTCAGCCTAACCCTAAACCTAACACTTATTCAAACCCTAACCTGCACCCTCACCCTAATTCTAATCCTAAGCCTAACCAAAATTCTCACCCTAACCCTAAACCTCACCCTGTGCCTGATCCTCACCCTAACCCTAACCCTAATCCTAAACCTAACCCTCACCCTCACCCTAACACTTACCCTCACCCTAACCCTAAGCCTAACCCTCATCTTAACCCTAACCCTAACCCTAACCCTCACCCTAACTTTAACCCTAACCCTATCCATCACCCAAACCCTAACCCTCACCCTCACCCTCAACCTCACCATCACCCTCATCCTAAAACTCACCCTCACCCCCAACCTAACCCTAACCATAACCCTAATCCTCACCCTCACCCTCACCCTCAACCTATTCCTTACCCTCATGCTAAGCCTAAGCCTAACCTGAACCCTAACCCTCACCCTAACTCTAACCATATCCGTAAACCTCACCCTCACCCTAAACCTCATCGTAACCCTTACTGTCACCGTAAACCTAAACATAACCCTAAACCTAATCCTAACCAAATCCGTAAAACTCACCCTCACCCTAACCCTCACCATCACCTTAAACCTCTCTCTAACACTAACCGCCACCCACACCCTAAAACTCACCAGAAGCCGAACCCTCACATTCACCCTAACCCTACCCTAAACCTCACCCTAACCCTAAACCTCACCCTAAACCTAACTCTAACCCTCACCCTCATACTAACCCTTGCCCTCACCTTAACCATCACCCTAACCCTAAAGCTCACCCTAACCCTCAGTCTCACCCTATCCCTCACCCTAACCGTAACCCTAACGCTCACCCTAATGCTCACCCTCACCCTAAAACTCACCCTCACCATAAACATCACCCTAACCCTAACCCTCACCCTAACCCTAACCTTAATCCTCACATAACCCTAACCTTCACATTAAATCTCACCCTCACCCTAATCCACACCCTAAACCTAACCCTAAGCCTTTACTAACATAAAACCCTCACCCTCACCCTGACCCTCAACCTAACCCTCACCCTCACCCAAGCCCTCACCCTAAAACTAACCCTAACCCTAACCCTTACCCTAAACCTCAACCCCAACTTCAGCCTAACCCTAACCCTAAACCTAATCCTAAACGTAACCCTAACCCTCACACTCACCCTCACCCTAACCCTAATCCCAACACTAACACTAAAGCTAACACTAGCACTCACCCCATCCGTAACACTAATCCTAACCGTAACCCTCACCCTAACCCTAAACCTAAACCTCACCCTAACGCTCACGCTAACACTTACCCTCACCCTCAACCTCAAACTAACACTAATCCTAACCCTAACCCTAACCCTCACCCTAACCATCACCCTAAATCTAACACTATGCCTCAGCTTGAACTTCACCCTAAACCTAACCGTAACCCCAATCCTCACAGTATAGCTAAACCTAACCCTCACCCTCACCCAAAACCTCCCCCTCACCGTATCCCTAATGCTAACAAATAACCCTCAACCTCAACGTAAACCTCACCCTAACCCTTACCCTCACCTTAACCCTATCCCTCACCTTCACCCTCAGCTTAACCCTAAACCTAACACTAATCCTCACACTAACCCTAACACTCATCCTAAACCTAACCGTACATGTCACCCTAACGCTAACTTTAACCTAACCCTAAATCACAACCTAACCCTAACACTAAGCCTCACCCTAAACCTAAGCCTAACCTTAACCCTCACATTACTCACCCTTACCCTTACCCTCCCCTGAACCCTAATCCTAACCCTCAGCCTAAACCTCATCCTAACCCTAACCCTAACCCTAACCCTCACCCTAACCTTACCCCTAACCCTAACACTAAACCTCACACTAACCCTAACCCTAAACCTAAACCTAACTGTAAACATCACTCTAACCCTAATTTTAACCTAACCCTATCCCTAACCCTCACCCTAACCCTTACCCTAACCCTAAACCTCAAATTCACCCTAAACCTCACCGTCACCCTAAACCTCACTCTAACCCTAAACCTCAGCCACACCCTAATCCTCACCGTAACCCTAACCCTAACCCTAATCCTAACCCTTACCCTCACCCTAACCCTAACCCTATCTCTAAATCTAAACCTCACCCTAACCCTAAACCTAACCCTATCCCTCACCCTAACCCTTAACCGCACCGTCACTCTAACCCTCACCCTAACCATAACCCTCATCCCATACCTAACCCTAACCCTAACCCTCACCCTAACACTAACCCTAACCGTAACCCTAACCCTCAACATAACCCTCAACCTCAAACTCACCCTAACCCTAACTGTAACCCTAACCCTCACCCTAATCATTACCTTAACCCTAATGCTATCCTTACCCCTCACCCTCACCCTAAATCTCACTCTAATCCTTACCCTCACCCTCACCCTAACCCTAACCCTAAAACTAAACCTCAACCTAACCCTCAAATTAACCCAAAACAAAACCTAACCCTCACCCTAACGCTCACCCTAACCCTCACCCTAACCCTAACACTCACCGTCACCCTAACCCTCAACCGAAAACTTTCTCTCACCCTAATCCTAACCCTAACCCTATGCCTAACCCTCACAATAACCCTACCCCTCACACTAACCCTAACCCTAAACCTCAGCCAAACCCTTTTCCTAACCTTAACCCTAATCCTCAACCTAACCCTAAAACTAAACCTTATTCTCACCCTAACCCTAAACCTCACCCTCACCTTCCCCCTCATCCTCAGCCTAACCCTAACCCTAACCCTAATCCTAACCTTAACCGTCACACTCACCCTAACCCTAACCCTAACCCTGATGCTATTCCTAACCCTCACCCTCAGCCTAACCCTCACTCTAATTCTTACTCTTACCCTAACCCTCACCCTTACCCTAAACCTAAACCTAACCCTCACCCTAACGGTCACCCTATCCCTCAACCTAAACCTAACGCTAACGCTAAATCTCAATTTCACCCTAATCCTCACACTAACCCTTTTCCCCACAGCAACCCTAACCCTAACCCGCACATTAACGCTTACATTCACCCTAACAGTAATCCTAACCTTCACCCTACCCCTCACCCTAACCCTAAACCTAACCCTCACACTATGCTAACCCTAACCCTCAACTTCACCCTAATCCTCACCTACACCCTCACGCTCACCCTTAGCCTAACCCTAACCCAAACCCTAAACCTGACCCTCACCCTAACCCTAAACCTCACCCTCACCCACACCCTCACCCTAAGCCTAACCCTAACCCAAACCTAATCCTAACCCTAACCCTCACACTCCCCCTCACCCTAACTCTAACCCGAATCCTAACGCTGACTTTCACCCTAACACGAACCCTATCCCTAACCCTCAACCTAACCCTAACCCTCACACTAACCCTAATCCTAAACCTCACCTTAACCCTAACCCTAACCCTAATTCTAATCCTCAACCTCAACCTAACCCTAACGTGAACCCCAACCCTCACCCTAACAGTAACGCTGTCCCTAAACCGCACCCTCACCCTAGACCTCATCCTAACCCTGACCCTCACCATAAACCTAACCCTAACCATAACCATAATCCTATCTCAACCCTAACCCTCACCCTCACCCTCACCCTCACCATCACCTTAACCCTATCCCTAAACCTAACTGTCACCCACACCCTAAAACTCACCCTCAACCGAACCCTCACCATCAACATAACCTTACCCTAAACCTCACCCTAATCCTAACCCTCATCCTAAACCTAAATCTAACACTCAACCTCATACTAAACCTAACCCTCACCTTAACCCTCACCCTAACCCTCACCCTAACCCTAAAGCTAACCATAACAATCAATCTCACCCTAACCCTCACCCTAAACCTTATCCTCACACTAACCCTAAATCTAACCCTAACCCTCACATTAACCCTAATCCTCACCCTAACCCTAACCCTACCGCTCACCTTAGCACTCACCCTAACCATAACCTTAAACCTCACCTTCACCCTAACCCTCACCCTAACACTCATCCTCACCCTAAACATCACCCTAAACCTAACACTCACCCTAACCTTAACCCTAATCCTCACCCTAACCCTAACCCTCACCTTAAATCTCACTCTCAACCTGATCCTCACCCTAACACTAACCCTAAGCCTTTCCTAACCAAAAACCTCATCCTCACCCTAACCCTCACAGTAACCCTCAACCTCAACCTATCCCTCACCCTAAAACTAACCATAAACCTAACCCTCACCCTCAACCTCGCCCCCACCCTCAACCTATACCTACCCTTAACACTAACCCTCACCCTAACCCTAACCCTAATGCTAACTCTAAACCTCAAACTCACCCTAACCCTCACCCTAACCCTTACCCTCAACCTCAATCTTAACCTAACCGTAACACTAACCCTAACCCTCACCGTAACCCTCACCCTAACACTCACACTAACCCTAACCCTCACTCTCACCCTAACCCTCACCCTCACTCTTACCCTCACCTTAACACCCTAACCCTAACCTTCACACTAACCCTCACACTAAACCTAACCCTCACCCTAATCCTAAACTTAACCCTAGACCTCAACCTCACCCTAGTCCTCACCCTAAACCTAAACCTAAAACTAACCATAACCCTAAAACTAAACCTAACTCTCACCCTCACCCTCGACCTCACCATCACCCTCACACTAACCCTCACACTCACCCTCACCCTAACCCTAACCATAACCCTAACCCTCACCCTAAACCTAACTCTGACCCTCACCCTCACCATAAGCCTAACCCTAAACCTAAGCCTAGTCCAAAACTTAACCCTCACCCTCACCCTCAACCTAAATCTATACCTCACCCTAACACTAACCCTAAAACTAGCCCTCAACCTAACCATTAACCTCACCTTCACTCTAACCCTCACCCTAACGCTAACCCTCACCCTAACCCTAAACCTTAGCCTCACCCTCACCCTCACCCTAACCCTAACGCTCACCCTAACCCTAAACCTAAACCTAACCCTACACCTCAACATAACCCTCAACCACACCCTAACCCTAACGGTAACCGTAACCCTCAACCTAACCCTAACCCTAACCCTAATATTATCCTTAACCCTCACCCTCACCATAAATCTCACTCTAACCCTTATCCTCACCCTAACACTAACCCTAACTCTAAAACTAAACCTCAACCTAACCCTCACCTTAACCCTAAACCTAAACCTAACCCTCACCCTAATGCTCATCCTAAACCTAACACTCATCATCAACCTAACCCTCAACCTAAAACTTTCCCTCACTCTAATCCTAACCATAACCCTAAGACTAACCCTCACACTAACCCTATCCCTCACCCTAACCCTAACCCTAACCTCAGCCAAACCCTCTTCCTAACCCTAACCCTAACCCTCACCCTAACCCTAACCTTAAACCTAATTCTCACAATAACCATAAACCTCACCCTCACCCTCACCCTCACCCTCAGCCTAACCCTAACCCTAACACAAATCCTAACCCGAACCCTCACACTCACCCTCACCGTAACTCTAACCCTAACTGTAATCCTGACCCTCACCCTAACCCCAACCTTATATCTAACCCTCAACCTAACTCTAACCCTCACCCTAAACCTTACCGTAACCCTCACCCTAACCCTAACCCTAATGATATCCCTAACCCTCACCCTCACCCTTACCCTCATTCTAACTCTTACCCTCACCCTAACCCTCAGCCTAACCCTAAACCTAAACCTAACCCTAACCCTAACGCTCACCATATCCCTCAACCTAACCCTAACGCTAACCCTAACCGTCACTCTCACCGTAATCCTCACACTAACACTTATCCTCACAGTAACCCTAACCCTGAACCAAACGCGCACATTAAGGATAACCCTCAACTTAAGCCTAACCCCACCCTTCACCCTACCCCTCACCCTAACCCTAACCCTAACCCTAACCTGCACTGTCTCCCTAACCCTCACCTACACCCTCACCCTCACCGTCATCATAACCCTAACATTAACCCTAACCCTCAGCCTAACCCTAACCCTAACACAAATCCTAACCCGAACCCTCACACTCACCCTCACCGTAACTCTAACCCTAACTGTAATCCTGACCCTCACCCTAACCCCAACCTTATATCTAACCCTCACCCTAACCCTAAACCTCACCCTCACGCACACCCTCACCATCAGCCTAAACCAAACCTAAACCTAATCCTAACCCTAACCCTCACACTCCCGCTCAACCTAACTCTACCCCTAACCCTAACGCTGACTTTCACCCTAACACCAACCCTATCCCTAACACTCATCCTAACCCTAACCCTCAACCTAAACCTAACCCTAAACCTCACCCTAACCCTAACCCTAACCCTAAGGCTAACCCTAACCCTCACCATCACCCTACCCCTCATCTAACCCTTACCCTCACCGTAACCCTCCCCCTAACCCTCACCCTAACCTTAACCCTCAACATAACCTTAACCCTAACCCTAACCCGAATCCTAACCCTAACCCTAACTCTATCCTTCACCCTCAACCTAACCCTAACCTGAACCCTAACCCTCACCCTAACCCTGACGTAAACTCTAAAGCTGTCCCTAAACCTCACTCTGACCGTAATCCTCATTATAACCCTTAACCTCACCATAACCCTAACCCTAACCCTAACCCTAATCCTACCGCAAACCTAACCTTTACCCTCACCCTAACTGTCACTGTCACCTTTACCCTCACCCTAACCCTAACCATCACCCACACCCTAAAACTCACCCTTACCCGAACCGTCACCCTCACCATAACCTTACCCTATACCTCACCCTAAATGTAACCCTCACCCTAAAATTAACTCTAACACTCACCCTCATACTAACCTTAACCCTCACCTTAACCCTCACCCTAACCCTGACCCTAACACTAACGCTAACCCTAACCCTCAATCTCACCCTAACCCTCACCCTAACCCTTATCCTCACACTAACCCTAACCCTAAACCTAACCCTCACATTAAACCTAACACTCACCCTAACCCTAACACTACTCCTCACACTCACGCTCACCCTAACCATAACCATAAAACTAACCCACACACTAATCCTAAACATCACCCTCACCCTCACCATGACCCTCACCCTAACCCTCACCCTCACCCTCACCCTAACCCTCACCATAACCCTAACCCTCACCCTAAACCTAACTCTGACCCTCCCCCTCAACCTCACCCTAAGCCTAACCCTACACCTAAGCCTAATTCTGAACCTAACACTCACCCTCACCCTCACCCAAACCTAAAACAGCCTAACCCTAAGCCTAACCCTAGCTCTCACCTAACCCTTACACTCACTGTCACTCTAAACCTAATCCTCAACCTAAACCTAACCCCCACCCTAACCCTAAACCTCACCCTCACTTTCACCCTAAGCCTAACCCTACCCCTCACCCTAACACTCACCCTAACCTTAATCCTCACCGTAATCCTAAACTTAACCCTAGACCTCAGCCTCACACTAACCCTAAGCCTAAAACAAAACATAACCCTAACCTAACTCTCAACCTCACCCTCATCCTCATCATCACCCTCACCCTAACCTTCACCCTCACCCTCACCCTAACCCTAACCATAACCCTAACCCTCACCCTAAACCTGACTCTGACCCTCCACCTCACCCTCATCCTAAGCCTAACCCTAAACCTAAGCCTAATCCTAAACCTAACCCTCACCCTCAACCCCACCCTAAACCTAAACCTCACCCTACACCTCAAGATAAGCCTCACCCTCAACCTAATTTAACGGTAACCTAACCCTCAGCCTAACCCTATACCTAACCCTCACCCTCACCTTAACTATAACCCTCACCCTAACCCTATCCCTAACCGTAACCCTAAACCTCACCATAACCCTAACCCTAACACTAATGCTATCGTTAACCCTGACCTTCACCCTAAATCTCACTCTAACCCTTACCCTCACCCAAACACTAACCCTAACCATAAAACTAAACCTCACCCTAACCCTCACCCTAATCCTCACCCTCTCCCTAACGCTCAGCCTAATCCTAACACTCACCGTCACCCTAACCCTCACCCTAAACCTTTCCTTCACCCTAAATATAACCCTAACCCTAACCCTCACACTAACCCTATCCCTCACCCTAACCCTAACCGTAACCCTCAGCCAAACCCTCTTCCTAACCCTAACCCTAACCCTAACTCTAACCCTCACCCACACCCTAAGGCTAAACTGAACCCTAACCCTCACCCTCACCCTTACCCTAACTCTATCGCAATCCCTAAACCTCACCCTCACCCTAAACCCCATCCTAACCCTTACCCTGACCATAACCTTATCCATAACCCTAACCGTAATCCTCACCGCAAACCTAACCCTCAACCTCACCCTAAACCTCACCGTCACCTTTCCCCTCACCCTTACCCTAACAGTCACCCACACCCTAAAATTCACCCTCACCAGAACCCTCACATTCACCCGAAACTTACCCTAGTCCTCACCCTAACCCTTCCCCTCACCGTCACTCTAACCCTCATATTAACCCTAATTCTCACCCTAACCCTAACCCTCACCCTCACCCTTACCCTCACCCTAACCCTATAACTAACCCTCACCCTAACCCTAAACCTAACCCTAACCCTACACCTCAACATAACCCTCAACCTCAACCTAATCCGAAAGGTAACTCTAACCCTCACCCTAACTCTAACCCTAAAACTAAAGCTATCCCTAACCTACACCCTCACCCTAACACTCACTCTAACCCTTACCCACACCCTAACCCTAACTGTCATCCTAAACCTAAACCTCACCCTAACCCTAACCCTCACCCTAAACCTAAGTCTAACGCTCACCCTCATACTAAACCTAACCCTCAACTTAAACCTCACCCTAACCCTCACCCTAACCTTAAAGCTAACCCTAAATCTCACACTCAAACTAACCCCCACCCTAAACCTTACCCTCACACTAACCCTAAAACTAACCCTAAACCTCACACTAAACCTAACCCTCACCCGAACCAAAACCCTAAACCTAACCCTACCTCTCAACATAAACCTCACCCTCAATCTCACCCTAACCCTAACCGTAAAACTAACCGTTCCCCTAACTCTAACCTAAACCCTAATCCTACTCCTAAACCTCACCCTCACCCTAACCCTCACTCTAACCCTTACCCTCACCCTAACCCGAAACCTAACTCTAACTCTAACTCTAACCCTGAAACTAAACCTCATCCTAACCCTCACCCTAACCCTAAACCTAACCCTAACAATCACCCTAACGCTCACCCAAAACCTAACCCTAACCCTAACACTACAGTCACCCTAACACTGACCCTAAACCTTTCCCTTACCCTAATCCTAATCCTAAAACTAATCCTAAACCTTACTCTAACCCTAACCCTCACCCTAAACGTAACCCTCAGCCAAACCCTCTTCCTAATCCTAACCCTAACCCTCAACCTAACCCTAAATCTAACCCTCAACCTATCCCTTACCCCAAACCTGAAACTCACCCTCACCCTCACACTCACCCTCACCTTCACCCTAAATCTAACCCTAACCCTAACCCTCACCCTGACCCTAACTCCAACCCTATACCTAACCCTCAAACTAACACTAACCCTCACCCTTACCCTAACCCAACCCTCACCCTAACGCTAACCCTAACCCTAATGCTATCCCTAAACCTCACCCTCGCCCTAACCGTAGCACTAACACGAAACCTTACCTTAACCCTCACCCTCACCCTACCCCTACCCCTCACCATACCCCTCATCCTAACCCTAACCCTAACCCTCACCCAAACCCTAACCTTCACCTTCACCCTAAACCTCACGTACACTCTCGCCCTCACCCTCAGCCTAACCCTAAAACTAACCCTAAATCTAACCCTCACCCTAACCCTAAACTTCACCCTCACCCTCACACTTACCCTCAGCATAACCCAAACACTAGCCCTAATCCTAACCCTAAACCTCACACTCACCCTCGCCCTAACTCTAACCCAAACCCTAAAGCTGACTTTCACACTAACCCCAACCCTATCCCTAACCCTCATCCTAACCCTAACCCTCACTCTAACCCTCACCCTAACCCTCACCCTATCCCTAACCCTAACCCTAAACCTCACCCTAACATTCACCCTCACCCTAACAATAATGCTAACCCTAACCCTCAACCTTACCCTTACCCTCGCCCTATCCCTTACCCTGACCATAACACTATACCTCACCCTCACCTAACCCTCATGCTAAACCTTAGGCTCACCCTAGTCCTCACCTAACCCCAACCCTAACCCTAACTTTAACTCTCAACCTAACCCCCACCCTAACCTTAATCCTAACCCTCAGGCTAACCCTAACCCTCATTCTCACCCTATCCCTCACCCTAACCCTTATACTCACACTAACACTAATCCTAACCATAACCCTAATCCTCAGCTTAACCCTAAGTGTAAACCTCACACTAAACCTAACCCTAACCCTAATCCTCACACTAACCATAACCCTAACCCTATCCCAATCCTTCTCCCTAAACCTCGCCCTTATTCGAACCCTATCCCTAACTCACATGCTAATGCTACCCCTAACCAGAACCCACACCCTTACCCTAACACTCACAGACACCCTAACTCTCACCCTTACCATCACCCTCACCCTAACTTTAAAAATAATCCAAACCCTCACACTAACCCTAACCCTCACCTTCACCCTCACCCTCACACTCACCCTCAACCTAACCCTAACCCTAAAAATAACAATAACCCTAACACTCACCCTCACATTCACCCTTACCCTAACCCTAACCCTAACACTAACCATAACCCTCACCCTCACCCTAACCCTAACTCTAACCTAACACTCACCGTAACCCTCACACTAACACTCACGATAATCCTAACCCTCACTATCACCCTAACCCTCACCCTAATACTTACCTTCACCCTAACCCTAACCCTAACCCTCACACTAAACCCAACCCTCACTGCAACTCTACCCCTAAACCTAACCCTAATCCTACACCTAACCCTCACACTTACCCTGACCCTAAGCCTAACCCGAACCCTCACCTTGACCCTAAACCTCACCCTCAAACTTAACATCACACTAACCCTAACCCTCACCCTAAACCTAACATTAACCCTCTCCTAAACCTAACCCTCATCCTAACCTAAACCTAACCCTAAACCTCACCTTCACTCTAGCTCTCATTCTAACCGTAATCCTAACAAAAAACCTATACCTAACCCTAAAGCTCAAACTAACAGTAACGCTAACACTCACCCTCACCCTAACCCTAACCCTAACTCTAACCTAACACTCACCCTAACCCTCACACTAACAGTCACGATAATCCTAACCCTCACTATCACCCTAACCCTCACCCTAATACTTACCTTCACCCTAAACCTAACCCTAAGCCTCACACTAATCCTAACCCTAAACTTCACCCTAACCCTCACCCTCACCCTCACCCTAAACATTACCCTAAGTCTCACCCTCACCCTAACCCTCACCCTAAACCTTAACCTCATCCTAACCGTAACCCTAACCTTGATCCTCACACTAACCCTAAAATTACCAATAACCCTAACCCTTAAAGTAAACCTAAACCTCACCCTAACCCTAACCCTAACCCTCACCCTAACCCTCACCATCACCATCACCCTCAACCTAACCCTCACCCTCATCCTCAACCTAACCCTCACCCTCAACCTAAACATCACCCTAACCTTAACCCTCACCCTCATCCTAACCCTAACCCTAACCCTAACCCTCACCCTAAACTTACCCTAACCCTAACGATAATCCTAACCCTCACCCTTAACCTAAACCTCACCCTAACCCTTATCCTCACACTAACCCTAACTCTAACACTAACCCTAACCCTCACACTAACCCTAACCCTCCCGCTAACCCTAACAATACCCCTCACCCTAACCCTCACCCTGACCCTCACTCTAAATCTAACCCTCAACCTAAACTGAAACCGAACCCTCACAATTACCCTAATGCTCACCATCACCCTAAAGCTCAACCTAACCCTAACCCGAACCCACACACTAACCCTCACCCAAATCCTAACCCCAACCCTCACCCTTACCATAACACTCACACTAACCCTCAATGTCAACCTAATCCTCACCCTAAAAATAACGCTAACCATTACCTAACAGAAATCATCACCATCACCTTCACCCTAATCCTCACCCTCACCCTAAACCTAAACCTCAACCTAACCCTCTCCTTAACCCTAACGCTAACGCTAACCCTCACCCTCACCCTAACCCTCAACCTAATCCTATCTCAACACCTCACAATAAATCTCACGCTAACCCTAACACTAACCCTAACCCTCACCATAACCCTAAACTTAAACCTAACCCTCAAGCACACCCTAACCCTCAATTCACCCGAACCCTCACTCGAACCCTAACACTCATCCTCAACCTAAACCTCACTGTCACAATAAATATCACCCTCAACATCACCCTCACCCTCACCCTAACCCTAATCCTAAATCTATCCCTCACCATCACCCTAACCCTAACCCTAAACCTAACCTTCAACCTCACCCTAAACATTACCCTAAACCTAACCCTCATCCTAAACCTAACACTCACCCTAAGCCTAACCCTCACACTAACAATAAACCTAACCCTCACCCACACCCTCACCCTCACCCTAACCTTAACCATAACCTTAATCTTAACACTAACCCTCAACCTCAACCTAACCCTAACCCTAACCCTAATCCTAACCCTAACACTCATCTTCACCTTAAAACTTACCCTAACACTTACCCTCACCATAACCCAAACCCTAACCCTTACCCTAATCCTCACCCTATCCCTAATCCTAGCCTATTCCCTAACCCTCACCATCAACCGAACCCTCATCCTCACCCTAACACTCACACTAACCATAACCATAAAGCTAAACCTAAACCTAACCCTCAACCTCACCCTCATACTAACCCTAACCCTAAACCTAACCCTCACCCTCAACCTCACCCTAACACTCATCCTTAGCATAAACATAACCCTAACCCTCACCCTCACCCTAAAACTAACCCTAACTCTCACCCTACACCTTCCTCTCACCCTAACCCTCACCATAACCCTTATCCTCACACTAACACTAATGCTCACCCTATCCCTAACCCTAACGCTCAAACTAACCCTCACCCTCACCCTAACTCTAATGCTAACCGTAATTCTCATCCTCACCCTAACCCTCACCCTATCCCTTACAATCACCCTAACCATCACCCTCACCCTAACCCTCGCCCTTACCCTTACCCTCAAACTAACCCTATCCCTATCCTTAACCCTAAACCTAACCATAACCCTAACCTGCAAACTAAACCTAATCCTAACCCTAACGCTCACCCTAACACTCACCCTCACGCTCAACCTAATCCTAACCCTAACCCTAATCTTAACACTAAACCTCACCCTCACCCTAACCCTAACCCTCACTCTAACCCTTATCCTCACACTAACCCTAAAGCTCACCCTATACCTAAACCTAACCCTAACGCTTACCCTAACCCTCACCCTCACCCTTACTCTAATGCTAACCCTAACTCTCACCATCACCCTAACACACACCCTAAACCTAAAATTCTCCCTCAACCTAAACCTCACCCCAACACTTACCCTCACCCTAACTCCCAAACTAAACCTAATACTAAGCCTAATATTCACCCTAACCCTCACTTTCACCCTCACACTTACCCTAACCCTAACCCTCATCTTAACCCTAAACCTCACCCTCAACCTGACCCTCACCCTTACCCTTACCCCTACACTAACCCTATCCCTAACAATAACCCTAACCCTAATTCTCACCAGAACACTCACCCTCACTCTAACCCTCACACTCACACTAAACATCACCCTAACCCTAACACTCACCCTAACCCTAACCATAACCCTCACCTTTACCCTAACCCTAATTATAACCCTAACCCTCACACTAACCCTAACCATAACCCTCACCCTCACACTCACCCTAACCCTTACCCTCACGCTCACCCTAATCCTAACCCTAACCCTAACCTTAACCCACACCCTCACCTTAATCCTCACCCTAACACTAACCCTAACACTTACCTGACTGAAAACCTCACCCTCAACCTCACCCTCACCCTAACCCTCACCCTCAACCTAGCCCTCACCTTAACAATAACCCTAACCCTAACCCTAACACTCATCCTAACCCTAACCCTCACCCTCACCCTAACACTTACCCACATCCTAAACCTCACCCTAACCCTACCCCTTCCACTCTCCCTAAGCCTCACCCTAACCCTAACCCTAACCCTAATCCTAACCCACCCCTAAACCTCACCCGAACCCGACCCCAACCCTCACCAGAACCCTCATCCTCACCCTAAGCCTCACCCTACCCTGAACATCACCCATAACCTAACACACACCCTAATCCCAACATTAAACCCTAAACATCATCCACAACCTAAACCTCACCCTAACCCTAAAACTAACCCTAACCCTAACCATAACCTTCACACTAAATGTAACCCTCACCCTAACCCTAAACCTAACCCTAAGCTTCACTCTCACACTGAGCTTCAACCTCAGCCCAACCCACACCCTAACCCTATTCCTAATCCTAACCCTCACCCTCAACCTCACCCTAAACCTAACCCAAACCGTAACCCTCACACTCACCCTCACCCTATACATCAAACAAACCCTAACCCTCACCCTCACCCTGACCCTAACCCGCACCCTAAACCTAACCTCAGCTTAACCCTCACCCTCACCCTAATCCTCACCCAAAACCTAACCCTTACCTAACCGAAACCCTCACTGTCACCCTAAACCTCACCTTCACCCTCACCCTCACCCTCACCCTAACCCTAATCCAAACAATAATCCTAACCTAACCCTAACCCTAAAATTCACCCTAAACCTAATCTTAACCCTAAACCTCAACCTCACCCTCACCATCACACTAACACTCCCCCTAACCCTAACCCTAACCCTCACACTTACTTTCAACCTCACCCTCAGCCTAACACTAACCCTAAACTTAATCCTAACCCTAAACCTCACACTAATCCTAACGCTAACTCTAAGCCTCACCCTCAGCCTCACACTCACCCGCACCCTCAACCTAACCCTCACCCTCCCCCCACCTTCACACTAACCCTAAACCTCACACTAAACATCAACCTACCCCAAACCCTCACCCTAAACCTTACCCTCACACTAACCACAACCCTAACCTTAAACCTCACGCTAACCCTATCCCTAACCCTAACCCTGACCCTAACCCTAAACCTAAAGCTGACGTTCACACTAAACCCTACACTAACCCTAACCCTAACCATAACCATAAACCTAACCCTAACCCTCACCCTAACACTCACCGTAAACCTAAACGTAACCCTCATCCTAACCGTAAACCTCACCCTAAACCTCAACGTAAATTTTGCCCTCAATCTAACCCAAACACTACCCTAAGCCTAACACTCACACTAACACTAAGCCTAACCCACATCCTAACCCTAACCCTAACTGAAACCCTCACCCTCACCCTAACCCTCCCTAACCCTAACCCTCACCATAACCCTTAACTTAACCCTAACACTCACCATAACCCTAACCCTAACGCTAACACTAATCCTCACACTAAACCTAACCCTAACCCTCAGCGTAACCCTCATCCTAACCCTAACCCTAACCGTAATCCTCACCCTCACCTTAACACTAACCCTAACCCTAACCCTCACAATAACCCTAACCCTAACACAAACCCTAACCCTCAAACTAACCCTAACCCTAACCCTCAGCCTAAACCTCATCCTAAACCTAACCCTTACCCTAAACCTTACCCTCAACCTAATCCTATCCCTAAAAATAAACCTAAACCAAACTCTCACCCGAACACTCACCCTCACCCTAAACATCACCCTCACACTAAAAATTGCCCTAACACTAAAACTCACCGTAACCCTAACCAGAACCCTCACTAGAACCCTAACACTAACACTAACCCTAACCCTAACCCTCACCCTCACCCTCACCCTCACCCTAACCCTAACCCTCATCCTAACACTATCCCTCACCCTAACCCTAACACTAAAACTCACCCTCAACCTCACCTTAACCCTAAACCTAACCCTAACCCTCATCCTTACACTAACCCTAAACCTAATGCTAACCCTAAAATTCAAAATCACACTAACCCTCACCCTAAACTTTACCGACACCCTAACCCTAACCCTAACCCTCACACTAAACCGAACCCTCAAATTAACTCTAACCCTACGCCTTAGCCTAACACTCACCCTAAACCTAACCCAACCCTAATCCACACCCTATCATTAACCTTAATCCAAACCCTCACCCTAACCCTCACATTCACCCTAACCCTAAAGCTAACCCTGACCCTCACACTCACCCTAACCCTAACCCTAACCTTTACCCTGACCCTAAACCTAACCCTCACCCTAACACTTACCCACACCCTAAACCTAACCCTAACCCTAACCCTCACCCTCACCGTAACAATAACCCTAACCATCACCCTCGCCCTAACCCTCACCCCAAACTTTACCCTCACCCTAAACTTTATCCTAACCCTAAACCTAACCCTCACACTAACCCTAACCCTAACCCTCAGCCTATAAATAATCCTAACCCTAATCCTAACCCTAAACCTAACCCTAACCCTAAACCTAACCCTCACACTAACCCTAACCCTAACCCTCAGCCTAAGCCTCACCGTAACCCTAACCATAACCCTAACCCTTACCCTCACCCTCACCCACACCATAACCCTAACCCTCACCCTCACACTAACCCTCAACCTAAACTTTATCCTCAAACTAACCCAAACCCTAAGCCTAAACCTAACACTCACACTAACCCTAACCCTAACCATCAGCCTAACCCTTATCCTAACCCTAAACCTAAACCTAACCCTCACCCTAACCCTAACCATAACCCTAATACTAACACTAACCCTCACCCTAATCCTCACACTCACCCAAACCTCACCCTAAACCTACCCCTACCCCTCTCCATAACCCTAACCCTAACCCTAACCCTCAAAGTAACCCTAACTCTACCCCTAACCCACACCCTAACATTAACCCTAAACCTAACACTAACCCTCACGCTAACCCTAACCCTCACCCACACCCTAACGCTTACCTTCACCCTCACCCGAACCCTCACCTGAACACTCATCCTCATCCTAAACCTAACCCTCACCCTAAACATCACCCAAACCCTAACCCAAACAATACCCCTAACCATATCCCTAACACTCACCCTCACCCTCACTCACACCTTAAACCTTACCCTCAACTTAACCCTAACCATTAACCTAGCCATAACGCTCACACTAACCGTAACCCTCACCCTCACCCTAACCCTAACCCTAACTATCCCCCTCACCCTGACCGTCACCCTCAGCCTAAACCTAACCCTAACCCTATTCCTAATCCTAACCCTCACCCTCAACCTCACCCTCACCCTAAAACTAAACCTAAACCTAACCCTCACCCACACCGTCACCCTCACCCTGAACTTAAACCTAACCCTAACCCTCACCCACACCCTCACCCTCACCCTCACCCTAACCCTAACACTCACCTTAACCCTCATCCTCACCCTAAACATCACCCTAAACCTAACCCTCACCTTAACCCTAACCCTATCCCTCAACCTAAACCTAAGCTCAGCTTATCCCTCACCCTCACCCTAATCCTATCCCTCACCCTAACCCATACCTAACCGAAACCCTCACCCTCACCGTAACCATCACCCGTACCCTAGCCCTCACCCTAAACCTAACCCTAATCCAAAATCTCAAGCTCAACCTCCCCTTCCCCTTCAACCTTACCCTAAACCTAACCTTAATCCTAACCCTAACACGCAACACCACCCTAACCCTAACCCTAACCCTAACCCTAACACTAACACTAACCCTCACCTGAACCCTCACCCTAACCCTAAACCTAACCCTAACAATAACCCTAACCCTAGCCCTAACCATAACCCTAACCCTAAAACTCACCCTAATTCTAATCCTAACCCTAACCCTCACCTTCACCCTCATCCTAACCCTCACCCTCACCTTGACCCTCACCATCACACTAACCATCAAACTAACCCTAACCCTCACCCTAAATCTAAACCTAACCTAAATCCTCACCCTATCCTTACACATAACCCAAACCATCACCACAACCCTCACACTCACCTAACCCTAATGCTAAACCTAACCCTCAACCTCACCCTAAACCTCACCCTAAACTTACCTTCGTCCTAACCCTAACCCTCAACCTCAAACTAACCCTCACCTAACACTTACCCATACCCTAAACCTCACCTTAACCCTAACGCTAACCCTCACCCTAACCTTAACCCTAACCCTAAACCTCACCCTCTCCCTAACACTCAACCTGAATTTTATCCTCATCCTAAACCTAATGCTAAACCTTACCCTAACCCTCACACTAACCCTAACCCTAACCCTCAAACTAACCCTCATCCTAACCCTCATCCTAACCCTAACCCTCACCCTGCCCTAAACCTAACCCTCAACCTAACCCTAACCGACACCCACACCCTCCCCATCACCCTCAGCCTAATCGTTATCCTAACCCTAATCCTAAACCTCACCCTCACCGTGACCCTAACTCTAATGCTAAACCTAACCCTAACACTCACCGAAACCCTCACCCTAACCCAAATCTATCCCTATCCCTCACCCTTACCCTACCACTCTCCCTATACCTCACCCTCACCCTAACACTAAACCAAAGCCTAACCCTCACCCTAAACCTCACCGTAACCCTAACACTAACCCTAACCCTCATCCTCACCCTAAACATCATCCTAACCCTTACTCTCACCATAACCCTAAACCTTACCCTAACCCAAACCCTCACCCTAACCCTAACCCTCACCCACACCCTAACTCGCAACCTGACCCGAACCCTTACCCTCACCCTAACACTCTCCCTAACCCTAACCTAACCCTAATCCTAAACCTAACCCTCACCCTTAAACTCACCCAAACCCTAAACCTAACCCTAACCCTAACCCTCACCCTAACCCTAACCCTCACAATGACCCTACAACTCCCCCTAACTCTAACCCTACCCTTCTCCCTAACCCTAACCCTAACCCTCAACCTAACCCTGACCCTACCCCTAACCCTCACCCTCACACTAAACCTAACCCTAACGCTAACTCTCAACCTAATCCTAATCCTCACCCACACCCTATCCCTCACCCTCACACTCACCCTCAACCTCACCCGAACCCTCATCCTCTCCCTAAACCTCAACCTCACCCTAAACATCACCCAAAACCTAACACTCACCCTAATCCTAACTCTAACCCTAACCCTCACCCTAACCTCCCCCTAATCCTTACACTCACCCTTTCCTTAATCGTAACCATAACCATAACCCTCACACTAACCATAACTCTAATAACTCTAACCCTAATGTTAACCCTAACCCTAACCTTCACCCTCACCCTGACCCTCACCCTCAGCCTAACGCTAACCCTAACACTATTCCTAATTCTATTTCTCACCCTCAACCAGACCCTAAACCTAACCCAAACGCTCACCCTCACCATGACCCTCACCCTAACCCTCACCCTCACCCTAACACTTACCATCAACATCACCCTAAACATCACCCTAACCCTAACCCTCACACTAAACCTAACCCTCACCGTAATGCTAACCCTCACCCTAACCCTAACACTAACCCTAACGCTAACCCTAAACCTCACCCTCACCCTAACCCTCAACCTAAATCTTATCCTCACAGTAACAATAAGTCTCACCCTAACCCTAACCCTAACCCTAAACCTAACCCTAAACCTAAACATCACCCTCACCCTAACACTCACCGTCACCCTAAGCCTCACCCTAAGCCTAACCCTCAAGCAAACCCTAACCCTCACCCTCACCCGAACCATCACCCTCACCCTAATACTCCCCCTCACCCTAACCCTCACCCTCACAATAAACATCACCTAATCCTACACCTCAGCCTAACCCGAACCCACTACCTAACCCTAACGCTCACCCTGACCTTCACCCTCAACCTAACCCTGACCATAACCCTCACCATAACCCTAAGCGTCACCCTAAATCTAACTCTCACACTAACCCTAACCCTCACACTAACCGTAACCCTAATCCTCACCCTCACCTCACCTTCATCCTAACCCTAAACCTAATCTTAATCCTAACACTAACCTTAACCCTCAACTTAACCCTAAACCTCACCCTAACCCTTACCTTCACCATAACCCTAACCCTAACCCTAAACCTACCCCTCAGCCTTACCCACACCAAAAACGTAACGCTGACCCTAAGCCTAACCCTAACCCTCAACCTAACCCTAACCCTAACCGTAACCCAAACCCTCACACTAATCATAACCATAACCCTCATCCTCACCAACACCCTCATCCTCACCCTAACCCTCATCCTAACACTCACCCTCACCCTCACCCTCACCCTAACCCTCACCCTAACCCTAACCCTAAACCTAACCCGCACCCTAACACTGACCCTTATCCTAAACCTAACCCTAACCCTAAATCTCAACCTAACCCTAACCCTAAACCTAAACCTCACCCTCACCCTAACCCTAACCCTCACCCTCACCCCCACACTCACCCTAACCCTAAACCTAACCCTAAACCTGACCCTAACCCTCACCCTCACGCTGACCCGAACCCTCACCATCACCCTCACTCTCAAACTCACACTCACCCTAACCCTCACCCTCACCCTCACCGTAAACATTACCCTAACCCTAACCTTCACCCTCACCCTAACCCTAACCCTAACCCTAATCCTAACCCTCACCCTAACCGTAACGATAACCCTTACCCTCACGTTCACCCTAAAACTCACACTAAGGTTTTATCCTCATACTAACCCTAACTGTAACCCTAACTCTAACCTTCACACTGACCCTAACCCTCTCCCTAAACCTAATTGTAACACTCACCCTCACCCTAAGCCTCACTGTCACCCTAACCCTCACCATAAACCTAACCCTAAACCACACCCTAACCCTCACCCTCACCCTCACCCGAACCGTCACCCTCACCCTAACCCTCAGCCTCACCCTAAACCTCAACCTAATCCTAAGCCTCAATCTAACCCTAACCCTAACTCTCAATCTATCCCTAACACTGAAAAGAACCCTCATCCTCAACCTAATCCTCACCGTAACCCTAAACCTAATCCTTCCCTAACTGAAAACCTCACCCTCACACTCACATTCACCCTAACCCACAACCTCACCCTAGCCCTAACCCTAAACCTAAAACTCACCCTAACCCTAACCTTAAACCTAACCCTCACCCTCACCCTAACCCTAACCCTACCCCTCACCCTAAACCTCACCCTAACCCTAATCCTAACCCTAACCCTTACTATAACCCTAATCCTAAACCTCACCCTAACCCTCACCTTAACCCTAAACATAACACTAACCCTCACCCAAATCCTAATGCTAACCATAACCCTCACCCTCACCCTAACCCTCACTCTTGTCCTCATCCTAAACCTTACCCAAACCCTAATCCTAACCCTAACACTAGCCCTCACTCTAAACCTCACCCTAACCCTTATGCTCACTCTAACCTTAAACCTAACCCTCACCCTCCCCCTTCCCCTAATTCTAACCCTAAACTTAACCCTCAATCTAACCCTAACACTTACCCTAACCCTAACCCTAACCCTCACCCTAACCCTAACCCTAACCCACACCCTCACCCTCACCCTCACTCTCACCATAACCCTAACCCTAACCCTAACCTTCACCCTAAACCTCACCCTAACCATAACACTAACCCTAACGATAACCCTAACGATAACCCTCACCCTGTCTAATGCTTACCCTAACCCTAACTCTAAATCTCACCCTCACCCTAACCCTCACCATCACCCTAAATTTCACCCAAACCCGAATCCGAACCCTAACCCTAATCCTAATACTAACCCTCACACTCACCCTAACCTCACCCTCAAACTCACCCTCACGTTAACCCTCACCATCACCCTAAAATTCACCCTAAACCTAACCCTCACCCTCACCATCACCCTAACCCTAAACCTCACCCTAACCCTAACACTTACCCTAACCCTTACCCTAACCCTTAGAAAAACAATCACCCTTACCCTAACCCTAAAATTAACCCTCACCCTCACCCTCATCCTCACCCTCACCCTAAACCTAATCCTCACCCTAACCCAAACCCATAACCTAACCCTAACCCTACCCCTCACCCTAACCCTCATGCTCAGCCTAACCCTAAACCTAAACCTCACTCTAACACTTACCCCAACACTAACCCTTAGCCTCACCTTAACCCTAACCCTAACCCTAATCCTTACCTAACTGAAAACCTCACCCTCACCCTCAGACTCACCCTAACCCACACCCTCACCGTAGCCCTCACCCTAAACCTAAACCTCACCCTAACCCTAACCCTAAACCTCACCCTCACCCTCACCCTACCCCTAACACTAACCATCACCCTAACGCCCACCCTCAACCTAACCCTCACCCTAAAACTAACCCTCACATTAATCCTCACCCTAAACCTAATTCTAACCCTAACCCTCACCCTCACCCTAACCCTCAACCTAACCCTTAACCCTAACCCTAACCCTAACCTTTACATTAACCCTAACCCTTACACTAACCCTAACCCTACCTCTCACCGTAACCCTCATCCTCAACCTAACCCTAAAACTAACCCTAACCCTAACACTAACCCTCATCCTAACTCTGACCCTAACACGCACCCTAACCCTAACATTCACAATAACCCTCACATTCAACCTAATCCTCACCCTAACAATAACCCTGACTCTTACCTAACAGAAACCCTCAAGTTCACACTCATTCTCAACCTAACACTCACACTCACACTAGCCGTCATCTTAACCCTAACCCTAACATTAACCCTAATCTTCACCCTAACCCTCACCATCACCCTTAGCCTTACCATAACCCTAACCCAATTCGTAACCCTTACCCTCACATTCACCCTCAAACTCTCTCTATACCTCACCCTCACCATAGCCCTCACCCTGAACCTAAACCTCACCCTAACCCTAAACCTAAACCTCATTCTTACACTAACCCTAACCCTAACCGTAACACTAACCCTAAACCTAACCCTAGCCCAAATCAAAACCCTAACCCTAAACCTAAAACTCACCCTGATCCTAATCCTAACCCTAACCCTCACCCTCACTGTCACCGTCACCCTAACCCTGACACTCAACCTCACCCTCACACTAACCCTCACACTAACACTAACCCTCACCCTAACCCTAACCCTAACCCTCATCCTGACTCTCACATTCAGCCTAACACTTAACAAAACCCTAATGCTAACCCTAACCATCACACTCACCCTAACCCTAATCCTGACAATAACCCTCACCATCACCCTCACCCTCACACTCACCCTAAACCTCACCCTCAATCTCATCCTCACCCCAACCCTCACCATCACCCTAAACTTCACCCCAACCCTAACCCTAACCCTAAACCTAACCCTAACCCTCACCCTCACCCTAAACCTAACCCTAAACCTCACTCTAAACCTAACCCTAACATTAACCCACAGCCTAACCCTAACTCCAACTCTCACCCTAACCCTAACTCTTACCCTAACCCTAACCCTAATCCTAACCCTCACCCTAACACTAACTCTAACCCTCACTCTAAACCTAACGGATACCCTAACCCTATACCTAAACCTTACCCTAACCCTAAACCTAACCCTAACCCTAACCTTCAACCTCAACCTCACCCTAAACTTAACCCTAACTCTCACACTCACCCTAACCCTAATCCTAACCCTAACCCACATCCTCACTGACAACCTCACCCCAGCACTCACCGTCAACCTCACCTTCATCCTAACCCTCAAACTAACCCTAACCCTCACCCTCATCCTCACCTTAACCCTCACTCTAAAACTTACCCTCATCCTCACCCTAACCGTAATTCTCACCCTAAACCTAAACCTCAAGATCACCCTCACCCTCACTGTAAACGTCACCCAAACACTAACCCTCACCCAAAACCTAACCCTAACTCTAACCCTCTACCTAACCCTAACGATAAACCTTTCCCTCATGCTCACACTAAAACTCACCTTAAGCTTTATCCTCATACTAACCCTAACTCTAACCCTAACACTAACCATCACACTAACCCTAATCCTCTCCCTAACCCTAATCCTACCCCTCAACCTAACCCTCATCGTAAAGCTAACACTAACCCTAAACCTCACCCTAACCCTAATCCTAACACTCAACCTCACACTAACCCTCACCATCACCCTAACCCTCACCATAAACCTAACCCTAAACGACACCCTAACTCTCACCCTCACCCTCACCCCAAATCTCACCCTCACCATAACACTGAGCCTCATCCTAAACATCACCCTAAACCTAACCCTCAATCTAACCCTAACACTAACCCTCACCCTAACCCTAACACTCAAACTAACCCTCACCCTCAACCTAAACCTTACCCTAACCATAACCCTAACCCTTACCTAACGGAAAGGCTCACCCTCACACTCACACTCAACCTAACACTCACCATCACTGTAGCCCTCACCCTAAACTTAAACGTCACACTAACCCTCACCCTCACCTTCACCCTAACCTTAACCCTAACCCAAACCCTCACTCTAACCCTCAACCTAACCCTAACCCAAACTATAACCATAACCCTCAACCAAACTCTAACCTTTACCCTAACCCTAACACTAAGCTAAATCTCACCCTAACCCTAAACCTAACCTCAACCCTCACTCTAAACCTAAACCAAACCCTCACCCAAACCCCCACACTCACCCTAACCCTAACCCTAAACCTAACCCTCACATTAATTAATCCTCACCCTACACCTAATGCTAACCCTAACCCTCACCCTCACCCTAACCCTCAACCTAACCCTTACCCTCAACCTGGCCCTAACCCTAACCCTAACACTAACCCTCACACTAACCCTAACCCTCACACTAATCCTAACTCTCCCTCTCACCGTAAACCTCACCCTCACCCTAACCCTAACCCTAACACTCTACCTAACCTTAACGATAAACCTTACCCTCATGCTCACTCTAAAACTCCCCCTAAGCTTTAGCCTCATACTAACCCTGACTCTAACCCTAACTCTAACCGTCACACTAACACTTACACTCTCACTACCCCTAATCCTACCCCTCAACCTAACCCTCATCGTAAACATAACCCTAACCCTAACCCTAACCCTCACCCTCACCCTAACCCTCACTGTCACCCTAACCCTCACCATAAACCTAACACTAAATGACACCCAAACCCTCACCCTCACCCTCACACCAACCCTCACCCTCACCGTAACACTCAGCCTCACCCTAAACATCATACTAAGCCTAACCTTCAATCTAACCCTAATCCTAACCCTCACCCTAACTCAAACACTCAAACTAACCCTCACCCTCAACCTAATGCTCACCCTAACCATAACCCTAACCCTTACCTAACGGAAACCCTCACCCTCTCCCTCACACTCAACCTAACACTCACCATCACTGTAGCCCTCACCCTAAACCTAAACGTCACACTAACCCTCATATTCACCTTCACCCTAAACCTAACCCTAACCCCAAAATTCATTCTAACTCTCAACCTAATCCTAACACTAACTATAAACATAACCCTCAACCAAACTCTAACCCTTACCCTAACCCTAACCCTAAGCTAAATCTCACCCTAACCCTAACCCTAACCCCAACCCTCACCCTCACCCTAACCCTCACCTTAACACTAACACTAACACTCACCCTCACCCTATACCTAACACTACACCTAACCCTCACCCTCACCGTAACCCTCACCCTAACCCTTATCCTCACACTAAGCATAACCCAAACCCTAACCCTCACCCTCAACATCACCCTAACCCTAAACCTTACGCTCACCCTCACCATCACCCTAAACATAACCCTAAATGTAACACTTAACCTAACCCTAACATTTACCCTAACCTTAACCCTAACCTTCAAAATAACCCTCACCCTAACCCTAACCCTAAACCTAACCCTCAACCTCACCCACACCCTCACCCGAACCCTAATCCTAACCCTCAAAATAACCCTCTCCCTAACACTAACCCTAAACGTAACCCTCACCCTCACCCTAACCCTAACCCTCACACTAATCCAAACCCTCACCCTAACCCTAACCCTACCCCTCACCCTAAAACTCACCCTCAGCCTAACCCTAAATCTATACGTCACTCTAAACCTAACCCTAACCCTAACCCTTACCCTCACCCTAAACCTAACCCTAATCCTTACCTAACTGAAAACCTCACCCTCACCCTCAGACTCAACCTAACCCACACCCTCACCGTAGCCCTCACCCTAAACCTAAACCTGACCCTAACCCTAACCCTAAACCTCACCCTCACCCTAACCCTAACCCTAACCCTAACCCTAACCCTCATCCAAATCCTCACCCTCATCCTAACCCTACCCTAAAACTAACCCTCACATTAATCCTCACCCTAAACCTGATGCTAACCCTAACCCTCACCCTCACCCTAACCCTGAACTTAACCCTTACCCTCAACCTGACCCTAACCCTAACCCTAAGCCTAACCCTCACACTAAAGCTATCCCTCACACTAACCCTAACCCTACCTCTCACCATAAAACTCACCCTCACCCTAACTGTAAACCTAAGCCAAACCCTAACCCTCAGCCTAACTCTGACCCTAACTTTAACCCTAACCCTAACATTCACACTAACCCTCACATTCAACCTAATCCTCACCCTAACAATAACCCTAACTCTTACCTAACTGTTATCCTCACGTTCACCCTCATTCTCACCCTAAAACTCACACTCACACTAGCTGTCATCTTAACCTAACCCTAACCCTAACCCTAATCTTCACCCTCACCCTAAATGTCACCCTCAGCCTTGCCATGACCTTACCCCAATTTGTATCACTTACCCTCACACTCACCCTCACACTCACCCTAAACCTCACCCTCACCATAGCCCTCACCCTGAAACTAAACCTAACCCTAACCCTAACCCTAAACCTCATTCTTACCCTAACCCTAACCCTAACCCTAACAATAACCCTAACCCTAACCCTAATCCTAATTCTAACCCAAATCCTAACCCTAACCCTACACCTAAAACTCACCCTGATCCTAATCCTAACACTAACCCTCACTCTCACTGTCACCGTCACCCTAACCCTGACACTCAACCTCACCCTCACCCTAACCCTCACACTAACCCTAGCCCTCACACTAACCCTAACCCCAACCCTCACCCTCACACTCACACTCAGCCTAACACTTAACCAAATCCTAATCCTAACCGTAACCGTCACACTCAACCTAACCCTAATCCTAACAATAACCCTCACCATCACCCTCACACTCACCCTAAACCTCACCCTCAACCTCACCCTAACCCTAACCCTCACCATCACCCTAAACTTCACCCCAAACCTAACACTCACCCTTACACTAACCCTAACCCTAACCCTCACCCTCACCGTAACTTTAACCCTAAACCTCACTCTAAACCTAACACTAACCCTAACCCTCACCCTAACCCAAACACTAACCCTCACCCTAACCCTAACTCTTACCCTAACTGTAACCGTAACCTTAACCCTCACCCTAACCCTAACTCAAACCCTCACCCTAAACCTAATGCTTACCCTAACCCTAAACCTAACCCTTAACCTCATCCTAACCCTAACCCTAACACTCAACCTCATACTCATCCAAAACTTAACCCTTACTCTCACACTCCCCTAACTCTAATCCTAACCCTAACCCACACCCTAACTGTCACCCTCACCCCAGCACTCACCGTCAACCTCAACTTGACCCTAACCCTAACCTTAACACTAACCCTCACCCTAAAACTAACACTAACCCTAACCCTCACCCTCACCCTAACACTCACCCTAACCCTTATCCTCAAACTAACCCTAACCTAAAACCTAACCCTCACCCTAACCCTAACCCTAAACCTAACCCTCACCCTAACCCTAACACTTACCCTAACCCTAAGCCTAACCCTCACAATAACCCTCACCCTAAAACTAACCCTAAACCTAACCCTCATATTAATCCTCACCCTAAACCTAATGCTAATCCTAACCCTCATCCTCACCCTAACCCTCAACCTAACCCTTACCCTCAACCTGACCCTAACCCTAACTCTAACTCTTACACTAACCCTAACCCTCACACTAACCCTAACCCTAACTCTCACCGTAACCCTCACCCTCACGCTAACCCTAAACCGAACCCTCACCCTAACTCTAACCCTAACTCTGACCCTAACACTCACTCTAACTTAACCTAACATTCACACTAACCCTCACATTCAACCTAATCCTCGCCCTAACATTAACCCTAACTCTTACCTAACCGAAACCCTCACGTTCACCCTCATTCTCAACCTAACACTCACATTCACTCTAGCTGTCACCTTAACCCTAACCCTAACCCTAACCCTAATCTTCACCCTCACCCTCACCGTCACCCTCAGCTTTACCAGAACCCTAACCCAAATCGTAACCCTTACCCTCACACTCACCCTCACACTCTCCCTAAACCTCACCCTCACCATAGCCCTCACCCTGAACCTAAACCTAACCGTAAACCTCATTCTTACCCTAACCCTAACAATAACCTTAACCCTAACCCTAATCCTAGTTCTAACCCAAATCCTAACCCTAACCCTATACCTAAAACTCACCCTGACACTAATCCTAACCCTAACCCTCACCCTCACACTCACACTCAGCCTAACACTTAACCAAACCCTAATCCTAACCCTAACCGTCACACTCTCCCTAACCCTAATCCTAACAATAACCCTCACCATCACCCTAACCCTCACCCTCACCCTAACCCTAACCCTAAACCTAACTCTAACATTAATCCAAACCCTAAACCTAATGCTAACCTTAACCTTCACCCTCACCGTAACCCCCAACCTAACCCTTACCCTCAACCTAACCCTAAACCTAACCATAACCCTAACCCTAACACTAACACAAACCCTCACAATAACCCTAACCCTACCTCTGACCGTAAACCTCACACTCACCCTAATCCTAAACCTAACCCTAACTCTAACCCTCACCCTAACTCTGACCCTAAGACTCACCCTAACCCTAACATTCACACTAACCCTCACATTCAACCTATTCCTCACCCTAACATTAACCCTAACTCTTACCTAACCGAAACCCTCACGTTCACCCTCATTCTCAACGTAACACTCACACTCACGCTAGCCATCACCTTAAACCTAACCCTAACCCTAACCCTAATCTTCACGCTCACCCTCACTGTCACCCTCAGCCTTACCAAAAGCCTAAACCAATTCGTAATCCTTAACCTCATACTCACCCTCACACTCACCCTAAACCACACCCTCACCATAGCCCTCACCCTGAACCTAAACCTCACCATAACCCTAACCTTAACCCTAACCCTCACCCTCACCCTCACACTCAGCCTAACACTTAACCAAACCCTAAGCCTAACCCTAACCCTCACACTCACCCTAACCCTAATCCTAACAATAAAACTCACCATCACGCTCACCCTCACCCTAACCCTCACCCTCAACCTCAACCTCAACCTAACCCTCACCATCACCTTAAATTTCACCCTAACCCTAAACCTCAACCTAACCCTAAACCTAACCCTAACCCTCAACCTCACCCTAACCCTAACTCTAATCCACACTCTAAACCTAACCATAACCTTAACCCTCACCCTAACCCAAACATTAACCCTCACCGTAACCCTAACTCTTAGCCTAACCCTAACCCTAACCCTCACCATAACCCTAACTCTAACACTCACCCTAAACCTAATGCTTACCCTAACACTAAACCTAAAGTTTACCCTCAACTTTACTTAACGCTAACCCTTACCCTCAACCTTACCCTCACCCTAAACTTAACCCTAACTCTCACACTCACCCTAACCCTAATCCTAACCCTAACCCACACCCTCACTGTCACCTCACCCTAACACTCACCGTCAACCTCACCTTCCCCCGAAACCTCAAACTAACCCTAATCCTCACCTCACCCTCACCCTAAACCTAACCCTAAAATTAACCCTCATCCTCACCCTAAACCTAAACCTCAAGGTCACCCTCACCCTCACCCTCAACCTCATCCTAAACCTCACCCTCAACTTCACCCTCAGCTTAAACCTCAACCTCACCGTAAACATCACCCAAACCCTAACCCTCACCCTAAACCTAACCCTAACCTTAACCCTCACCCTAACCCTAACGATAAACCTTACCCTCATGCTCAACCTAAAACTCACCATAAGCTTTATCCTCATACTAACCCTAACTCTAACCTTAATGCTAACCGTCACACTAACCCGAACACTCTCCCTAACCCTAATCCTACCCCTCAAACTAACCCTCATCGTAAACATAACCCTAACCCTAACTCTAACCCTAACACTAACCCTAATCCTCACCCTCACCCTAACACTCACCGTCACCCTAACCCTCACCACAAACGTAACCCTAAACCACACCCTAACCCTCACCCTCAACCTCAGCCGAACAGTCACGCTCACTGCAACTCTCAGCCTCACCCTAAACATCACCCTAACCATAACCCTCAATCTAACCCTAACCCTAACCCTAACACTGAAACTAACTCTCACCATCAACCTAATCCTCACCCTAACCATATCCCTAACCGTTACCTAACAGAAAGAATCACCCTCACCCTCACACTCAACCTAACACTCACCATCATCGTAGCCCTCACCCTAAACCTAAACGTCACACTAACCCTCACCCTCACCTTCACCGTAACGCTAACCCTAACCCTAACCCTCACTCTAATCCTCAACCTAACCCTAACCTTAACCATAATCATAACCCTCACCCTAACTCTAACCCTTATCCTAACCCTAATCCTAACCCTAAATCTCACCCTAACCCTAACCCAAACTCAAACCCTCACCCTCACCCTAACCCTCACCTTAACACTAACCCTAACACTAACCCTCAACCTAAACTTAAAACTAACCCTAAGCCTCACCCTCACACTAACCCTGACACTAACCCTTATCCTCACAAAACCTCACCCTCACCCTCACCATCACACTAACCCTAACCCTTACCCTCACCCTCACCATCACCCTAACCCTAACCCTAAACCTAACCATCACACTAACCCTAACACTTACCCTAACCCTAACCCTAACCCTCACAATAACCCTCACCCTAACACTAACCTTAAACCTAACCCTCACCCTCACCCTCACCCTCACCCTCACCCTAACCCTAACCCTCACCCTAACCCAAACCCTCACCCTAACACTAACCGTACCCCTCACCCTAAACCTCACCCTCAGGCTAACCCTAAACCTATACCTCACTCTAAACCTAAACCTAACCCTAACCCTTACCCTCACCCTAAACCTAACCCTAAACCTAACCCTAATCCTTACCTAAATGGAAACCTCACCCTCACCCTCAGACTCACCCTAACCCACACCCTCACCGTAGCCCTCACCCTAAACGTAAACCTCACCCTAACCCTAACCCTAAACTTCCGACATTCCCTCACCCTAAACCTAACCCTAACCGTAACCTAACCTTCACCTTTACCCTCACCCTCACCCTAACCCTACCCTAAAACTAACCCTCACATTAATCCTCACCCTAACCCTAACGCTAACCCTAACCCTCACCGACACCCAAATCCTCAACCTAACACTTACCCTCAACCTGACCCTAACCCTAACCCTTTACCCTAACCCTCACACTAACCCTAACGCTCACACTAACACTAACCCTACCTCTCATCATAACCCTCAACCTCACCATAACCCTAAACCTAACCCTAACCCTAACCCTCACCCTAACTCTGACCCTAACCCTCACCCTAACCCTAACCCTCACACTAACCCTCACATTCAACCTAATCCTCACCCTAACAATAACCCTAACTCTTACCTAACCGAAACCCTCGCCTTCACCCTCATTCTCACTGTAACACTCACACTCACGCTAGCCCTCACCTTAACCGTACCCCTAACCCTAACCCTAATCTTCACCCTCACCCTCACCGTCACCCTCAGCCTAACCCTCACACTTACCCAAATCCTCAACCTAACCCTCAACCTCACCCTCACCCTAACCCTAACCCTAAACCTAACCTTCACCCTCACTCTCACTGTCATCCTCAGCTTTACCATAACCCTAACCCAAATCGTAACCCTTACCCTCACCGTCACCCTCACACTCACCCTAAACCACACCCTCACCATAGCATTCACCCTAAACCTAAAACTAACCCTAAATGTAACCCTAAACCTCACTCTTACCCTAACCCTAAACCTAACCCTAACAATAACCCAAACCCTAACCCTAATCCTAACCCTAACCCTCATCCTAACCCTAACGGTAACCATCACACTCACTCTAACCCTATCCCTTAACCTAACAATAACGCTCACCATCATTCTCACCATAACCCTCACCCTAACCCTAACTCTAACCCTACCCCTCACCCTAAACTTCACCTTAAACCTAACCCACTCCCACACCCTAAACCTCATGCTAACCTGAACCTTTACCCTCACCCTAGCCCTCACCCTCACCTGAAACATCACCCTCACACTCACCCTAATCCTAACCTTAATCCTAACCCTCAACCTAACCGTAACCCTCACCCTCACCCTCACCGTCAACCTAACACTCACCCTTAACCTAAACCTAACCCCCAACCTAACCCTCACCCGAACCCAAACCCGAACCCTCACCTGAACCCTCACCCTCACCCTAACACTCAGCCTCACACTAAACATCTCCCTAACTCTAACCCTCATTCTAAACCTAACCCTAACCCTAACACTAACCATAACCCAAACCCTTACCTAACCGAAAACCTCACACTCACCCTCACACTCACCCCAACCCTCACCCTCACTGCAACCCTGACCCTAAACCTAAACCTCAACATAACCCTAACCCTAACCCTCACCCTAACCCTAACCCTAACCCTCACCCTAACCCTAACCCTAACCCTAACTGTAACCGTAACCCTAACCCTCACCCTAACCCTCACCCTCATCCAAACCCTAATGCTAACTCTCACCCTCACCCTCGCCCTCACCCTCATGCTATCCGTTACCCTAACCGTAACCCTAACCCTAACCCTCACCTTCACCGTAACCCTAACCCTAACCCCAATATTCACCGTCACTGTAACCTTCACCGTCACCCTCACCCTAACACTCACCGTCACCCTAAACATCACCCTAACCCTAACCGTCACCCTAACCCTAACCTTTACCCTAATGCTAACACTAGCCCTCACCCTCACCCAAACCCTAACCCTAACACAAACCCTCAACCTAACCTAACCCTAAACCTAACCCTAACCCTCACAATAACCCCAACCCTAACCATATTACTCTGCCTAACCCTCACCCTACACCTAACCCCAACACTAATCCTCACCCTATCCCTAACCTTAACTCTAACCGTCACCCTAACTTCACCCTCACAGTAACCCTGATGCTACAAATAAACCTCAACCTCACCCTAAACCTTGCCCTTACCCTTACCCTCACCTTAACCCTACCCTCACCCTCACCCTAACCCTCACCCTAACCCTTACCCTCACACTAACCCTAACCCTCACCCTAACCCTAAACCTACCTCTCAAACAAACCCTCACCCTAACCCTAACCCTTTCCCTAACGCTAACCATAACATTAACCCTCACCCTCATACTAAACAACACTCTAACGCTACCCCTCACCCTAACCCTAACCCTAGCCCTCACCCTAACCCTACCCCTCAACCTAACCATCACCCTCCCCTAATCCTCACCCTAAATCTAACCCTAACCCTTACATAAACGAAAACCTCACCCTCAACCTAACCCTCACTATAACCCTTAACCTCACCCTAAACCTAACATTAAACCTCAACCTAAACCTAACCGTCAACATAACCCTAAACCTACCCCTCACCCTAACTCTCACCCTAACCCTCACCGTCACCCTAACCCTCAGACTTACCCGAAAGCTAAACCTTACCCTAACCCTAAACCTCACCCTAAACATCACCCTAACCCTAACCTTCACCCGAACCCTCACCCTCACAATAGACATCACCCTAACCCTACCCCTCAGCCTAACCCTAACACTCTACCTAACCCTAAACCTCACCCTGACCCTCACCCTAACCCTTAGCCGAACCCTAATCCTCAACCGAAAAATAACCCTCACCCTAACCCTAACCCTCACACTAACCCTAACCCTAAACCCACCCTCACCCTCACCCTCACAATACCCCTAACCCTAACCCTAATCTTAACACTGACCCTCACCCTCACCCTCACCCTAACAGTAAACCTAAGCCTAAACCACAGCTTCACTCTCACACTTACCCTCACACTCACCCTAAACCTCACCCAACCCCTACCCCTAGCATTCTCCCTAACCCTCATCCTAACCCTAACCCCAACGCTAA
Source organism: Dipodomys merriami (assembly GCF_024711535.1). Taxonomy (NCBI): domain Eukaryota; kingdom Metazoa; phylum Chordata; class Mammalia; order Rodentia; family Heteromyidae; genus Dipodomys; species Dipodomys merriami. Next base: position 289,119 of record NW_027204760.1, read on the forward strand.
CCCTACCCCTAACCCTCACCCTCACGGTAAACATAAACCTAAGGTTAGCCTTCACCCTAACCCTAATCCTCACCCACACCCTAATCCTCAACCTCACCTGAACCTGAACCCTCACCCAAACCCTCATCCTCACCCTAACCCTCACCCTAAACATCACCCAAACCCTAACCCTAACCCTAAACCTAACCCTAACCCTAACCCTAAACCTTACCCTCACCCTCACCCTAACCCTCACAGTCACCCTAACACTCACCCCAACCCTAACCCTCAACCACACCCTATACTTAACTGGAACCTGAACCCGAACCCTCACATGAACACTCACCCTCACCCTAAACCTCACCTCACAATAAACATCAACCTCACCCTAACTCTCACCCTTTCACTAACCCTAACCCTCACCCTAACCCTTACCCTCAACCTAACCCTAACCCTCACCCTGACCCTCACCCTACCCCTAACCCTAACCCTCACCCTAAAACTACCCTAACACTAAAGCTCACCTTAAACCTAACCCTCACACTAAACTTAACCCTAACACAAAACCTCACCCTCAACCTCACCCTTACCCTAATCCTAACTCTCATCCTAACCCTAACCCTAATTCTAATGATAAACCTAAACCTCAACATCACACTAACCCTAACCCTGACCCGAAATCGAACCCTAACCTTGACCCTCACCCGAACCCGAACCCGTACCCTCACCCTAATCCTCACCCTCACACTAACCCTAAACCTAACCCTCACCCTCACCCTCTCCCTCACCCTAACACTCACCCTAACCCTAAACCCACACCATAAACCTAAACTTAACCCTCAACCTCAGCCTAACCCTAACTCTAACCATAACCCTCACCATAACCCTCACACTAACACTCACGCAAATCCTAACCCTGTCTCTCACCCTAATCTTCACCCTAATATTTACCCTCACCTAACCTTAACACTAAACCTCACACTAAACCTAAACCTTTCCCTAACTCTAACCCTAAACCAAACCCTAATCCTAAACCTAACCCTCACACTCACCCTCACCCTAAGCCTCACCCTCAAACTCAACCTCACCCTAAACATAACCCTCAAACTAAACATCACCCTTACCCTAACCCTCAACCTAAACCTAAACCTAACACTCACAAAAATCATAACCCTCATCCTAGCCCTAACCCTAACACTCACCTTCACACTAGCCCTCATCCTAACCCTAATCCTAACAATAACCCTAACGCTAACCCTAAGACTCACCCTAACCCTAAACAAAACTGTAAAACTCACCCCCTTCCTCACCCTCACCCTAACCTTCAACCTCAACCTACCCCTCACCCTAACCCTCACACTAAGCCTAACTCTCAACCTAAACCTAACCCTAACCCTCACACCTAAACCTAATAACCCTCACCCTCACCCAAACCCTCTACCTCAGAATAACCCTAAATTTAAACCTAATCCTAAACTTAACCCTAACCCTAAATTTAACCCTCACCCTCACCCTCAGCTTAACTCTAAACCTCATCGTCACCCTAACCCTCACCCTAAACCTAACCCTTAAACTCATCCTCACCCTAACCCTAAACCTAACCCTAACCCTAACGCTAACCCTCACCCTCAACCTAACCCTAACTCTAACAATAACCCTAACCCTCACCATACCCCTAACCCTCACCCTCACCCAAACCCTAACCCTAACCATAACCCTCAACCTCAACCTCACCCTCAACCTAACCCTCAACCTAACCCTCACCCTAACCCTCACCCTCACCCTAAACATCACCCAAACCCTAATCCTCACCCTAACCCAAACGCTATCCCTAACCCTAACTCTCAACCTAAACCTCACCCTAACCCCAACAATAGACCTAACACTCACACTCAACCTAACCCTCACCCTAACACTTATCCTAAGACTAACCCTAACTCTAAACCTAATCCTTAACCACACACTAACCCTAACCCTCACCCTAACCCTAAAACTAGCGTTCACCCTAACCCTCACGCTAAACCTAACCCTAACCCAAAACCTTTCCCTAACGGTAACCCTAATATTAGCCCTCACCCTCATACTAAACATCAAACTAACGCTAACTCTCACCCTAAACCTAACGCTAATCCTCACCCTAACCCTATCCCTCAACCTAACCCTCACCCTCCCTTAATCCTAACCCTAACTCTAACCCTAACCCTTACCTATATGAAGCCCTCAATCTCACCCTCAACCTAACCATCACCCTCACCCTACCCCTCACCCTAATCCTAACCCTACCCTTAACCCTCACCCCAAACCTAACCCTAACACTCACCCTCACCCCAAACCTCACCGTCACCCTAACACTCAACCTAATCCAAACTCTCACCCACACCCTAACCCTCACACTCACGAGAAGCATAAAACTTACCCTAACCCTAAACATCACCCTAACCCTAACCCTCACCCCAAACCTCACATTCACCCTAACACTCACCCTCACCCTAAACTTCACCCTCAAAATAAAAATCACCCTAACCCTACCCCTCAGCCTAACCCTAACCCTCTACCTAAACCTAACCCTCACCCTGGCCCTCACCCTAACCCTAACCCTAACCCTAACTCTCACACTCACCCTAACCCTTACCCTAACCCTAACCCTCAGCCTAAACCTAACCCTTACCCTCACCATAACCCTAAACCTAAACCTAACACTAACGCGAACCCCAACCCTCACCTTCACCCTAATCCTCACACTAACCCTTACCCTCACCATAACCCTAACCCTAACCCAACCCTAATCCTCACCGTAAACCTAACCCTCGCCCAAACCTAACCCTCACCATCACCCAAACCCTCATCCTCACCCTAACAATCACACTAACTGTAAACCTAAATCTTATCATAAACTTAACCCTCACCCTCACCCTCATCCTAAGCCTAAACCTAACCCTCATCCTCACCCTAAACCTAACCCTCACCCTAACGCTCACCCTATCCCTATCGCTAAACCTACAGCTCACCCTCACCCTAACCCTCACCCTATCCCTTATCTTCACCCTAAGCCTCACCCTAACACTAACACTAACCCTCATATTAACCCTAATCCTCACCCTATATCTCACCCTAACCCTCACCCTAACCCAAAACCTAACCCTCACCCTCAGCCCAACACTCACCCTCACCATAAACATCACCCTAACCCTAACCCTCATCCTAAACCGAACCCTAACCCTTACCCTAAAACTAACCTTAACGTCACCCTATCACTAAAACTAACCCTAAACCTCACCCTCACCCTAACCCTCACCATAACCCTTATCCTCACACTAAACCTAACCATAACCCTAACCCTAACCCTCACACTAACACTAATCCTCACCCTATCCCTAACCCTCACCCTATCCCTCACCCTCACCCTAACTATAATGCTAACCCTTACCCTCAAACTCACCCTAACCCTCACCCTAACCCTTACCCTCAACCTCACCCTAAATCTCACCCTAACACTCACACTCACTCTAACCCACAAACTAACACTAACCCTAAGCCTAATGCTCACCCTAACCCTCACCCTCACCATAACCCTAAACCTAACCCTAATCCTCACCCTAACCGTAACCCTCACCCTCACCCTAACCATCACAATAACCTTTACCCTCACACTAACCCTAGCCATAACCGTAACCCTAACCCTAACCCTCACCCTAACTCTCACCCTCACACTAAACATCACCCTAAACCTAAACCTCACCCTAAACCTAACCCTAACCTTCACCCTAAACCTAACCCTCACCGTAACCCTAACATTCACACTAACACTAACCTTAACCCTCACCCTCACCCTAACCCTAACTCTAACCCTCATCCTAACACTCACCCTCACCCTCACATTCACCCTCAATCTAAGCCTAACCCTAACCCTCATCCTAACACTCACGCTCACCCTCACCCTCACCATAACCCTAACACTAACCCTAACCCAGACCCTCACCCTAATCCTCAACCTAACCCTAACCCTAAAGCTTACCTAACCAAAAACCTCACCCTCACCCTCACCCTCACCCTAACCCTTACCCTCACCCTACCCCACACCTAACAATAAACCTCAAACTAACCCTAACCCTAAAGCTCACCCTCAACCTAATCCTAACCCTAAACTTAACCCTAACACTCATCCTAACCCTAACCCTAAACCTAATGCTAACCCTAAACCTAACCCTCACTCTAACCCTTACTGTCAGCCTAACTCTAACCTTATCCCTCACACTAAACCTAAGGCTCACCCTAACCCTAACCTACCCCTCAGCCTAACACTCACCCTAAACCCAACCCTAAACCAAGTCCTCATCCTAACCTTAACCTCAACCCAAACCCTCACCGTAACCTTCAACCTAATCCTAACCCTCACTCATATCCTTACTCTCACCCGAACCCTAAAGCTCACCCTCAGGCTAACCATCATCCTAACACTTACCCACACCCTAACACTCACCTTAACCCGAACCATAAATCTAACCTTCAACCTAACCCTCAACCAAACCCTAAACTTCACCGTCACCCTAATATTCACCCTAAACTTTACCCTCCCCTAGCACTTACCCTAACCCTCACACTAATCCTAACCCTAAACCTTAGCCTAACTCTTATCCTAACACTAAACCTAACCTTAACACTCAACCTAAACCTTCACCTAACCCTAACCCTAACACTAACCCTCATCCTAACCCTAACCCTTACCCTCACCCTCCACATCACCCTCAGCCTAACCCTAATCCTAACACACACCCTCACCCTCACCCTAGCTCTAAACCTAAACCTAACCCTAACACTCACCATCACCCTCACCCTAAACCTGACCGTATCCCTAACCCTCACCCTAACCCCAAGCCTGACCGTATACCTCACCCTAACCCTAACCCTAACCCTCACCCTAACACTCACCGTAACCCTGACCCTATCCCTAAAACTAACCCTCACCATCATCCTCACACTAAACCTCAGCCTAATCCTTAAGTTCGCCAGAACCCTAACCCTAATCCTAACCCTAATCCTCACCATAACCCTAACCCTATTCCTCACCATAACCCTAAACCTTATGCACAACCTAACCCTCAACCGAACCCGAACCCGAACCCTCACCCTAACACTCACCCTAACTCTAACCTTAAGCCTAATCTAAAATCTAACCCTCACCTTCAAACCCACCCTAACTCTAACGCTAACCCTAAACCTAACCCTCACTCTCACCCTCACCTTAATCCTCACACTCACCCTAAAACTCACCCTACCCTAACCCTACCCCTCTCCATTACTCTCAACCTAACCCTAAACCTAACCCTAATCTTCACCCTCACCCTGACCCTCAAACTCAGCCTAACCTTAACCCTAACAATATTCCTATTCCTAACACTTACCCTCACATTCAACATAAAACTCACCCTAAACCTAACACTCACCCACACCCTAACCTAAGGATTCAGGTGGACCTGTTGCAACAATGAGAAGTACAAAATGTCATGTCAAAACCAGCTTTACAATGTCGGTGAGGGGGGGGTATAATTGGGTGGGGGGAGGGGGGTAAAATTGGGTGGGGGGAGGGGGGAGGCGGGGAAGGGAAGTGAAGGGTAAACAAAGGAGGAGGCTGCAATGCTTGGTAAGAAATGTATGCATTATCCTGCCCATGTAATTGTAGCCCCCCTGTACAGTATGTTCTCAAATAAAATAAAATACAATTATAAAAAAAAAAAAAAAAAAAAAAAAAAAACCTCACCCTAACCTTACCCTTACCCTCACCCTAAATGTAACCTCAGCTTAACCCTCACCCTCAGCCTAATCCTCACCCTAACCCTAACATACCTAAAGGAAAAACTCATCCTCACCCTCACCCTAACACTAACCCTAACAATAACCCTAAATCTAACCCTAACCCTAACCCTAAAACTCAACCTAAAACTAACCCTAAACCTCACCCTCACCCTCACCCTCACCCTCATCTAACCCTCACACTAATCATAACCTTAACACTCAGCCTAAACCTCATCCTAACCCTAACCCTAAACCTCACCCTAACCCTAACCCTCACCTTCACTTTCACCCTCACCCTCATCCTAACCCTAATTCTAACCCTAACCCTCACTCTCACCCTAACCCTCACCCTAAAAGTTACCCACATCTTAAACCTCACCCTAACCCTAACCCTAAACCTAACCCTCACCCTAACCCTCACCTAACCCTAACCATAACCCTAAACCTAACACTCATACTAACCCTAACCCTCACACTCTCCCTAAACCTCACCCTAAACATTACCTTCAATCTAACCCAAACCCTAACCCTAAAACTAACACTCACACTAAACTTAAACCTAACCCTCAGCCTAACGCTTTTCCTAACCCCAAACCTAACCCTAACCCTCACTCTCACCCTAACCCTAACCCAAACCCTCACCATAACCCTAACCATCAACCTCACCCTAACCCTCATCCTAACACTTACCCTCAACCTAACCCTATCCCTAACCCTTACCCTAACCCTAAACCTCAACCTAAACCTAAACCTGACCCTGACTCTCACCCTAAGCCTAACCCTAAACCAAACCCTTACCCTAATCCTAACCCTCACCCTAAACCTAAACCTCACCATAACAGTAACCGTCACACTAACCCTAACACTAACCCTCATCATCACTCTCACCCTCACCCTTACCCTAACAATATCCCTCATCCTAACTCTAACGGTAAAACTAATGCTAACCATAACCCTCACCCTAAACCTATCCCGACACCTCACCCTAACTCTCAACCTAACCCTAACCCTAACCCTCAAACTAACCCTAAACGTAAACCTAACCCTCACCCTCACCATAACACCCCGTCACCCTAACCCTCACCCTAACCCTAAGCCTCAACCAAACCCTAACACTCACCCTCACCCGAACCCTCAACCTCAGCCGAACACTCACCCTTAACCTAACCCTCACCCTCACAATAAACATGACCCTAACTCTAACAATCACCCTAACACTAACCCTAACCCTCACACTAAACATAAGCCTAACACTCATCCTCACAATCTACCTCACCCTTACCCTAACCCTAACACTCACCCTAACCCTAACTCTAAACCTAAGGTTAACAATAAAACTCAACCTCAGGCTAACCCTCACCCTAACCCTTACCCTCAACCTAAACCTAACCCTAACCCTCATAGTAAACAAAACCCTCAACTTAACCCTAACCCTAAACCTAACAGTAAACCTAACCCTCACCGTAAACCTAACCCTACCACTCAGCCTAACCCTCAACCTAAACCTAACCCTAACCCTAATCTTCACCCTATCCATAAACTTAACCCTAACCCTAACCCTCACCCACACCCTAACCCTAATGCTCAACCTAACCCTTACCCTCACCCTAACCCTAATATTAACCCTAACCCTCACCCTAACACTTACCCACACCCTAAACTTCACCCTCACCCTAACCCTAAACCTAACCGTCACCCTAACCCTCACCCTAAGCCTAACCATAACCCTAAACCTAACCCTCATCCTAACACTCACCCTCACCCTATCCCTCACCCTAACACTAACACTCACCCTAAAGTTTACCCTCAACCTAACCCAAACCCTAACCCTAAACCTAACACTCACACTAACCCTAAGTCTAACCCTCAGCCTAATCCTTATCCTAACCCTAAACCTAAACCTAACCCTAACCCTAACGCTCACCCTCACCCTAACCCTAAAACTTAACCTCACCCTAACCCTAACCCTAACCCTCACCCTAAACCTAACCCTCACCCTCACCCTAACCCTCATCTAAAAACTTACCCTCAACCTAACCATATCCCTTACACTCAACCTAACCCTAACTCTCACCCGAACACTCACCCTCACCCTAAGCCTCAACCTCACACTAAATATCACCCTAACCCTAAACCTCAACCTAACACTAACCCCAACCCTTACCCTAACCCTAACCTCACCGTAATCCTAACCCTCACACTAAACCTAACCCTAACCTTCGCACTCACCCTAACCCTAACCCTAACACTAATCCACACCCTCACCTTATCCTCACTCTAACCCTAACCATAACCCATACCTAAACGAAAACCTCACCCTCACCCTCTCCCTCACCCTAACCCTCATGCACACCCTAGTCCTCAAACTAACTCTAACCCTCACCCTAACCCTAATCCTAACCCTCATGGTCACCCTCACCCTAACAGGAAAACTAACCCTAACCCTCATCCTAACACTAACCATAACCCTAATTCTAACCCTAAATCTTACACTCACCCTAACCCTCACCTTAACCCTTACCGTCACCCTAACCCTAACCCTAATCCTCACACTAAACCTAACACTCAACCTACCCTATACCTACCCCTCAGCCTAACCCTCACCCTAAACCTAACCCTAAACCTTATCCTCACCCTATCCCTAAATATAACCCTAACCCTCACACTCACCCTAAACCTTCCCCTCACCCTAACCCTCATCCTAATCCTCACCCTAACCCTAAACCTCACACTAAACCTAACCCTCACCCTAACCCTAACCCTCAAACTAACCCTAAACATAACACTCATCCTCACCCTCACCTTCACAATACCCCGAACCTTAACCCTAAACCTAACACTGACCCTCACCCTCACCCTCAGGCTAACCCCAACCATAAGCTTAACCCTCACCCTCACTCTCACCCTAACCCTCACACTCACCCTAAACCGCACCCTAACCCTAACCCTGCCCCTCTCCCTAACCCTCACCCTCACCCTCACCTTAACCCTAACACCAATCCTAACCCACACCCATAACCTAATCCTCAACCTAACCCTAACCCTGAATCTTACCTAACCAAAAACCTCACCCTCACCCTCAACCTCACCCTTACCATCACCCTAGCCCACACCTAACACTAAACCTCAAACTAAACCTAACCCTAAACCTCACCCTCACCCTAATCCTAACCTTAAACTTAACTCTAACACTCATCCTAACCCTAACCCTAAACCTAATGCTAACCCTAATCCTCACACTCACCCTAACCCTCACTCTAACCCTTACTGTCACCCTAACCCTTACCTTACCCTCACACTAAGCCTAAGCCTCACCCTAACCCTAAACCTACCCCTCACCTTAACACTCACCCTAAACCTAACCCTAACCCAAATCCTCATCCTATCCTTAACCTTAACCCAAACCCTCACCCTAACCCTCACCCTCATCCTAACCCTCACACTTATCCTTACCCACACCCGAACCCTAAAGCTCACCCTCAACCTAAACATCACCCTAACACTTACCCACACCCTAACACTCACCTTAACCCGAACGATAAACCTAAACTTCAACCTAACCCTCAACCTAACCCTAACCTCACCGTCACCCTAATATTCACCCTAAACTTTACCCTCACCTTAACACTTACCCTAACCCTAAACCTAACCCTCACACTAACCCTAACCCTAAACCTCAGCCTAACCTTGTCCTAACCCTAAACCTAACCCTAACACCCAACCTAAACCTAAACCTAACCCTAACCCTAACACTAACCCTCATCCTAACCCTAACCCTTATTCTCACCCTCCACATCACCATCAGCCTAACCCTAATCCTAACACTCACCCTCAACCTCACCCTAACTCTAAACCTAAACCTCACCCTAACACTCACCATCACCCTCACCCTAAATCTAACTGTATCCCTAACCCTCACCCTAACCCCAAGCCTCACCCTATACCTCACCCTCACCCTAACCCTAACCCTAACACTTACCGTAACCCTCACCCTATCCCTAAAACTATCCCTCACCATCATCCTCACACTAAACGTCAGCCTAATCCTTAAGTTCACCAGAACCTTAACCCTAAACCGAACCCTAATCCTCACCATAAACCTAACCCTCATGCACACCCAAATACTCACCCTCACCCTCACCCGAACCCTCACCCTAACGCCCACCCTAACTCTAACCTTAACCCTAATCCTAAAACTAACCCTCACCTTCAAACTCACCGTAACTCTAACCCTAACCCTAAAGGTAACCCTCACTCTCACCCTCACCTTAATCCTCACACTCACCCTAAAACTAACCCTAACCCTAACCCTACCGCTCTCCATAACTCTCAACCTAACCCTAACAGTAACCCTAAACTTCACCCTCACCCTGACCTCCACCTCAGCCTAACCTTAACTCTAATTCTATTCCTATTCCTAACACTTACCCTCACATTCAACTAAAACTCACCCTAACCCTAACCCTCACCCACACCCTAATCCTCACCCTAACCCTCACCCTCACCCTAACCCTCAACCTCACACTAAACATAACCCTAACCCTAACCCTCACCCAAACCCTAACCCTAACCCTCACCCTAACCCTAACCTCACCGTAATCCTAACCCTCACACTATCCCTAACCCTAGCCCTCACACTCACCCTAACCCTAACCCTAACACTAATCCACACCCTCACCTTATCCTCACTCTAACCCTAACCATAACCCATACCTAAACGAAAACCTCACCCTCACCCTCTCCCTCACCCTAACCCTCACGCTCACCCTAGCCCTCAACCTAATGCTAACCCTCACCCTAACCCTAATCCTAACCCTCATGGTCACCCTCACCCTAATAGGAAACCTAATCCTAACCCTCAACCTAACACTAACCATAACCCTAATTCTAACCCTAAAACTTACACTCACCCTAACCCTCAACCTAACCCTTACCGTCACCCTAACCCTAACCCTAATCCTCACACTAAACCTAACACTCAACCTACCCTATACCTACCCCTCAGCCTAAACCTCACCCTAAACCTAACCCTAAACGTAATCCTCACCCTATCCCTAAACGTAACCCTAACCCTCGCACTCACCCTAAACCTACCCCTAACCCTAACCCTCACCCTAATCCTCACGCTAACCTTAAACCTCCCATTGAACCTAACCCTAACCCTCAAACTAACCCTAACCCTAACATTCACCCTAACCCTCACCCTCACAATACCCCTAACCTTAACCCTAATCCTAACATTGACCCTCACACTCACCCTCAGGCTAAACCTAATCATAAGCCTAACCCTCACCCTCACTCTAACACTAACCCTCACACTCACCCTAAACCGCACCCTAACCCTACCCCTACCCCTCTCCCTAGCCTTCACCCTAACCCAAACCCTAACCCTAACACCAACCCAAACCCTACCCCTAACCCTCACCCTCACACTAACCCTAAAGCTAAAGTTAACCCTCACCCTAACCCTAATCCTCACCCACACCTTAACCCTCAACCTCACCTGAACCCCCACCCTCACCCGAAATCTCATCCTCACCCTAATCCTCAACCTAAACATCACCCAAAAACTAACCATCACCCTAACCCTAACCCTAATCCTAACCCTCACCCTAACCCTCACCCTAACCGTTATCCTCACCCTACCCCTAACCCTAACACTAACCATAACCGTCACACTAGCAGTAAATCTTACACTAACCCTAACCCTAAATATAACCTTCACCCTCACCCTAACCTTCACCCTCACCCTAAATATTACCCTAACTCTAAACCTCACCCTAACCCTATAGGTGAACATAACCCTCACCCTCTCCTAACCCTCACACTAACCCTAATCCTCACACTAACCCTAACCCTCACCATCACTTTCACCCTCACCGTCAGCCTAACAATAACACTAAAACTAATCCTAGCCCTAACCTTAAACCTCACCCTAAACCTAACCCTATCCATCAACCTCAACCTCACCCTCACCCCCACGCTCAACCTAACCCTCACCCTAACACCCTCACACTAACCCACAACCTCACCTTAAAAATCACCCTAACACTAACCCTCACCCTAACCCTAACCCTAAACATCACCCTCAACCTCAACGTCACCACCCTCAACCTAACCCTCAGCATCACACTCACCCACACACTAACCCACAAACTCAACTTAAACATTACCATAACACTAACCCTCACCCTAACCCTAACCCTAAGCCTCATCCTCACACTAACCCTAACCCTAACCCTAATCTTCACCCTAACCCTATCCCGACACCTCAACCTAACTCTCACCCGAATCCTAACACTAACCCTAACCCTAACCCTAAACCTAACCCTCACCCTCACCCTAACCCTCACCATCACCCTAACACTCACCCTAACCCTAAGCCTCAACCACACCCTAACCTTCACCCTCACCCAAAACCTCACTCTCACTCGAACACTCACCCTCAACCTAAACCTCACCCTCACAATAAACATCAACCTAACCCTAACTGTCACCCTAACGCTAACCCTAACCCTCACCCTAACCCTAACCCTCAACCTAACCCTAACCCTCACCCTTACCCTCACCCTACGCCTAACCCTAACCCTCACCCTAAACCTACCTTAACACTAAACCTCAACTTAAATCTAACCCTCACCCTAACACTAACCCCCACACTAAACCTAACCCTAACACAAACACTCACTGTCAACCTCACCCTTCCCCTAACCCTAACTCTCATCCTAACTCTAACCCTAATCCTAATGCTAAAGCTAAACCTCCAGATCACACTAATCCTAACGCTGACCCTCACCCTAAACCTAACCCTCACCCTCACCCGAACCCGAACCCGAACTCTAACCCGAACCCTCACACTAACACTAAACCTAACCCTCACCCTCACCCTCTCCCTCACCCTAACCCTCACCCTAAACCTAACCCCCCACCATAACCCTAACCCTAACTCTCAACCTCACCCTAACCCTAACTCTAACCCTAACCCTCACCTTAAAACTCACACTAACCCTCAAGCAAATCCTAACCCTCTCTTCTCACCCTAAACTTCACCCGAATATTTACACTCACCCTAACCTTAACCCTAACCCTCACACTAAACCTAACCCTCACCCTAATTCTAACCCTAAACCTAACCCTAATCCTAAAACTAACCCTCACACTCACCCTAAGCCTAACCCTCACCCTCAACATCACCCTAACACTCACCCTCAAACTAAACATCACACTAACCCTAACCCTCACCCTAAACCTAACCCTAACCCTCATCCAAAACCCTAACCCTCATGCTACCCCTAACCCTAAACCTCATCTTCACCCAAGCCCTCATCCTATCCCTAATCCTAACAATAACCCTAACCCTAACCCAAAAACTCTCCCTAACCCTAATCAAAACGCTAAAACTCACGCTCTTCCTCACCCTCACCCTAACGTTCACCCTCACCCTAACCTTCACTCTAACCCTAAGCCTCAACCTAACCCTAACCCACACCCCTAAACCTAACCCTAACCCTCACCCTCAAACTCACCCTCACCCTAACCCTCACCCTCACCATAAACATCACCCAAAACCTAACCCTCACTTTAACCCAAACCGTAACCCTAACCCTAACAGTCACCCTAATCCTCACCCTAACCCCAACTATAAACCTAGCACTCACACGCAACCTAACCCTCACCCTAACACTTATCCTCACACTTACCCTAACTCTAACCCTAACCCTTACCCTCACACTAACCCTAACCCTCACCCTAACCCTAACCCTAATCTAACCCTTTCCCTAACGCTAACCCTAATAGTAATCCTCACCCTCATACTAAACATCAAACTAACCCTAACCCTCACCCTAAACCTAACGCTAACCGTCACCCGAACCCTATCCCTCAACCTAACCCTCACCCTCCACTAATCCTCACCCTAACTCTAACCCTAACCCTTACCTAAACGAAGCCTCACCCACACCCTCACCCTCAAACTAACCCTCACACTCACCCTAGCCCTCACCCTAATCCTAACCCTACCCCTCACCCTACCCCTCACCATAACCCTAACCCTCATCCTAAACCTAACCCGAACCCTTACCCTCACCCCAAACCTCATTGTCACCCTAACACTCAACCTAACCCAAAACCTCACCCACACCCGAACCCTCACATTCACCCGAAGCTTAAAACTTACCCTAACCCTATACCTCAAACTAAACATCACCCTAACCCTAACCCTCACCCGAAACCTCACACTCACCCTAACACTCACCCTCACCCTAACCTTCACGCTCACAATAAACATCACCCTAACCCTACCACTGAGCCTAATCCTAACCCTCTATCTAAACCTAACCCTCAAAACCTAACCCTCACTCCGACCCTCACCCTAACCCTAAAACTTACCCTAACCCTTACCCTAACCCTTACCCTAACCCTAACCCTGACCCTAAACCTAACCCTAACACTTACCAACACCATAACCCTAAACCTAACCCTAACCCTAAGGCTAACCCTAACCCTAATCCTCACCGTAAACATAACCCTCGCCCACACCCTAACCCTCACCATCACCCGAACCCTCATCCTCACCCTAACACTCACAGGAAAGCTAACCCTAAGCCTTATCATAAACTGAACCCTCACCCTCACCCTCACCTTAAGCCTAACCCTAACCCTAAACCTCACCCTCAGCGTAAACCTAACCCTCACCCTAACGCTCACCCTATCGCTAACGCTAAACCTACACCTCACACTAACCCTCACCCTAACACTAAAACTAACCCTCACATTAACCCTAATCCTGACACTATTCCTCACCCTAACCCTAACCCTAACAGAAAACGTAACCCTCACACTCACCCTCACCCCAACACTCACCCTCACCATAAACATCACCCTAACCTTAACCCTCATCCTAAACCGAACCCTGACCCTAACCCTAAACCTAACCCTAACCCTCACCCTAACGTCACCCTATCACTATCGCTGACCCTACACCTCATCCTCACCCTAACCCTCACAGTAACCCTTATCCTCACACTAACCCTAACCATAACCATAACCCTAACCCTCACACTAAACCTAAGCCTCACCCAAACCCTAACCCTACCCTTCAGCCTAACCCTCACCCTAAACCTAAGCCTAACCAAAATCCTCATTCTATCCTTAACCTTAACCCAAACCCTCACCCTATCCCTCACCTTCACCCTAATCCTCACCCTTATCCTTACCCTCACCCGAACCCTAACCCTCACCCTCAACCTAACCCTCAGCCTAACACTTACCCACACACTAACACTCACCCTAACCCGAACCATAACCCTAACCTTCACACTAAACCTCAACCTAACCCTAAACTTCACCGTCTCACTAATATTCACCCTAAACTTTACCCTCACCCTAACACTTACCCTAACCCTAAACCTAACCCTCACATTAACCCTAACCCTAATCCTCAGCCTAACCCTTATCCTAAACCTAAACCTAACCCTAACACTCAACCTAAACTTAAACCTAACCCTAACCCTAACACTAACCCTCATCCTAACCCTAAACCTCACCCTCACCGTCCACATCACCCTCAGCCTAAACTTAATCGTAACCCTAATCCTAACACTCACCTTCACCCTCACCCTAAATCTAACCCTAAACCTAACCCTAACAGTCACAATCACCCTCACCCTAACCCTAACTGTATCCTTAACCCTAACCCTTACCTTAACCCTAACACTTACCGTAACCCTCACCCTACCCCTAACACTAACCCGACCCCTCATCCTCACACTAAACCTCAATCTAGTCCTTAAGCTCACCAGAATCCCAACCCTAATCCTAACCCTAATCCTCACCATAACCATAACCTTCATGCACACCCTAACCCTCAACTGAACCCTGACCCTCACCCTAACACTCACCCTAACCCTAACCCTCAACCTAACCCTAACCCTCCCCCTCACACTCACCATCAGCCTAAACCTCACCATAAACCCTAACCCTAACCCTAACCCTAACACTCAACCCCACCCTCACCCTAACCCTAACCGTAACCCTAATGCTAACCCTTGCCCACACCCTCTTCGTAACCATAACTGTAACCCTAACAATAACCTTAACTCTAACCCTAACCCTAACCTTAAAACTCACCCTAAACCTAATCCTAACCCTAACCCTCACCCTCACCCTCACCCTTGTTCTAATCCTCACCCTCACCTGACCCTAACCCTCACACTAAATCTAAAACTCACCCTAACCCTAACCCTAACCCTAAACCTTACACTCACTTTCACCCTCTCCCTCAGCCTAACCCTAACCCTAACCCTAATCCTAACCCTAACCCTCCACCTCCCCACAATACTAACCCTAACCCTCACCCAAAACCTCACCCTCACCCGCACCCTCACCCTAACCCTCACCCTCAACCTCACCATCACCCTCACACTAACCCTCAACCACAGCCTAAACATGACCCTAAACCTAACTCTCACCCTAAACCTAACCCTAACCGAAACCCTAAACCTAACCCTCAACCTAACCCAGACGCTAACCATAACCCTCACCCTCACCCTTACCTTCACCATAACCCTTATTCTCACACTAACTCTAACCCTAACCCTATCCCTAACCCTCAACCTAACCCTAAACCTCACCCTAACCCTATCCTGACACCTCACCCTAACTCTCACCCTAACCCAAACCCTAAACCTAACCCTCACCCTAACCCTAACCCTGCACCTAACCCTCACCCTCACCCTAACCCTAAACCTCACACTCAACCTGCCCTTCCCCCTCAGTCTTACCCTAACCCTAACCCCAATCCTAACCCTAACCCTCTGCACCACCCTCACCCTAACCCTCACCCTCACCCTAACAATTAGCCTAACCCTAACCCTAAACCTAACTCTAAAACTCAACCTAACCCTCATTTTAACCCTAAACATCACCCTCAACCTCACCCTCATTCTAACCCTCACCCTCACCCTGACCCTCATCATTACACTAAACGTAACACTAACTCTAACCCTCACCCTAACCCTAACTCTCACCCTCAATTTCACAGTCACCATCAGCCTAAACCTAACCATAAACCTAATCCTAACCCTAAAACTAACCATCAACCTAATCCTCACCCTAACACTTATCCTCACACTAATCATAACTCTAACCCTAACCGTTACCCTCACACTAACCTTTACCCTCACCCTAACCCTAAACCTACCCGTCACCCTAAACCTCACCCTAATCCTAACCCTAACCCTTTCCCTAACGCTAACCCTAACAGTAACGCTCATCCTCATACTAAACATCATTCTAACGCTAACCCTCACCCTAATCATAACCCTAACCCTCACCCTAACCCTAACCTCAACCCAACTCTCACCCTCCCCTAACCCTCATACTAACCCTAACCCTCACCCTAACCCTAACCATAACCCTAATCCTAACCCTAACCCTAAACCTCATCCTAACCCTAACCCTAACCCTCACTCTCAACCTCACCCTCACCCGCACCCTCAACCTAAGCCTCACTCTCACACTCACACTCACACTAACCCTCAACCTCACTTTAAAAACCACCCTAACCCTCACCCTCACCCTAAACCTCACCCTAACCCTTTATCCTCACACTAACCCTAACCCTAACCCTAACCCTCATCCTAACCCTACCCCAACACCTCAACCTAACTCTCACCCTAATCCTAAACCTAACCCTCACCCTAACCTTACCCCTAAACCTAACCCTCACCCTCCCCTAACCCTCACTGTCACCCTAACACTCAATCTAACGCTAAGTTACAACCACACCCTAATCTTCAACATCACCCAAAGCCTCACCCTCACCCGAACACTCACCCTCACCCTAACACTCACCCTCACAATAAACATCAGCCTAACCCTAAGTCTCACACTAACACTAACTATAACCCTCACCCTAACCCTAACCCTCAGCCTAACCCTAACCCTCACACTGACCCTCACCCTACCCCTAACTCTAACCTTCAACCTAACCCTTACCCTAACCCTAAACCTCACCCTAAACCTAACCCTCAACCTAACACTAACCTTCAGACTAAACCTAACCCTAACACTCACCCTAACCCTCAAACTCACCCTCAATCTAAACCTATCTCTCATCTTAACCCTCACACTAACACTCAGACTAATCCTAACAGTCACTCTCACTCTAACCCTCACCCTAATATTTACACTCACCCTAACTTTAACCCTAACCCTCACATTAAACCTAACACCCAGCCTTCCCCTAAACCTCACCCTCAAACTAAACATCACCCTAACCCTAACCCTCACCCTAAACCTAACCCTAACCCTCACCCAAAACCCTAATCCTCATCCTATCCCTAACCCTAACCCTCATCTTCACCCTAGCCCTCATCCTAAACCTAATCCTAACAATAACCCTATCCCTGAGCCTAAAACTCACCCTAACTTTAATCCTAACGCTAACCCTCACCCTCTTCCTCACCCTCACCCTAAACTTCAACCTCAACCTCACCCTCACCCTAACACACACCCTAACCCTAACAATCAACCTAAACATAACCCTAACTCTCACCCCTAAACCTAACCATAACCCTCACCCTCACCCAAACCCTCAAGCTCAGCCTAACCCTAACAACTAACCCTAATCCTAAACCTAACCCTAAACTCACCCTCACCCTAACCCTCAACCCCACCCTCAGCCTAACGCTAAACCTTATCCTCACCCTAACCCTCACCCTAACCCTTACCCTCATCCTTTCCCTAACCCTAACCCTCACCCGCACCCTAACCATAACCCTAACAATAACCCTAACCATCACCCTAACCCTAACCCTCACCCTCAACCAAACACTAACCCTCGTCGTAACCATCACCATCACCCTCACCCTCACCCTCAACCTAACCCTCAACCTCACCCTCACCCTAACCCTCACCCTCACCCTAACTCTCATCCTAACCCTCACACTAACACTCACGCTAATCCTAACACTCACTACAACTCTAAAACTCACCCTAATATTTACCCTCACACTAACCCTCACACTAAACCTAACCCTCACCCTAACTCTAACCCTTAACTTAACACTAATCCTACACATAACCCTAACACTCACCCTCAACCTAAGCCTAACCCTCACCTTCACCCTCACCGTAACACTCACCCTCAAACTAAACATCACCCTAACCCTTACCGTCACCCTAAACCTAACCCTAACCCTCACCCAAAACCCTAATCCTCATCCTATCCCTAACCCTAACCCTCATCTTCACCCTAGACCTCATCCTAACCCTAATCCTAACAATAAACCTAACCCTAACCCTAAAACTCACCCTAACCCAAATCCTAACGCTAGCTCTCACCCTCTTCTTCACCCTCACCCTAAATTTCAACTTCAACCTCACCCTCACACTAACACTCACACTAACCCTAAAACTCAACCTAAACCTAACCCTAACCCTCACACCTAAACCTAACCCTAACCCTCACCCTCAACCAAACCCTCAACCTCAGCCTTACACTAACCCTAACCCTAATCCAAAAGCTAACCCTAAAACTCAGCCTCACCCCCACCCTCAGCTTTAACCCTAAACCTTATCCTCACCTTAACCTTCACCCTAACCCTCACCCTCATCCTTTCCCTAACCCTAACCCTCACCCTCACCCTAACCCTAACCCTAACATTAATCCTAACCATCACCCTAACTCTAACCCTCACCCTCACCCAAACCCTAACACTAATCGTAACCCTCACCCTCACCCTCAAAATAACCCTCAAACTCACCCTCACCCTAACCCTCACCCTCACCCTAAACATCACCCTAACCCTAACCCTCACCCTAAACCAAACCCTAACCCTATCCCTAACCCGCACCCTAATATTTATGCTCACACTAACCCTAACTCTAACCCTAACCCTTACCCTCACACTAACCCTAACCCTCACCCTATCCCTAAACCTACATCTCACCCTAACCCTCACCCTAACTCTAACCCTAACTCTTTCCCTAACGCTAACCCTAACATTAACTCTCATCCACATACTAAACATCATCCTAACTCTAACCCTAACCCAAACCCTAACCATAACCCTAACTCTAACATCACCCTAACCCTACAACTCAACCTAAACCTCACCCTCCCCTAATCTTCACCATAACTCTAACCCTAACCCTTACCTAAATGAAACCCTCACCCTCAACTTCACTCTCAACCTAACCCTCACCATAACCCTTACCGTACCCTAAATATAACAGTAACCCTCACCCTGAACCTAACCCTCAACCTCAACCTAAATCTACCCCTCACCCTAACCCTCACCCTAACACTAACACTCACCCTAAACCTAACCCTAACCCTGAACGTCACCCTAACCCTCACCTTCAACCTAAAAATCAACCTAACCCAAACGCTCACCCACACCCTGACCCTCAGACTCACCCAAAACCTAAATATTACCTTAACAATAAACCTCACCCTAAACATCACCCTAACCCTAACCCTCACCGCACCTGAACCCTCACAATTAACATCACCCTAAACCTACCCCTCAGCCTAACCCTAACCCTCTACCTAACACTAAGCCTCACCCTGACCCTCACCCTAACTCTTAACGTAACCCTAACCCTAACCCTCACACTAACCCTAACCCTAACCCTCACCCTCATCCTCACAATACCCCTAACCCTACTCCTAACACTGACCCTCACCCTCACACTCACCCTCACCCTAACCCTAACCCTCATCCTAAACCTAATGCTAACCCTAACCCTCAACTTCACCGTAAACCTCACCCTAACCCTTTCCCTCACCATTACCCTAACCGTAACCCTAATCCTCACACTAACCCTAACCCTCGCCCACACCCTAACCCTCAAGATCAGACGAATCCTCATCCTCACCCGAACACTCACACTAACTCTAACCCTAACCCTTATCCTAAACATAAACCTCATCCTCAGACTCACCCTAAGCCTAAGCCTAACCCTAACCCTAAACCTAACCCTCATCCTCATCCTAACCCTCACCCTAACCCTATCCCTAACCCTAACCCTAATGCTAACTCTGACCTGAACACTCACGGTCACCCTAACCATCACACTAAAAATCACCCTATCCCTAACCCTCACACTAACCCTTACCCTAATCCTAACCCTCGCCCTAACCCTAACCCTCACCGAAACACTAACTCTCATATTAACCCTAACCCTAAGCCTCACCATCACCCTCACCCTCACCCTAACTCTAACCCTCATCCTAACACTAAAGTTCACCCTCACCCTCACCCTCAACCTCAACCTAAACCTAACCCTAACCCTAACCCTAACCCTAACCCACACCCTCAACCTAATATTCACCCTAAACCTAGCCCTAACCCTTATCTAAGCAAAAACTTCACCCTCACCCTTACACTCACCCTAAATTTCACCCTGACCCTAGCACTCAGCCTAACACTAACCCTCACCCTAATCCTAACCCTAACCCTCACCCTAACCCTAACCATAAACCTAACCCCAACACTCATCCTAAACCTAACCATAAACCTAATTCTAACCCTAAACCTCACACTCACCCTAACTGACACCCTAACACTTACCATCACCCTAACCCTAAATCTAACCCTCACACGAAACCTAACCCTCACCCTTAACCTAAACCTACCCTCAGCCTAACACTCACCCTAAACCTAACCCTAATCCAAATCCTCACCCTATCCTTAACCTTAACAAAAACCCTCACCCTATCCCTCACTCTCACCCTAACCCTCACCCCTACCCTTCACCTCACCGGAGCCCTAACACTCACCCTCACCCTAACACTTACCCACAACCTAACACTCACCCTAAACCTAACCATAAACCTAAACTTCATCCTAAACCTCATTCTAACTCTAAGCCTCACCCTCACCCTAACCCTCACCCTAACCTTTACCCTCACTTACCCCAACCCTAACCCTAACCCTCACACTAACCCTAACTCTAACCCTCTGCCTTCCCCTTATCATAAACTTAAACCTAACCCTAAACCTCACTCTAACAATAACCCTAATCCTAACCCTAAGTCTCACAATAAAACTAAACCCTAAACCTCAGTCTAAACCTCATCCTAACCCTAACCAGAACCCTAACCCTAACCCTAACCCTAACCCTCATCCTAACACTAACCCTCACCCTGACCTTCCCCATCACCCTCAGCATAACCCTAATTGTAGCAGTAATTCTAAACCTCACCCTCACCCTCACACTAACTCTAAACCTAAACCAAACGCTAACACTCACCCTCACCCTCACCCTAACCCTAAACGTATCCCTAAACCTCACCCTGATTGTAACCCTCATGTGATACCTCACCCTCACCTTCACCCTAAACCTAACCCTAACCCTCACCCTAACCCTCACCCTAACCCTCATCCTCACACTAAACCTCACCCTAATCCTTACCCTCCCCATAACCCTAAACCTAACCCAAACCCTAATCCTAACACTAACCATAACTCTCACCCACACCCTAAATCTCTCCGTCACTCTAACTTTCAACCTCATCCTAATACTCACCCTAACCCTAACCCTAACCCTAACCCTAATCCTAAACATAACCCTCACACTCAAACTCACCCTAAATCTAACACTAGCCCTAACCCTCACCCTCATCCTCACCTTCACTCTAAACCTCACACTCACCCTTAAACTCACCCAAACCCTAACCCTACCCCTCTCCCTAACCCTCACCCTAACCCTAACCCTCAACCTAACCCTAACACTTCCCCTAACCCTCACCCTCACACTAACCCTAAACCTAACGCGAACCCTCATCCTAACCCTAATCCTCACCCAGACCCTAACCCTCACCCTCATCCGAACCCTCAAACTCACCTGAAACCTCATACTCACCATAACCCTCGCTCTCACACTAAATATCACCCAAACGCTAACCCTCACCCAAAACCTAACCCTAACCCTAAACCTCACCCTCACCCAATCCCTCACCCTAACCCTAAACCTAAGCCTAACCCTCAACCTAACCCTAACACTTCCCCTAAGCCTCACCCTCACACTCACCCTAAACCTAACGCTAACCCTCACACTAACCCAAATCCTCACCCACACCCTAACACTCACCCTCACTCGAACACTAACCCTCACCCGTACCCTAATGTTCACCCTAACCCTAACCCTTATGTAAACATAATCCTCACCCTAAACCTCACACTATCCCTAAACCTCACCATAAACCTAACCCTCAACCTCACCCTCACCCTAATCCGAACCCTAACACTAACCATAACCTTCAATCTCACTGTAACCCTTACCCAAACCCTTACCCTCATCCTCACCCTAACCCTCACCCCAACCCTAACCCTAACCCTCACACTAAGCCTAACACTCACCCTAACCCTAATCCTCACCCTCACCATCACTCTAACCTTTACCCTAAGACTTGCACTTATCCTAACCCTAACCCTAACCCTAACCCTAAACCAAACCCTCACACTGAGCCTAACCCTCACCCTAACCCCAACTCTACTCCAGAGCCTAAACCTCACCCTAACCCTAACCCTAATCCTGACCCTATCACTAACCTTAACTCTAACCCTCACACTAAACCTAACCCTCACCCTAACCCTAACCCTACCCTCAGCCTAACCCTCAACCTAACACTAACCCTAAACCTAATCATCACCCTATCCATAACCCTAACCCTAAGACTCGCACTCACCCTAGCCCTCACCTTAACCAAACTCTATCCCTATCCCTAACCCTGAATCTCACACTCAACTTAATCCTCACCTTAACCCTTTCCTAATCCTAACCCTAACACTTACCCTAACCCTAAAACTCACACTACACTAACCCTCACACTAACCCTAACCCTAATCTACAGCCTAACCCTTATCCTAACCCTAACCCTAAACCTAACCCTCACCCTCAACCTAACCCTAACCCTCACCCTCACCCTAACCCTAACCCTCACCCTCACCTTCACACTCACCCTTAGCATAACCCGAAACCTAACCCTAAACCTAAACCTAACCCACCCAAACCCTCACCCTAACTCTAACATTAACCCTAACACTAAACTTCACACTCCCCCTGACCCTCACGCGAAACCTCATCCTCACCCTAACGCTCACACTCACCCTAACCCTAACCCTAACCCTCACCCTAACCATAACCCTCACCCTCACCCTCACCATCACACTCACCCTAACCTTCATCCTCACCCTCACCCTAACCCTAAACCTAAAGTAACCCTCACACTAACCCTAACCCTAACCTTCCACCTCACTCGAAAATTCACCCTCACCAAAAACATCACCCTAACCCTCACCCTCAGCCTAATACTCATTCTAACCTAACCCTAACCCTTACTTAAACTAAACCCTCATCCTCACCCTAAACCTCACCCTCACCCTAGACCTTACCCTAACCCTAACCCTAATCATAACTCTCACCCTCACCCTAACCCTAACCCTAACCCTCACCCTAACCCTAAGCTTCACCCTCACCCTCAACCTAATCCTAACCTTAACACTAACCCTAATCCTCACCCTCACCCTACCCCTCACTCTAACACTAACCCTAACACTAACCCTCACCCTAATCCTAACTCATCCTAAACCTAAACTTCACCATCACCCTCACCCTAAAGCTAACCCTAACACTATCCTAAATCCTCACCCTCACCCTAACCCTCACCTACCTTTATCCTCACTGTATCCCTAACCGTAACCCTAATGCTAACTCTCACACGAACCCTAACCTTCACCCTAAACCTAACCCTAACCGAAACCCTCAGCCTAGCCTCACTCTAACCCTAACCCTTACCCTCACCGTAACCCTAACCGTAAACCTAACCCTCACACTAACCCTAACACTCACCCAACCCCTAACCCACATCCTCACACAAACCTTCACCCTAACAATAACCCTACTCCACAGCCTAAACATCACCCTAACCCTAACCCTAATCCTTACCCTTTCCCTAACCCTAACACTAACCCTCACACTAAAACTCAGCCTAAACCTCAACCTAACCCTCACCCTCACCCTAAACTTCAGCAATCCCTTACAGTCACCATAACCCTATAACTCACTCTCACCCTAACCCTCACCCTAACCCTTACACTCACTCTAACCCTCACCCTAACCCAAACCCTAACACTAACCCTAAACTTCAACATAACCCTCACCCTAACCTTATCCCTAACCCTCATGCTAACCCTCACACAAACCCTAACCTTAACCTGAACCTTAACCTTAACCCTGAAACTAAACCTCACCTTAACCCTAACGCTAACCCTAACCCTAACCCTCACCCTAACCCTAACCCTAACCTTAACCCTCACCCTAACTCTAACCCTCACCCTCACCCTAACTCTAACCCAAACCCTCAGCCTAACCCTCACCCTGATGCTCACTCTCACCCTAAACATCACCTTAACCCAAACCCTCCGACTAACCCTAACCCTAACCCTCTCCCTAACCCTCAACCTTACACTTATCCTCACCCTACACATAACCCTATCCCTTACCTAAACGAAACCCTCACCCTCACCCTTATTCTCACCCTAACCTTCACCCTAACACTAATCCTCACCCTATCCCTAACCTAAACCAGAATCCTCACCCTAACCCTCACCCTCACCCAAACCATAATGCTAACCGAAACCCTCAACCTCACCCTAACCTTCACCCAGCCCTTACCTTCAACATAATCATATCCCTCACCCTAACCCTAACCTTCACCCTAACTCTCATGCTCACCCTAATAGTAACCCTAATTCTAAACCTCACCCTAACCCTAAACCTCACCCTAACCCAAACCCTAAGCCTAACCGTCAACCACACCATAATCCTAAACCTCAACTTAACGCTAACCCTCACCCTCAAACTAAACATCACCCTAACCCGAACAATCACCCTAACCCTAACCCTCACCCTCAGGGTAACCATAACCCTCACCCTCACTCTAAGACTAAACCAAACACAACCCTAATCCGAATCTTAACCCTCACCCTCAGCCTCAACCTAAACCTAAACCTAACCCGAACACTCATCCTCACCGTCACCCTCAGCCTCACCCTAACCCTAACCATAACCCTCCTCCTAATCCTAAAACTTACCCTAATCCTAATCCTAAACCTCACCCTAATCCTAATCCTAACCCTAAGCCTCACCCTAAACCTCACCCTCACCCTAACCCTCACCCTAACACTTATCCTAACCCTAACCCTAATCTTAACCCTAACCCTCACACTAACCCTAACCGTCACCATAACCTTAACATTACCACTCACCCTACCCCTCACCCTAACCCTAACCCTAACCCTAACCCTCAACCTATACCAAACCTTAACACTCACCCTCACCCTAACCCTCACCCACACCCTAACCCTCAACCTCACCGAAACCTAACCCTCACCCTAACACTCACCCTCACCCTAAACGTAATCGTAAACCTAACCCTCACCCTACCCTAATTCTAACACTAACCTCCACTTTAACCCTAACCCTAACATTAACACTCACCCTCAACCTAATCTACATCCTAACAAAAACCCTAAACCTTTTTTAACCGAAACCCTCACCCTCAATCTCACCCTAATCCTAACCCTCACACTAGCACTGACCCTAAACCTAATCCTAACCCTCACCCTCACCCTAAGCCTAACCCTATACATAACCCAAATCCTAAACCTAACCCTCACCCTCACCCTCACCTTCACCCTAACCCTAATCCTAACCCTAACAATTACCCTAAACCTAACCCTAACACTAATCCTAACCCTAACCCACACCCTAATCCTAATCCTAACCCTAAAACTCACCATAATCCTAATCCTAATCCTAACACTCACCCTTAACTTCACCCGCACCCTAACCGTCACCCTCCCCCTCCCCCTACGCCTAAACCTCACACTAACCCTAAGCCTCACCATAACTCTGACCCTAACCCTGACCCTAACCCTAACAGTCACCATCACCCTCAACCTCACCCTAAACCTAAAGCTCACTCTAATTCTAAACCTAACCCTAACCCTCACCCTAACCCTCACCCTCACCCTAACCATCACCCAAAACTTTATCCTCTCAATTACCCTAACCCTAATCCTAAACCTAACCCTCACACTAACCCCAACCCCCACACTCACACTCACCATCACCCTCACACTCAGTAAACCTAACTCTTACCCACACCCTATAATCCCCACGCTCCACCGACCCCTCACCCTCATGTGAACCCTCACCCTATCCCTAACCCTCACTCTAACCCTAACCCTAAGCCTAACCCTAACCCTTACCTAACTGAAACCCTCACCATCACCCTCACACTCACTCTAACTCGCACCCTCACCGTAGCCCTCACCCTAAACCTAAACCTCACCCTAACCCTAAACCTAACCCTCACCCTAACCCTAAGCCTAATCCTAACCCTCACCCTTAACCTCACCCTAACCCTAAGCCTAAGCCTAACCCTAACCCTTACCCTAACCCTCACCCTCACCCTAACCCTAACACTGAACCTAAACTTCACCCTCAACCTAACCCTCACCCTAACCCTTACCATCACCATAACGCTAACCCTAACACTAACCCTCAACCTAACCCTCACCATCACCCTCACCCTAACCCTCACCATCACACAAACCCTCACCCTAACCCTCACTCTAACCCTAACCCTCAAACACACCCTAATTCTCACCCTCACCTGAACCCTCACCCTCACCCTAACCCTCACACTTACACTAATCCTAACCCTAATCCTAAACCTAAACCTCACCCTCATCCTCACCATAACAGTATCCCTAACACTAACTCTCACCCTCACCTTAACCCTCACCATAAACATAAACCTAACCTTCAACCTCACCCTCACCCTAACCCTATCAATAACCCTAACCCTCACCCTAACCCTAAACCTTACCCCAACCCTACCCCACACCTTAAAACTAACGGTAAACCTAACCCTCTCTCTCACGTTCACCCTCACTTTAACCCTCACCATAACCCTTATCCTCACACTAACCCAAACCCTAACACTAATCCTAACCCTCACAGTAATCCTAAACCTCAGCCTAACCGTAATCTTAACCTCACCCTAACTCTCAACCTAATTCTTACCTTCACACTAACGCTAACGCTAACCCTAAACCTCCCCTCAAACTAACCATCACCATCGCTGTAAACCTCACCCAAAGCCTAACCCTCACCCACAAGCTAACCCTAATCGTCATCCTCACCCTGAACATCACCCTAACCATAACCCTCACCCTAAACCTAAGCCTAATCCTCATCCGAAACCTAACACTCACCCTCACCCTAACCCTAAGCCTAACCCTAACAATACCCTAATCCTAAACCTATCCCTCACCCTCACTCTCAACTTAAGCCTAACGTTAACCCTAACACTAATCTTAACACTAACCCTCACCCTAACCCTGAAGCTAACCATAAAACTCAACCTCACCCTCATCCTAACCCTTATCCTATACCCAAACCTAAGCCTAACGCACACCCTCACCCTAAACCTCACCCAAACCCTTATCCTCACACTAAGTCTAATCCTAACCCTCACACTTACCCTCAACCTAATATTAACCCTAAATTTAACCCTCACTCGAACGCTAATTTTTTACCATAACCCTAACCCTTACACTAACCCGCACCCTAAACCTTACCATAACAGTAACCCTAACCCTAACCCTCAACCTCAGCCTCACCCTACCCCTCACCCTAACCCTAAACCGCACCCTAACCCTAAACTTAACCCTCAGCCTAAACCTAACCCTCACCCTCACCCTAATCTGCACCCTAAGCCTAAGACTTACCTGACCGAAACCCTCACCCTCATCCTCAACATCACCCTAACCCTAACCCTCACCCGAACCCTGACCTCACCCTAACCCTAACCCTAATCCTAACCCTAACAGTAAACCTAACCCTCACAATAACCCTAACACTACCCTTCAGCCTAAACCTCACCCTAAACCTAAATATAAGTCTAATCCTCAACCTATCCCTAACCCTAAGCCGAAACCTCACCCTAACCTTACCCTCACCATAACCCCAATGCTAAACCTAACCCTCACCTTAACCCTAAATCTCACCCTCACCCTAACCCTCAATCTAAGCCTTACCCTTACCCTAACCCTAACCCTAACCCTCACCCTAATCCTAACCCCAACCCTAACCCTAAACTTCAACCTCACCCTAAATCTCACCCTAACCCTTACCCTCACCCTAACACTAACCCTAACACAAACCCTCTCCCTAACCCTCTCCATCACCCAAACCCTCACCCTAAGCCTAAACCTCATCGACACCCTAATTCTAACCCTCACGCGAACCCTCACTATCAACTTAATCCTCACCCTCACCCTAAACATCACCATAACCCTCTTCCTCACCCTCACCCTAACCCTCACCCTAACACTCAACCTCATCCTAATCCTCACCCTAACACTAACCCTAACCCTTACCTAACCGAAACCCTCTTCCTCAACCTCACCCTAACCCTCACCCTCACAGTAGCCCTGACCATAACCCTAACCCTAACCCTAACTCTCACCCTCACCCTCACCCTCCACCTCAGCCTACAACTAATCCTTAACCTAACCCTAATCCTCTCCCTCACCCTCACTCTCACCCTCACCATAACTCTAACCCTAACCCTAACTCCCATCCTCACCCTCACCCTAATCCTAACCCTATCCCTAACCCTCACCCAAACCCTAACCCTAACACTCAACCTCACCCTAACCCTAAACCTAAACCTAACCCTCAACCTAACCCTTATTCTAAACTTAACACTAACCCTAACCCTCACCCTCACCCTAAAGCTCACCCTAACCCTTAACTTCACCATATCCATAACTCTAACCCTAACCTAACCCTCACACTAACCCAAACCATAACCCTAACCCTAACGCTAACCCTCACCATAACTCTAAACCTATCCCTAAACCTAACCCTCACCCTAACCATTATCCTCACACTAACCCAAACCCTAACACTAACTTAACCCTCACAGTGACCCTAACCCTCAGCCTAACCCTAAACCTAACCTCACCCTAACCCTCACCCTAACCCTTACCCTTACCCTCACCCTAACGCTAACCCTAACCCTAAACATCCCCTCACCCTAACCCTCACCATCGCCCTAACCCTCACCATAAGCCTAACCCTCAGCCACAACCTAATCCTAATGCTCACCCTCACCCTGAACATCACCCTAAACCTAACCCTCACCCTAAACCTAAGCCTAATCCTCACCCTAAACCTAACCCTCGCCCTCACCCTCACACTAATCCTAACCCTAACCCTAACCCTAATCCTAAACCTATCCCTCAACCTCACTCTCACCCTAAGCCTAACATTACACCTAACTCTAATCCTATACCTAACCCTCACCCTCACACTCACCATAAGCCTAATGCTAACCCTAACCCTAACCCTAAACCTAACAATAACCTGCACCCTCACCCTCACGCTAACCCTAACCCTAACAATAACCCTCACCCTAAACCTCACCATAACCCTAACCCTAACCCTCACCGTAAACCTACCACTAACCCTAAACCTCACACTCACCCTAACCCCTCACCCTAACCCTTATTCTCATACTAACCCTAACCCTAATCCTCACCCTCACCCTCACCCTAACCCTAACACTAAACTTACCCCTCACCCTAAACCACACCCTAACCCTAACCCTCTCTGACACCCTAAATCTCACCCTAACCTGAACCCAAACATTCACCTTAGCCCTCTCCATCACCCTAAACCTCACCCTAACCCTAACCCTCAACCTAACTCTAACCCTAACACTCCCTAAGCCTAACCCTCACATTAACCCTCACCCTCAACCTAATCCTCACCCTAACAATAACACTAACCCTTACCTAAGCTAAACCCTCACCCTCACCCTCACCTCAACTCTAAAGCGCAACCTCAAACTAGCCCTCACCCTAACCCTAAACCTAACCCTCACACTCACCCTCACCCTCAGCTTTACCATAAACCTAAATCTAATCCTAACACTAACCTTCACCCTCACCCTCACCCTTACCCTAAACCTAACCCTAAAGCTAACCCTCACCCTCACCCTAACCCTCACCCTAACCCTAACACTATCCCTAACCCTCACCCTCATCCTCTCCCTAACTCTAAACCTAAGCCTAACCGTCAAACTAAACCTAACCCTCAAACTCACATTCACTGTCAGCCTAAACCTCACCGTAAACCTAACCCTAACCCACACCCTAACCCTCACACTCACCATAACCCTCCCACTCACCCTAGCCGTCACCCTAAACCTAAACCTCACCCTAACCCTAACCCTAACCGTTACCCTCACCTAAACTTCACCCTAACCCTAACCATAACCGTAACCCTAACCCTCACACTAATCCTCACCCTCACCATAACCCTAAAGCTAACCCTAAAAGTAACCCTCACCATAACCCTCAACCTAACCCTTACCCTCAACATGAAACTAAGCCTAACCCTAACCCTAACACTCACTCTAACCCTTACCTTAACCCTAACCCTCACCCTAACTCTAACCCCAACTCTCATCCTCACCCTAATCCTCACACTAACCCTCACCCTCAACCTCAATGTCACTCTAAACCTTACCCTCACCCTAGTCATCACCCTAAAACTAACCCTAACCCTAATCATAATTTTCAATCTCACCCTCACCTGACCCTAAACCTAACCATAATCCTAACCCTAAACCTCACCCTTACCCTCACCATAACTGTAATCCTAAACCTAACCCTCACACTAAACCTAACCCCCATTCTTATGCTAACCCTAAACCTAACGCTAACAATAACCCTAAACCTAATCCTAACCCTAATCCTAAAACTAACCCTCACCGTAACCCTAAACCTAACCCTAAAACTCACCCTCATCCTAGTCATAACCCTAATCCTCACTCTCACAGTCATCCTCACCCTAAACCTGACACTCAACCTCACCCTAACCCTAACATTCACACTAACCCTAACCCTCACCCTAACCCTCACCCTCACCCTCACCCTCATCTTAAACCTTACCCTAAACCCAATCCTGACCCTATACCACACCCTCACCCTAAACCTCACCCGAACCCTTATCCTCACACTAAGCCTAATCCTAACCCTCACCGTCACCCTCAACCTAAACCTAACCCTAAACTTAACCCTCAATCTAACCCTAATTCTTATCCTAACCCTAACCATCACACTAACACTCACCCTAACCCTGATCCTAACAATAACCCTAACCCTAACACTCAACCTCAGCCTCACCCTCACCCTACCCCTCACCCTAACCCTAAACCTCACCCTAACCCTAAACTTAACCCTCAGCCTAAACCTAACCCTCACCCTCACCCTAATCTGCACCCTAACCCTAACACTTACCTAACCGAAACCCTCACCATCACCCTCAATATCACCCTAACCCTAACCCTCACCCGAACCCTGACCTCACCCTAACCCTAACCCTAATCCTAACCCTAACAGTAAACCTAACCCTCATAATAACCCTAACACTACCCTTCAGCCTAAACCTAACCATAACCCTAATCCTCACCCTATCCCTAACCCTAAGCCGAAACCTCACCCTAACCTTACACTCACACTAACCCTAATGCAAAACCTAACCCTCACCTTAAACCTAAACCTCACCCACATCCTAACCCTCAATCTAAGCCTTACCCTTACCCTAACCCTAACACTAACCCTGACCATAATCCGAACCGTAACCCTAACCCTAAACTTCACCCTCACCCTAACCCTCACACTAACTCGTACCCTCACCCTAACGCTAACCCTAATACTAACCCTCACCCTAAAACTCACCATAACCCTAACCCTCAACCTAAGCCTAAACCTCACCCACACCCTAACCCTAACCCTCACGTGAACCTTCACCGTCACCCTAATCCTCACCCTCACCCTAAACATCACCCTAACCCTAAGCCTCACCCTAACCCTCACCCTAGCTCTCAACCACACACTAATTCTCACCCTAACACTAACCCTAACCCTTACCTAAACGAAACCCTCTTCCTCACCCTCACCCTCACCCTCACCCTAGCCCTGACCATAACCCTAACCCTAACCCTAACTCTCACCCTCACCCTAACGTTCACCCTCACCCTCAGCCTAAACCTAACCCTTAACCTAACCCCAACCCTCACCCTCACCCTCACTCTCACCCTCACCGTAACTCTAACCCTAACATTACCTCTCACCCTCACCGTAACCCTATCCCTAACCCTCACTGTAACCCTATTCCTCACCCAAACCCTAACCCTAAACCTCACCCTCACCCTAACCCTAACCCTAATCCTAACCCTCACCCTAACCCTTACCCTAAACCTAACACAAACCCTAACCCTCACCCTCACCCGAAAGCTCACCTTAACCCTTACCTTCACCATATCCGTAACCCTAAACCTAACCCTAAACCAAACCATAACCCTAAACCTAACCCTCACCCAAACGCTCACCCTAACCCTCACCCTCACCCTAACCCTAAAAATCACCCTAATCCTCACCCTAATACTAACACTCAGCCACCCCCTAAACCTCACCCTCACCTGAACCCTCACCCTCACCCTAACCCTCAACCTTAACCTAACCATAACCCTAATCCTAAACCTAACCCTCACCCTCATCTTCACTGTAACACTAACGCTAATACTAACCCTCAACCTCACCCTAACCCTCACCCTCACCCTAACCCTAACCCTCAGCTACACCCTAAGTCTCACCCTTAGCTCAACCCTCACGCTCAACGAAACCCTCACCGTTACCCTAAATCTAACCCTAATCCTAAACCTAACCCTGACCCTCATCCTCACCCTAACACTAAAACTAACACTAACATTCACCCTCACCCTAACCCTCAACCTAAACCTAAACCTAACCCTTACACTCACCCTCACCATAACCCTTATCCTCACACTAACCCAAACCCTACAAGTAACCCTAACCCTCACACTAACCCTAACCCTCAGCCTAACCCTAAACCTAACCTCACCCTAACCCTCACCATAAGCCTTACCCTCACCCTAACGCTAACCCTAACCTTAAACCTTCCCTCACCCTAACACTCACCATCTCCCTAACATTCACCCTAAGCCTAACCCTCACCCACAACCTAACCCAAAACTCACCCTCACCCTGAACATCACCCTTACCCTAACCCTCACCCTAAACCTAAGCCTAACCTCACCCTAAACCTAACCCTCACCCTCACCCTCAGCCAACCCTAAACCTAATCCTAAACCTAACCCTCACCCTCACTCTCACCCTAAGCCTAACCCTACACCTAAACCTAATCCTAAACCTAAGCCTCACCCTCACACTCACCCTAAGCCTAACCCTAACCATAACCCTAAACCTAAACCTAACCCTCACCCTCACCATCAACCTAAACCCAACCCTAACCCTAACCTTCACCCGGTTCACCCTCACCCTAACCCTAACCCTAAAAATAACCCTCACCCTAACCCTCACCCTAAACCTTATTCTCATACTAACCCTAACCCGAACCCTCACCCTCACCCTCAACCTAACTCTAACCCTAAACCTACCCCTCACCCTAAACCTCACACGAACCCTAACCCTATCCCACACCCTAAACCTCACCCTAACCTGAACCCTAACTCTCACCCTAGCCCTCAGCCTCACCCTAAACATCACCCTAAACCTAACCCTCACCATAACACTAACCCTAACCCTAAAGCTAAACCTAACCCTAACCCTAACCCTAACCCTAAACCTCAACCTAACCATAACCCTAACCCTAATCCTCACCCTCAACCTAACTAACCCTCACCCTAAACCTCACCCTAACCCTAACACTAACCATAACCCTAACCCTCACCCTAACCCTCACCCTCACCCTAACCCTAAAGCTAACACTAAACGTCACCCTGACCCTAACCCTCAACCTAACCCTAAACCTCAACATGACCCTAACACTAAACCTAACCTTAACCCTCATTCTAACCCTTACCCTAACACTAACCCTCACCCTAACTCTAACCTCAACTCTTACCCTAGCCCTAATCCTCACATTAAACATCAACCTCATCCTCAATATCACCCTAAGCTTTACCCTCACACTAGTGATCACCCTAAACCTAACCATAACCCTAATCCTAATTTTCAACCTCACCCTCACCTGACCCTAACCCTAACACTAATCCTAGCCCTAAACCTCACCCTCACCCTCACCCTAATGGTAACCCTAACCCTAACCTTCACGCTAAACCTAACCCTCAATCTTATGCTAACCCTAACCCTAACCATAACAATAACCCTAAACCTAACCCTAACCCTAATCCTAACACTAACCCTCACCCTAACCCAAAACCTTACCCTAACTAACCATAATCCTAACCCTAACCCTCACTCTCACCGTCACCCTCACCGTAAACCTGACCCTCAACCTCACTATATCCCTACCCTCACACTAACCCTAACCCTCAACCTAACCCTAAACTTAACCCTCAATCTAACCCTAAATCTTACCCTAACCCTAACCCTCACACTAACCCTCACCCTAACCCTTATCCTAACACTAACCCTATAACTAACCCTCAAACTCACACTCACCCTACCCCTCACTCTAACCCTAAACTCACCCTAACCCTAAACATAACCCTCAGCCAAAACCTAACCCTCACCCTCACCCTAATCTGCACTCTAAGCCTAACACTTACCTAACCGAAACCCTCACCCTCACCCTCAACATCACTCTAACCGAAACCCTCACCGT
Organism: Dipodomys merriami; assembly: GCF_024711535.1. Taxonomy (NCBI): domain Eukaryota; kingdom Metazoa; phylum Chordata; class Mammalia; order Rodentia; family Heteromyidae; genus Dipodomys; species Dipodomys merriami. The sequence continues at coordinate 324,657 of NW_027204760.1, forward strand.
TACCCTCAACATGACCCTAATGCTAATCCTCACCCTAACCCTGACCTCACCCTAACCCTAACCCTAATCCTAACCCTAACAGTAAACCTAACCCTCACACTAACCCTAACACTACTCCTCAGCCTAAACCTCACCCTAAACCTAACCATAACCCTAATCCTCACCCTATCCCTAAGGCTTAACCTAACCCTCACCTTAACCCTAAACCTCACCCTCAACCTAACCCTCAATCTAAACCTTACCCTTACCCTAATCCTAACATTAACCCTCACCCTAATCCTAACCCTAACCCTAACCCGAAACTTCACCCTCAACCTAACCTTCACCCTAATCCTTACCCTTACCCTAATGCTAACCCTAACACTAACCCTCACCCTAAACCTCACCATCACCATAACCCTCACCCTAAGCCTAAACCTCACCCACACCCTAAACCTAAACCTCATGTGAACCCTCATTGTCACCCTAATCTTCACCCTCACCATAAACATCATCCTAACCCTAACCTTCACCCTAACACTAACCCTCACCCTAACCCTCAACCTCACCCTAATCCTCATCCTAACACTAACCCTAACCCTTCCCTAAACGAAAACCTCTTCCTCACCCTCACCCTAACCGTCACCCTCACCCTAGCCCTGACCATTACCCTATCCCTAACCCTAACCCTCATCCTCACCCTCACCCTTAGCCTAAACCTAACCCTTAACCTAACCCTAACCCTCACCCTCACCCTAACTCTCACCCTAACCCTAAGCGTAACCCTCACACTAACCCTCACCCTCAACCTCAATATCACCCTAAAACTTACCCTCAACCTAGTCATCACCCTAAACCTAACCCTTACTATAATCATAATTTTCAACCTCACCCTCACCTGACCCTAACCCTAACCCTAATCCTAACACTAAACCTCACCCTCACCCTCACCCTAACCTTAACCCTAACCCTAACCCTCACGCTAAACCTAACTCTCACTCTTACGCTAACCCTAACCCTAACCCTAACCCTAAACCTAACAATAAACCTAAACCTAACGCTCACCCTAATCGTAACACTAACCCTCACCCTAACCCTCAACCTCACCCTAATCCTCACCCTAACACTAACCCTAACCCTTACGTAACCGAAACCCTCTTCCTCACCCTCACCCTAACCCTCATCCTCATCATAGCCCTGACCATAACCCTAAATCTAACGCTAACGATCACACTCATCCTCAACCTCACCCTCAGCCTAAACCTAACACTTAACCTAATCGTAACCCTCACCCTCACCATCACTCTCACCCTCACTGTAACTCTAACCCTAACCCTAACTCTCAACCTCACCCTCACCCTATCCCTAACCCTACCCCTAACCCTCACCCTAACCCTAACCCTAACCCTTACCCAATCTCTAACCCTAACCCTCTCCCTCACCCTAAAACTAACCCTAAACCTAACCCTCACCCTAACCCTTATCCTAAACCTAACACTAACCCTAACCCTCACCCTCACCCTAAAGCTCACCCTAACCCTTACCTTCACCATATCCCTAACACTAACCCTAACCCTAATCCTCACACTAACCCAAACCGTAACCATAACGCTAACACTCAGCCACAACCTAAACCTCACCCTCATCTGAACCCTCACCCTCAACCTAACCATCAAACTTACCCTAAATTTAACCCTAATCCTAAATATAACCCTCACATTTACCCTCACCCTAACACTAACGCTAATACTAACCCTCACCCTCACCCTAACCCTAACTCTCAGCTACACCCTAACTCTTAACCTCACCTGTACGCTCACCCTTACCCTAACCCTCACCTTTACCCTAACCATAAACGTAATCCTAAACTTAACCCTGACAATCATCCTCACCCTAACCCTAACCCTAATCCTATCCCTAAACCTAACCCTCACCCTAACACTCACCTTAAACCTAACTGTAACCCTAAACCTCTCCCTCACCATAACCTCACCCTAATCCTTATCCTCACACTAACCCAAACCCTAACACCAACCCTAAGCCTCAAAGTAACCCTAACCCTCAGCCTAACTCTAAACATAACCTCACATTAACCCTTACCCTAACCCTTACCCTCACCCTAACGCTAACCCTAACCCTAAACCTCCCCTCAAACTAACCCTCACCATCACCATAACCCTCACCCTAAGCCTAAACCTCACCCACAACCTAACCCTAATCCTCACCTTCACCCTAAACATCGCCCTAACCCTAACCCTCACCCTAAACCTAAGCCAAATCCTCACCTTAAACCTAATCCTCACCCTCTCCCTAATCCTAACCCTAAACCTAATCCTAAACCTAACCCTCACTCTCACTCTCACCCTAAGCCTAACCCTACCACAACCCTAATCCTAAACCTAACCCTCACCCTCACACTCACCCTAAGCCTAACCCTAACCCTATTCCTAAACCTTACCTTCACCCTCACCCTCACCCTAAACCTAATCCTAACCCTAACCTTCACCGTCACCCTCACCCTAATCATAACCCTAAAAATAACCCTCACCGAAACCCTCACCGTAACCCTAAACAAAACCCTCACCGTAAACCTAAAGCTAACCCTAAAAATCACTCTGGCCCTAACCCTCACCCTAACCCTTATTCTCATACTAACCCTAACCCTAAACCTCACCCTGACCCTCACCCTAATCCTAACCCCAACCCTATCCCTCACCCTAAATCTCACCCTAAACCTAACCCTCTCCCACACCCTAAACCTCACTCTAACCTGAAGCTTAACCTCACCCTAGCCCTCACCCTCACCCTAAACAACACCCTAATCCTAACCCTCACCCTAACTCTAACCCTAACACTCGCTAATCCTAACCCTCACATTAACCCTCACCCTCAACCTAATCCTCACTGTAACAATAACCCTAAGCCTTACCTAAGCAAAACCCTCACCCTCACCCTCACCCCCACTCTAAACCTCACCCTCACACTAGCCCTCACCCTAACCCTCACACTAACCATAACCTTCACACTAACCCTAACCGTACCTCTCACCCTAACCCCCATCCTCACACTCAGCCTATCCCTCACCCTAACCCTAATCCCAACCCTAACTCTCAACATCACCCTCACCCTAACCCTAACCCTAATCTTCACACTCACCCTCATAACCATAAGCCTTACCATAACCCTAACCCAAATCGTTACCCTTACCCTCATCCTCACCTTCACACTCACCCTAAACCTCACCTTCACCGTAGCCCTCACCCTAAACCTAAACCTAGCCCTAACCCTAACCCTAAACCTCACTCTTACACTAACCCTAACCCTAACTCTAACATTAACCTAACCCTAACCCTAATCCTATCCCTAAACCTCACCCTAAACCTAACCCTAACCATAAAACTCACCCTAAAACTAATCCTAACCCTAACCCTCACCCTCACTGTCACAGTCACCCTAACCCTGACCCTCAACCTCACCCTCACCCTAACCCTCACACTAAACCTAACCCTCACCCTAACTCTAACCCTAACCCTCACACTCACTGTCACACGCAGCCTAACCCTTAAACAAACCCTAATCCTAATCCTAAACCTCACACTCACCATAACCCTAACCCTAAGAATAATGCTCAATATCACCCTCACCCTCACACTTACCATAATCCTCACCCTCAACCTCACCCTCACCCTAACCCTCACCATCACCCTAAACTTCACCCTAACCCTATCCCTCATCCTAACCCCAAACTTAACCCTAAACCTAACCCTCACCCTAACCCTCATCCTAACCCTAACCCTAATCCTCAACCTAACCCTAACCCTCACCCTCACCCTCAGCCTGAGCTAAACCCTAACCCTAACCCTAATACTAAACCTAATCCTCACCCCCTCACTCACCCTAACACTAACCATAACCCTAATGCTAACCATCACCCAAACCTCAAACTAACAATAACCCTAAACCTATCAATAACTAAAACACAAACTCTACCCCTAATCCTAACCCTAACCCTCACACTAATCCTAAACCTAACCCTATAACTCACCCTAAACCTAACCGTAACCCTCACCCTAACACTAACCCTCACCCTAAGCCTAACCCTAACCCTCACTCTAAAATTCACCCTAACCCTAACCCTCACCCTAACCTTCACCCTAACCCTCACCCTAACCCTAACCCTACCCTCAACCTAACCCTCATCCTAACCGTAACCCTAACCCTCACCGTAACCCTATCCCTCACCCTCACCCTCATCCTCACCCTCAGCCTAACCCAAAACCTAAACCTAATCTTAAACCTAACCCTCACCCCCTCTCTCACCCTAATCCTAACCATAACCCTAATGCTAACCCTCACAGTCACACTTAACTTAAACCTAACCCTAACCCTAACAATAACTGTAACGCCAACCCTAACCCTAATCCTAACCCTAACCCTCACCCTCAGCCTCAACAAAACTCTAACCATCACCCAAATCGCAACCTAACAATAACCCTAAACCTAACAATAACTGAAACACTAACCCTAACCCTAATCCTAAACTTAAACCTCACCCGCACCCTATCCAAAAACCTAAAACTTACCCCAATCCTCAACCTAACCCTATTGCTAACCCAAAACCTCACCCTCACCCTAAACCTCATTCTAATTCTAAAGCTCACTATAACCCTAACGCAAACCCTAACCCTAATCCTCACCCTAACCCTAAGCCTCAACGACACCCTAACACTCAACCTCACCCGAACCCGAACCCTCATGTTCACACTCACTCTAACCCTAACCCTAAACCTAACCCTACACCTAACCCTCACCCTCAACCTCACCAACACCCTAACCCTAACCCTAACCCTCACCTTCACTCTCACCCTAAATATCACCCTAACCCTAACCCTAATCCTCACCCTAACCCTAAGGCTAACCCTAACCCTCTCCCTCGCCTTAACCTTCATACTCACACTAACCTTAAGCCTATACCTAACCCTAACCCTCACACTAACCCTAACCCTCACCCTAACCCTCACCCTAACCCTAACCTTACCCCTCACCCTAAACCTCACGCTAACCCTTACCCTAAAGCTAACCCTAACCCAAATTCTAACCCTAACCCTAATCCTCACCCTCACCCTAACACTCACCATCACCCTAAAACTCGCCCGAAACCTAACCCTCACCAACACACAATCCCTCAACCCCACCCTCACCCTCATCCTCACCCGAACCGTCACCCGAACCCTAACCCTCATCCTCAACCTAAACATCACCCTAAACCTAACCCTCACCCTAACTCCAACCCTAACCCTCAACCTAACACTAAGCCTCACCCTCAATCTAATCCTCATCCTCACCCTAATCCTCACCTTAACCCTATCCCTTACCAAACTGAAACCCTCAACCACACCCTCACCCTCACACTAACCCTAACCCTAATGCTAACCCTAACCCTGACCCTCACTCTAACCATCACCGTAACCCTTACCCTTACCCTAACCCTAACCCTCACCATCACCTTACCCTCACCCTAATCCTTATCTTCACACTAACATTAACCCTATACATAACCCTAACCCTCACACTAACCCTAACCCTCAAACTAACTCTAACCCTAGCCTCACCCTAAACCTCACCCTAACCCTAACCTTAACGCTAACCCTCACCCTAATCATAAACTGAGCACTAACCCTACCCCTCACTCTTACCCTCACCCTAACCCTAACCCTAACGCTAAACCTCACCCTAATCATAAACGGAACCCTAACCCTCACCCACACCCTAACCCTCATCCTCACCCGAAACCTCACCCTCACCCTCCCTCTCACCCTAAACCTAACCCTAACCCTAACCCACACCCTAACCTTCACCCTTACCCTAACCCTCATCCTCACCCAAACCCTCACCCTCAACCTCACACTATACCTAACCCTAACACTAAACCTCAGCCTAACCCTAACCCTTAAACTTACCCTAAACCTAACCCTCACACTCACCCTAACCCTCACCCTAACTCTAAACCTAATCCTAACCCTAAATTTCACCCTCACACTTACTGACACCCTCAGCCTAACCCTAACCCTAACCCTAATCCTAACCCTCATCCTCACCCTCACCTTCACCCTAACTCTAACCCTGACCCTAACACTAACCTTAAACTTTACTCTCACCCTAACCCTAAAAATAACCCTAAACCTAACCCTAACCCTAATCCTAACTCTAACCCTCAACCTTATGCTAAACCTAACCCTAAAAGTTACCCTAACCCTAATCCTAACCCTATCACTCACCATCACCCTCACCCTCACCCTAACCCTCACTCTCACCCTCACCCTCACCCTCAGCCTAAACCTAACCCTAACCCTAACCCTAACCCTGACCCTCAACCTCACCCTAATCCTAAACCTAAACCTAACCCTCACCATCACCGTCACCCACACCGTCACCTTAACACTCACCTTCAACCTCACCCTCAACCTAAACCTCACCCTCACCTTAAGCAATACTCTCAACATAACCCTCACCATAAACCTAACCATAACCCTCATCCTAACCCTAACCCTCAACCTAAACTTCACCCTAACCATAACCATAACACTTAACCTCAGCCTAAGGCCCACCCGAACCTGAAAACTCACACTAACCATAACTATAACCCTAAACCTAACCCTCACAATAACCCAAACCCTCAACTTGACCCTAACAGTACCCCTCACCCTAACCCTCAGCCTAAACCTAACCCTAATCCTAAACCTCACCCTCACCCTAACCATTACCCTCACACTCACCCGAACCCTAACTCATCCTCAACCTCACCTTAACCCTAATCCACAAACTAACCGTAACCCTCAGCCGAACCCTCACCCGAACTCGAACCATCAATCTAACTTCAACCTTCAGCCTCACCCTAAATAGAACCCTAAACCTAACCCTCCCTCAAACCCTAACCCTAACCCTCACCCTAACACTAACACTCAACCTAAATCTCACCCTCACCCTAATCTTCACCCTAAACCTAACCCTAAAGCTTACCTAACCGAAACCCTCACCCTCACCCTCACTCTCTGTCTCAACCTAACCCTCAACCTAATCCTAAACCTAACCCTCACCCTCACCCTCACCCTCAGAGTAACCCTATCCCTAACCCAAAACCTCACCCTAACCCTCACCCTAACCCTAACGTTAAATTAACCCTAACCTAACCCTAACCTTCACACTAAACCTAAACCTAAGCCTAACCCTAAGCCTTACCCTTACCCTAACCCTAACCCTCACACTCACCCTAACCCTCACCCTAAACCTAAACCTAATCCTAACTCTAAACTTCACCCTCACCCTCACTGTCACCCTCCCCCTAATCCTAAACCTAACCTAATCCTAACCCTAACCCTCACCCTCACCCTAACCCTAAACCTAACCCTAACCCTAAACTTTACTCTCAACCTAAACCTAACAATAACCCTAACCCTAACCCTAACCCTAACCCTAATCCTAAACCCAACCCTCAACCTAACGCTAAACCTAATTCTAAAATTCAACCTAACCCTAATCCTAACCCTAACACTCACCACCACCCACACCCTCACCCTAAGCCTCACCCTCACCCTCACCCTCACCCTCAACCTAAACCTAACCCTAACCCTAATCCTAACCCTAACACTCAACCTCACCCTAACCCTAACCCTAAACCTAAACCTCACCGTCATTGTCACCCTCACCATCACCTTAACACTCACCCTCAACCTCACCCTCACCCTAAGCAGTACTCTCACCCTAACCCTCACCCTAACCATAACCATAACCCTCATCCTAAACCTAACCCTCACCCTAATCCTCACCCTAACCCTAACCATAACACTTACCCTCACCCTCACCCTAAACACCACCCTAACAACAACGCTAACCCTAAACCTCAACCTAACCCTCAACCTCAACCTAACCCTCAACCTAAACCTCACCCTCACCTAATCCTCATCATAACCCTAACCCTAAACCTTAACTAACCGAAACACTCACATTCACACTCACACTCACCCTAACCAACACCCTCACTCTAGCCTTCATCCTAACCTTATCCCTCACCCTAACTCTAACACTAACCCTCACCCTCACCCTAATTCTAAACCTAACCCTAACCCTCAAACTAACCCTCACTCTAACCCTAACCCCAAACCTAACACTCACCCTAAGCCTCATCCTAACCCTAACCCTCACCTTAACCCTTATACTCACAGTAACCCTAACCCTAACCCTCAACCTCTCCCTAAACCACACCTTAACCCTTATACTCACAGTAACCTTAATCCTAACCCTAACCCTAACATTCACCCGTATCCTCACCCTAACCCTAACCCTAACCCTAATCCTAACACTGAACCTCACCCACACTCTCACCCTAACTCTAATCCTAACCCTCACCCTCATCCTAATTCTAACCCTAACCCTAATCCAAATTCTAACGCTCAGTTTCACCCTCACTCTAACTCTAACCCTAACCCTAATCCTCACCCTCACTGTCACACTAAACCTAAACCTCACCCTAACACGCACCCTAGCCCTAACCCTCACCTCAACCCTAACGCCAACCATAAACCTCACCCTCACCTTAAATCTCACCCTAACCCTTAAACTTACCCTAAACCTAACCCTAAACCTAACCCTAATCCTCGCCCTAACCCTAACTCTCACCCCAAACACAAAACTCAACCTTACCCAAAACCTCACCCTCACCCTTACACTCACCCTAACCCTAATCCTAAACCTAATCCTAAACCTAACCCACACCCTAACCATCACAGTCACACTAACCCTCACCATCACCCTAAATATCACCCTAACCCTATCCCTGAACTAACCCTAACACTCACCCTAACACTAACCCTCACCGTAACCCTCACTGTAACCGGAACGCTAAACCTAACCCTAATACTCACCATCATCCTAACACTCAGCCGAAACCTAACCCTCACCCACACTCTAACCCTCACCCTCACACGAACACTCACACTCAGCCGAACCCTCAACCTCACCCTAACCCTAACCCTAACACTCACCCTAACTCTAACCCTAACCCTAACCCTAAACCTAACCCTAAAACTCACCCTCACCCTAACCCTAACCCTAATTTGAACACTGAACCTCACCCTCACTCTCACCCTAACTCTAATCTTAACCCTAACCCTCACCCTCACCCTAACTCTAACCATAACCCTAATCCAAATTCTAACCCTACTCTCACCCTCACCCTAACTCTAAACCTAACCCTAACCCTAACTTTCACCCTCACCCTCACCCTAACCCTAACTGTCACCCTAAACTGCACCCTAACCCTAACCCTCACCCTAACTCTAACACCAACCATAACACTCAACCTCACAATAAACCTCACCCTATCCCTTAAACTCACAATAACCCTAACCCTAATCATAACCATAATCCTCACCCTAACCCTAACTCTCACTCACAACCTAAAACTCAATCTCAACTTAAACATCACCATAACCCTAACACTCACCCTAACCCTAACCCTCAATGTAAACCTCACCCTAACCCTAATGCTAACCCTAACCCTAACCCTCACCATCCCCCTAACACTCAGCTGAAACCTAACCCTCACCCACACTCTAACCCTAACCCTCACCTGAAAACTCACACTCACCCAAACCCTCAACCTCACCTTAACCCTAACACTGACCCAAACCCTAAAACTAACACTAACCCTAACACTCACCCTAACCATAACCCTAACCCTCACACTCAACCTAACACTCACTGTCACCCTAACACTTAACCGTAACCTAATCCTCACTCACACCCTGACCTTCACCCTCTCACGAACACTCACACTCACCCGAACCCTCACCTTCACCCTAACCCTCATCCTCACCCTAAACATCACCCTAACCTTAACACTCACCCTAACCCCAACCCTAACAATAACCCTAACCCTGACCCTCAACCTAACCCTCACCCTCACCTTAATTCTCTACCTAACCTTAAGCCTAACACTTACCTTATCAAAACCCTCACCCTCACCCTCACACTAACCCTCACCCTCACCCTAGCTCTTACACTAACCCTCACCCTAAACCTAACCCTAACCCTAACCATGAACCTAAACCTAACCCTAACGCTCACCCTCAACCTAAACTTCACCCTAACACTAACACTCACCCTAACCCTAATGCAAACCCCAACCCTAACGCTAACCCTAACCTTCACCATCATCCTAACCCTCACTCTAACCCTTATCCTCACACTAACCCTAATCCTAAACCTAACCCTAATCCTCACACTAACCCTAAACCTCACCCTAACCCTAACCCTACCCCTCACACTAACCCTAACACTAACACTCAACCTAATCCTAACCCTCAACCTAACCCTCACCCTAACCCTAAACCTAATCCAAAACCTCAACCGAACCCGAACCCTCACCTTAACCCTCAACCTCACCCTAAACATCACCTTAACACTAACCCTCGCCGTAATCCTAACCCTCAACCTCACCCTTAACCTAACCCTATACCTAATACTCACCCTCACACTAATCCTCACCATAACACTAACCCTAAACTTTACCTAACCGAAACACTCAGCCTCATCCTCACGTTCATCCTAGCCCTCACCTTAACCTTAACCCTAACCCTAAACCTAACACTAACTCTCACCCTCACCCTAAACATAACCCTAACCCTAATGCTCAAACTAACCCTCACTCTAAACCTAAACCTAAACTTAACCCTAACCCTCACCCTAACCCTCACCCTAACCCTAACCCCAACCCTAACCCTCAACCTAAACCTAAACCTAACCCTCATCCTCAACCAAAACCTCACCCAAACCCTAAACTTCACCCTAACCCTAATGCTAACCATTAACCTAACGGTAACCCTAACCATCAAACTCAACATAACCCTCACCCTAACCCTTGTCCTCACACTAACCCTAAACCTAACCCTAACCCTAACCCTCACAATAAACCCTAACCCTCAACCTAACCCTAAACTTAACCGTCAAACTAACCCTCACTCTAAACCTAAACCTCAAGCTAACCCTCACTCTTACCCTAATCCTCACCATAACTATAACCCTAACCCTTACCTAACTGAAACCCTCATCCTCACCCTAGCTCCCACCTTCACCCTAGCCCTCACCTTAACCTTAACTCTCACAATAAACTTAACCCTCACCCCAACCCTAACACTAACCCTCACCCTCTCCCTAATCCTCACCATAACCTTAAACCTAACACTTACCTAACCGAAATCCTCACACTCACCCTCACCCTAAACCTCACCCTCATTCTAGCCCTCACCCTAAACTTAACCCTCACCCTAAACTTAACCCTCAGCCTAACCCTATCACTAACCCTCACCCTCTTCCTAATCCTAACCCTAACCCAAACAATCACCCTAATCCTAACCCTACCCCTCACCCTAATCCTAACCCTAACCCTAACCCTCACCCTAATCCTAACCCTAACACTCACCCTAAAGCTAACTCTCACCCTAACGCTCCACCCTAACCCTAATGCTAACCCTAACCCTCACCCTCACCCTAACCCTCCACCTAACACTTATCCTCACAAGAAACCTAAACCTAACCCTCACACTAACCCTAATCCTCACCCTATCCCAAACCCTAACCCTAACCCTCACCCTAACCCTCACACTCACCCTAACCCTAATGCTAAATCTAACACACAAACTCAGCCTAACCCTCACCCTGACCCTTACCATCACACTAACCCTAAACTTAAGCCTCCCCCATCAGTAAATCTAAACCTCAGCCTCACCCTAACCCTAACGCTAAACCAAAACCTCAACCACACCGAAAACCTCACCCTAATACTTACCCTCACCATAACCCTAACCCTATCCCTAATCCTCACCCTAAACCTAACCGTCACCCACACCCTAAAATTCACCCTCACCCAAATCCTTACCCTCACCCTACCAATCACTTTACTCTAAACCTAATCCTAAACCTAACCCTCAACATCACACTCACCCGCCCCCAAACCCTAACCCTAAGCCTAACCCTCACCCTCATCCTCACCGTAACCCTCAACTCACCTGAAACATCACCCTAAACCTAACCCTAACCCTCACCCTCACACTAAACAGTACCTAACCCTAACTCTCACCCTAAACCTAAACCTAAACTTCTCCCTAAATCTAACCCTTAACCCTCACCCTCACCCTAAACTTCACCCTAAACTTTAACCTCAAACTAACCCTAACTCTAACCCAAACTATCACACTAACCCTAACCCTCACCCTAACCCTAAAACTACTCCTCACCCTAAGCCTCACCCGAACCCTAACTCTAAACCTAACCCTCACCCTAAACCTCATCCTAACCCTCACCCTCAAACTAGCCATCAACCTAACCCTAACCCTCAAACTAACCCTAAACCTAACCCTCACCCTCACCTTCAACCTAACCCTAACCCTAACCGTAAAACTCACCCTAACCCTGACCCTAACCCTAACACTAAGCCACACCTTAAACCTCACACTCACCCTCACACTCACCCTCACACGAACCCTCACCCGAAACCTAACACTCAGCCTCACCCTAAACTTCAACCTAACCCTCACCCTCACCCTAACTCTAAACCTAAACCTAACCCTAAACCTCACCCTCCCTCTCTTCCACCGCCTCAGCCTAACCATAAACCAAATCCTAACCTACCCAAATCCTAAACCTACCCCTCACCCGTACCATCACCCTAAACCAAACCCTAACCCTAACGCAAACCCTCACCCTAACCCTAACAATAACCCTACTCTAAATCTAACCTTAATCCTAACCCTAACACTTACCCTAACCATAAGCCTAACCCTAAAACTCACCGTAACCCTAATCCTAACTCTAACCCTCACCCTAACACTAACCCTCACTCTAACCCTCACCCTAACCCTCACCATAAACCTAACCCTAAACATACCATCAACTTAAACATAACCCTAACGCTCACCCTCAACCTAAATTCACCCTAACCCTAACACACACCCTATCCTTCACCTTAACCCTAACGCTAACCACAACCCTAACGCTAACCCTAAAATTCACCCTCAACCTAACCCTCACCCTAACCCTTATCCTCACACTAACCCTAATCCTAAACCTAACCCTAACCCTAAACCTAATCCTAACCCTCACCCTAACCCTAACCCTAACCCTAAACCTAATACTCACCCGAACCCGAACCCGAACCCTCACCTTAAACTTCAACCTCATGCTAAACATCAACCTAACCCTCACCCTCACCCTAAACCTAACCCTCACCCTCACCCTTAACCTAAACCTCAAACTAACTCTCACACTCACCCTAATCCTCACCATAACCATAACCCTAAACCTTACCTAACATTAACACTCACCCTCACACTCACCTTAAACCTGATGCTCACCCTATCCTTCACCGTAAACTTAACCCTCACCCTAACCCTAACCCTAACCCTCACCCTCACCCTAAACGTAACCCTAACCCTAACCCTCACACTAACCCTCACCCTAACCGTAACCCTAACCCTAACCCTAAGCCTCACACTAACCCTCACCTTAAAACTCACTGATACCCTAACCCTCACCCTAACCCCAAAAATAACCCTAAACCTCACCCTCAGCCTCACCCGCACCCTCTCCCTCAGCCTAACCCTAACCCTAAACCTAATCCTAACCCAAACTCTCAAACTCACCATGACTTTAACCGCAACCCTAACCCTAACCCTAAACCTCATCCTTACCAACACCCTCACCCTAAAACTAACACTAACCCTCACCCTAACCCTCAACCACACCCTAACACTAAAATTAACCCTCACCCTCACCCTCACCCTTCACCTCACCCTAACCCTAACCCTCACCCTAACCCTCAACCTAAACCTAACACTTACCCTAACCCTGACACTGACCCTAAACCAAACACTAACCCTCACCCTAACACTGAACCTTACCCTAACCCTAACCCTAAACTTAAACATCACCCTAACCCTAACCCTAATCCTCACCCTCACATTCAGCCTATCCCTAACACTTACCCTAACCCTCAGCCTAAACCTAAACCTTACACTACCACTAACCCTAACCCTTACCCTCACCCTAACAATAACCCTAACCCTAACACTCACCCTAATGCTCACGGTCAACCTAACCCTCACCCTAACCCTAACCCTCACACTAACCCTAACCCAACCCTCACCCTCACCCTAACCCTAACCCTAACCCTAATCGTAAACCTCACCCTAAACCTAACACTCACCCTCACCCTCACTCTCACCCTAACCCTCACCCTCAACCTAGCCCTCACCATCACCCTAATCCTAACCCTAACCCTAAACCTCCCCCTCCCCCTCCCCCTCACCCTCAGCCTAAACCTAACCCTAATCCTAAACCTAACCCTAACTCTAACCCTCACCCTAACCCTCACCCTAACCATAACTCTAAACCTAACCCTCACCCTAACCCTCACCCTAACCCTCACCCTCACCCTAGCCCTCAACCTAAACCTAACCCTCAAACTAACCCTAATCCGAACCCACACAATAGCCTTCAACCTAACCCTAATCATCACCGTAACCATCACTCTAACCCTAACCCTAAGCCACACCCTAAACCGAACCCGAACCCGAACCCGAACCCTCACAGGAACCCTCATCTGATCCCTAACACTCAGCCTCACAATAATCCTCAACCTAACCTTAAACCTCACTCTAACCCTAACCCTAACCCTCACACTAACCCTAACACTCAACCTAACCCTCACCCTCACCCTAGCCCTCAATGTAAATCTAAACCTAACCCTAACCCTAAACCTCTCCCTCACCCTCTGCCTGCCCCTCAGCCTAACCATAACCCTAATCCTAAACCTAACCATTACCCCCACCATGACCCTAAACCTAACCCTAACCCTAACGCCAACCCTCACCCTCACCCTCACCCAAACCCTAACCCTAACAATAACCCTAACTCTAAATCTAACCTTAATACTAACCCTAACCCTTACCCTAACCATAACCCTAACCCTAAAACTCACCATAACCCTAATCTTAAAACTAACCCTCACCCTAACACTAACCCTCGCTCTAACCCTCACACTAACCCTCACCCTAACCCTAACCGTAATCCTAAAGATCAACCTACACCTAACACTAATGCTCACCCTCAACCTAAACCTCACCCTAACCCTAACACTCACCCTAACCCTCACCCTAACCCTAATGCTAACCCTAAACTTCAACCTTAACCTAACCCTCACTGTAACTCTTATCCTCACACTAACCCTAATCCTAAATCTAACCCTAACCCTAACCCTCACCCTAACCCTCATCCTATCCCTGATGCTAACGCTCACCCTCACCATAACCCTAAACTTAACCCTGACCCTCACCCTAACCCTTACCCTCACCCTCACCAGAACATACACCCTCATCCTCACCCTCACCCTGACCCTAAATTTCACCCTAACCCTAACCCTAAACTTAATATTAACCCTCACCCTAACCCTAACCCTTACCCTCAACCTAATCCTCAACCGAAACCTGACCCTAAACCTCACCCCCAACCTAACCCTCACCCTAACCCTAACCCTCAACCTAACCCTTATGCTAACAGTAAACCTAACGCTAAACGTAACCATCACCCTCAACCTAACCCGTATACTCACACTAACCCTAAACCTAACCCTAACCCTAACCCTCACACTAACCCTAAACCTCAGCCTAACCCTAACACTACCCCTCACACTAATCCTCACGCTAACCCTAACCCTCAAGCTAACCCTCACTCTCACCCTAATCCTCACCATAACCCTAACCCTAATCCTTACCTAAACGAAACCCTCACCCTCACCCTAACCCTCACCCTCACCCAAAACCTAACCCTCACCCTCAACCTAGCCCTCAACCTAGCCCTCACCCTAACCCTAACAGTTACCCTAACCCTAACTCTAACCCTCACGCACACCCTAACCGTATCCCTCACCCTAACTCTAACCCTCAACCTAATCCTAACCCTCATCCTAGTCCTCACCATAACCCTAAATCTAACCCTTACCTAACAGGAACCCTCTCCGTCACCCTCAAACTCACCCTAACACTAACCCTCACCCTCACCCTCACCCACACCCTCAGCCTAAATATAACCCTAAGACTAATCCAAATCCTAAAACTAACCGTCACCCTCAACCTAACTCTAAACCTAACATTAAACAAAACCCTCGCCCTAAATGTAAACCTATCCCTAACCCTCACCCTAAACCTTACCCTAATCCTAAACCTAACCCTCACCCTTACCCTAACCCTAACTCTAACCCTCAACCTAACCCTAACCCTCATCCTAGTCCTCACCATAACCCTAAATCTAACCCTTACCTAACAGGAACCCTCTCCGTCACCCTCAAACTCACCCTAACACTAACCCTCACCCTCACCCTCACCCAAACCCTCAGCCTAACCCTAAGCCTAACCCTAACCCTCAGCCTAACCTTAATCCTAACCCTAACCCTAACCCTCACCCAAACACTAAACATCACCCTCACCCTCAACCTCACCATCACCCTCACCCCAACCCTCCCCCTCACCCTCACTCTAACCCTAACCCTAACCCTCACCCTAAACCTAACCCTCACCCTCACCCTCACCCTCACCATCACCCTCAACTTAACCCTCACCCTCACATCACCCTAATCCTAACCCTAACCCTAAACCTCTCCTGAAACCAAACTCTGACCATCAACTTCACCCTCACCCTAAGCCTAAACCTACACCTTAGGGTAATCCTAAACCTAACCATCACCCTCACCCTCACCCTAAACCTAAACCTCACCCTAAGCCTAACCATAACCCTAACACTCACCTTCACACTAACCCTCATCATCACCCTAACACTCACCCTAACCCTTACCCTCAACCTAACCCTAACCCTAACCTTCACACTAATCCTAAACCTCACCCTAACTTTAATCCTAATGCTCACACTAATCCTCACCATAAGCCTAACACTAACAATCACCCTAAACTTAACGCTAACCCTCACAGTCACCCTAAACCTCACTGTCACCCTAAACCTCACCCTTAACCTAACCCTCACCTACAGCCTAACGCTGAATCTCACCCTCACCCTAACCCTCACCCTAAACCTCCCTCTCACCCTAAACCTCAACCTAAACCTAACCCTCACCAAAACCCTAAGCCTAACACTCAACCTAACCCTAACCTTCACCCTCAACCTAATACAAACCCTAACATTATCCCTAACCCTTACCTAACCGAAACTCTCACCCCCACCCTAAACCTTAATCTCACCCTCACACTCACCCTAACACTAACCCTAACCCTAAACCTCACCCTCAACGTCACCCACTACCTCAGCCTAACCCTAAACCTAACACCAATCCTAAACCTTCCCCTCAACCCCACCCTCACCCTAAACCTAACAATAACCTTAAAGCTAACCCTCACCCTCACCCTCACCCTAACCCTAAGCCTAACCCTAACAGTAACCCTAAAACTAACCCGAACCGTAAGCCTTACCCTAACCCTCACCCTAACCCTAACCCTCAGCTTAAAGCTAAAACTAACCCTCACTCTAAACCTCACCCTAACGCTAATGGTAACCCTGAACCTCACTCTCAACCTAAATTTCACCCTAACCCTTATCCTCACACTAACCCTGACGGTAACTGTAACTCTGACCCTCACACTAACCCTAACCCTCAAACTAACTCTAACCATAACCCTCACACTAACCCTCACCCTAACCTTAAACCTAATCCTAACACCCATCCTAACCCTAACCCTAACTCTAACCCTCACCCTCACACTCACCCATACCCTAACCCCCACCCTCACCCTAAACATCACCCAAACCCCAACCCTCACCCTAAACCTAAACCTGACCCTCACCCTAACCCTTAAGCTCACCTTGACACTAACCCTTAACCTCACCCTAACACTAACCCTAAGCCTCACACTCACCCTAAACCTCATCCTAACACTTATCCTCACACTAAACCTAACCCTAACCCTCAAACTAACCCTAACCCCCAACCTAACCCTCAACCTACCCCTCAACTTAAGCCTCACACTAAACCTAACCATAAATCTAACCCTCACCGTAAAACTAAGCCTAACCCCAAACCTCACCTTCACCCCAGCTCTCACCGTCACCCTAACACTCACCCGAACCCGAACCCAAACCCACACCCTAACCCTAACCCTCTCCTGAACCTCACCCTCACCCGAAACCTCACCCTCAGCCTAGCCCTAACCTACCACTCACCCTCACCCTAACCCTAACCCTAACCCACGCCCTCACCCTCATCCTCACCCTAACACTAACCCTATCCCTTAAACTCACACTAACCCTAACCCTAATCCTAATTCTAAACCTAACCCTCACTCCAGCCTAACCATCAACCTAACCCAAACCCTCACCCTAACCCTTAACTTAACACTAACTCACATTAAACCTAACCCTCACCCTAACCCTAACCCTCCCCCTCAGCCTAAACCTCACCCTAACACTAACCCTAAACCTAATCCTCACCCTAACCCTAACGCTAACCCTAACCTTCACCCTAACCCTCACCTTAACCCTTACCCAAACCCTAATAATCACCCTATCACTAATCCTAACCCTAACCCTAACCCTAACCCTCAACATCACCCTAACCCTCAAACTAACCCTCACCCTAACCCTAACCCTAGGGGAAGGGTTACCTCACCCTAATCCTAACGCTCATCCTCACTCTCACACTAGCCCTAACCCTAACCTTAAACCTAATCCTAAATCTAACCCCAACACTCACGCTAACACTCACCCTAACACTTACCCTCACAATAACACTAATGCTAACCCTCACACTAACCCTCACCCTCACCCTACCCCTCACCGTCACCCTAACTCTCACCGTACCCCTAACCCTCAAGCACACGCTAAACCTCACCCTCACCCGAACCCTAAACCTCACCCTAAGCCTCACCCTAATCCTAACTATAACCTTTAACTTCACCCTTACTCTAACCCTCACTCTAACCCTTATCCTCACACTAACCCTAACCCTCACACGAACCCTAACCCTCACCCTTGCCCCAACCCTACCCCTCACCCTACCCCTCACCCTAACACTAACCCTAAAACTCACACTAACCCTACCCTTCACCCTAACCCTAAACCTCACCCTAAACCTCACCCTAACCCTAACGACAACCCTAACCCTCGCCCTAAACCTAACCCTCACCCTAACCCTTATCCTCACACTAACCCTAACCCTCACACTAACCCTAACACTCACCCTAACCCTAATCCTTACCCTCAACCTAAACATAAACATAACCATAACCTTAAACCTCACACTAAACGCCACCCTCACCCTCACCCTAACCGTTATCCTGACACTAACCCTAAGCCACAACTTAACCCTAACCCTCACCATAACCCTAACCCTAAACATAAACCTAACCCTCACCCTCACACTAACCCTAACTCTCACCCTATCCCAAAAGCTAAACCTATCCCCCACCCTCACCCTAAACCTCACCCTAACCCTTACCCTCACCATAACCCTAAACCTAACCCTAATCCTCACACTAACCCTAACAATAACCCTCAGCCTAACACTCACCATAAACCCACCGCTCACCCAAAACCTATCCCTCATTGTCACCTTAAACCTCACCCTAACCCTAACCTTAAGGCACACCCTAACCCTAAACATCCTAACCATAACCCTCAGCCTTACCGGAAACCTCACCCTAACCCTTATTTTCACACTAACCCTAAACCTTACCCTAAACCTCACACTAACCTAACCCTCACCCTAACCCTAACCCTACCCCTCAACCTAACCCTAAACCTAACCCTAACACTCACCCTAAAGCAAACCCTCAAAATAACCCTCAACCTCAACCTAATCCTAACCCTAACACTAACCCTAAAACTTACCTAGCTGAAAACCTCACCCTCACACTTAACCTCAACCTAAACCTCACCCTCATCCTAGCCCTCACCCTCACCCTAATCCTAACCCTAACACTCTCCCTCACCCTCACCCTAACCCTAACCCTAACCCTCAAGCTAACCCTACCCTAACCCTAATACTACAACTAACCCTCACCCTCAGACTAACCATCACCCTAACCCTTGCCCTCACCCTAACCCTTAACCAAACCCTAGCACTCATACTAATCCTAAACTCGCCCTAAACCTAAAACTACACCTCAGACTTAACCTCACTCTAATCCTAACCCTAAAACTAATCCTCCCCCTATCCCTAACCCTAATCTTAACCCTCACACAAACCCTCACCTTATCCTTTACCCAAAACCTGATCCTCAACCTATCACTAATCCTAACCTTAACTCTAACACTCACCCTCGCCCTAACCCTAACGCTCACCCTAACCCTTATCCTAAACCTCAACCTAAACCTAACCCTTACCGTAACCCTCACCCTAACCCTAATGCTAACCCTAACCCTCACCCTAAACTTCACCCTAACCCTTATCCTCACCCTAACACTAACCCTAACCCTCACACTAACCCTAATGCAGACCCTAACCCTAACCCTACCACTCAAACTAACCCACACACTAACACTAAGCCTAACCCTAACCCTAACCCTAACCCTCACCCTCACCCTCACCTTCAACCTCACCGTTACCCTAACACTCAACCGAACCTGAATGCTCACCCACACCCTAAACCTCACCCTAAACCGATCCCTTATTCTCACCTGAAACCTCAGCCTCGCCCTAACCCTAACCCTCAATCTAAACATAACCGTAAACCTCAACGTCAGCCTAAACCTAACCGTAACCTTAACCCTAACCCTAACCCTCAAACAAACCCTCAACCTCACCCTAATCCTCCACCTAAACCAAACACTAACCCTTACCTAACTGAAACCCTCACCTTCACCCTCACCCTCACCTTCAACCTAACCCTCACCATTACCCTAGCTTTCACCCTAACCCTAACCCTCACCCTCACCCTAACCCTAACCCTCACCCTGACCCACACCCTAACATTAACCCTAACCCTAACACCCTAACACTCACCCTAAGCCTAACCCTAACCCTAATGTTACACCTAAACTTCACCCTCACCCTAACCATCATCCTAACCCTCAGCCTCACCCTAAAACTTACCCTGACCATAACAATCACACTAAGCCTAACCCTCACCCTAATCCTAACCCTACACCTAAACCTAACCCACACACTAACCCTAAACCTAACCCTTAACCTAACCCTAACCCTAACCCTCCCCTTCACCTTAACCCTCGCCGTCACCCTAACACTCAACCTACCCTGAACGCTCATCCACACCCTAACCCTCAACCTCACCCTCAACCTTATCCTCACCCTCACCCTAAACCTAACACTCACCCTCACCCCCAACATTATCCTAACCCTTACCCTAACCCTAATGCTAACCCTAATATTAACCCTAATCCTCACCCTCACCCTAAACATCACCCTAACACCCTCTCCCTAAACCTTACCCTATCCCTAACCTTCACACTACACCTAAGCCTCACCCTTACCGTCACACTCACCCTAAGACTAATCCCAACCCTAATCCTAAATCAAATCCTCACGTCACCCTAACCCTAACCCTAACCCTAACCCTCACCCTCACCCTAACCCTAACCCTAAACTTCACCCTAACCCTCACCCCAACCCTAACACTAACCCTAACACTCACCATCACACTACCCATCATCCTAACCCTTACCATCACACTAAACCTAACCCTATCGCTAACCGTAACCCTCACACTATCCCTAACGCTCACCCTAAACCTAACATTAACCCTCACCCTAACACTCACCCTAACACTCACACTAACCCTCACCCTAAACCTAACACTAAACCTCACCCTCGCCTGAACCCTAAACCTCATGTTAAAATTCACCTTCACCATAAAGATCACTCTAACCCTAACACTCAGCCTAACTCTAAAACTAAACCTCACCCTAACTCTAACCCTAACCATAACCCTCACCCTCACTCTAACCCTCACCATAACCCTCACCCTAACACTAATGCTATCCCTACCCGTCACCCTAAACCGCATCCTAACCCTTACCATCACCATATCCCTAACAGTAACCATAACCCTAATCCTCAACCTAACCCTAACCCTCACCCTCACCCTAACACTCACCCTCACCCTAACCCTAACCCTAACCCTAACCCTAATCCTAAAACTAACCCTCATGTTCACCCTCACCCTAACCCTAACCCTAAACCTAACCCTAACCCTCACCCTCACCCTAACGCTCACCCACACCCTAAACATCACCCTAAACCTAACCCTCACCCTAACCCAAAACATAACCCTCATCCTAACTCTAAACCTGACACTAACCCTCACCCTAACCCTAAGCCTTAACCTTAACCTTAACCCTCACCCTACCCCTCACCTAAACACTTACCCAAACCCTAATACTCAACATATCACTAATCCTAACCCAAATCTTAACCCTAACCTTCACCCTCACCCTAACCCTCTCCCTAACCCTTACCCTCACAAAAATGCTAACCCTAACGCTAACCCTCACCATAATCCTAACCCTCACCCTCACCCTAAGCCTAACCTTAATCCTAACCCTAAACCTAAATCTAGCCCTCACTGTCACCCTAACCCTAAACCTAAGCCTAAGCCTCACCTGCACCCTAACCCTCACCATAACCCTAAACCTAACCCTCACCCTAACCCTAACCTTAACTCTCATCCCAACCCTATCCCTAACCCTCACCCTAAACCTAACCCTCAAATTAATGCTCACCCTCACATTAATCCTCAACCTAACCCTAACCCTAAACCTTACCTAAGTGAAAACCTCACCTTCACCCTCATCCTCATCTAACCCTCACCCTCACCCAAGCCCTCACCCTAATCCTAACCCTCACCCTAAACCTAACCCTCACCCTCACCATCACCCTCACCGTCACCTTAACCCTAACCCTAAACCTAAACCTAACCCTCACCCTCACCTTACCCTCACATTTATACTAAACATCACCCTAAACCTTACCCTCACCCTAACCCTTACACTGACCCTAACACTCACATTAACCTCACCCTCATCCTAACCCTAAACCTACCCCTCAGCCTAAACCTCACCCTAATCCGAACCCTAAACTTCACCCTACCCCTCACCTTAACCCTTACCCAAACCCTAATACTCAACCTATCACTAACCCTAACCCTAATCTTAACCCTAATCCACACCCTCACCCTAACCCTCATCCTAACCCTTACACTCACTCTAATGCTAACCCTAACCCTAACACTCAGCCTAATCCTAACCCTCACCCTCACCCTAAGAGTAAACTTAACCCTAACCCTAATCCTAAATCTAACCCTCATAGTCACCCTAACACTAACCCTAACCCTAACCCTCACCCTCAACATAACTCTAAACCTAACCCTCACCCTGACACTCACCCTAACCCTAATACTAACCCTAACCCTCACCCTCACCCTAACCCTCACCCTTACCCTTACCCTCACCCTGATGCTAATCCTAACCCTAACCCTCACCCTAATCCTAACCCTCCCATCACCCTAAGCCTAACCCTAACACCAATCCTAAATCTAACCCTCACCTACACACTAACCCTAACCCTAAAACTAACCCTCACCCTCAATCTAACCCTAACCCTAACCCTCACCCTAAACCTCACCCTAACCCTCACCCTAACCCTACCTCTAACCCTAACCCTCACCATCACACTAACCCTCACCCTAACCCTTATATCACACTGAACCTAAACCTATTCCTAACCCTAACCCTCACACTAAAACTAATGCTCACCCTAACCCTAACCATACCCCTCACCCTAACACTCACACAAGCCCTCACCCTAAACCTAAACCTGAACCTCACCAGAACCCGAACCCTAAACTACACCCTAAACTCACCCTCACCATAAACATCACACTAACCCTAACACTCACCCTTACTCTAACCCTAAGCCTCACCCTAAATATAACCCTAACCAGAACCCTCACACTCACTCTCACCCTCAACCTAAACCTCACCCTCACCCTTACACTCACCCTCACCCTAAACATCACCCTAACCCTAACCCTCACTCTAACCTTAACCCTAAACCTAATTCTAACCTAACACTCACCCTAACCCTCAACTTAACCCGAACGATAAATCTAAACGTCTCCCTCACCCAAACCCACACCCTAAACTTTATCCTCACACTAACCCTAACACTCACACTAACCCTAAACCTCACCCTATCCCTAACCCTAACCCTATGCCACACCCTAAACCTCACCGTTACCCTAAAACTAATGATAACCCTAACCCTCACCTTCACCCTAAACCTCACCATAACCCTTACCCTCATCCTAACCCTAAGACTCACCCTCAAAATAAACCTCACCCTAACCCTTACCCTCACTCTAACCAGCACTCAAAGTCTAACCCTAACCCTCACCCTTACCCTCACCCTAACCCTAACCCTAACCCTCACCCTCACCCTAACCCTCACCCTAACCCTTATATCACACTGAACCTAAACCTATTCCTAACCCTAACCATCACACTAACACTAATGTTCACCCTAACCCTAACCATACCCCTCACCCTAACCCTCACCCTAACACTCACACTAGCCCTCACCCTAAACCTAAACCTGAACCTCACCAGAACCCGAACCCTAAACTTCACCCTAAACTCACCCTCACCATAAACATCACGCTAACCCTAACACTCACCCTTACTCTAACCCTAAGCCTCACCCTAAATATAACCCTAACCAGAACCCTCACACTCACTCTCACCCTCAACCTAAACCTCACCCTCACCCTTACACTCACCCTCACCCTAAACATCACCCTAACCCTAACCCTCACTCTAACCTTCACCCTAAACCTAATCCTAACGCTAACACTCACCCTAACCCTCAACTTAACCCGAACGATAACTCTAAACGTCTCCCTCACCCAAACCCACACTGTAACCTTTATCCTCACACTAACCCTAACACTCACACTAACCCTAAACCTCACCCTATCCCTAAATCTAACCCTATGCCACACCCTAAACCTCACCTTTACCCTAAAACTAATGATAACCCTAACCCTCACCTTCACCCTAAACCTCACCATAACCCTTACCCTCATCCTAACCCTAAGACTCACCCTCAAAATAAACCTCACCCTAACCCTAACCCTCACTCTAACCAGCACTCTAAGCCTAACCCTAACCCTCACCCTTACCCTCACCCTAACCCTAACACTCACCCTCACCCTAACCCTAAACTCACCCTCACCCTCATCCTCAACCTCAGCCTAAGCCTAAGCCTAACCCTAACCATAATGCTAAACCTAACCCTCGCCCTCAGGCTCACCCTAACCATAACCCTAACCAACACCCTCACCCTCACCCTAAGCCTAACTCTATCCCTAACACTCACCCTAAATCTAACCATAAGTCTAACCCTAACTCTAACCCTCACCCTCACCCTAAGCCTAACCCGAACCCTAATCCTCATCCTAACCCTAACCCTAACTCTAACACTATCCCAAACCCTCACCCTCAACATAAACCTCATCCTAACCCTTACCCACACCATAACCCTAACACTGAACCTAACCCTAATCCTCACCCTAACATTAACCCTCACCCACACCCTAACACTCACCCTCACACTCACCCTAACACACAGCCAAACCCTAACCCTAACCCTAATCCTAAACCTAACCCTCACGCTGACACTCACCCTAACCTAACCCTAAACCTAACCCTAACCCTCACCCTCTCCCTAAACCTCACCCTCGCCCTAAACATCACCCTAAACCTAACGCTCAGCATAACCTTAACCGTAACCCTCGCCCTAACCCTAACACTCAGCCTAACCCTAAACATCACCCTAGCCCTAACCCTCAACCTAACACTAACTCTAAACCTCACCAAAAACCAAACACTCAAACTATGCCTCACCCTCAGCCTAATCCTCAACCTAACCCTAACCCTAACCCTTACCTAACTAAAACCCTAACCCTCAACCTCATCATCACTCTGAGCGTAACTCTCACCCTCACCCTAGCTCTCACCGTAAACCTAACCCTCACCCTCACCATCACCGTAACCCTAACCCTAAACCTAAACCTCACCCTAACCCTAGCCCTAACCCTAATGCTTACCCTCACCCTCAGCCTAACCCTAACCCTCACCCAAACCCTTACCCTCACCCTAACACTTACCCTCACCCTAACCCTCACCCTAAACCTCACCTTAACCATTACACAAGCACTAATCCTTACCATATCACTAATCTTAACCCTAGAACTAACTCTAATCCTAACCCTCACCTAAACTTTACCCTCACCATAATGCTAACCCTCACCCTAGCTCTCACCGTAAACCTAACCCTCACCCTCACCATCACCGTAACCCTAACCCTAAACCTAAACCTTATCCTAATCCTCACCCTCACCCTAACCCTAAACTTCACCCTCACCCTCACCCTCACCCTGAGTGTAACGCTAAACCTAACCCTAATCCTAACCCTAACACTCACTGTCACACTCACCCTAAACCTCACCTTAACCATTACACAAGCACTAATCCTTACCATATCACTAATCCTAACCCTAGAACTAACTCTAATCCTAACCCTCACCCTAAACCTTACCCTCACCATAATGCTAACCCTAAGCCTAACCAGCACCTTAATCCTAACCCTCACCCTCACCTTCACCGTCACCCTAAGCCTAACCATAACATAAATCGAAACCTCACCCTCACCCTAACCCTAACCCTAACCCTCACCCAAAAATTCACCCTAACTCTAACGCTAACCCTAACCCACACCCTCACCCTAACCATAACGCTAACCCTAACCCTCACCCTCACACTAACCCTCAACCTCACCCTCACCATAACTCTAACTGAACCCTAATACTAACCCTCACCTTCACCCTCATCATCATCCTAACCCTAAACCTAATACAAACCCTCCCCCTCAACCTCATTCCAAACCAAACCCTCACCTTGACCCTAACCCTAAACCTACCACTAACCCTAACCCTCACCCTCACCTAAACCTGACCCTAACCCTTATCCTCACACTAACCCTAACCCTCACACTAACCCTAACCCTCACTCTAACCCTAACCCTAAGCCTCACCCTAACCCTCACCCTAACTCTAAACCTAAACCTTATACTAATCCTCAACTTCCACCTAACTCTAACCCTCACCCTCACCCTAGCTCTCACCCTAACACTGACACTAACCCTAACCCTAAACCTAAACCTTATCCTAATCCTCACCCTCACCCTAACCCTAAACTTCACCCTCACCCTCACCCTCACCCTGAGTGTAACGCTAAACCTAACCCTAATCCTAACCCTAACACTCACTGTACCCTCACCCTAAACGTAACCTTACCCAAACTCTAAAACTCACCCTCACCCTTACCATAATACTAACACTAAACCTCACCCTAAGTCTAATCCTGACCCTAAACCTAACCCTCACCCTCACCCTCACCCTAATCCTAAACATAACACTAACCCTAACACTCACCCTCACCTTACCCACATCCTAACCCTTACCCTCACACTAAAGCTAACACTAACCCTAACCTTCACCCTCACCCTAACCCTCATTGTCACCCTAACCCTCACCCTAAGCCTAACCCTCACCCAAACCCTAACCCTCACCCTAAGCCTAACCCTTACCCTATCCCTAATCCTAAACCTAACACTCACCCTAACCCAAACCTCACCCTAACCCTAACCCTCACCCTAACCTAACCCTCACCGTCACACTAACACTCACCCGAACGCGAACCCTAACCCAGACCCTAACCCTCACACTCCCCCGAACCCTCACCATCACCCTAAACATCACCCTACCCCTAACGCTCACCATAAACTTAAACCTAACCCTCACCCTTAACCTAATCCTCACCGTCATCCTAACACTCACACTAATCCGAACCCTCACCCACACCCTAACCCTCACCCTCATACTAACCCTCACCCTCACCCTAAACATCACCTTACCCCTAACCCTAAACCTAACCCTCACCATCACCCTAACCCTCAAAATAAACCTCAACCTAACCCTAACCCTAACCCTAACCCTTACCTAACTGAAAACCTAACCCTCACCCTCACCCTCACCCTCACCCTCAATCTAAACATCAACCTCACCATAGCCCTCACCCTAACCCTAAAACTCACCCTAACCCCAAACCTAACCCTCACACTCAACCTCACCCTTACTCTAAACCTAACCCTAACCGTAAAACTCACCCTAAACCTAAACCTAACCCTAATGCTAAAGCTAATCCTCACCCTCACCCTAATCATCACCCTAAATTTACCCTCACCCTAAACATTACCCTAACCCTAACACTCACGCTAAACCTAACCCTCACCCTAAACCTAAACCTACCCCTCAGCCTAAACCTCAACCTAACCCTAATCCTAACACTAATCCTCACCCTATCCGTAACCCTAACACTAACCCTCACCCTAACACTCACCTTAACACTTACCCAAACCCTAACCCTCAACCTATCCCTAACCCTAACTCTATCCCTCACCCTAACCCTCACGCTCACCCTAACACTAATGATAACCCTAACCCTCACCCTCACCATAACCCTTACCTCATCCTAACCCTAAGCCTAACCCTCAACCTGAACCTCATCCTAACCCTTAACCTCATCCTAACCCTAACCCTAACCCTCACCCTAACCCTAACCTCACCCTCAGCCTCAGGCTCAGCCTCAGCCTAAGCATAACCCTAACCCTAACCATAATCCTAACCCTAACCCTTACCCTCAGCCTCACCCTAACTCTAACCCTCACTGTAAACATACCAACAACCTCACCCTCACCCTAAACCTAAACCTATCCCTAACACTCACCCTAAATCTAACCCTCAGACTAATACTAACTGTAAACCTCAGCCTAACCCTAAGCCTAACACGAATCCTAAACCTCACCCTAACCCTCATCCTAACTTTAAAGCTATCCCTAACCCTCACCCTCACCCTAAAACTCATCCTAACCCTTACCCTTTCCATAACCCTAACACTAAACCTAACCGTAATCCTCACCCTAACCCTAACCCGAACCCACACCCTAACACTCACACTCACCCTCACCCTGACCGTAACACTCACCCAAACACTAACCCTAACCCTAATCCTAAGCCTAACCCTCAAGCTCACCCTCACCCTAAACCTAACCCTTAACCTCACCCTCACCCTAACCCTCACCCTCACCCTAAACATCACCCTAACCCAAACCCTAACCATAACCCTAACCGAAACTCTCACTGTAGCCCTAACTCTCACCCTAACCCTCAACCTAACACTAATGCTAACCCTAACCCAAACCTCACCCTAAACCTCACCCTATCACTTATCCTCACACTAACCCTAACACTAACCCTAACCCTCACACATTCCCTAACCCTCATCCTAACCCTAACCCTACCCCTCAACCTAAACCTCACCCTAAACCTAACCCTAACCTAACCGTCACCTTAACCCTAACCATAACCCTAACCGACACCTTCACCCTAACCCTCACCGTCACCCTAATACTCACCCGAACCGGAACCCTCACCCACAAACTAACCCTCACCCTCTCCTGAACCTCACCCTCATCCGAAACCACACAGTCACCCTAACCCTCACCCTCACCCCAAACTTCATCCTAACCCTATCCCTCAACTTAACCCTAACCATCAAAGTAAGACTTACCCTCACCCTAATCCTCACCCTAACTCTAACCCTTACCTAACTGCAACCCTCACCCTCAACCTCATCATCACCCTCATTCTAATTCTCACCCTCACCCTAGCCCTCACTGTAAACCTAACCAATACCCTAACCCTAACGCTAACCCTCACCTTCACCCTCACCCTAACCGTTTCCCTAAGCCTAAAGCCCACCCTAACACTAGCCCTAACCCTAATGCTTACCCTAACCCTCACCCTCACCTTACCCTAACCCAAAACCTTACCCTCACCCTAACCCGTACCCTAACCCTAACACTCACACTAAACCTAACACTCAGCCTAACACTAAACCTACCCCTCAGCCTAAATCTCAATCTAACCCTCACCCTAACCTTCACCTTAACTGTTACCCAAACCCTAATCTTCACCCTATCACTAATCCTAACTCGAGCCCTAACCCTAACACTCACCCTCACCCTAAACCTAACCCTAAACCTTATCCTCACCCTAATGCTAATCCTAACCCTAACCTTCATCCTAATCCTAATCCTCACCCTAACCTTCACCCTCACCCTAGCCTAACCATAACCCTAACCCTAATCCTAAATCTAATCCTCACCCTCACCCTAACCCTAACCCTGACCCTGACCCTCACATTAACCACACCCAAACCCTTACCCTCACCTTAACCCTCACCCTAACTCTAACGCTAACCCTAAACCACACCATCACCCTAACAATAACGCTAACCCTAACCCTCACACTAACATTACCCTTCACATTAACTCTCACACTAACCCTCACCCTAACACTAACCCTCACAGTTACCCTCACACTAACTCTAAACCTAACCCTAATCCTCAGATTAACCCTCACTCTCAAGCTCATCCTAACCCTAAGAATAACCCTAAAACTCACCCTAAAACTCACCCTCACCCAAACATTAATGCTAACCCAAACCCGAACCCTCACCCTAACCCTTACCTTCAACCTAATGCTAACCCTCTCCCTAAAAATCACCATAATCCAAAACCTCTTCCTCACCCTAAGCATAACCTTAACCCTAACCCTAATCCTAACTCTACCCCTCACCATCACCTTAACCCTAACCCTAACACTAACCCTCACCCTCACCCTAACCCTAAACCTAACCCTCAACCTGACCCTCACCCTAACCATAACGCTAACCCTAATCCTCACCCTCACACTAACCCTCATCCTAACCCTTATCCTCACAATAACCCTAACCCTAAACCTAAACCTAACCCTAACCCTCACACTAACCCTAACCCTCACACTAACCCTAACCCTACCCCTCACCTTAACTTTCACCCTAATACTAACTCTAACCCTCACCCTAATCCTCACCCTATCCCTAAAATTTACCTAACTGAAAATCTCACTCTCACCCGCACACTAGCTCTCACCCTAACACTAACCTTAACCCTAACAATCACCCTCACCCTCATCCTCACTCTTAGTCTAAACCTAAACCACACCCTAATCCTAACCCCAACCCTCACCGTCACCCTCACCTAACCGTAACCCTAACCCAAACCGTAAACCTCATCCTCACCCTAAACCTCACCCTAACACTAACCCTAACCCTAACCCTCACCCTAACCCTAAACCTGACCCTAACATTAACCCTCACCCTCACCCTAATCCTAAACCTAACACTAACCCTAACCCTCACCCTCACCTTA
Source organism: Dipodomys merriami (assembly GCF_024711535.1). NCBI lineage: Eukaryota > Metazoa > Chordata > Mammalia > Rodentia > Heteromyidae > Dipodomys > Dipodomys merriami. The sequence continues at coordinate 356,080 of NW_027204760.1, forward strand.
CCCTCATCCTAACACTTACCCTCACACGAACGCTAACCCTAACCCTAAACTTCACCCTAACCCTTACTCTTGTCGTCTCCCTAACCCTCATCCTAAGACTAACCCTCACAAACATACTAATCCTCACCCTAACTCTAACTTTAACCATCACCCAAACCCTAACCGTAACTCTCACCCTAACCCTGACGCTAACCCTCACCCTTACCGTAAGCATAATCCGAAACCTAACCATCACCATAACCCTCACCCTAACTCTATCGCTATCCCTAAACCTCACCCTAAGCCTATTCCTAACCTTTACCCTCACCATAACCCAAACACTAAACCTAATCCTCACCCTATCCCTAAACCTCACCCATCACCTAACACTCACTCTCATCCTCACCCTCACCCTAACACTCACCCTAAATCTAACCCTAACCCTAATCCTAAAGCTAATCCTCACGCTCACCCTCAACCTAACCATAACCCTAAACCTAAACCTAACCCTCACCCTAACCCTCACCCTCACCCTAAACATCACCCTAATCCTAACCCTCACCCTAACCCTAACCCTCACCCTAACCCTAACGCTAACCTTAAACCTCACCCTCACCCTAAACCTCACCCTAACACTTGTCCTCACATTAACCCTAACCCTAACCCTAATACTAACCCTACCCCTAAAACTAAGCCTCACCTTAAAACTAACACCAACCCTAACCCTCACTGTAACCCTAAACCAAACCTTAAACCTAAACCTCAACCTAAACCTCACCATCACCCTAACACTCACCAGAACCCGAACCCTCACACACACCCTAACCCTCACCCTCTCCCGAACCCGAACCCTCACCCGAAACCTCATATTCACCCTAACCCTGACCATCACTCTAAACATCACCCTAACCCTAACCCTTACCCTAACACTAACCCTCACCTGAACCCTAATCCTATAACTAAGCTTCACCCTCAACCTAATCCTCATCCTAACCCTAACCCTTACCCTTACCTAATTGAAACCCTCACACTCAACCTCACCATCACGCACAGACTTACTCTCACCCTCACCCTAGCCCTGACCCAAAACCTAACCCTCACCCTAACCCTAACCCTACCCCTCACCCTCAGCGTCACCCTAACTCTCACCCTCACCCTAAGCCTCACAGTAACCCTTACCTTCACCCGAACCCCTGCCTTAACCCTTACGCTCACACTAATTCTAAACCTAACCCTAACCCTAACCCTAACCGTAACCCTCACCCTCACTCTCACCCTCACCCTAAACCTCACCCTCACCCTAACCCTCACCCTAACCCTAACGCTAACCCTAACGCTCACCCTCACCCTACACCTCACGGTAACACTTATCCTCACACTAACCCTAACCCTAACCCTAAACCTAAACCTAACCCTACCCTTCAAACTAATCTTAATCCTAAACCAAACACTAACCCTAACCCTCACTGTAACCCTAACCCTAACCTTAACCCTCTACCCGACCTAAACCTCACCGTCATCCAAACACTCACCCGAACCCGAACCCTCACCCAAAACCTAACCCTCACCCTCTCCCGACACCTCACCCTCACACGAAATGTCACTTTCACCCTAACAATTACCCTCACCCTAAACATCACCTTAACCCTAACCATTACCCTAATCATAACCCTCACCCGAACCCTAACTCTAAAACTAAGCCTCACCCTGAACCTAATCCTCATCCTAACCCTAACCAGAACCCTTATCTTATTGAAACCCTCACCCTCACCCTCACCATCACCCTCAACCTAACTCTCACCCTCACCCTAGCCCTGACCCTTAACCTCACCCTCACCCTCACCCTAAACCTAATCCTCACTCTCACCCTAACCCTAACTCTCAACCTCTCCCAAAGCCTTACCTTAACCCTTTCCCTCACCCTAAACCTCACCCTAACACTTACCCTCACACTAATGCTAATCCTAACCCTAACCATCAACCTAATCGTAACCTTCACCCTCACCCTCACCCTCACCCTAAGCCTAACCCTAACACTAATCCTAAATCTAAGCCTCACCATCACCCTAAACATAACCCTAAACCTAACACTCACCCTCACCCTAACCCTAACCCTAAACCTCACCCTAACCCTAACCCTAACCCTAACCCTAACCATCATAATAACCCTCACCCTAACACTTATCATCACACTAACCCTACCACTGTCCCTAACCCTAACACTCACACTAAACCTAATGCTCACCTGAACCCTAACCCTACCCCTCAGCCTACCCCTCACCCTAACAATCACCCTAACCATCACCCTAAAACTAACCCTAAACTTCACACTCACCCAAAACCTAAACCTCAACCTAAACCTCACCCTCACCATAAACATCACCCTAACCCTAACACTCAACTTAACTCTAACCCTAAACCTCACCCTAACCCTAACCCTAACTGTAACCCTCACCCTAACTCTCACCCTCACCCTAAACCTCACCCTCACCATAACCCTCACCCTTACACTCACCCTCACCCTAAAAATTACCCTAACCCTAATCATCACTCTAACCCTACCCCTAACCCTCACCCTAACCCTAACAATAACCGTAAACCTCACCCTCACTCTCACCCTCACCCTAAACCCACCCTCAACATCACCCTCACCCTTAAACTCACCCACACCCTAAACATCACCCTAACCCTAACCCTCACTCTAACCCTAAACCTAAACCTGACCCTAACCCTTATCCTCACACTAACCCTAACACTCACACTAACCCTATCCCTCAACCTATCCCTAACCCTAACCCTATCCCTCACCCTAACTCTCACCCTCACACTAACAGTAATGCTAACCCTAACCCTAAACCTCACCCTAACCCTTACGCTTATCCTATCCCTAAGCCTCACCCTCAACCTAAACCTCACCCTAACCCTTACCCTCAGCCTAACCCCCAGCCTAACCCTCACCCTAACCCTAAACCTCACCCTTACCCTCACCCTAAACCTAACACTAACCTAACCCTCACCCTAATCCTAACCTCACCCTCACCCTCAGCCTCAGCCTCAGCCTAAGCTTAACCCTAAACCTAATCCTAATCCTAACCCTAACTGTCTCCCTCAGCCTCAACGTAACTCTAACACTAACCCTTAACCTAACCCACACCTTCACCCTCACCATAACCTGAACCCTACACCTAACCCTCACCCTAACTCTAACGCTATCCCTCACCCTCACCCTCACCCTAAACCTCAGCCTAACCCTTACCCTCACCATAACCCAAACCCTAACCATAAACCTAATCCTCACCCTAACCCTAACCCTCACCCATATTCTAACTCACTCTCACCCTCACCCTCACCCTAAAACTCACCCTAACTCTAACCCTAACCCTAATCCTAAACCTAACCCTGACACTCACCGTCACCCTAACCCTAACCCTAAATCTAACACTAAACCTCACCCTCACCCTAACCCTCAACCTCACGCTAAACATCACCCTAATCCCAACCCTCACCCTAACCCTAACCGTAACCCTCACCTAACCCTAATCATAACCCTCACTCTAACCCGAAACCTCACCTAGGCACTCACCCTAACCCTAACGCTAAACCAAACCCTCACCCTCACCCTAAACCTCAACCTATCACTTATCCTCACGCTAACCATAACCTCAACCCTAACCCTACCCCTCAAATTAAGCCTCACCCTTAACCCAACAGTAACCCTAACTCTCACTGTAACCTAACCCTAACCTTAACCCTCAACCTCACCCTAAACCTCACTGTCACCCTAAAACTCACCCGAACCCGAACCCTCACACACAACCTAACTATCACCCTCTCCCGAAACCTCACACTCACCCGATACCACACCTTTACCCTAACCCTGACCATCACCCTAAACATCACCCTAACCCTAACCCTTACACTAACCCTAACCCTCACCCGAACCCTAACCCTCAAACTAAGCCTCACCCTCAACCTAATCTTCATCCTAACCCTAACCCTAATCCTTACCTTCACCCGAAACCTAACACTCAAACTAAGCCTCAATCTCAACCTAATCCTCATCCTAACCCTAACCCTAATCCTTAATTAATTGAAACCCTCACCCTAAACCTAACCATCACTCTCAGGCTAACACTCACCCTCACCCTAGCCCTGACCCTAAACCTAACCCTCACACTAACCCTAACCATACCCCTCACTCTCACCCTCACCCTAACCCTCACCCTCACCCTTAGCCTCACCCTAACCCTTACCCTCACCCTAAACCTTACTCTAACCCTCACCCACACACTAAACCCTCACCCTCACCCTCACACTCAACCTAAACCTCACCCTAACCCTAACCCTAAATTTAACCCTAATTATCACCCTAACCCTAATTTTCACCCTCAACCTCATCCTCACCCTAAGCTTAGCCCTAAACCTAACCCTAATCCTAAACCTAACCCTCAACCTCACCCTCACCCTAAACCAAACCCTAAACCTCAACGTCACCCTAACCCTTAACCTAACCCTCAACATAACCCTCACCCTAACACTAACACTCACCCTAAATCTAACCCTTAACCTCACACTCAACCTAACCCTAACGCAAACCCTCACCCTCACCCTAACCCTCACCCTAACCCTAAGGCTAACCCTGACCCCCACCATAGCCCTAACACTCACCCTAACCCTTATCCTAACACTAACCCTAAAACTAACCCTTACCCACACAGTAACCCTAACCCTCACCCTAACCCTGACCCTACCCATCACCCTAAACTTCACCCCAAACCTATACCTAACCCTAAACCACACCCTAACCCTAACCTAACCCTCACCCTCACCCTAACACTCACTGTCACCATATACCTCAGCCTAAATCAAACCCTCACGCACAACCTAACCCTCACCCTCACCCTCACCCTCACCGTTACTCTAACCCTCACCCTTACCCTAAACATCACCATAACCCTAACCCTCACCCTCACACTAACCATAACCCTCACCCTCACCCTAACCCTAACCTTGAAACTCACCCTGACCCTCACCCTCACAATCACGTTAAACCTATCCCTCACTCTCAGCCTAACCCTCAGCCTAACCCTTACACTTACCCTAAACCTAACTCTAACGCTAACCCTAACCCTAATGCAAAGCCTAAACCTCACCCTCACCCTCACCCTCATCCTAACCCTTACCCTCACCCTGACCCTCACCCTAAACTTAACTCTTAACCTAACCCTTAGACTAAACCTCACCCTCACCTTCACCCTAACCGTAACCCTAAACCTAACCCTAATCCTCACACTAACCCTAAACCTAAACATAACCCTTAACCTCACATTAACCCTCCCCCTAATCCTAACCCTAACACTAACCCTCACCCTAACCTTATCCCTAAATCTAACCCTGACCCTAACCCTAATCCTCACACTAACCCTAAACCTAAACATAAACCTAAACCTCAACTTAAACCTCACCTTAATCCTAACCGTAAAACTAACACTAATCCATACCCACACCCTAAACCTCACGCTCACCCTCACACTAACCCTAATCCTCACCCTCATCCTCACCTTAATCCTAACCCTAACACTAATCCTCACCCTAAACCTAACACTCACCCTCACCCTCACCCTCATCCTTAGCCTAAACCTAACCCTAACCCTAATCCAAAACCTAACCCTCACCCTAAAACTAAATCTAAACCTAACCCTATTCCTCAGTCTAAACCTTACCCTAACACTAATGCTAACCCTAACCCTCACCGTTACCATAACTCTCTTACTAACCCTTACAATCACACTAACCCTAAACTTAACCCTAATCCTCACACTAACCCTAATCGTCACCCTAAACCTCAAACTCACCCTAACCCTCACCGTCACGCTAACCCTCATTCGAAACCTAACGCTCACCCACACCCTAACCCTCAACCTAACCCGAACATGAAACCTCACCCTAACCGTCACCCTCAACCTAAACATCACCCTAACCCTAACCCTCACCCTAACACTAACCATAAACCTCACCCTCACCCTAACCTTAAACATAACCCTAAACCTAAACCTAACCCTCACCGTAACCATCACCCTAACACTCAGGCTAACCCTAACCCTCAATCACACCCTAGCACTCACCCTAAACCTTACTCTCACCCTAAACATAAGCATAACCCAAACCCTCACACTAAACCTAACCATCACCCTAACAATAATGCTAACCCTATCCCTCACCCTAACCCTAATCCTCACCATAACCCTAACCATAAAACTAACCCTAAACCTAACTCTAACCCTCACACTCACCCTCACCATCACCCTAACCCTAATCATCACCCTCACCCTACCCTAACCCTAACCCTCAGCCTAACCCTCACCCTAACCCTAACCCTAATCCTCACACTAACCCTCGCCCGAACCCTAACTCTAACCCTCCACATAAACCTCACCCTCACCCTAAACCTAACTGTAACCCTAAAACTCACCCTAACCCTAACCCTAACCCTAATGCTATCCCAAATCCTCACCCTCACCCGAACCCTCACTCTAACCCTTAACTTCACCCTAACCCTAACCCTAACCCTAAACCTAAACCTCATTCTAACCCTAACCCTAACAATAGCCCTCACCCTAACCCTTACCCTGACCGTCACTCTAAACCTGATCGTAACCCTAACCCTAACACTAACCCTAAACTTAACCCTCACCCTCACCCTAAACCTAAGCCTTATCCTAACACTCACCCTAAACCTAACCCTAACCCTAACCCTCAATATAACCCTCAAATTCACCCTCACCCTCACCCTCACCCTAAACCTAACTGTAACCATAACCCTCACCCTAAACCTACCACTAACCCTAATGCTATCCCTAACCCTCACCCTCACCCTAACCCTCACTCAAACTCTTACCCTCAACCTAAACCTAACCCTAAAACTAAACCTCATCCTAACCCTCACCCTAAAGCTAACCCTAACTTTAACCCTCACCCTAACCCTAATCCTCAACCTAACCCTAAACCTTTCCCTCACCCTAATACTAAACCTTACCCTAAGCCTCAGCCAAACCGTCTTCCTAAACTTAACCATAACCCTCAACCTAACCCTAACCCTAACCCTAAACCTAACCCTAACCTAACCCTAAACCTCACCCTCACACTCACCTTCACCCCCAGCCTAACATTAACCCTAACCCTATTCCAAACACTAACCCTCACACTCACCCTCACACTAACTCTAACCCTAACCCTAATCCTGACCCTGACCCTAACCCAAAACTAGCCCTAACCCTCAAACTAACCCTAACCCTCACACTAACCCTAACCCTAACCCTCACCCTCACCCTAACCCTAACCCTAATGCTATCCCTAAACCTCACCCTCACCCTAACCCTCACTCTAAAAATTACCCTCACCCAAACCATCACCCTAACCCTAACCCTAACACTAACACTAAATCTCACCCTAACCCTAAACCTAAAGATAACCCTCACTCTAATGCTCACCCTAAACTGCAACTTAACCCAAACCCTCACCCTCACCCTAAACCTCACCCTAAACCTTATCCGCACCCTAAGCCTAACCCTAACCCTAACTCTAACCCTCACCATCCCCCTAAGCCTAACCTGAACCCAAACCCTTACCCTAAACCTCACCCTAATTCTAACGCTATCCCTAAACCTCATCCTCACCCTAAACCTCATCCTAACCCTTACCCTCATCATAACCCTAACCCTAACCTTAATTCTCACCGCAAACCTAACCCTCACCCTCACCCTAAACCTCACCGTCACATTAGCCCTCACCCTAACCCTAACCGTCACCCATACCCTAAAACTCATCCACAACTGAAACCTCACCCCCACCCTTAACTTTCCCTAAACCTCACCCTAAACCCAACCCTCACCCTAAACCTAACTCTAACCCTCACCCTAATACTAAACCTAACCCTCACCTTAACCCTCACCCTAACTCTCACCCTAACTCTAATGTTAACCCAAACCCTCACTCTCACCCTAACCTTAAACCTAATCATTATTCTCACACTATGCCTAACCCTAACCCTAACACTCACATTAACCCTAACCCTCACCGTAAACCTAACCCTAACCCTCACCCTAGCCTTCACCATAACCCTAACCCTAACCCTCACCCTAACCCTAACTCTAACCCTCAATTTCACCCTAAACTCTCACCCTATCCCTCACCCTAAAACTAATCCTAACTCTAACCTTCACCCTCAACATCACCCCACCCTCAACCTAAACTTAACCTAACCCTCACACTAACCCTAACACTAATGCTAACCCTAAACCTCAAGCTCACCCTAACCCTCACCCTAACACTCACCCTCACCCTTAGCCTCAACCTCAAACTCAACACTATCCCTAACCCTAACCCTAATTCAAACCTTAACCCTCACCCTCAACCTAACTCTAAACTTAACCCTAACCATAACCCTCACGCTAACCCTAAACCTGTCCCTAAGCCTCACACTTGCCCTAACCCTAATCCTAAAGTTAACCCTCACCCTCAACCTACACCTTACCCTCACCCTATCCCTAAGCCTAACCCTCAGCGTAACCCTCATCCTAACCCTAAACCTAACCCTAAACCACACCCTAACCTTAACCCTAACCAAAACCCTAACCCTCACCCTCACCCTCAACCTCACCATCACGCTCCCCCTAACCCTCAACCTCACCCTCACCCTAAATCTAACTATAACCCTAACCATCACCCTAAACCTATCCCTCATCCTAATGCTCACCCTAACCCTCGACCTAAACCTAAACCTCACCCTCACCCTAACCCTCACCCTAAACCTTACCCTCACCCTAACAATAACCCTAAACCTAACCCTAACCCTCACCCTCACCCTAAGCATAACCTGAACCCTAAACTCACCCTCACCCTACCTCTAATGCTATCCGTAAACCTCACCCTCACCCTAAACCTCACCCTAACCCTTTAGCTCATCATGACCTTAACCCTAACCCTAACCCTAATCCTCACGATAACCCTAACCCTCACCCTCATCCTAACCCTTACTGTCAGCTTAACCCTCAATCTAAACCTAACTGGCACCAACACCCTAAAACTCACCCTCATCTGAACACTCACCTTCACCCTAGCCCTAACGTAAACCTCACGCTAACCCTAAACCTCACCCTAAACCTAACTCTAACCCTCACCCTCATACTAACCCTAACCCTAAACTTAACAGTCACCCTAACTCTCACCCTAAATTTAACGCTAACCCTAACCCTCAGTCTCACCCTAACCCTAACCCTAATTCTTATCCTCACACTATCCCTAAACCTAACCCTCAACTTCACCCTAACCCTCACTGTTACCCTAACCCTCACCTTAACTGTAAACCTCATCTACAACCTCAACCTCACCTTCACCCTCACCCTCACCCTACACCTCACCCTCACCCTAAACATCACCCTAACACTAACCCTCACCCTAACCCTGACCCTAACCTGACCTTAAACCCAACCCTCACCTTAAACCTCATCTTCACCCTAATATTCACCCTAACCCTCACCCTCACCCAAGCGCTCACCCTAAAACTAAACCAAACCCTAACCCTCACCCTCAACCTCACCCCACCCTCAACCTAACCCTAACCCTAACGCTCAAACTAACCCTAACCCTAACCCTAATGCTAACCCTAAACCTCAACCTCGCCCTCACCCTCACCCTAACCCTTACCCACACCCTCAACCTCACCCTAAACTTAACACTAACCCTAACCCTAAGCCTCACCCAAACCCTCATTCTAACTCTAACACTAACCATCACCTTAATCCTCACCCTAAAACTAAGCCTAACACTAACCCTCAACCCCACCTTAACCCTCACCCTAACCCTCATCCTCCCCTGTACCCTAACCCTAACAATCAGACTAACACTCATCCTAAACCAAACCCTAACCCTAACCCTCAACCTAACCTTAACCCTAACCCTAATCCTAACCCTCACCCTAACCCTTACTCTCACCCTCAGCCTCAACCTCAACCTCAATCTAACCGTAACCCTAACCCTAATTCAAACCCTCACCCTCACCCTCACCCTAACTCTAAACCTAACCCTAAGCAAAACTCTCACTCTAACCCTAACCCTGTCCCTAAACCTCACCCTAAACCTAAACCTAATCCTAAACCTAACCCTCACCCTAAACCTAACCTTACCCTCACGCTATCCCTAAGCCTAACGCTCAGCCTAATCCTCATCCTAACCCTAACCCTAACCATAAAACTCACCCTAACCTTAAACCTAACCCTCACCCAAAACCTAACCTTCATCCTCACCCTCAACCTCACCATCATGCTCACCCTAACCATAACCCTAAATCTCATGTTAAACCTAACTCTGACCCTCACCCTCACCATCACCCCAAGCCTAACCCGATAACTAAGCCTAATCCTAAACCTAAATCTCACCCTCACCCTCACCCTAAACCTAAAGCTCACCCTAAACCTAACCATAACCCTAGCCCTCACCCTAACCCTTACCCTCATCATCATCTTATCCCTAACCCTCAAACTAACATTAACCCTAAACCTAACCCTCACCCTCACCCTCAACCTAACCCTAACCCTAACCCTAACACTCACCCTAACCCTAAACCTAAACCTAATGCTATCCCTAACCCTCACCCTCACCCTAAACTTCATTCTAACCCTTTCGTTCACCCTAACCCTCACCCTAACCCTAACCCTATCACGAACACTTATCCTCACCCTCATCCTGGCCCTAAACCTAAACCTAAACCTAACCCTCACCATAACGCTCACTCTAACCCTCGACCTAAACCTAACTGTCACCCTCACCCTAACCCTCACCCTAAACCTTACCCTCACCCTAACAATAACAGTAAACCTAACTCTAACCCTCACCCACACCCTAAGCCTAATGTGAACCCAAACCCTCACCCTTACCCTCACCCTAACTCTAACGCTATCCCTAAAACTCACCCTCACTCATCCTAACCCTTACCCTCAACCTAACCCTTACCCTAATCATAACCCTAACTCTAACCATAACACTAACCCTCACCCACACCCTAACCCTTACCATCAGCTTAACCCTCACTCTAAACCAAATCGCCACCCACACCCTAAAATTCACCCTCAACTGAACCCTCACCCTCACCCTAGCCCTACCATAAACCTCACCCTAACCCTAAACCTCACCCTAAACCTAACTCTATCCATCAACCTCATACTAACCCTAACCCTCACCTTAACCCTCACCTTAACCCTCACCCTAACCCTAAGGCTAACCCTAACCCTCAGTCTCACCCTAAACCTAACCCTTACCCTAATCCTCACTCTATCCCTAACCCTAACCCTAACCCTTACCCTAACCCTCACCCTAAACCTTACCCTCACCTTAACACTAACCCTAACATTAACTCTAACCCTCATCCTCACCCTTAGCCTAACATGAATTCTAACCCTCACCCTAATTCGAATGCTATCTCTAAACCTCACCCTCACCTTAAACCTCATCCTAACCCATACCCTCACCATAACCAAAACCCTAACCCTAATCCTATTCCTCACCGCAACCCTAACCCTTACCCTCACCCTAACCCTCACCGTCACCTTAACCCTCACCCTAACCCTAACCGTCATCCACACTCTAAAACTCACCCTCACCTAAACCCTCACACTCACCCTAACCTTACCCTAAACCTCACCTACCCCTACCCCTTACCCTAAACCTAACTCTAACCCTCACCCTCATACTAACCCTAACGCTCACCTAAACCCTCACCCCAACCCTCACCCTAACCCTAGCGCTAACACTAACGCTCACTCTCAACATAACCCTCACCCTAAACCTTATCCTAACTCTAACCCTAACACTATGCCTTACCCTCACATGAAGCCTAACCCTCACCCTAACCGGAAGCCTACCCCTCATCCTAAAACTCACCATAAACCTAACCCTAAATCACACCCTAACCCTAACCCTAACCCTCACCTTCATCCTAACCCTCACCTACATCCTCACCCTCACCCTCAGCCTAACCCCAACCATAACCCTAAACCTAACCCTCACCCTAACCCTAAACATCACCCTCATCCTCAGCCAAAACCTAAACCTAACCCTAATCCTAACCCTAACCCTCAAACTCACCCTCACCATAACTCTAACCCTAACCCTAACACTGACCCTCACCCTAACCCTGACTCTGTCCCTAACCCTCAACCTAACATTAACCCTCACCCTAAACCTAACCCTCACCCTAACCCTAAACCTAACCCCCATGCTATCCCTAAACCTCTCCCTCACACTAACCCTCACTCTAAACCTTACCCTCACCCTAAGCCTCACCCTAACCCTAAACCTAAAACTAACTCTCACCCTAACACTCACCCTAACCCTCAACCTAACCCTAACCCTCACCCTCAACCTAACCCTTACCCTCAACTTTACCCTTACACTAACACTTACCTTAATCCTAACTCTAACCCTCACCCTCACCCTAAGCCTAACCTGAAACCTAAACCTCACCCTAACCCTCAACCTAACTCTAATGCTATCCCTAAACCTCACCCTCACCCTAAAGCTATTCCTAACCCTTACCCTCACCGTAAGACTAACTGTAACCCTAACCCTAATCCTCACCGAACCCTAACCCTCACACTATCCCTAACCCTCACCGTCACCTTAACCCTCACCCAAACCTTAACCGTCACCCACAAACTAAATCTCACCCTCAGCCGAACCGTCACACTCACCCTAACCTTAACCTAAACCTCATCTTAACCTTAACTCTCACCGCAATTCTAACTCTACCCCTCACACACATACTAAACCTAAACCTCACCTTAACCCTCACCCTAAACATCACCCTAAACCTAACGCTAACCTTAACCCTCACTCTCACCCTAAGCCTCACCTTAACCCTTATCCTCACACTAACCCTAACCCTAACCCTAAACCACACATTAACGCTAACCCTCACACTAAACCTAAACCTACACCTCACCCTAACCCTAAACCTAACCTTCACTCTAACCCTAACCCTAACCCTCATTTTCACCCTAACCCTCACCTACACCTTCACCCTTACCCTCAGCCTAACCCTAAACGTAACCCTAAACCTAACCCTCACCCTAACCCTAAACCTCACCCTCACACTCACCCTCACCCTCAGCCTAAACCTAAACCTAACCCTAATTCTAACCCTAACCCTCACACTCACCTTCACCCTAACTCTATGCCTAACCCTAAAGCAGACTTTCATACTAACCCCAACCCTATCCCTAACCCTCAACCTAACCCTAACCCTCACCCTAAGCCTAACCCTAACCCTCATCCTCACCCTAACCCTAACCCTAAAGCTATCCGTAACCCTTACCTCACCCTTACCCTCACCCTAAACCTCACACTAACACTAACACTAAAACTAACCCTAACCCTCGCCCTAACCCTAACCCTCACCCTAAAACTTACCCTCACCCTCACCCTAACACTAATCCTAACCCTAACTCTAACCCTCAACTTCACCCTAAGCGAAACCGGAACCCTAACCTTCACCCTAACCGTCACCCTAACTCTAACGCTGTCCCTAAACCTCATCCTCACCCTCAACCTCATTCTAACCCTTGCCCTCACCATAAACCTAACCCTAAGCCTAACCCTACTCCTCACCACAACCCTAACACTCACCCTCACCCTAACCCTCACTGTCACCTTAAACCTCAACCGAACCCTAACTGTCACCCAAACCCTAAAACTCACCCTCACCCTCAAGCTCACCCTCACCATAATCTTAATCTAAACCTCACCCTAAACCTAACTCTCACCCTAAACCTAACTCTAACCCTCATCCTCATACTAACCCTAACCCTAACTTTAAACCACACCCTAACCCTCAATCTAACCCTAACCCTAATCCTCACCCTAACCCTAAACCTCACCTTAAACCTCACCTTCAACATAATCCTCACCCTAACCCTAACCCTAAGCCTTTCCTACACGAAACCCTCACCCTCATCCCAACCCTCACCCTAATCTTCTCCCTCAGTCTCACCCTAAGCCAAAACCTACCTCTAAGCCTAATCCTAGCTATCCTAATCCAATCCTAATCCAATAGTATCCTTAACCCTCTCCCTCACACTAACCCTCACTCTAAACCTTACCGTCACCCTAACCCTCACCCTAACCCTCAACCTTACCCTAACCCTCAACCTCAACCTAACCCTAAACCTAATCCTCACCCTAACTCTCACCCTAACCCTAACCCGCACCCAAACCCTAACCCTCACCCTCACCCACAACCTCACCATCACCCTCACCCTAAACCTCACCCTCACCCCCACCCTAACCCTAACCATAACCCTAACCCTCACCCTCACCCTCACCCTATCCCTTACCCTCATGCTAACCCTAAGCCTAAACTGAACCCTAACCCTCACCCTAACTCTAACCATATCCGTAAACCTCACCCTCACCTGAACCTCATCATAACCCTTACTGTCACCATAAACCTAAAACTAACTCTAAACCAAATCCTCACCAAAACCCTAACCCTCACCCTCACCTTAACCCTCACCATCACCATAAACCTCTCTCTAATCCTAACCTACACACACACACTAAACCTCACCCTAACCCGAACCCTCACCCTAAAACTAACTCTAACCCTCACCCTCATACTAAACCTAGCCCTCACCTTAACCCTCTCCCTAACCCTCACCCTAACCCTAAAGCTCACCTTAACCCTCAGTCTCACCCTATACCTCACCCTAACTCTAACCCTAATCTTCACCCTAACCCTCACCCTCACCTTCACCCTCACCCTCAGCCTCACTCTCACCCTAACACTCACCCTCACCGTAAACAACACCCTAACCCTAACCCTCCCCCTAACCCTAACCTTAATCCTCACATAACCCTAACCCTCACCTTAAACCTCACCCTCACCTTAATCCTCACCCTAAACCTAACCCTAAGCCTTTCCAAACCGAAACCCTGACCCTCACCCTGACCCTCACCCTAACACTCTCCCTCACCCTAGCTCTCACCCTAAAACTAACTGTAAGCCTAACCCTCACCCTCAACCTCACCCCCAAATTCAGCCTAACCCTAACCCTAATCCTAATCCTAAAACTAACCCTAACCCTCACTCTCACCCTCACCCTCACCCTAACCCTAACACTAATGCTAACACTAGCCCTCAACCCAACCCTAACCCTAATCCTAACCCTAAACCTCACCCTAAACTTAATGCTAACCCTAAACCTAAACCTCACACTAACGCTCACCCTAACCCATGCCCTCACCCTCAACTTCAAACTAACACTAATTCTAACCCTAACCCTCACCCTAACCCTTACATTTATCTGAACCCTAACCCTAGCCGTCAGCCTAAACCTCATCTTAAATCTAACCCTAACCCTAATCCTCAACCTAACCTTAACTCTAACCCTCACCCTATCCCTCACCCTCACCCTAAACTTCACCCTCAGCCTCAACCTAAATCACAGCCTAACCCTAAACCTAACACTTATTCAACCCTAACCCTCACCCTCACCCTAATTCTAATCCTAACCCTAACCAAACTCTCACCCTAACACTAAACCTAACCCTATGCCTAATCCTCACCCTAACCCTAACCTTAATCCTAAACCTATACCTCACCCTCACCCTAACCCTTACCCTCACACTAACCCTAAGCCTAACCCTCAACCTAAACCTCATCTTAACCCTAACCCTAACCCTATAGCTCACCCTAACCTTAACCCTAACCCTAACCCTCACCCAAACCCTAACCCTCACCCTCAAACTCAAAATCACCCTTGCCCTAAACCTCACCCTCACTCCACCCTAACCCTAACCATAACCCTAACCCTCACCCTAACACTCACCCTCACCCTAACCCTCAACCTAAACCTAAAGCTCACCCTAACCCTCAGTCACACCCTATCCCTCACACTAACCCTAAGCCTAATCCGCACCCTTACCCTCACGCTCACTTTCACCCTCACCCTAACACTCACCCTCACCGTAAACATCACCCTAACCCTAACCCTCACCCTAAGCCTAAGCCTAACCTGAACCCTAACCCTCACCCTAACTCTAACAATATCCATAAACCTCACCCTCACCCTAAACCTCATCATAACCCTTACTGTAACCATAAACCTAAACCTAACCATAAACCTAATCCTCACCAAAACCCTAACCCTCACTCTCACGCTAACCCTGAACATCACCTTAACCCTCTCTAACCCTAACTCCCACCCACACCCTAAAACTCAACCTAACCCTCACACTCACCCTCACCCTAACCCTACACTAAACCTCACCCTAACCCTAACCCTCACCCTTAACCTAACTCTAACCCTCACCCTCATACTAACCCTTGCCCTCACCTTTACCTCACCCTAACACTCACCCTAACCCTAAACCTCACCCTAACACTCAGTCTCACCCTATCCCTCACCCTAACCCTAACCCTAACCCTAACCCTAATGCTATTTCTAACCCTCACCCTCACCCTAACCCTCACTCTAACTCTTACCCTCACCCTAACACTGACCCTTATCCTCACCCTAAACATAAACCTCACCCTAACCCTCACACTAACCTAACCCTAACCCTACCCCTCAGCCTAACCCTCACACTAACCTAACCCTAACCCTACCCCGCAGCCTAACCCTCACACTAAACCTAACCCTAATCCTCACCCTATAACTAATCCTAAACCTTACCCTCACCCTAACCCTAACCCTAACCATAACCCTCACACTAAACCTAACCCTCACCCTCACTCTCACCCTAACCCTAACCCTAACCCTCACCGAACCCTAAACCTAACCCTACAACTCAATATAACCCTCACCCTCAACCTTATCCTAATGGAAACCCGAATCCTCACCCGAAACTTAACCCTAACCCTAATGCTTTCCCTAACCTTCACCCTCACCCTAACCCTCACTCTAACCCTTACCCTCACCCTAACCCTAACCCTAATCCTAAAACTAAACCTCACCCTAACCCTCACCCTAATCCTAAATCTAACCCTAAACCTCACCCTAATGCTCACCCTACCCCTCACCCTAATCCTAACACTCACCGTCACCCTAAACCTCACCCTAAACCTTTCCCTCACATGAATCCTAACCCTAACCCTAAGCCTAAGCCTCACAATAACCCTATCCCTCACCCTTAACCTAAGCCTAACCCTCAGCCAAACCCTCTATCTAACCCTAAAACTAAACCTAACTCTAACCCTCACCATCACCCTAAGCCTAACCTGAACCCTAACCCTCACCCTCACCCTCACCCTAACGGTAACGCTATCCCTAAACCTCACCCTCACCGTAAACCTCATCCTAACCCTTACCCTCACCATAACCCTAAACCTAACCCTAACACTAATCCTCACCAGAACCATAAGCCTCACCCTCACCCTAACCTTCACCGTCACCTTAACCCTGACCCTTACCCTAACCGTCACCCACACCCTAAAATTCTCGCTCACCAGAACCCTCACCTCACCCTAAACTTACCGTAAACCTCATCCTAACCATAACCCTCACCCTAAACCTAAGTCTAATGCTCAGCCTCATACTAACAATAACACTCAACTTAACCCTCACCCTAACCCTCACCCTAACCTTAACGCTAACCCTAACCCTCACACTCACCCTAACTCTCACTCTAACCCTTACACTCAACCTAACCCTAACCCTCACACTAAACCTCACCCTCACCCTCACCCTAACCCCAACCCTAAACCTAATCCTCCCCCTAACTCTAACCTAAACCCTAATGCTATCCCTAAACCTCACCCTCAACCTAACCCTCAATCTAACCCTTACCCTCACCCTAACCTTAACCCTTACCCTCAGCCAAACCCTCTTCCTAACCCTAACTCTAACCTCTACATAACCTTAACCCTAAACCTAATTCTCACAATAACCCTAAACCTCACCTTCAGCCTAACCCTAACCCTAACCCAAATCCTAAACCGAACCCTCACACTCACCCTCACCTTAACTCTAACCCTAACCCTAATCCTGACCCTCACCCTAGCCCCAACCCTATCCCTAACCCTCAACCTAACTCTAACCCTCAACCTAAACCTTGCCCTAACTGTCACCCTAACCCAAACCCTAACCCTAATGCTATCCCTAACCTTCACACTCACCATTACCCTCACTCTAACACTTACCCTCACCCTATCCCTCACCCTAACCCTAAACCTAAACCTAACGCTCACTCTAACGCTCACCCTATCCCTCAACCTAACCCTAACGCTAACCCTAATCCTCACTCTCACCTTAATCCTAACACTAAACCTTATCCTCACAGTAACCCTAACCCTAACCCTAACCCGCACATTAAGGCTAACCCTCACACTAACCCTAACCCTACACTTCACCCTACCCCTCACCCTACCCCTCACCCTAACCCTCACCATCACCCTAAGCCTCATCTACACCATCACCCTCAACTTCAGCCTAACCCTAAACCTAACCCTAAACCTGACCCTCACCCTAACCCTAAACCTCAACCTCACCCACACCCTCACCCTCAGCCTAAACCTAATCCTAACCCTAATCCTAACCCTGAACATCAAACTTCCCCTAAACCTAAATCTAAACCTAACCCTAAGGCTGAATTTCACCCTAACACCAACCCTATTCCTAATCCTCATCCTAACCCTGTCCCTCACCCTAACCCTAACCCTAAACCTCACCCTAATCCTAACCCTAAACCTAATGCTAACCCTAACCCTTACCCTCACCCTTACCCTCACACTAACACTAACACTAAACCTCACCCTAACCCTCATCCTAACCCTAAACCTAAACCTAACACTCTCCTCCACACCCACACAAACCCTCAACCTAACCCTAACCCTCACCGTCACCCTAACCCTCACCCTAAACATTACCCTAACCCTAATCCTAACCCTAACCCTAACTCTAACCCTCACCCTCAACTTAAACCTAACCTGAACCCTAACCCTCAACCTAACACTCACCCTAACCCTAAAGCTGTCCCTAAACCTCACTCTCACCCTAAACCTCATTCTAACCCTTACCCTCACCATAACCCTAACCCTAACCCTAACCCTAATCCTACCGCAACCCTAACCCTCACCCTCACCCAAAACCTCACCGTCACCTTAACCCTCACCCTAACCCTAACCATCACCCACACCCTAAAACTCACCTCACCCGAACCCTCACGCTCACCATAACCTTACCCTAAATCTCACCCTAAACCTAATCCTCGACCTAAACCTAACTCTAACACTCATCCTCATACTAACCTTAAGCCTCACCTAAGCCCTCACCCTAACACTCACCCTAACCCTAACGCTAACCCTAACACTCAATCTAACCCTAACCCTTATCGTCACACTAACCCTAACCCTATCCCTAACCCTCACATTAAACCTAACCCTCACCCTAACCCTAACCCTACTCCTCACCCTAGCCCTCACCTTAACCCTAACCCTAACCCTCACCTTCACTCTAACCCTCACTGTTACCCTACCCTCACCCTAACCCTAACCCTCACCCTCACCATCAACCTCACCCACACCCTCAACCTAAGCCTAACCCAACCCTCAACCTAACCCTAACCCTAATGCTAACCCTAAACCTAAACCTCACCCTAACCCTCACCCTAACCCTTACCCTCAACCTCAACCTAAACCTAACCCTAACATTAACCCTAACCCTAACATTCCCCTAAGACTCACCCTAACCCTAACCCTAACCCTACCCCTCAGGCTAAACCTCCCCCTTACCCTAGCCCTTACTGTAATCCTTACCCTATACCTAAACCTAACGCTAACCCTCACCCTAACACTCACCCTCACCATAAATCTAATGCGAACATTAACTCTCAACCTCACCCTAAACTTCGCCCTAACCCTTACCCTCACCTTAAACTTATCCCTCACCCCCACCCTAACCCTCACCCTACGCCTAAACATCACCCTCAGACTCAAGCTCAACCTCAGCCAAACCTTAACCCAAACCCTAATTCAAACCCTAATCCTCTACCTCACCATAACTCTAAACCTAACCCTAACCAAAACCATCACGCTTACACTAACTCTATCCCTAACACTCACCCTAACCCTAAACCTAATCCTAAACCTAACCCTCACCCTCACCCTAACCCTTACCCTCACCCTAACCCTAAGCCTAACCCTAAGCCTAACCCTCATACTAACCCTAACCTTAAACCTAACCCTAAACCTAACCTTAACCCTAACCCTAACCCTAACCCTCAATAAAACCCTAACCCTCACACTCACCCTCAGCCTCACCTTCACCCTCACCCTAACCCTCACACTCACACTCACACTCACCCTCACCCTAACCCTAATCATAACCCTAACCCACACTCTAATACTAACCATCACCCTCACGCTCACCATGACCCTCACCCTAACCATCACCCTCAAACTCACCCTAACCCTAACCATAACCCTAACCCTCATCCTAAACCTAATTCTAACCCTCACCCTCAACCTCACCCTAAGCCTAACCCTACACCTAAGCCTAATCCTAAACTTAACCCTCACCCTCACCCTCATCCAAATCTAAACCTCAGCCTAACCCTAAGCCTAACCCTAGCACTCACCTAAACCTTACCCTCACTGTCACCCTAAACCTAAACCTCAACCCAAACCTAAACCTCACCCTAACCCTAACCCTAACCATAGCCCTCACATTAAAACTACCCCTCAACCAAACACTCACCCTAACCTTAATCCTCACCATAATCCTAATCTTAAGCCTAGACCTCAGCCTCACCCTACCCTCACTCTAACTTTAAACCTAAAACTAACCATAGTCCTAACCCTAAATACCTAATTCTCACCCTCACCCTCATCCTCACCGTGATGGTGATCCTCACCCTCACCCTCACCATCACCCTCACCTTAACCCTAACCATAACCCTAACCCTCACCCTAAACCTGACTCTGACCCTCACCCTCACCCTCATCCTAAGCCTAAACCTAAACTTAAGTCTAATCCTAAACCTAACCTTCACCCTCAACCTCACCCTAAACCTAAACCTCACTCTAACCCTAACCCTAACCCTAGCCCTCACCCTAACGCTTACGCTCACCATCACTCTAACCCTCACATTAACCCTAACACTCACCCTAACCCTAACCCTAACCCTCACCCTCACCCTCAACCTAACCCTAAAACTAACCCTCACTTTAACCCTAACCCTAACCCGAACCCTACACCTCAACATATCCCTCACCCTCAACCTAATCCTAAAGGTAACCCTAACCCTCTCCCTAAGCCTAAACCTAACCCTCACCCTCACCCTAAACCCAACCCTAACCCTAACCCTAACTGTAACTCTCAACATAACCCTCAACCTCACCCTCACCCTAAACCTAACCGTAACCCTAACCCTCACCATAACCTTGTCCCTAACCCTAATGCTATCCTTAACACTCACCCTAACCCTAAATCTCACTCTAACTCTTACCCTCACCCTAACCCTAAGCCTAACCCTAAAACTAAACCTCACCCTAACACTCAACCTAACACTAAACCTAACACTAACCTTCTCCCTAACGCTCACCCTAACCCTCACCCTAACCCTAACACTCACCATCACACTAACCCTCACCCTAAACCTTTCCCTCACCCTAATCCTAACCCTAACCCAAAGCCTAACCCTCACACTAACCCTATCCCACATGCTCACCCTAAACCTAACCCTCAGCCAAACCCTCTTTCTAACCCTAAACCTCACCCTAACTCTATGCCTCACCCACACCCTAAGCCTAAACTGAACCCTAACCCTCACCCTCACCCTAACTCTAACGCTATCCCTAAACCTCACCCTAACCCTAAACCGCATCCTAACCCTTAATCTCACCATAACCCTATTCATAACCCTAACCCTAATCCTCACCGCAAACCTAATCCTCACCTCACGCTAACACTCACCGTCACCTTAACCTTCACCCTTAAACTATAAGTCACCCACACCCTAAAACTAACCCTCACCCGAACCCTCACATTCACCCGAAACTTACCCTAGTCCTCACCCTAACCCTTACCCTCACTGTCACTCTAACCCTCACATTAACCCTAATTCTCACCCTAACACTAACCCTAACCCTCACCCTAACCCTAACCCTAAATCTATCCCTAAAATTCACCCTCACCCTAACACTCACTCTAACCCTTACCCACACCCTAACCCTAACCCTCAACCTAAACCTAAACCTCACCCTAACCCTAACCCTCACCCGAAACCTAAGCCTAACGCTCACCCTCATACTAAACCTAACCCTCAACTTAACACTCACCCTAAACCTCACCCTAACTTTAACGCTAACCCTAACCCTCACACTCACCCTAACCCTCACCCTAACCCTTACCCTCACCCTAACACTAACCCTAACCCTAACCCTCACACTAATCCTAACCCTCACCCTCACCCTATCCCTAACCCTTACCCTAACCCTAAGACTAACCCTAACCCTCAACATAACCTTCACCCTCACCGTCACCCTAACTGTAAACCTAACCCTCCCCCTAACACTAACATAAACCCTAATGCTATCCCTGAACCTCACCCTCACCCTAAACCTCACTCTAACCCTTAACCTCACCCTAACCCGAAACCTAACCCTAACAATCACCCTAAACCTCACCCTAACCCAAACCCTCAGTCACCCTAACACTGACCCTAAAACTTTCCCTTCCCCTAATCCTAAACCTAACCCTAATCCTAACCCTTACTCTCACCCTAACACTCACCCTAACCCTAAACGTAACTCTCAGCAAAACCTTCTTACTAACCCTAACCCTAACCCTCAACCTAACCTTAACCCTAACACTCACGCTAAAGCTATGTCTAACGCTCACCCTCATAGTAACACTAACCCTCAACTTAAACCTCACCCTAACCTTAACGCTAACCCTAACCCTCACACTCACCCTAACTCTCACCCAAACACTTACCCTCACCCTAACCCTAACCCTCACACTAAACCTAACCCTCACCCTAACACTATCCCTGACCCTAACACTCAACATAACCCTCACCCTCACCCTCACCCTCACCCTAACCGTAAACCTAACCCTCCCCCAACTCTAACCTAAATCCTAATGCTATCCCTAAACCTCACCCTCACCATAACCCTCACTCTAACCCTTACCCTCACCCTAACTCTATCCCTAAAACTTAAACTAAACCTCATCCTAACCCTCACCCTCACCCTAAGCATAACCTGAATCCTAACCCTCACACTAACTCTAACGCTATCCCTAAACCTCACGCTCACCCTAAAGCTATTCTTAACCCTTACACTCACCATAACCCTAACCCTAACCCTAACCCTGATCCTCAACGCAATCCTAACCCTCACACTCACACTAAACATCACCGTCACCTTAACCCTCACCCTAACCCTAACCATCACCCACACCCTAAAACTCACCCTCACCCGAAACCTCACACTCACCCTACCCTTAGCCTAAACCTCATCCTAATCCTAACCTAACCCTAATTCTAACTCTAACCCTCACCCACATACCAACACTAACTCTCACTTTAACCCTCATCCTAACCATCACCCTAACCCTAACGCTAACCCTAACACTCACTCTTACCCTAAGCCTCACCCTAACCCTTATCCTCACCCTAAACCTTACCCTAACTTTCACCTTCACCCTAACCCTCAACTACACCCTCACCCTCACCTTCAGCCTAACCCTAAACCTAACCCTAAACCTAACGCTCAGCCTAACCCTAACGCTATCCCTAATCCTAACCCTAACCCTCACACTCACGCTCACCCTAACTCTAACCCTAACCCTAAAGCTGACTTTCACACGAACCCCAGCCCTATTCCTAACCCTCAACCTAAACCTAACCCTCACCCTAACAATAACCCTAACCCTCACCCTAAACATAACCGTAACCTTAATGCTATCCCTAACCCTCAACCTCACTCTAACCCTTACCCTCACCCTAACCCAAACCTTAACCCTAAACCAAACACTAACACTAAACCTCACCCTAACCCTCACCCTAACCCTAAAAGTAAACCTAACACTCACCCTAACGCCCACCCTAACCCTCAACCTAACCCTAACCCTCACCCTCACCCTTACCCTCACCCTAAACCTAACCCTCACCCTAAACCTAACCCTAAACCTAACTCTAACCCTCACCCTAACCCTCACGCAAAATGTAACGCAGTCCCTAAACCTCACCCTCAAGCTCAACCTCAACCTCATTCTATCCCATACCCTCACAATAACCCTAAACCTAACCGTAACCCTAATCCTCACCACAACCCTAAACCTCAACCTCACCCTAACCCTCACCGTCACCTTAACCCTCACCCAAACCCTAACCGTCACCCACACCCTAAAACTCATCCTCACCTGAACCCTCATTGTCACCATAAACTTACCCAAAACCTCACCCTAAACCTAACCCTCACCCTAAACCTAACTCTAACTCACATCCTCATACTAACCCTAAAACTCACCGTAACCCTCACCCTAAACCTTACCCTAAACCTAACGCTAACCCTAACCCTCAATCTCACCCTAACCCTCACCCTAAACCTTTTACTCACACTAACCCTAACCCTAACCCTAAACCTCACATTAACCCTAACCCTCACCCTAACCCTAACCCTATCCTTCACCCTACCCCTGACCCTAACCCTAACCCTAACCCTCCCCCTAACCCTAACCCTAGCCCTCACCTTCACTTTAACCCTCACCGTCACCGTAACCTCACCCTAACGCTAAACCTCACCTACACCCTCACCCTCACCATCACCCTCAGCCTCACCCTAACACCCACCCTCACCCTAACCCTAATCCTAATCCTACCCTAACCCTAACCCTCACCTTAAACCTCACCCTCACCATAATTCCTACCCGAACCCTAACCCTAAGCCTTTTCTAACTAAAACCCTCACCCTCACCCTAACCCTCACCATCACCCTCACCCTCACCCTCACCCTCAACCTAACCATCACTCTATCCCTTACCCTCACCCTAAACCTCACTCTAACCCTAACCCTAACACTAACACTAAATCTCACTCTAACGCTCACCCTCACCCTCAACCTAAAACTAACCCTCACCCTAATGCTCATCCTAACCCTCAACCTAACCCTAATCCTCACCCTTACCCTCACCCTAACCCTCACCCTAAACCTTACCCTCACCATAACCCTAAACCTAACCCCAACCCTCAGCCCAACCCTCTTCCTAACCCTAACTCAAACACACAACTAACCCTAAAAATAACCCTAAACCTAACCCTTAACCTAAACCAAACCCTCACCCTAACCCTCAGCCTAACCCTAACCCTAACCCTAATCTGAACCCTAACCCTCACCATCACCCTAACTCTAACTCTAACACTAACCCTGACACTCATCCTAACCCCAACCCTCACCCTAAACCTAAACCTCAACCTCACCCTAACCCTAACACTCACCTTAAACCTCACCCTTACTCTAACGGTAACCCTAACCCTCACCCTCACCCTAAACCTCACCCTAACCCTTACCCTCTCCATAATACTAAACCTAACCCTAATCCTCACACTAAGCCTCACTCTAACACTCACCCTAAAAGTAACCCTAACCCTCACCTTCATCCTAAACCCCACCGTCACCCTAAAACTCAACCTAAACCTAACCCTCACCTACACCCTAACCTTCACCCTAAACCTCACCCTCACCCTCAACCTCACCCTCAACCTAAACATCACACTAACCTAAACCCTGATTCTAACCCTAAACCTAATCCTCACCCTAACCATAACCCTCACCTTAAAACTCACCCTCACCCTAATCCTCACCCTACCCCTAACACTAAACCTTTCCTAACTGAAACCCTCACACTAACCCTCAAGCTCACCCTAGCCATCACCCTAATCCTAGCCCTGACCCTAACCCTCACCCTCAACCTCAACCTAACCCTAACCCTAACCCTCACCCAAACCTTAAGGCTAACACTAGCACTCACCCTCACCCTAACCCTAACCCTAACCCTCACCCTCACACTCAACCTCAGCCTCAGCTGAAGCCTATGCCTAAACCTAATCCAAACGCTAAACCTCACACTCTCCCTCAACCTAACTCTGAACCTAAATATAACCAAAACCCCCACCCTAACCCTATCCCTAACCCTCACCCTAATCCTAATCCTAACCCTCATCTTCACCCTAACCCTTACCTTAACCTTACTCTAACCCTCACCCTAACCCTTACCCTCCCCCGAACCCTAACCCTAACCCTCAGCCTAACCCTCATCCTAACCCTCACCCTAAACTTAACCCTCAACCTAACCTTAACCCTAACCATAACCCTAATCCTAACACTAACCCTAACCCTCACCCTAAAGCTAACCGTACATGTCACCCTAACCCTAAGTTTAACCTAAACCTAACCCTAACACTCATCCCAACCCTAACCCTAACCCTAACCCTAAACCTCAACCTCACCCTAAACCTCACCATCACCCTAACCCTCACTCTAACCCTCAACCTAAACCTAATCCTAACCCTAATGCTATCCCTAACTCTCATTCTCACCCTAACCCTCACTTTAAATCTTACCCTCACCCTAATCCTTACCCTAACCCTAAACCTAAGCCTAACCCTCAACCAAACGCTCACCTTATCCCTCAACCTAACCCTAATGCTAACCCTAACCCTCACTCTCACTCTAATCCTCAAACTAACCCTTATACTCACAGTAATCCTAACCCTAACCCTAACCCTCATATTAATGCTAAAACTCACACTAACCCTAACTTTACCCCTCACCCTACCCCTCCCTAACCCTAACCCTAACCCTCATGCTAACCCTAACCCTAACCCTGCCCTTCAGCCTAACCCTCACTCTCACCCTCAGTCTAACCCTAACCCTAACCCTAAACCTGACCCTCACCCTAACCCTAAACTTCACCCTAACCCACAGCCTCACAATCAGCCTAAACCTAACCCTAACCCTAATCCTAACCCTAACCCTCACACTCCCACTAACCCTAACTGTAACCCTAACCCTAAAGCTGACTTTCATCCTAACACCAACCCTATACCTAACCCTCAAACTAACCCTAACCCTAACCCTAAACCTCACCCTAACCCTAAACCTAACCCTAATGCTTAACCCTAACCCTCACCCTTACCCTAAACCTCACTCTAACCCTTACCCTCACCCTAACCCTCATCCAAACCCTAACCTAACACTAACACTATACCTCACCCTAACCCTCAACCTAACCCTAAACCTAAAATTAACACTGTCCTTAAGGCCCACCCTAACCCTCAAACTAACCCTAACCCGTACCCTCTCCCTAACCCTCACCCTAAACCTTAACTTAACCCTAACCCTAACCCTAACCCTAACTCTAACCCTCTCCCTAAACCTAACACTTACCTGAACACTAACCCTCACCCTAACTCTCACCCTAACTCTAACGCTGATCCCTAAACCTCACCCTCACCCTAAACCTCATTTTATCCCTTACCCTCACCATAACCCTAACCCTAACACTAACACCAATCCTACCGCAACCCTAACCCTCACCCTCACCTTCACTCTAACCCTCACCATCACCTTAACCCTTACCCTAACCCTAACCGTCACCCACACCCTAAAACTCACACTCACCCGAACCCTCACCCTCACCATAATCTTACACTAAACCTCACCCTAAACTTAACCCTCACCCTAAACCTAACTCTAACACTCACCCTCATACTAACCCTAAACCTCACATTAACCCTCAACCTAACGCTCACCCTAACCCTAACACTAAAACTAACCCTCAATCTCACCCTATCCCTCACCCTAACTCTTATCCTCACACTAACCTTAACCCTAACCCTAACCTTCACATTAACCCTAACCCTCACCCTAAACCTAACCCTAGTCCTCACCCTCACCCTAACCCTAACCCTCACCTTCACCCTAACCCTCACCGTCACCCTACCCTCAACCTAACCCTAACCCTCAACTATACCCTCACCTTCACCATCACCCTCACCCTCACCCTGAGCCTTTCCTAACAGAAACCCTCACCCTCACCCTAAACCTAACCATATCACTCACCCTAACCCTAACCCTAATCCTAATGCCTTCCCTAATCTTCACCCAAATCCTAACCATCACCGTTAACTTTACTCTCACCCTCACACTAACGCTACCCCAACCCATCAGCCTAATGCTCACCCTAACCCTAACCCTATCCATAAGCCTCACCCTACCCCTAACACTAATCCTAAACCTAACCTTCACCCTCACACTCACGATAAACCAAAACATAACCCTAACCCTAGCACTCACCCTAACACTTACTCTCACCCTCACCCTCACCCTAACTCTCAACCTAACCCTAAACCTCACCCTAAGCCATATCCTCACCCTAAATCTAATTCTAACCCTTACTCTAACTCTCACCCTAACCCTAAACCAAACCCTAACCCTCATCCTAACCCTAAACCTCACACTAACCCTAAACCTAACTCTCACCCTCACCCTCACTCTAACCCTAAACCTCACCCTAACCTTCACCCAAACCCCAACACTAACCCTAACCCTCACCCTCACCCTAAACCTCACCCTAACCCTTACCCTCAACATATGCATAACCCTAACCCTACCCGTAATCCTCACACTAACCCTAACCCTCACCCAAACCCTAACACTCACCCTAACCCTAATCCTCACCTTCACCCTAACCCTTACTGTCACGTGAACCCTCACCCTAACCCTAACCGTCACCCAGACCCTAACCCTCACCTACACCCGAACCCTCACCCGAACCCTCAAACTAAACCTAACCCTATCCCTAACCCTCAACCAACCCTAACACTCACCGTAATACTAATTCTAACCCTCACCCCCACACTAACCCTAACTCTAACCCTAACCATCACCATAACCCTCACCCTAATCCTAACGCTAACCCAAACCCTCATTCTCACCCTGACCCTCAACCTAACCCTTATCCTCACACTATCCCTAACCCAAACGCTAAGCCTCACACTAACCCTAACCCTCACACTAAACCTAACCCTGCCCCTCACCCTAACCCTCACACTAACCCTCACGTTAACCCTAACCCTAACCCTCACCCTCATCATAACCCTCCCCCTAACCCTCACCGTCACCCTAAAACTCACCCTAACCCTAACCCTTACACTAACCCTAACCCTCACCATCACCCTAACACTCACCCTAACCCTAACCCTCACACTAACCCTAACCTTCACCATTACCGGAAACTTCACCCTAATCCTCACCATAACCCTAAACATAACCCTTTCTTAACCAAAACTCTCACCCTCACCCTAACCCTAACCCTACCCCTCAAACTGACCCTCGCCCTCACAATAAACCTATCCCTTACCCTAACCCTCATCCGCACCCTCACCCTCACTCTCAGCCTAACCCTAACCCTAACCCTAATCCTAAACCTAACCCTCACCCTCACAGTCAACATAAGCCTAACCCTAAACCTCACCCTAACCCTAACCCTATCCCTAATGCTAAACCTAAACCTCACACTCACCCTAACCACAACCATAACGCTAACCCTCAACCTAACCCTAACCCTAACCCTAATGCTAACCCTAAACCTCACCCTCACACTAACTCTCATCCTAAAACTTAACCTCTACCTCACCCTCACCATCATCCTAACCTGACCCAAACCATAACCCTCACCCTAACTCTCACACTAACCCTAACCCTAACCCTACCACTTAGCCTAACCCTCACCCTAAATGTAACCATAACCCTAATCCTCACCCTATCCCTAACCCCAACCCTAAACCTCACCTTAACCTTCACCCTCACCCTAATAAAAATGCTAACCTAACCCTCAACCTTACCCTAACCCTCGCCCTAACCCTTACCCTGACCGTAACCCTATACCTCACAATCACCCTAACCCTCATGCTAAACCTTACGCTCACCCTAATCCTCAACTCTAACCCTAACCATAACCCTCATCCTAACCCCCACTCTACCCTTCACCCTAACCTTCACGCTAACCCTAACCCTCACTCTCAAACTAACCCTCACCCTAACCCTTATACTCACCCTAACCCTAATCCTAATCCTAACCCTAACCCTCACACTAAGCCTAACCCTCACCCTAACCCTAACCGTACCTATCACCCTAATCCTCACCTTAACCCTAACTCTAAACCTCTCCCTAACCCTCACCCTAACTCTAATCCTCACACTAACCATAACCCTAACCCTATCCCCATCCTTCTCTCTAAACCTCACCCTAATTCGAACCGTATCCCTAACCCTCATGCTAATGCTACCCTTAACTAGAACCCTCACCCTTACCCTAACCCTCACAGACACCCTAACTCTCACCCTTATCATCATCCTCACCAGAACCCTCATCCTCACCCTAAACCTCAACCTCACCCTAACTCTAAAAATAATCCAAACCCTCACACTAACCCTAACCCTCACCTTCACCCTCACCCTCACACTCACACTCAACCTAACCCTAAACCTAACACTAACAATAACCCTCACCCTCACCATAACCCTAACTCTAACCTAAACCTCACACTAACCCTCACACTTACACTCACGATAATCCTAACCTTCACTCTCACCCTAACCCTCACCCTAATACTTACCTTTACCCTAACCCTAAACCTAACCCTCACACTAAACCTAACCCTCACCTCAACTCTAACCCTAAATCTAACCCTAATCCTAAACCTAACGATCACACTTACCCTCACCCTAAACCTAACCCAAAACCTCACCTTGACCCTAACCCTCACCCTCAAACTAAACATCACACTAACCCTAACCCTCACCCTAAACCCTCACACTAACCCTAACCCTCACCTAAACCTAACCCTCATCCTAACCCTAACCCTAACCCTAACCCTCAACTTCACCCTAGCTCTCATATTAACTGTAATCCTAAGAATAAACCTAAACCTAAACCTAAAGCTCACCCTAAACCTAACGCTAACACTCACCCTCACCCTAACCTTAACCTTAACCCTAACCCTCACCCTCACCCTAAGCCTTACCCTAAGCCTCACCCTCACCCTAACCCTGACCCTAACCCTTAACCTCATCCTAACAGTGACCCTAACCTTCACCCTCACCCTAACCCTAACCGTAATAATAACCCTAACCCTCACAGTAAACCTAATCCTCATCCTAACCCTAACCCTCACCCTCACCCTAACCCTGACCCTAACTGTAACCCTCACACTCACCCTCACCCTCAAACTAACCCTCAACCTCATCCTCACCCTAACCCTCACCCTCACCCTAACCCTAACCCTAACCCTCACCCTATACTTACCCTAACCCCAACGATAATCCTAACCCTCACCCTCAAACTAAACCTCACCCTAACACTCAACCTAACCCTAACCCTCACCCACACCCTAACCCTCACCCAAATCCTAACCCCAACCCTCACCCTAACCCTAACACTCACACTAACCCTCAACCTCAACCTAATCCTCACCCTAAAAATAACGCTAACCCTTACATAACAGAAACCCTCACCCTCACCTTCACCCTAACCCTCACCCTCACCCTAAACCTAAACCTCAACCTAACCCTCTCCCTATCCCTAACGGTAATGCTCACCCTCACCCTCACCCTTAAACTAACCCTATCCCTACACCTCACAATAACTCTCACCCTAACCCTAACCATAACCCTAACCCTCACCCTAACCCTAAACCTAAAACTAACCCTCAAGCACACCCTAACCCTCAACTCACCCGAACCCTCACTCTCACCCTAACACTCATCCTCACCCTAAACCTCACTCTCACAATAAATATCACCCTAACACTAAACCTCAGCCTAACCCTAACACTCAACATAACTGTAACCCTCACCCTGACCCTCACCTTAATCCTAACACTTAACTTAATCCTAACCCTAACCCTTACCCTAAAGCTAACCCTCACCCTAAACCTAACACTCACCCTAACCCTAACCTAAAACTTAACACTAACCCTCACCCTCACCCTAAACCTAACCCTAACCCTAACACTCACCGTAACCGTAACGCTAACCCTAAACCACATCTTCACCTTAAACCTCACCCTAAACCTTACCCTCACCATCACCCTAACCTTAATCCTTACCCTAATCCTCACACTAATCCTAACCCTCGCCTACACCCTAACCCTCACCATCACCCAAACCCTCATCCTCACCCTAACACTCACACTATCCATAACCATAAAGCTAATCCTAAACCTAACCCTCAACCTCACCCTCACACTAACCCTAACCCTAAACCTAACCCTCACAATCAACCTCACCGTAACCCTCACCCTAAACCTAAGCCTAACCCTCACCGTACACCTTATCCTCACCCTAACCCTCACCCTCACCCTTATCCTCACACTAACCCTAATCCTCACTCTAACCCTAATCCTAACCCTATCGCTCACCGTAACCCTAACCCTCACCCTAACTCTAATTCTAATCCTAACTCTCACCCTCACCCTAAGCCTCACCCTATCCCTTACACTCACCCTAACCCTCACCCTCACCCTAACCCTCACCCTTACCATTACCCTCACACTAACCCTAACCCTAAACCTAATCGTAACCCTAACCTGCAAACTAAACCTAATCCTAACCCTAACGCTCACCCTAAACCTCACCCTCATGCTCAGCCTAATCCTAACCCTAACCCTAATCTTAACACTAACCCTTAACCTCACCCTAACCATTACCCTCACCATAACCTTTACCCTAACCCTAATCCTCATAATAACCCTAAACCTAACCCTCAACCCTTACCCTAATCCTCACCCTCACTCTAATCCTCATCCTCAACTTAACCCTCCACCTAACCCTAACCGTCACCCAAACCCTAAAACTCACTCTCACCCTCACCCTCACTCTCACTGTAATCCTAACCCTAACCCTCACCCCAATCCTAATCCTCACCCTAACCCTAACTCTAACCCTCAGCCTAACCCTAACCCGAACCCTCACCATAACCCTCACCCTAAACCTAACGCTAACCCTAAAACTCACACTCACCCTTACCCTCACCCAAACCCTAACTGTCAACCTCAGCATCACCCTCAGCCTAACCCTCTCCCTCAGGCTCACCCTAACCTTAACCATAACCTTAACCCTCACCCTAAACCTAAATCTGACCCTCAACTTCACCCTCACCCTAAGTCTAACCCTACACCAAAGCCTAATCATAAAAATGACCCTCACCCTCACCCTCACCCGAAACCTAAACCTCACCCTAACCCTAACCCTAAATCTAGCCCTCACCCTAACCCTTACCCTCACCTTCACCCTAAACTTAACCCCCACCCTAATCCTAACCCTCACCCTAACCCAAAACCTAACATTCACCCTCACACTCACCCTAACCCTCACCCTAACCCAACCCTCACCCTAACCCTAACACTAACCCTAATGCTAACCAAAAACCTCACCCGCACCCTAATCCTAACCCTAACCCTAACCCTCACCTTAAAGGTAACACTTAACATAATGCTATCCCTTACCCTCAAACTCATCCTAACCCTCACTCTAACCTTTGCCCTCACCCTAACCCTATCCTTAACCCTATCCCTAACACTAACATAAAACCTCACCCTAAAACTCAACCTAACCCTAAACCTAACCCTAAACCTCACCCTAACGCACATACTAACCCTCACCCTAACCCCAACCCTCACACTCACCCTAACCCTCACCCTAAATTTTATCGTCACCCTATCCCTAAACCTAACCCTCACCCTAAACCTAACCCTCACCCTAACCTTCTCCCTAAACCTAACTCTCACACTAATACTCACCCTAACCTTCACACGAACCCTAACCATCAGCCAAACTCGAACCTTAACCCTCAGCCAAACCCTCTTCCTAACCCTAACCATAACCCTCAACCTAAATCTAACCATAACTCTAACCCTAACCCTCACCCCATCCCTAAACCTCACCCTCACCCTCACCCTCTCCCTCAGCCTAACCCTAACCCTAACCCTAATCCTAACTCTAACCCTCACCCTCACCCTAACTCTAAACCTAACCCTAACCCTGACCCTGACCCTAACCCCAAAACTATGTCTAACCCTCAACCTCACCCTAATCCTCACCCTAACTCTAATACTAACCCTAACCCCCACCCTCAACCTAAACCTCACCCTAAGCCTTACCCTCACCATAACCCTAATCCTAACCCTAATCCTCACAGTAACCCTAACCATAACCCTCACCCTAACGCTCACCTTAACCCTAACCCTCAACCTCACCCAAACCCTCACTGTCACCTTAACCCTCACCCTAACCCAAACCTTCACCCACACCCTAACACTCACCATCACCCAGACCCACACGCTCACCCTTACCCTACCCTAATTCTCAACCTAACCCTAACCCTCACCCTAAGCCTAACTCGAACCCTCACCCTCACCCTAACCCTAACCCTCACCTTAACCCTCACCCTAACCCTCACCCTACCCAAAATGCTAACTCTAACCCTCACTCTCACCCTAACCCTCATCCTAAACCTTATTCTCACTCTAACCCTAAACCTAAACCTAAAACACACATTAACCATAACACTCATCCTAAATATAACGCTACCCCTCACCCTATCCCTCACCCTAAGCATCTCCCTAACCGAAACCGTCACCTTCACCCTAACCCTCACAATCACCCTAACACTTACCCTAACCCAAAACCTCACCTACACCCTAAGCCTCACCCTTACCCCCACGCTCAGCCTGTCCCTAACCCTAACCCTAATCTTAACCCTAACCCTAATCCTCAGCCTCACCCTCAACCTCACCTTAACCCTAACCCTAACCCTCACCTTAAACCTCACCCTCACTCTAATCCTCATACTAACCCTAACCCTCAGCCTTTTCTAACCGAAACACTCACCCTCACCCTAACCCTCACCATGACCATAGAATTCACCCTAAACCTAACCCTAAACCTAACCCTCAACCTCAATGTCACCCTATACCTAACAATAACACTAAAATTAACCCTAAGCCCAACCCTATCCCTAACCCTAATGCTAACCCTAAACCACAACCTCACTCTAACACTCACCCTAAACCTTAACCTCATCCTTAACCTCACCCTAAAACTAAACCTAACATTAAACCTCACCCTAACCCTCACACTAACCCTTACCCTAAACCTAACACTCAGCCTAACCCTCACCCTAACCCTAACCCTAACCCTAATCCTCACCCTCTCCCTAAACCTAACCCTACCCCTCACCCTAACCCTCACGCTCACCGTAACACTAATGCTAACATTAACCCTCAACCTCACCCTAAACCTCGCCATAACCGTTACCCTCACCATAACCCTATCCCTCACCCTCACCCTAAACCTCGCCCTAACCCTTACCCTCACCAAAAACCCTATCCCTCACCCTCACCCTAAACCTCACCTAAGCCTTACCCTCACCCTCACCCTCACCCTAACCCTAACAATCACCCTAACCATCACCCTAACCCTAAACCTAACAAAAACTCTAACCCTCACCCTAAACTTCACCCTAACTCTAAGCCTAATCCTAACCCTCACACTCAACCTAACCCTTTCCCTCAACCTAACCTTAAACCTAACCCTCAGCCTAACCCTCATCCTAACCCTAACCCTAACCCTAACCCTCACCTTAACCTTAACCCTAACTCCAATCCTAACACTCACCCTAACCCTAACCCTCACACTCACACTCAAACTCACCCTCAGCCTAAACCTAAACATAAAACTAATCCAAAACGTAACCCTCACCCTCACCCTCACCCTAATTCTAACACTAACCCTATCCCTAAACCTATCCCAAAACCTCACACTGACCCTAACCCTAATCCTAAACCTAACCCTCACCTTCACCCTCACCATAACCCTAACACTCACCCTAATCCTTACCCTCATCATAACCCTATCCCTCACCCTCAACCTCACCCTATCCCTAACCCTCACCCTAACCCTAACCATGACCCTAACCCTAACCCTAACGCTCACTCTCACACTCACCCTTACCTACCCTAACCCTAACCCTCAACATAACCCTAACTGAAACACTGATGTTAAATCTACACCTCACCCTCACCCTCACCATGACCCTAACCCTACCCCTCAACCTAACCCTCACACTAACCCTAACACTAACCCTAATCCAAACCCTAAACCTCACCTCCCCCTCACTCTAAATCTAACCCTAACCCTAAACTTCACCCTAACCCTAACCCTAACCCTCACCCTTCCCTACCCTTAACGCTAATGCTATCCCTAACCCTCACACTCACCATACCCTCACCCTACCCTAAACACCCACCCTCACCCTCACCCTAACCCTTATCCTCTCCCTAATCCTCACCCTAACACTTATCCTAAACCAAACTCTAAACCTCACCCTAATGCCCACACTAAACCTAACCCTAACCCTATCCCTCAAACTCACCCTAAACCTCACCCTAACCCTTACCCTCACCCTAACTCTCACCCTAACTCTAACCCTAAACCTAACTCTCAGCCTAACCCTCATCCTAACCATAACCCTATCCCTAATCCTCACCCTAATCCTAACCCTCACCCTAACCCTAACCCTAAACCTCACCCTCACCCTGACCCTAACACTAACCGTCACCCTAACCCTCACCACATTAATGTTAACCCTAATCCTCACCCTCACCCTAAACCTCACCCTAACTCTTAACCTCATCATAACCCTAACCCTAACCCTAGCCCTCACACTCACCTTCACACTCCCCCTAACCCGAACCGTCACCAACACCCTAAACCTCACCCTCACCCTCACCCTCACCCTCACCCTCACCGTTACCTTAACCCTAAACCTAACCCACACCTTAAACCTGAATCTAACCCTCAACGTCACCCTAACCCTAACCTTCACCATAAACCTCCCCCTAAACCTAATGCTAACCCTAACCCTCACTCTCACCCTAAACCTTCCCCTAACCCATATCTTCACACTAACCCGAACACTAACACAAAGCCTCAAACTAACCCTAACCCTCACCATAACCCTCACCCTAACATTAAATCACACCCTAACCTAACGCTAATGCTAAGCCCCACTCTCACCCTAATCCACACCCTTAACCTTATCCTCACAGTAATCCTAACCCTAAACCTAACCCCCACATTAACCGTAAACCTCA
Source organism: Dipodomys merriami (assembly GCF_024711535.1). Lineage (NCBI taxonomy): Eukaryota > Metazoa > Chordata > Mammalia > Rodentia > Heteromyidae > Dipodomys > Dipodomys merriami. Next base: position 393,274 of record NW_027204760.1, read on the forward strand.
CCCTAAACTTAGCCCTTACCCTCACCCTAACCCTAACCCTAACACTCACCTTCACACTAACCATCACCGTCACCCTAACCCTCACCCTAAACCTAACCCCAACCTACAACCACACCCTCACCCTCACCCTCAACCTTACCCTAAACCTCACCCAAACCCTAAATATCACCCTAACCCTAACCCTCACCCTCACCCTAACCCTAATCATCACACTAACCCTAATCCTCACCTTAAAACTCCCCCTCACCCTAGCCCTCACCCTAAACCTAACCCTAACCCTTAACCTCATCCTCACCCTCACCCTAACCCTAACCCTAACCCTCACACTAAGCCTAACCCTAACCCTAATGCAAACACTAACCCAATCTTCACTCTAACCCTAAAACTACCTCTAAACCTCACCCTCACCCTAACCCTTACCCTCACCCTCACCCTCACCATAACCCTCACCCTAACACTAATCCTCAACCTAAGCCTCACTCTAACCCTAAACCTAACCCTAACCCTAACCCTAAAACTCACCCTAACACTAACCCTAACGCTCACCCTCACACCCACCCTAACCCTATCCTAACCCTAACCCTCAACCTAATCTTAACCGGTACCCTAATGCTAACCCTAAACCTCATCCTCAACCTCACCCTAACCCTAACCCTAACCCTCACCCTCACACTCACCCTAACCCTAACCCTCAACTTAAACCTAACCTTAACCCTAATGCTAACCCTAAACCTCACCCTAACCATAACCCTAATCATAACACTCACACTAACCCTAACCCTAACCCTAATGCTAACGCTAAACCTCACCCAAATCCTAACCATCACATTCAACTTTATCCTCACCCTCACCCTAACCCTACCCCTACCCCTCAGCCTAACCCTCACCCTAACCCTTACCCTAACACTAATCCAAACCTTAACCCACACCCTCACCCACACCCTAACTCTAAACCTAACCCTAACCCTAACCCTCACCGTAGCCCTAACCCTATCCATAACCCTCACCGTAGCCCTAACCCTATCCATAACCCTCATGCTAACAATAAAACTAAGCCTAATCGTAACACTCACACTCACACTCACCATAACCCTAACACTCACCCAAACCCTACCTATACCCTAGCCCTCACCCTAGCACTTACCCTCACCCTCACCCTAAGCCTAACCCTAAACATCACCCTATCCCTCAACCTAAGCCTTAAACTCACCCTAACTCTAATACTAAGCCTAACCCTAACTCTCACCCTAAACCTAACCCTATCCCAAACCCTCATGCTAAACCTAACCCTCACCCTCACCTTAACCCCAACCCTCACCCTCACCCTCACTCTCACCCTAACCTAACCCTCACCCTAACCCTCACCCAAACCCCAACCCTAACCCTAACCCTCACCCTCACCCTAAACCTCACCGTAATCCTTACTCTCACCATATCTCTAAACCTAACCCTAAACCTAATCCTCACACTAACCCTAACCCTAACACACACCCTAATGCTAACCCTAACCCTAATCCTCACCATTATCCTAACCCTTACCGTCACTTTAACATTCACCCTAACCCTAACCGTCACCCACACCCTAACCCTCACCATCACCTGAACCCTCACACAAAACCTAACCCTACCCCTCACGCTTACCCTCACCCTAAAGCTCACCCTAACCCTCACCCTAAACCTAACCCTAACCTTAACCCGAACCCGAACCCGAACACTCACCCTAACCCTAACCCCAAACCTAACCCTAACGCTAACCCTATCCCGCACTCTCACAATAACTCACACTCTAAACCTTATCCTCACACTAACACTAACCCTAACCTTAAACCTCACATTAACTCTCACCCTCACCCTAACCCTAACACTAGCCTTCACACTACCCCTCACCCTAAACCTAATCATAACCCTCACCCTAAACCTAACCCTAACCCTCACCTTCACCCTCACCCTCACCCTCACCCTCATATTCCCCCTAACCCTAACCCTCACCCTAAACATCAAGTTAAAAATAACCCTAAACCTAATGCTCACTCTAAACCTAATCCTCACCTTAAAGCTCACCCTCACTCTAATCCTTACCATAACCCTATCCGTAAGCCTTTCGTAACTGAAACCCTTACCCTCACCCATACCCACATCCCAACACCCACCCTCACCCTAGCCCTCACCCTAAACCTAACCCTAACCCTAAACCTCACCCTCACCCTCACCCCCACCCTCAGACTAACCATAACCATAACCCTACTCCAAACCCTAACCCTTACACTATACCTAATCCTAAGCTTAATGCTAACACTACCCTCACCCTCACTCTAAGCCTAACCCTTACCCTCACCCTCACCCTAATCCTAATCTGAATGCTAAATCTAAACCTCAAACTCACCCTAAACCTCACCCTAACCCTTATCCTCAACCTCACCCTCACCCTAATCCTTACACTGACCCTAACCCTCACACTAACCCTCACCCTAACCCCAATCCTAACCCTACCCCTCATCCTAGCCCTCACCCTAACCCTAACACTAACACTAATCCTCACCCTATCACTAACCATAACCCTCATCCTCAACCAAACCCTAAAGCTAACCCTAAACCTAACCCTACCTCTCACCCTAACCCTCACTTTAACCCTAACGCTAACCCTCACCCTAACCATAATGCTAACCCTAATCCTCACACTAACCATAACCCTAACCCTATCCCCATCCTTCAACCTAACCCTCACCCTAATCCTAACCCTAACACTAACCCTCAGGCTAATGCTACCCCGATCCTGAACCATCACACTTACCCTAACTCTCAGAGGCACCCTAACTCTCACCCTAAATATCACCCTCATCCAAACCCTCACCTTCACACTAACCCTAACACTAACAATAACCCTAATCCTCACCCTCAAATTCACACTTACCCTAACCCTAACCCTAACCCTATCCCTCACCCTCCCATTCACTCTCACTCTAACCCTAACCCTAACTTTCACCCTCACCCTAAACATCACCTTAAACCTAACCCTCACCCTAAACCTAACCAGAACCCACACACTCACCCTAACCCTAACTCTAAATCTAACCCTCACCCTAAAACTCACAATAACACTCACGCTAATCCTAACCCTCACTCTCACCCTAACCCTCACCCTAATACTTACCCTCACCCTAACCCTAACCCTAACCCACATACTAAACCTAACCCTCACCCCAAATCTAACCCTAAAACAAACATAATCCGAAACCTAACCCTCACATTCACCCTCACCCTAAACCTAACCCAAACACTCACACTCACCCTAAACCTCACCCTCAACCTAAACATCACACTAACCCTAACCGTCACCCTAAACCTAACCCTAACCCTCACCTAACCATAACCCTCATCTTAACCTTAACCCGAACCCTCATTTTCACCCTAGCCCTCATCTTCACCATAATCCTAACAATAAGTGTAACCCTAACCCTAATCCTCACACTAACCCTAACCCTAACACTCACCCTAATGCTCACCCTAGCCCTAATCCTCGCCCTCACCCAAACTCTTACCATCACCTTAACCCTCACCATAACCCTAACCATCACCCACACCCAAACCCTCACTCTCACCCGAACCTTCACCCAAAATCTAACCCTGCCCCTCAAGCTTACCTTCACCCTAAACCTAAACCAAACCTTCACCCTAAACCTAAACCTAACCCTAACCCTCACCCTCACCCGAACCCTCACCCTAACCCTAACCCACTCCCTAACCCTAACACTAACCATAACCCTCACTCTCACCATAACACACACCCTAAACATTATCCTCACACTCACCCTAACCCTAACCCTAGCCTTCACACTACCCCTCACCCTAAACCTAACCGTAACCCTCACCCTAACCCTAACCCTAACCCTCACCTTCACCCTAACCCTCACAGTCACCCTAAACCTTACACTAACCCTAAACCTCACCTACACCCTCACCCTCACCCTCACCCTCACCTTCACCCTAAACCTCACCCTCACCCTAAACATCAATCTAACAATAACCCTAACCCTAACCATAATGCTCAACCTAACCCTAATCCTCACCTTAAAGCTCACCCTCACATTAACCCTCACCCTAACCCTAACACTCAACGTAACCCTAACAGTCACACTAACCCTAACATAACCCTCACCCTCACCCTCACCTTCACCATAATCCTAACCCTAACACTCATCCTAACACTAATTATCAGCCTCATCCTCACCCTCACCCTAACCCTAATACTAACCCTAACCCACACGGTCACCCTAATCCTCAACCTAACCCTAACCCTAACCCTTACCTAACCGAAAATCTCATCCTCAACCTCACCCTCACCCTAAACTTCACCCTCACCCAAACCCTCACCCTAACACTAACCCTCACCCTAACCGTAACCCTCAAACTCACCCTCAAACTCTCCCTAACCATCAACCTAACTCTAACCCTCATCCTAACACTAACCCTAAACCTACTGCTAACCCTAAAACTCACACTCACCCTAATCCTCAACCTAAACATTACTGTCACCCTAATCCTAACCCTAAACCTCACACTAAACCTAACCATTAGACTAACTATAACTCTACTCCTCAGCCTAAACCTCACCCTAAACCTAACACAAGCTTAATCTTTAACTTATCCTTAAGCTTAACCCAAACCATTACCTAACCCTCACCCTCACCATAACACTAATGTTAACCCTAACCCTCAAATTCACCCTAACCCTCACCCTAAACCTTACCCTCACCCTAATCCTAACCCTCACCCTCAAACTAATCCTCACCCTAACACTTACCCACACCCTAACCCTCACCCTAAGCATAAACTTAACCATAAACTAAACCTAACCTTAACCCTCACCCGCACACTAACCCTAAACCTAACCCTCAGCCTAACCCTCATCCTAACCCTAAACCTAAACCTAACCCTAACCCTAACCCTAACCCTAATCCTCACCGTAATCCTAAACCTCACCCTCACCCTCACCCTAACCCTCACCCTCACCCTCACACTAACCCTTAACCTCACCCTAAACATCACCCTAACCCTAACTCTCACGGTAACCATAACCCTAAACCTTACCCTATCGCTAACCCTCACCCTAAATCTCACCATAACCCTAACCTTAACGCTAACCCTAAAACTCACCCTCACTCTAACACTCACTTTAACACTTATTCTCACACTAACCCTAACCCTAAGTCTAACCTTCACTCTAACCCTAACCCTCACACTTATCCTATCCCAACACTTCACCCTAACTCTCACCATAACCCTAACCCTAACCCTAACCCTCACTCTAAACCTAACCCGCACCCTAAGCCTAACACTAAACCTCACTCTAAACCTAACCCTCACCCTCACCCTATCACTCACGGACACCCTAAACCTCACCGTAAACCTAACCCATAACCACACCCAAACCCTCACCCTCACCCGAACCCTAACCCTCACACGAACACTCACCCTCACCCTAACACTCACCCTAACCCTTACCCACACCCTAACCCTAAACCTCACCTTCACCCTACCCCTCACCCTAACCCTTACCCACATCCTAACCCTCACGCTAACCCTAACAATAAACCTAACCCTCACCCTCACCCTCACCCTAACCCTAAACATAACCCTAACCCTTACCCTCACCCTAACCCTCACCCTAACACTAACCCTCATCCTAAACTTTACGCTCAACCTAAACCAAACACTAACCCTAAACCTAACACTCACACTAACCCTAACCTTAACCCTCAGCCTAACCCTTATCCTAACCCTAAACCTAACCCTTAACCTCACCCTAACCCTAACCCTAACTCTAATCCTAACACTAACCCTCACCCTCACCTCACCCTAACCCTCACACTCACCACAACCTCAACCTAAACCTACCCCTACCCCACTCCATAATTCTCACCCTAATCCTAACACTCAACCTAACACTAACCCTACCCCTAACATTCACCCACACACTAACCCTAAACCTAACGCTAACCCTCACCCTAACCCTAATCCTCACCCACACCCTAACCCTCACGCTCACCCGAAAACTCAACCTCACCCGAAACCTCATCCTCACCCTAACCCGAACCCTCACACTAAACATCACCCAAACCATAACCCAAAACCTAACCCGAACCTTAACCCTAACCCTCACCCTCACCCTCACCCTAACCCTCACCCTAACCGTAACCCTCACCCTAACCTTAACCATAAATCTAACCATAACCCTCAAACTAACCGTACCCTCACACTAACCCTAACTCTAAACCTAATCTTCACCCTCAACCTGACCGTCACCCTCAGCCTAAACATAACCCTAACCCTATTCTTATTCCTAACCCTCACCCTCACCCTCCGCCTAAACCTAAACCTAACCCTAACACTCACATTCACCCTCACCCTCACTCTCACCCTAACCCTCACCCTCACCCTAACCCTCATCCTCACCCTAAACATCACCATAACCCTAACACTCACCATAACCCTAACCCTAACCCTCACCCTAAAACTAACCTCAGCTTAACACTCACCCTCACCCTAATCCTCACCCTAACCCTAACCCTAACCTAACCGAGACCCTCATCCTCACCCTAAGACTCACCCTCACCTTAGCCCTCACCCTAAACCTAACCTTAACCCTAATCCTCACCTTCCACCTCCCCTTCCCCCAAAGCCTTACCCTAAACCTAACCTTAATCCTAACCCTAACCCTCAACCCCACCCTCACCCTAACCCTAACCCTAACCCTAACACTAACCCTCACCCTCATCCTCACCCTAACCCTAAACCTAACCCTAAAAATTACCATGACCCTACCCTAACCCTAACCCTAACCATAAAACTCACCCTAACCCTTAACCTAACCCAAACCCTCACCCTCACCCTCACCCTCATCCTAAACCTCATCCTGTACCTGAACCTAACCATCACACTAACCCTAAACCTCACCCTAACCCTCACCCTCACCCTCAGCCTAACCCTAACCCTAACCCTAATCCTAACCCTAACACTCACCCTCATCCTAACCCTAAACTTTACACTCACCCTCAACCTAAACCTCACCCTCACACTAACTCTCAACCTCACCCTAAACATCACCCTAACACTAAACCTCAACCTAACCCGAATCCTAAGCCTCACCCTAACCCTAAACTTCACTGTAACCCTAACCCTAACCCAAACCATCACCCTCACCCTAACCCTCACCCTAACCTTTATCCTCACACTAAACCTAACCCTAACCCAAACCCTCACACTAACCCTAAACTACACCCTAACCCTATCCCGACAACTCACCCTAACCCTAAAACTAACCCTAACCCTCACCCTAACCCTAACCCTAAGCCTAACCCTCACCTTCACCGTAACACTCACCATCACCCTAACCCTCACCCTAACCCTAAATTTCAACCACACCCTAACACTCATCCTCACCAGAATTCGACCCTCACCTCAACACTCAGCTGCACCCTAAACGTGACCCTCACAATGACCATCACCCTAACCCTAACTCTCACCCTAACACTAACCCTAACCCTCAACCTAATCCTAACCCTCAACCTAACCACCTAACCCTACCCCTCATCCTAAACCTAACCCTCACCCTAAGACTAACCCTCATACTAAACCTAACACTAACATTCACCCTCACCCTCAACCTCAACCTCACCCTAACCCTAACCCTCATCCTAACCCAAATCCTAAACCTAATGCTAACCCTAAACCTCACCCTCACCCTAACCCTAACCGTCACACTAAACCTAACCATCACCCTAAACCTTGCCGTCACCCTAACCCTAACCCTCACCCTACCCCTAAAACTAACTCTCACTCTAAACTTCACCCTAACCCTAAACACAACCCTAAGCCTAACCCTGACCCTAACCCTCACACTAACCCTAAACCTCACCCTCACCCTTACCCTCAACCTAAACGTTACCCTCAACCTAACCCAAACCCTAACCCTAAACCTAACACTCACACTAAACCTTACCCTAACCCTCAGCCTAACCCTTATCCTAACCCTAACCATAACCATAACCATAACCATAACCGTAACCCTAACCCTAACCCAAACCCTCACAGTAACCCTAACCCTAACCCTCAGCCTAACCCTCATCCCAACTCTAAATCTAACCCTAACCCTCCCCCTCACCCTAACCCTCCCCCTCCCCCTAAACCTCACCCCAACCCTAACCCTTACCTAACCAAAACCCTCAACCTCACCCTAACCCCCACCCTCACACTAGCCCTCACCCTAAACCTAACCCTAACCCTAATCCTCAAACCCACCTCCGCTTCCCCCTCAGCCTTACCCTAAACCTAACCTTAATCCTAACCCTAACACTCAACCCCACCCTCACCCTAACCCTAACCCTAACCCTAACACTAACCCTCACCCTCATCCTCACCCTAACCCTAACCCTAACCCTAAAAATCACCATAAACTTAGCCCTAACCCTAACCATAAAACTCACCCTAACCCTAAACATAACCCTAACCCTCACCATCACCCTCACCCTCATCCTAACCCTCACCCTCACCCTGACCCTCACCATCACACTAACCCTAACCCTCACCTTAAACCTCACCCTCAACCTCAGCCTAACCCTAACCCTAAAACTAATCCTAACCCTAACACTCAACCTCATCCTAACCCTAACCCTAACATTCACCCTCAACCTCAACCTCACCCTCACCCTAACTCTCACCCTAACCCTAAAACTAACCCTTACCCTCACCTAACCCTCCCCGTCACCCTAAAACTCAACCTAACCCAAACCCTCACCCACACCCAAACCCTCACACTCACCCGAAACCTATACCATACGCTAACACTAATCCTCACCCTAAACATCACCCTAACCCTAAACTTCACCCTCACCCTCACCCTTAACCCTACACCTCAGCCTAAACCTAACCCTCTACCTAACCCTAAACCTCAGCCTAACCCTCACTCTAACCCTTACCCTAACCCTAATCCACACCCTAAACCTAACTCTCACCCTAATCCTAATCCTCACACTAACCCTAACCCTAACCCTCACCCTCACCCTCACAATAACCCTAACCCTAACCCTAATCCTAACACTGAACCTCACCCTCACCCTAACCCTAACCCTAAGCCAAACCCTCACCCTCACTCTCACGCTAACCCTCACACTCACCACAAACCTCAACCTAACCCTATCCCTACCCCTATCCCTAAACCTCACCCTCACCTTAACCCTAACCCTAAACCCAACCCTAACCCTACCCCTAACCTTCAACCTCACACTAACCATAAACCTAACGTTAACCCTCACCCTAACCCTAATACTCACCCACAGCCTAACCCTCAACCTCACGTGAACCCTCACAATCACCCGAACCCTCATCCTCAGCCTAACCGTCACCCAAAACATCAAGCAAAACCTAACCCTCACCCTAACCCTAACCCTAACATTCACCCTCACCCTAACGTTCAACCTAACACTTATCCTCACCCTAACCCTATCCCTAACACTAACCATAACCGTCACATTAGCCGTAACCCTTACCCTAACCCTAACCCTAACCATAAATTTCACCCTCACCATCACCGTAAAATTAACCCTAACCCTAATCATCACCCTCACCCTCACCCTCACCATCACCCTAACCTTCACCCTCACCCTAAATATCACCCTAACCCTAACACTCCCCCTAACCCTACACCTCAACCTAACCATCACCCTCCCCTAACACTCAGACTAACCCTAACCCTCACGCTAACCCTAACCCTCACCCTCACTTTCACCCTCACCCTCAGCCTAATTCTATCCCTAACCCTAATCCTAACCCTAACCATAAACCTCACCCTAACCATAACCCTAACCATCATCCTCACCCTCACCCTCACCCGGACCCTCAACCTAACCCTCACCCTCAGATTCACCCTCACACTAACCCTCAACCTCACCTTAAACATCACCCTAAACCTAACCCTCACCCTTACCCTAAACCTAACTCTCAACCTAAACCTAACCCTAACCCTCACCCTCACCCTAACCCTAACCCTAACGCGAACCATAAACCTCACCCACAACCTAACCCTCACCCTAACCCTTATCCTCACACTAACCCTCAACCTAACCCTAACCTTCACCCTAACCCTATCCCGACACCTCAACCTTACTCTCACCTAACCCTAACCCTAACCCTAACCGTCACCCTAACCGTAACCCTAAACCTTACACTCACCCTCACCCTAATCCTCACTGTCACCCTAACACTCACCCTAAACCTAACACTCAACCACACCCTATCCTTCACCCTCACCCGAACCCTCAACCTCACGCGAACAGTCAACCTCACCCTAATCTCACCCTCACAATAAACATCAACATAAACCTAACTCTCATACTAACACTAACCCTAACCCTCACCCTAAACCTAACCCTCAACCTAACCCTAACCCTCACCTTGATGCTCAGCCTACCCCTACCCCTAACCCTCACCCTAAAACTACCCTAACACTAAACCTCTACTTAAACCTAACCCTCACCCTAACACAAACCCTCACACTAAACCTAACCCTAACACACAACCTCACCCTCAACCTCACCCTTACCCTAACCCTTACTCTCATTGTAACGCTAACCCTAATCCTAATGCTAACCCTAAACCTCAACATCACAATAAACCTAACCCTGACCCTCACGCTAACCCTAACCCTAACACTCACCCTCACCCGAACCCGTACCCTCACCTATCCCTCACCCTCACACTAACCCTAAACCTAACCCTCACCCTCACATACTCCCTCACCCTAACCTTCACCGAAACCCTAACCCCCCACCATAACCCAACCCAAACCCTCAACCTCACCCTAACCCTAACTCAAACCCTAACCCTCACCATAACCCTCACACTAACACTCACGCAAATCCTAACCCTCTCTCTCACCTTAACCTTCACCCTAATATTTACCCTCACTCTAAACTTAACCCTAACCCTCACACTAAACCTAACCCTCACCCTAACTCTAACCCTAAACCAAACCCTAATCCTAATCCTAACCCTCACACTCACCCTCACCCTAAGCCTAACCCTCACCCTCAACCTCACCCTAACACTCACCCTCAAACTAAACATCACTCTAACCCTAACCCTCACCTTAAATCTAAACCTAACACTCACCCAAAACCCTAACCCTCATCCTAGCCCTAACCCTAACCCTCGTCTTCAACCTAGCCCTCATCCTAACCCTAATCCTAACAATAACCCTAACCCAAACCCTAAAAATCACCCTAACCCTAATCAAAACGCAAAACCTCACCCTCTTCTTCACCCTCACCCTAACATTCACCCTCAACTGACCCCTCACCCTAACACTCACACTAACCCTAACCCTCAACCTAAACCTAACCCTAACCCTCACCCATAAAACTAATCCTAACCGTCACCCTTACCCAAACCCTCAACCTCAGAATAACCCTAACCCTAACCCTAATCCTAAACCTAACCCTAACACACGCTAAACCTAACCCTACACTTAACCCTCACCCTCACCATCAGCCTAACCCTAAACCTCATCATCACCCTAACCCTCACCCTAACCCTTACCCTCATCCTAACGCTAACCCTAACGCTCACCCTCACCCTAACCCTAACCCTAACAATAACCCTAACCCTCACCCTATCCCTAACCCTCACCCTCACCCAAACCCTAACCCTAACTGTAACCCTCAACTTCAACCTCACCCTCAACTTAACCTTCAACCTCACCCTCAGCCTAACCCTCACCCTCACCCTAAACATCACCTAAACCCTAAACCTCACCCTAACCCAAACCCTAACCCTAACCCTAACCCTCACCCTAACCCCAACGATAAACCTATCACTCACACTCAACCTAACCCTCACCCTAACACTTATCCTCTCACTAACCCTAACTCTAACCCTAACCCTTACCCTCACTCTAACCCTAACCCTGACCCTAACCCTAAAACTACTGCTCACCCTAACCCTCACCCTAACCCTAAACCTAACCCTAACCCTTTTCCTAACACTAACCCTAATATTAACCCTCACCCTCATACTAAACATCAAACTAGCGCTAACTCTCACCCGAACCCTAACGCTAACCCGCACCCCAACCCTATCCCTCAACCTAACCCTGACCCTCCCCTAACCCTAACGCTCACCCTATCGCTAAAGCTAAACCTACACCTCAGCCTCACCCTAACCCTCACCCTAACCCTTATCTTCACAATAACCCTCACCCTAACTCTAACACTAACCCCCTCATTAACCCTAATCCTCAACCTATACCTCACCCTCACCCTAACCCTAACCAAAAACCTCACCCTCACCCTCACCCTCACCCTCACCATAAACGTCACCCTAACCTTAACCCTCATCCTAAACCGAAACCTAACCCTCACCCTAAACCTAACCCTAACCCTCACCCTAATGTCACCCTATCACTAACGCTAACCCTATACCTCACCCTCACCCTAACCCTCACAAAAACCCTTATCTTCACACTAACCCTAACCCTAACCATAACCATAACCCTCACACTAAACCTAAGCCTCACCCTAACCCTATCGCTACCCCTCATCCTAACCCTCACCCTAAACCTAAACCTAACCCAAATCCTCATCCTATCCTTAACCTTAACCCAAACCCTCAACCTATCCCTCAACCTCACCATAACCCTCACACTTATCCTTACCCTCACCTGATCCCTAACCCTCACCCTCAACCTAAGCCTCACCCTAACACTTACCCACACGCTAACACTAACTCTAACCCAAACCATAAACCTTACCTGCACCTTAAGACTCAACCTAAACTTAACCTTCACCATCACCCTAATATTCACCCTAAATTTTACCCTCACGCTAACACTTACCCTAACCCTAAACCTAACCCTCACATTAACCCTAAACCTAACCCTCAGCCTAACCCTTATCCTAACCCTAAACCTAACCCTAACCCTCAACCTAAACTTAAACCTAACCCTAACCCTAACACTAAACTTCATCCTACCCGAACCCTCACACTCACCCTCCACAACACCCTCAGCCAAACCCTAATCTTAAAACTAATCCTAACACTCACCCTCATCCTCACCCTAACTCTAACACTAAACCTAACCCTAACACTCACAATCACCCTCACCCTAATCCTAACCGTATCCCTAACCCTAACCCTAACCCTAACACTCACCATAACCCTCACCCTATCCCTAACACTAACCCGAACCCTCATCCTCACACTAAACCTCACCCTAATCCTTAAGCTCACCAGAACCCTAACCCTAATCCTAACCCTAATTCTCACCATAACCCTAACCCTCATGCACACACTAACCTTCACCCTCACCCTTACCCTCACCCTAAAACTCACCCCAAACCAAAACTTAACCCTAAACCAAAACCTAACCCTCACCTTCAAACTCACCCTAACACTAACCCTAACCCTAACCCTAACCCTCACTCTCACCCTCACCCTAATCCTCACACTCACCCTAAACCTCACCCTAACCGTAACCCTACACCTCTCCGTAACTCTCAAATTAACCCTAACCCTAACCTTACCATTCACCCTCACCCTGACCCTCAACCTCAGACTAATCCTAACCCTAACCCTATTCCTAATCCTAACGCTTAGCCACATTTTCAACCTAAACCTAACCCTAACCCTAACCCTCACCCACAACCTCACCCTCACCCTCACCCTCACCCTAAACATCACCCTAACCCTAACCTTTACCCTAACCTTAACCATAACCCTCACCCTAAACCTAACCTCAGCTTAACCCTCACCCTCACCCTAATCCTCACCCTAACCCTATCCCTTACCTAAATGAAACCCTCACCCTGACCCTCACCCTAACCCTAACTCTAACAATAACCCTAACACTAACTCTAACCCTAACCCTAAAACTCACCCTAAAACTAAGCCTAAACCTCACCCTCACCCGCATCCTAGCCCTAACCCTCACAGTAACCATAACCTTAACACTCAGCCTAAACCTCATCCTAACCCTAACCCTAAACCTAACCCTCAACCTCATCCTAACGCTCACCTTCATTTTCACCCTCACCCTCACCCTAACCCTAAACCTAACCCTCATCCTCAATCTCACCCTCTCCCGCAACCTCACACTAACCCTCACCCTCACCCTCACCCTCACACTAACACTAAACCTCACATTAAACAGCACCCTAACCCTAAACCTCACGATCACCCTAACCCTAACCCTAACACTAACCCTAACCCTCACTATCAACCTAAACCTCACCCTAATCCTTAAACTCACACTAACCCTATCCCGAACCCTAACCCTCAAACTAACCCTAACACTCACCCTAACCCTATCCCGACACCTCACCCTAACTGTCACCTTAATCCTAACCCTAACCCTAACCCTCACCCTCACCCTAACCTTCACCATAACCCTAACCTTCACCCTAACCCTAAGCCTCAAACACACCCTAACCCTCACCCTCACCCCACCCTTCACCCTCACCCGAACACTCACCCTTACCCTCAGCCTCACCCTCAAAATAAACATCACCCTAACCCTAACTCTCACCCTAACACTAACCCTAAACTTCACCATAACCCTAAGCCTCAACCTAACCTTAACCTTCACCCTGAAACTCACCCTAACCCAAACGTAACCCTAAACCTCACCCTAACCCTTGCCCTAACCCTAACACTCACCCTAAAACTAACCCTCAACCTCCCACTAACCCTCACACTATACCTAAAACTAACACTCTTCTTCAACCTCTACCTCACCCTAACCCTAACCCTAACCCTCATCCTAACCCTAACACTAAACATAATGCTAACCCTAAATCTCACCCTCAGCCTAACCCTCACCCTAAACCTTAACCTCACCCTAACCCTAACCCTAACCCTCAGACTAAACCTATCCCTCACCCTAAACCTAACCCTAAACCTCACACTAAACCTAACCCTCACCCTAATCCTAACCTTACCCCTCATCCTAACCCTCACCCTAAAAGTAACCCTAACCCTAATCCTCACCCTATCCCCAATCTGAACTCTAACCCCAACCCTCCCCCTCCCCCTAAACCTAATGCTAACCCTAACCGTCCACCTCTCCCTAACCCTCACCCTAACACTTTCCCTCACCCTAACCCACCCTAAAAGTTACGCACACCCTAAATGTCCCCCTAACCCTAACCCTATACCTAACCCTGACCCTAACCCTAACCCACACCCTTACTGTCACACTCACCCTCATCCTAACCCTAATACTTACCTATTCCTAATCCTCACCCTCACCCTCACCCTAACAATAAACCTAACACTCACCCTCACCCTCACCCTAACATTATCCCTAACCCTCACCTTAGCGCTAACACTCACCCTATACCTCAACCTCACCCTAATACTAAATGTAAGCCTAAGCGTCAACCTAACCGTCACCCTAACCCTAACACTAACCCTAACCCTTATCCGCACACCATACCTCACCCTTACCTTCACTATAACCCTAACCCTAACCCTCACCCTAACACTAAACCTAACCCTAACCCTCAACCTAATTCTAACCCTATCCCTAACCCTCACCCTCCCACTAACCCTAACCCTAAAACTAACCCTCACCCTAACACTAATCCTCACCCACACCCTAACCCTCTCCCTCACCCAAACCCTCACCCTTCCCGAACACTCATCCTCACCTAACCCTCACCCTCACCCTAAACCTCACCCAAACCCTAACCCTTACCCTAAACCTAACCCTTACCCTCACCCTAACGATAACCCTCATCCCAACCCTCAACCTCACGCTAATCCTCACCATAAGCCTAACCCTTACCTAAAAGAATCCCTCACACTAACCCTCACACTAACCCTCTCCTCACCCTAGCCCTCAGGCTAAACCTATCACTAACCCTAACCCACTCCCTCACCCTTAACCTCATCCTAACCCATACCCTCTGCCTAACACTGAGGCTAACCCTATTCCTAATCCTAACCCTCATACGTACCCTCACCCTAAACCTAAACCTAACACTAACCCTCACCCTCACCCTCACCCCCACCATCATCCTACCCCTCACCGAACGCTCACCATCACACTAAACATCACCATAACCCTAACCCTCACCCTAAGCCTAACCTTAACCCTCACCCTAACCCTAAACTCAGCTTAACCCTCACCCTCAACCTAAATTTCACCCTAAACCTAACCCTAAGGTAAATGAAACCCTCACCTTCACCCTCACACTAAATCTAGCCCTCACCCTAACCCTAAATCTAACCCTTACCCTCAACCTCTCCCTCCCCCTACCCCTCAGCCTAAACCTAACCCTAACCACAACCCTAAACCTAACCCTCCCCATCACCCAAACCTTCACACTAACACTTACACTCAAACTTACCCTAACCCTAACCCTCACCTTTACCCTCACCCTCACCCTAATCCTAACCCAAACCCTAAACCTAAACCTAACCCTAACCACTAACCCTCTCTCTCATCCTCACCCTAATCCAAACCCTAACAATAACCCTAAACCTCACCCTCACCCTAACCCTCACCCTAACATTTACACTCACCCTCACCCTTACCGAAACCCTCACCCTCACCATCACCCTAACCCTAACCATTACCCTCACCCTACCCCTAACCCTAACCCTAAACCTAACCCTCACACTAAACCTAACCTTCACCCACACCTTAACCACCACTCTCATCCTCACCCTCACCCTAAACCTTACCCTCACCCTAAACCTAACTCTAACACTAACCCTAATCCTAACCCTAAACCTAACCCTAATCCTAAACCAAATGCTCACCATAACCCTCACCCTCACCCTAACTCTAACCCTAACCCTCACACTCATCCTAACCCTCAGCCTCACCGGAACAATCACCTAAACCCTAAAACTCCCCCTCAAAATAAACATCACCCTAACCCTAACCCTCAGCCTAACGCTAACCTTAACCCTCACCCTCACCCTGAATCTCACCCGCACCCAAAACATCACCCTAACCCTAACCCTCTCCCTAACCCTCACCCTAAACCTAACTTCAGCTTAACCCCTCAACCTCACCCTAATCCTCACCCTAAACCTAACCCTTACCTAACCGAAACCCTCACCCTCACCCTCAACTTAACCCTAACCATAACCCTAACAATAACCATAACTCTAACCATAAACCTAACCCTAAAACTCAACCTAAACCTAATCCTATCCCTAACGCTCACCCTCACCATCAAACTCATCCTAACCCTAAACCTAACCCTCACCCTAAATCTCACACTCACCCTAAACCTCACCCTAATAGTAGCCCTACCCCTCTCCCTAACCCTCACCCTAAACCTAACCCTAACCCTAACCCTAACCCTAATCCTCACACTAATCCTAAACCTAAGGTTAACTTCAACCTAACCCTAATCCTCAACCACACCCTCACCCGAACCCTAACCTTCACCTAAACATCACTCAAACCGTAACCCTCACCATAACCCGAACCCTAAAACTAACCCTAACCCTAACCCTCATCCTCAACCTCACCCTCAACCTAATCTTCACCCTAATCCTAACCCTAACCCTTCCCTCACCGAAAACCTCACCCTCAAACTCACTGTAACCCTCACCCTCACCCTAGCCCTCACCCTTACCCTAGCCCTCACCCAAAACCTACCTACCCCTACCCATCAACCTAACCCTCACCCTAACACTCAACCTCAACTTAAACAGTTCCCTAACCCTAACCCTCACCCTAACCATAAACCTAACCCTCACCCCAAACCTAGCCCTCACCCTCACCCTAAGGATAACCATACCCAAACCCTCACTCTAACCCTCAACCTAACCTTTAACCATATGCTAACCTTAACTCTATCCCTAACACTAACCCTCACACTAAACCTAACCCTCACCCTAACCCTAACCCTAAACCTCACCCTAATCCTCACCCTAACCCTAACCCAAAACCTAACCCTATCACACACCCTAAACCTCACCCTAACCCTCACCCTCACCCTAACCCTCACCTACACCCTAACCCTAACCCGAACCCACATTCTAACCCTCACCCTCACCCTCACCCTCAACGGAACCCGAACCCAATCCCTCAGCCTCACCCTAAACATCAACCTAACCCTAACCCTCACTCTAACAATAACCCTAACCCTCACCCTAACCCTTACCCTCAACCTAACCTTCACCCTCACCCTAATCATCACCCTCACCCTAACACTAACCCTTACCTAACCTAAAGTCTCTCCCTCAGCCTCACTATCACCCTAAACCTCACCCTAACCCTAACCTTAAACCTCAGACTCACTCTCAGCCTAACCCTAACTCTAACCCTCACCCTAACCCTCACCCTAACCCTAACCATAAACCTAACCCTCACCCTAAACTTCACCCTAACCCTAACGCTAACCCTAACACTTACCCTCACCCTAAACTTCACCCTAACCCTTAACCTCAAACTAACCCTTACCCTAACACTCACACTAACCCTAACTCTTACCATAGCCCTAACCCTAACCATCACCCTAACCCCTACCATAACCCTAACCCTAACCCTCACGCTAAACCTAACCCTAAAACTCACCCTCACCCTAAACCTCAACGTAACCCTAACCATCAACAAAACCCTTAGCCTAACACTCACCCTTACGCTAACCCTCACACTAACCCTAAGCCTCAACCTAATCTTCACCCTAAGAATAACCCTAAACCTTACCTAAACGAAACCCTCACCCTCACCCTAAACCTCAGCCTCACACTCACCCTGACTCTAAACCTAAACCTAACCCTAAACCTCACCCTCAACCTCCCCCTCCCCCGCAGCCAAACCCTAACCCTAACAGTAATCCTAAACCTAACCCTCACACCCACCCTCACCCTAAATCTAAACCGAACCTTAAGATAACCCTCATCCTCACCCTCACCCTAACCCTAAACTTAAAAATAACCCTAACCCTAACCCTAATCCTAACCCTAACCCTCACCTAAGCCTAACCCTCACTCTAACCCTAACCCTAACCTTCACCCTAAACCTAATCCTCACCCTAAACCTCACCCTAACCCTAACGCTAACCCTAACCCTCACCGTAAACCTAACCACCACCCTAAAACTTATCGTCACACTAACCCTAACCCTAACCCTAACTTTAACACTCACACTAACCCTTACCCTCACCCTCACACTAACCCCAAACCTAACCCTCACACTAACAATCACCCTAACCCTTACCCTAATACTAACCCTCACCCTAAACCTAACCCTAAGCCTAGCCCTCACCCTCACTCTCAAACTCATCTTAACTCTCACCCTCACCCTAAATATCACCCAAACCCTATCTCTCACCCTAAACCTAACCCTAACCCTCACCCTCACCCTAACCCTCATACTCAACCAAAACCTCATCCTAATCCTCAACATAACACTAACCCTAACCCTTACCTAACAGAAACCCTCACCCTCAACCTCACCCTCATCATAAACCTCACCCTCACCCAAGCCCTCACCCTAACCTTAACCCTCACCATAATCCTAACACTAACCCTCACTCTCACCCTAAACCAAACCCTAACCCTAACCCTAACCCTAAACCTAACCCTCACCATAACCCTAACCCTAACGCTAACCCTCAACCTCACCCTACCACTCACCCTCACCCTGAACCTCACCCTCAACTTAACCCATATCCTCACAATATCCCTAACCCTTAACCTAACCCTAACATTCACCCTCACCCTCATCCTAACCTTAACACTAACCCTAATCCTAAAACTGACACTCACCCTCACCCTAACTCTAACCCTAACCCTAACCCTCACCCTCAAACTCACCCTAACTCTAACCCTAAACTTAATCCTATTTCTAATCCTCACCCTCACCCTAAATCTAACCCTAACCCTAACCCTATTCCTCAACCTCACCCTCACCCTAACCGAAATCCTCACCCTAACCCTCAACATAACCCTCACCCTCACCCTAATCCTCACACTAACATTAACCCTTACCTAAACAATCCCTCACTATCACCCTAACTATTACCATAAACCTAACCCTAACCCTCACCCTCACTCTTAGCCTAACCCTAACCCTAACCCTAACCCTCACCCTAACCATAACAATAATCCTAAATCTAACCCAAACCCTCACCCTCACCCTCACCCTAACCCTAACCCTAACGCTACCCTCAACTTCACCCTTACCCTAACCTAACCCCCAAACTCACCCTAACCCTCACCCTAAAACTAAATCTAATCCTAACCCTAAACTTTACCCTCACCCTCACTGTCAAACTCCGCCTAAACCTAAACCTAACCCTAATCCTAATCCTAACCCTCACCTTCACCCTCACCCTAACCCTAACCCTAACCCTAACCCTAACCCTAACCCTAACCCTAAACTTTACTCTCAACCTAAACCTAACAATAACCCTAACCCTAACCTGAACCCTAATCCTAACCCTAACCCTCAAGCTAAAGCTAAACCTAACGCTAAAAGTCACCCTAACCCTAATCCTAACCCTAACATTCACCATCACCCACACTCTCACCCTAAACCTAACACTCGCCCTCACCCTCACCCTCAGCCTAAACCTAACCCTAACCCTAATCCTAACCCTAACCTCAACCTCACACTAACCCTAACCCTAAAACTAAACCTCACCGTCTCGGTCACCCTCACCGTCACCTTAACACTCACCCTCAACCTCACCCTCACCCTAAGCATTACTCTCACTATAACCCTCACCCTAACCCTAAACATAACCCTCATCCTAACCGAACCCTCACCCTAACCATAAACATAACACTTACCCTCACCCTCACCCTAATCCCCACCCTACCCTTCAACCTTAAACTAAGCCTAACTCTATCCCTAAGCCTAACCCTCACACTGATACTAACCCTCAACCTAACCCTAACGCTACCCAACAGACTAACCCTGAGCCTAAAGGTAAACCTAACCCTAAAACTCACCCTCACCCTACCCCTAACCCTCACCTTCACCCTAACCCTAACTCTCACCCTCACCCTAACCCTAACCCTCATACTCACCCTAACCCTCACTGTCACCCTAACCCTCACCCTAACCATAACCTTAACCCACAAACTAACCGTCACCCTCACCCAAACTCTCAGCCTCACCAGAACGCTCAATATCACCCCAACCCTCAGCCTCACCCTAAACATCACCCTAAACCTAACCTTCACTCTAACCCTAACCCTAACCCTCACCCTAACCCTAACCCTGAACGTAAACCTCAACCTCACCCTAAACCTCACCCTAACCCTAACCCTAACCCTTACTTAAACGATATCCTCACCCTCACCCTCACTGTCACCCAAAACCTCACCCTAACCCTAACCCTAACCCTCACCCTCATCCTCACAATAACCCTAACCCTAAACCTAACCCTCACCCTAAACCTAACCGTGACGCTAACATAACACTCACGCTCACCCTCTCCCTAACCCTAATGCTACCCCTAAACTTTACACTACCCCTAACCCTCACCCTAACCCTAACCCTCAACCTAACCCTAACCCTAACCCTCACAGTCACCCTAAACCTCACCATCACCCTAACCCTCATCCTTACCCTAAACTTCAGCCACACACGATCACTCAACATCACCCGAACACTAATACTCACCCTAAACCTCACCCATACTCTAAACCTCAGTCTAACCCTAACCCTCACCAAAACCGTAACACTAACCCTCATCCTAAGACTAACCCTCACACAAACCCTCACCCACAAACTAATCCTCACCCTAACAATATCCCTATCCCTTCCCTAACCGAAAAACTTACCCTCACCCTCACCCTCACCCAAAACCTCACCCTCATCCTAGCCCTCACACTATCCCTAACCCTAACCCTAAGCCTAAACCTCACCCACATTCCCCCCTCCCCCTCAGCCTAATCCTAACCCTGACCCTAACCCTAACGCTAACCCTCACCCTCACCCCAAGCGTAACCCTAAACCTTACCCTAACAATTACCCTAACCCTAACCCTAAACCTAATCCTATCCCTAACCCTCACCCTATACCTAAACGAAACGCCAAAACTCACCCTAACACCAATTCTAAACCTAACCCTCACCCTAACCCTAACCCTAACTCTCACCCCAAACCTAAACCTCACCCTAACCCTAACGCTAACTCACACCCTCAACTTAATCCTCACCCTAAGCTTATCCTCACAATAACCCTAACCCTCACCAGAAACCTAACCTTACCCCTCACATGAAGTCTCACCATAACTATGACACTAATGCTAACCCTCAGCATAACCCAACCCTAACCCTAACCATCACACCCACCCTCCCCCTCACCCTCACCCTAACCTTCACCCTCACCCTAATCATCACGCTAAACCTAACCCTCACCCTAACCATAACCCTAAACCTCACCCTAACACTAACCCTCAACCTAATGCTCACCATCACCCTAATCCTCACCATAACCCTAACCCTAACTCTTACATAACCGAAACTCTAACCCTCAACCTCACCCTCACCCTAAGCCTCACCCTCACCCTAGTCCTCACCCTAACCTTAACTTTCACCCTAAACCTAACACTAACTCTCACCCTCACTCTAAACCTAAGCTTAACCCTAACCTCATCCTATCCATCAACCTAAATCTAACCCTAATCCTAACGCTCACCCTAAACCTCAAACTAACCCTAACCCTCACCCTCACACTAACCCTCATCCGAACACTTATCCTCACACTAAACCAAACCATAACGCTAACCCTTAAACTCACATCAACCCTAACCCTCACCCTAACCCAAACCTACCCCTCACCCTAAACCTCACCCTCACCCTAACACTAACCCTAACCCTCACCTGAAACCTAACCCTAACCCGCACACTCACACTAACGCTCACTGTCACCCTAAACCTCACCCTAATCTTAACCCTCACCCACACCCTAACCCTCACTCTCAACCGAATCCTAACCCTCACCCTAAACCTAAACCTCACTCTCACCCTAAAGAACACCCTAACCTTCAGAATAAACCCTATCCTAACCCTCACCCTAACCCTAACTCTCAAGCTAACCCTCAACCGAAACCTAATCTTCACCCTAATCCTAACCCTAACCCTTACCTAACCGAAAACCTCACCCTCACCCTCACTGTAACACTCACCCTCACCCTAGCCCTCAGCCTTACCCTAGCCCTCACCAAAACCTACCCTTAACCCTCAAACTCACCCTCACCCTAACCCTCACCCTCACCTTCAACAGTTCCCTCACCCTAACCCTCACACTTACCATAACCCTAACCCTCACCGCAAACCTAAACCTCACCCTAACTCTAAGGATAACCCTACCCAAACCCTCACCCTAACCCTCACGCTAAGCTTAACTCTATCCCTAACCCTAACCCTCACACTAAACCTAACTCTCACCCTAACCCTAACCCTCACCCTAATCCTCACCCTAACTCTAACCCTAACCCTAACACTAACCCTCAACCTAACCCTCACCCTCACCCTAATCCTCACGCTCACCCTAACACTAACCCTTACCTAACCGAAAGCCTCAACCTCACCGTCACTCTCACCCTAACCCTCACCCTAAACATAACCCTAAATCTTAGACCCACTCTAAGCCTAACCCTAACCCTAACCGTTTCCCTAACCCTCACCCTAAACCCTAACCCTAACCCTAACCCTAACCCTAACCCTAACCCTAACCCTAACCCTAACCCTAACCATAAACCTAACCCTCACCCTAAACTTCACCATAACCCTAAGGCTAACCCTAACATTTACCATCACCCTAAACCTCACCCTAACCCTTACCCTCAACCTAACCCTAACCCTAACACTCACACAAACCCTAAACCTCACCATAACCCTAATCCTACCCGTCACCCTAACCCTCAGCATAACCCTAACCCTAACCCTCACCCTAAACCTAACCCTAAACCTCACAGTCACCCTAAAACTCGCCGTCATCCTAAGCCTCACCCTAAACCTAACCCTCACTCACAACCTAACGCTCACCCTCACCCTCACCCTCACCCTCACCCCAAACGTCACCCTCACCCTATATCTCAACCTAAACCTAACCTTCACCAAAACCCTAACCCTAACCCTGACCCTTACCCTAAAACTCACAGTAACCTTAAGCCTCAACCTAATCCTCACCCTAAGAATAACGCAAACCCTTACCTAAACGAAACCCTCAGCCTCACCCTAAACCTCAGCCTCAAACTCACCCTCACCCTAAACCTAAACCTAACCCTAAACCTAAACCTCACCCTCAACCTCCCCCACTCCCGCAGCCTAAACCTAAACCTAACAGTAATCCTAAACCTAACCCTCACCCCCACACTCACCCTAAACCTACCCCTAAACATAACACTAACACTCACCCTCACCCTCACCCTCACCCTAACCCTAACCCTAACAATAACCCCAACCCTAACCCTAATCCTAAACCTAACCGTCACCCTAACCATAAGCCTAACCCTAAAACTCACTCTAACACTAATCCTAACCCTAACCCACACCCTAAACCTAATCCTCACCCTAAACCTCACCCTAACCCTAACGCTATCCCTAATCCTCACCCTAAACCTAAAACTCACCCTAACCCTTTTCCTCACACTAACCCTAACCCTAACCCTAACATTAACCCTCACACTAACCCTCACCCTCACCCTAACCCTAACCCTAACCCTCACACTAACCCTCACCCTAACCCTAACCTTAATACTAATCCTCACCTTAAACCTAACCCTAAGCCTAACCCTCACCCTCACCCTCAAACTCACCCTAACCCTCACCCTCACCCTAAACATCATCCAAACCCTAACTCTCACCCTAAACCTAACCCTAACCCTCACCCTCACCCTAACCGTCAAACTAAACCAAAACCTCATCCTAATCCTCACCATAACACTAACCCTAAACCTTACCTAAAAGAAACCCTCATACTCACCCTCACCCTCACCATAAGCCTCACACTCACTCAAGCCCTCACCCTAAACTTAACCCTCACTGTAACACTAACACTAACCCTCACTATCACCCTAACCCAAACCCTAACCCTAACACTCACCCTAACCCTATACCTCACCCTAACCCTAAGCCTCACCCTAACCCTTAATCCTAACCCTCACCCTAACCATAACCCTAACCCTCAACCTCACTCTACCACTCAGCCTCACCCTCACCCTCACCCTAACCCTTAATTTAACCCTTATCCTCACAATAACCCTAACCCTAACCCTAACATTCACCCTCACGCTCACCCAAACCCTAACCCTAACCCTAATCCTAACACTAACCCTCACCCTCACCCTCACCCTAACTCTAACCCTAACCCTAACCCTCAACCTCAACCTCAGCCTAACTCTAACCCTATTCTTAATCCTATATCAAATCTTCACCCTCACCCTAAATCTAACCCTAACCCTAAACCTATACCTCAACATTACCCTCACCTTAACCATAATCCTTAACCTAACCCACAACCTAACCCTCACTCTCACCTTAATCCTCACCCTCACCCTAACCCTTACCTAAACGAATCCCTCACCATCACCCTCACTCTCACCCTAACCCTTACCCTAAACCTAACCCCAACCCTCACCCTCACCCTTAGCCTAACCCTAACCCTAACCCTAACCCTCAACCTACCCCTCACAATAACCCTAAATCTAACCCAAACTCTAACCCTCAATGTAACCCTCACCCTAAAATTAACGCTAACCCTAACACTTACCCTCACCCTAACTCTCAACCTAACCCTTACCCTCACCCTAACACTCATGTTGACCCTTACACTCAACCTAACTCTAACCCTAACCCTAACCCTCAACCTAATCCTAACTCTCACCCTAACTCTAACCCTAGCCCTCACCCTAAACCTCACCCTAACCTTAACCCTAACCCTAATTCTCACACTAAATCTAACCCTAAACCTCACAGTCACCCTATCCCTCAACGACACCCTAACACTCACCCTAATCCTAACCCTCACCCACACCTTAACACTCAACCTCATCAGAACCCTAACACTCACCCTAAAACTCACCCTCTCCCTTAACCTCACCCTAAGCCTAACCCTCACCAAAACGTTAACCCTAACACTCACCTTAACCCGAACCCTCACACTAACCCTCACACTCAACCTAATCCTCACCCTGACAATAACCATACCCCTTACGTAATAGAAACGCTCACCCTCACCGTCACCCTCAACCTCACCCTAGCCCTCTGCCTAACCCTAACCCTAATCCTAAACCTACCCCCACCACCACACTAACACTAACGCTAACCCTACCCTCACACTCATCCTAACCCTAACCCTAACCCATACATTAACCCGAACCCTAACCCTAAAACTCACACTAAACCACATCCTCACCCTAAACACCACCCTAACCCCAACCCTCACCCTAAACCTCACCCTAACCCTCAACCTCAACCTAAACCTCAACCTAAACCTCACCCTCACCCTAATCCTCATCATAACCCTAACCCTAAACCTTACCTAACTGAAACACTCACCCTCACACTCACCCTCAACCTAACCAACACCCTCACCCTAGCCTTCATTCTAACCTTATCCCTCACCCTAACCCTAACACTAACCCTCACCCTCACCCTAATCCTAAACCTAACTGTAACCCAAAACCTAACCCTCACTCTAACCCTAACCCCAAACCTAACCCTCACAGTAAACCTCATCCTAACCCTAAACCTCACCTTAACCCTAACCCTAACCCTAACCCTAACCCTCAACCTCTCCCTAACCCTCACCCTAACCCTTATATTCACAGTAACCCTAACCCTAAGCCTAACCCTAACATTCACCCGTATCCTCACCCTAACCCTAACACTAACCCTAATCCTAACACTGAACCTCACCCTCACTCTCACCCTAACTCTATTTCTAACCCTCACCCTCTCCCTAATTCTAACCTTAACCCTAATCCAAATTCTAACCCTCAGTCTCACGCTCACCCTAACTCTAACATTAACCCTAACCCTAATCCTCACCTTCACTCTCACCCTAACCCTAAGCCTCATCCTAACCCGCACCCTAACCCTAACCCTCAACCCAACCCTAACGCTAACCGTAACTCTCACCCTCAGCTTAAATCTCACCCTAACCCTTAAACTCACCCTAACCCTAAACCTAAACCTAACCCTAATCCTCGCCCTAACCCTAACTCTCACCCTCAGCCTTGTACTCACCCTAAACCTAACCCTAACCCTAATCCTAAACCTAACCCTCACCTTAACCAACACCCTCACACTAACCCTCACCATCACCCTAAATATCACCCTAACCCTAACCCTTACCCTAACCCTAACACTCACCCTAACACTAACCCTGACCGTAACCCTCACCCTAACCGTAACGCTAAATCTAACCCTAATACTCACCATCATCCTAACACTCAGCCGAAACCTAACCCTCACCCACACTCTAACCCTCACCCTCACACGAACACTCACACTAACCCGAATCCTCAACCTCACCCTAACCTGAACCCTAACACTCACCCTAACCCTAACCCTAAGCCTAATCCTAACATTCACCCGTATCCTCACCCTAAACCTAACCTTAACCCAAATCCTAACACTGAACCTCAACCTCACTCTCACCCTAACTCTAATCCTAACCCTCACCCTCACCCTAATTCTAACCTTAACCTAATCCAAATTCTAACCCTCAGTCTCACACTCACCCTAACTCTAACATTAACCCTAACCCTAATCCTCACCCTCACTGTTACCCTAACCCTAAGCCTCACCCTAACCCGCACCCTAAACCGAACCCCCAACCCAATCCTAATGCTAACCCTAACCCTCACCCTCACCTTAAATCTCACCCTAACCCTTAAACTCAACCTAACCCTAACCCTAAACCTAACCCTAATCCTCGCCCTAACCCTAACTCTCACCCAAAACCCAAAACTCAATCTCACCAGAAACCTCACCATCACCCTTGCACTCACCCTAACCCTAACCCTAACCCTAATCCTAAACCTAACCCTCACCCTCACCATCACCCTCACACTAATTCTCACCATCACCCTAAATATCACCCTAACCCTAACCCTCACCCTAACCCTAACACTCACCCTAACACTAACCCTCACCGTAACCCTCACCCTAACCGTAACGCTAAATCTAACCCTAATACTCACCATCATCCTAACACTCAGCCGAAACCTAACCCTCACCCACACTCTAACCCTCACCCTCACACGAACAGTCACACTAACCCGAATCCTCAACCTCACCCTAACCCGAACTCTACCACTCACCCTAAACATAACCCTAACCCTAACCCTGACCCTAACCCTATCACTCACCCTAACCCTAACCCTAAACCTAATTTTAACACTGAACCTCACCCTCACTCTCACCCTAACTCTAATCCTATCCCTAATCCTCCACCTCACCCTAACTCTAACCATAATCCTAATCCAAATTCTAACCCTACTCTCACCCTCACCCTAACTCTAACCATAACCCTAAACCTAACTTTCACCCTCACCCTCTCCCTAACCCTAACTGTCACCCTAAACCGCACCCTAAGCCTAACCCTCACCCTAACCCTAACATTAAGCATAACCCTCAACCTCACACTAATCCTCACCCTATCCCTTAAACTCACCATAACCCTAACCCTAACCCTAACCATAATCCTCACCCTAACCCTAACTCTCACCCACAACCTAAAACTCAATCTCAACTTAAACATCACCCTAACCCTAACACTCACCCTAACCCTAACCCTCAATGTAACCCTCACCCTAACCCTAACACTAACCATAACCCTAAACCTCACCATCCCCCTAACACTCACCCGAAACCTAACCCTCACCCACACTCTAACCCTCACCCTCACCTGAACACTCACACTCACCCGAACCCTCAAACTCACCCAAACCTTAACCCTAACACTGACCCTAAACCTAACCCTAAACCTAACCCTAACACTCACCCTAACCCTAACCGTAACCCTAACCCTCACACTCACACTAACACTCACTGTGACCCTAACACTACTCCGTAACCTAATCCTCACCCACACCCTTACCTTCACCCTCTCCCGAACACTCACACTCACCCGAACATTCACCTACACCCTAACACTCATCCTCACCCTAAACATCACCCTAACCTTAACCCTCAACCTAACCCCAACCCTAACACTCATGCTAACCCTAGCCCTCAAACTAACCCTCACCCTCACCTTAATCCTCAATCTGACCCTAAGCCTAACACTTACCTTAGCAAAACCCTCACCCTCACCCTCACCCTCACCCTAACCCTCACCCTCAGCCTAGCCCTCAACCTAACCCTATCCCTAACCCTCAGCCTCATCTTCATCTTAACCCTAAACCTAACCCTCAGCCTCACTTTCAACCTAACCCTATCCTTTACCCTAAACCTCACCTTAACCCTAATGATAACCCTATCCCTAAAACGAACCCTAACCCTCACCCTCACCCTAACTCTAAATGTAAACCTAACCCTCACGCTAACCCTCACCATAACCCTAAAGTTATCCCTTACCCTCACCCTCACCCTCAGCCTCACCCTCACCCTCAACCTAACCCTCACCCTCAACCTAACCCTAACATTATCCCACACCCTAACCCTCACAATACCCTAAATCTAACCCAAAACCTAACACTCAATTTAACCCTCACCCTAAACCTAACGCTAACCCTAACCCTTACCCCCACCCTAACTCTCCCTCTAACTCTTACGCTCACCCTAACCCTCTCGCTGACCCTTACCCTCAACCTAACCGTAACCCTAACCCGCAACCTAATCCTAACCCTAACTCTACCCCTCACGCTAAACCTCACCATAAACTTAACCCTAACCCTAATTCTCACCCTAAATCTAACCCTAACCCTCACAGTCAACCTAACCCTCACTGACACCCTAACCCTCACCCTAACCCTAACCCTCATCCACAACCTAACGCTCAACATCACCCGAACACTAACGCTCACCCTAACACTCACCCTCACCCTAAACGTCACCCTAAACCTAACCCTCACCAAAACAGGAACCCTAACACTCCCCTCAACCTGAACCTAATCCTCACCCTGAAAATAACCATAAAGCTTACCTAACAGAAACCCTCACCCTCACCCTCACCCTCACCCTCAACCTCACCCTAGCCCTCAGCCTAACCCTAACCCTAATCCTAAACCTACTACTCACCACCAACCCTCACCCTAACCCTAACACTAACCCTACCCTCACCCTCACCCTTACCCTCACCCTCACCCTAACTCTAAACCTAAACCTAACCCTCACGCTAACCCTCACCCTAAACCTAACGTTATCCCTAAACCTCACCCTCACTCTCACGCTCACCCTCATCCTCAACCTATCCCTAGCACTATGCCTCACACTAACCCTCATTCTAACCCTCACCCTCACCCTAGACCTCACTCTAACATTAACCCCCACCCTAACCCTTACACTAACCCTCACCCTCACCCTAAACCTAACTCTAACCCTAACTCTCACCCTAACCCTCACCATAACCCTAACCGTAACCCTAACCCTCACTCTAACCCTCACCCTAACCCTAATCCTCAACCTCACCCTAATCCTCACCAAAACCTTAACCCTCACCCTTACCTAAAGGAAACCCTCACCCGCAGCCTCACCCTAACCCTCACCCTCACCCTAGACCTCACCCTAAACTTAATCCTCAACCTAAAATTAACCCTCACTCGAACCCTATTACTAAACCTCACCCTCTCCCTAATCCTGACCCTAACTCTAACCATCACCCTAACACTAACCCTAACCCTCACCATAACTCTAACATTCACCCTAACGCTCACCCAAACCCTAATGCTAACCTTAACACTCACCCTCAACCTAAACCTCAGCCTAACACTTATCCTCAAACTAAACCTAACCCTAACCGTCACACTAACACTAATCCTCACCCTATCCCTAACCCTTACCCTAACCCTCACCCTAACCCTCACGCTCACCCTAACCCTAATGCTAACCCTAACACTCAACTTCACCCTAACACTTACTCTCACTTTCAAACTAACCCTAACCCTCACCCTAAACCTCACCCTCACCCTAACCCTAACCATATCCCTAAACTGAACCCTATCCCTCCCCTCACCCTAACTCAAAACCTAAACCTAACCCTCATGGTAACCCTCACACTAACCCTAAAGTTATCCCTAACCCTCACTCTCACCCTCACCCTCACACTCTCCCTAACGCTCACCCTCAACCTAGCCTTCACCTAACCCTAACCTAACCCTAAACCTCCCCCTCAACCTCCGCCTCACCTTTAGTCTAACCCTAACCCTATTCCTAAACCTACACCTCACCCCCACCATCACCTTAACCCTAAACCTATCCCTAACCCTCACCCAAACCCTCACCCTAACCCTAATCCTCAACCTAACCCCCACCTTCACCCTAATCCTCACCATAACCTTAACCCTAACCGTTACCTAACCGAAAATCTCACTCTCACCCTCAACCTAACCCTCCCCCTAACACTTATCCTCACACTATACCTAACCCTAACCCTCACACTAACCCTAATCCTCACCCTATACCAAACCAAAATCCTAACCCTCACCCTAACTCTCACTCTCACTCTGACCCTAATGCTAAACCTAAACTCAAACTCACACTAACCCTCACCCTAACCCTTACCATCACCCTAACCCTAAACGTAACCCTCCCCCTAACCCTAACTCTAAAACTCACCCTCACCCTAACATTAAACCTAACCTAACCCTTACACTAAACCTCAACCTAAAACTTACGCTAACCCAAACCTCAACCTCACCCTAAACCTCATCCTAATACTTACCCTCACCATAACCCTAACCCTAACCCTAATCCTCACCTTAAAACTAACCCTAACCCCCACCCTAAAATTCACCCTCATCCGAATCCTTACCCACACCCTAACACTCACCTTACTCTAAACAAAATCCTAAACCTAACCCTCAACTTCACCCTCACCCGCACACTATCGCTAACCCTAACCCTAACCCTCATTCTCATCCTCACTGTAACCCTCATCCCACCCTAAACATCACCCTAACCCTAAACCTCACCCTAACCCTCACCCTCACGCTAAACTGTATCCTAACCCTAACTCTCACCCTAACCCTAAACCTAACCCTCACCCTAACTCTCACCCTAACCCTAACGATAACCCTAACACTCACCCTCACACTAAACCTCACCCTAAACTTTAACCTCACACTAACCCTAACCCTAACTCTAACCAAAACCCTCACCCTCACCCTAACACTCACCCTCACTCTAACCCTCACCTTAAACTTAACTCTCACCCTAAACTTAATCCTCACCCTAACCCTAACACTAACCCTCACTCTCACCCTAATCCTCACCATAACCTTAACCCTAACCCTTACCTAACTGAAACCCTCACACTCACCCTCACACTAACCCTCACCCTCAATCTATCCCTCACCCTAATCTTAACCCTCACCCTAACCCTATAAATAACCCTCACCCTCTTCCTAACCCTAACCCTAACCCTCACCCTAATATTAACCCTAAAACTCAACCTAAAGCTAACTCTCACCCTTACGCTCCACCCTAACCCTAATGCTAACCCTAACCCTCACCCTCACCCTAACCGTCCACCTAACACTTATCCTCACACTAAACCTAAAGCTAACCCTCACACTAACCCTAGTCTTCACCCTAACCCAAACCCTAAACCTAACCCTCACCCTTTCCCTCACACTCAACCTAACCCTAATGCTAACCCTAACACTCAAACTCACCCTAACCCTCACCTAACCCTTACCATCACCCTAAACCTAAACCTAAGCCTCCCCCTATCCCTAACTCTAAACCTCACCCTCACCCTAAACCTAAACCTAACCCTAATCCTCACACTAACCCTCACCCTATCCCTAACGCTAACCCAAAACCACAACCTCCCCCTAAACGTAACCCTAATACTTTCCCTCACCATAGTCCTAACCCTAACCCTAATCCTCACCCCAAACCTAACCTTCACCCACACCCGAAAATTCACCCTCAACCGAATCCTTACCCTCACCCTAACACTCACCTTACTCTAAACCTAATCCTAAACCTAACCCTGAACATCACCCTCACCCAACCCCTAATCGTAACCTTAACCCTAACCCTCACCCTCATCCTCACCGTAACCCTCAACTCACCCTAAACATCACCCTAAACCTAACCCTCACCCTAACCCTCACCCTTACGCTAAAGAGTACCCTAACCCTAACTCTCACCCTAACCCTAAACCTAACCCTCACACTAAACCTAAACCTTACCCTAACCCTCAACCTAACCCTAACGATAACCCTAACCCCCACCCTCACCCTAACCCTCACCCTAAACTTTAACCTCACACTAACCCTAAATCTGACCGAAACCCTCACCCTAACCCTAACAATACCCCTCACCCTAACCCTAACTCTAAACCTAACCCTCACCCTAACTCTCACCCTCTCCCTAGCTCACAACCTAACCCTAACCCTCAATATAACCCTAACCCTAACCCTCACCCTCACCTTCAACCTAATCCTAACCCTAACCCTAAACCTCACCCTAACCCTCACCCTAGCCCTAACCCTAAGCCACACCCTAAACCTCACCCGAACCCTCACCCGAACCCTCACCAGAACCCTAACACTCAGCCTCACCCTAAACTTCAACCTAACCCTAACCCTCACTCTAACCCTAACCCTAACCCTCACCCTAACGGTAACCCTCAACCTAAACCTCACCCTCACCCTAGCCCTCACCATATCTCTAAACCTAAACCTAACCCTAAACTTCACCCTCCCTCTCTGCCTCCCCATTAGCCGAACCATAATCCTAATCCTAAACCTACCCCTCACCCGCACCATCACCCTAAACCAAACCCTAACCCTAACGCCAACCTTCACCCCAACCCTCACCCTAACTCTAACCCTAACCCTAACAATAACCCTACCCTAAATCTAAACTTAATCCTAATCCTAACCCTTACCCTAACCATAACCCTAACCCTAAAACTCACCATAATCCTAATCCTAATCCTAACCCTCATCCTACCACTAATCCTCACTCTAACCCTCATCCTAACCCTCACCCTAAACCTAACCCTAAACCTAACCATCAACCTAAACATCACCCTAACGCTCACCCTCAACCTAACCCTCACCCTAACCCTAACACTTATATTAACCCTCACCCTAACATTACCGCTAAACCCAACCCTAAGTCTAACCCTAAACTTCACCCTCAACCTAACCCTCCCCCTAACCCTTATCCTAAAACTAACCCTAATCCTAAACCTAACCCTAACTCTAACACTAACCCTAACCCTAACCCTAAACCTAATCCTAACCCTCAAACTAACCCTAACCCTAACACTAAACCTAATCCTCACCCGAACCCGAACCGTCACCCTCACCTTAAACTTCAACCTCATGCTAAACATCACCCTAACACTAACCCTCACCCTAAACCTAATCCTCACCCTCACTCTTTACCTAATATTCAACCTAACCCTCACCATCACCCTAATCCTCACCATAACCATAACCCTAAAACTTACCTAAGAGAAACACTCACCCTCACACTCACACTAACCCTAATCCTAAACCTAACCCTCAGCCCATGCTCACCCTAACACTAACCCTAACACTAACTCCAACCCTCACCTTCAACCTCACCCAAACCCTAATCCTAACCATAACAATAACCCTAACAATAACCCTAACCCTATTACTAAACCTAATCCTCACACTAACCCTAAAGCTAACCCTAAGCCTCACCCTCAACCTAACCCTCACCCTAACCCTTATTCTCACACTAATCCTAACCCTAACCCTGACCCTAACCCTCACACTAACCCTAACCCTCACCCTAATACTAAACTTACCCCTCACACTAACCCTCACCCTAACCCTCACCCTCACCCTGGACCTCACCCTAAACTAAACACCCACCCTAACCCTAACAGTAAACCTAAACCTCACCCTCACCCTCACCCTCCACCTAAGCCTAACCCTAAACCTAACACTAATCCTAAACCTACCCCTCACCTCCACCCTCACCGTAAACCTAACAATAACCTTAACGCTTACCCTCACCCTCACCCTAACCCTCACCCTCACGCTAAACAGTAACCTAACCCTAACTCTCACCCTAACCCTAAACCTAACCCACAACCTAAACCTAAGCCTCACCCTAACCCTCATCCTAACCCTAACTATAACACTAAAACTCACCCTGACCCTAACCCTCACCCTAACCCTAAATCTAAACCTAAACCTCACCCTAACCCTCACCCTAACACTCACACTCACCCTAGCTCTCAACCTAACCCTAACCCTCAAACTAACCCTAACCCTAACCCTCACCCTAAACATCAACCTAACCCTATCCCTCACTTTAACCCTAACCCTAATCCTCACCCTAAGCCTAACCCTCAACCTAAACCTCACCCTCAACCTAGCCCTAACCATAATTCTAAACCTAAACCTAACCCTAAACCTCACCCTCACCCTCTGCCTGCCGCTCATCCTAACCATAACCCTAATCCTAAACCTACCCATTACCCCCACCATGACCCTAAACTTAAGCCTAACCCTAACGCCAACCCTCAGCCTCACCCTCACCCAAATCCTAACCCTAATTATAATCCTAACCCTAAAATTAACCTTAATCCTAACCCTAACACTTACCCTAACCATAACCCTAACTTTAAACTCACCGTAACCCTAATCTTAAAACTAACCCTCACCCTAGTACTAACCCTCACTCTAACTCTCACCCTATCCCTCACCCTAAACCTAACCCTAATCCTAAACATTAACCTAAACCTAATCATAACACTCACCCTCAACCTAAACCTCAACCTAACCCTAATGCTAACCCCAACCCTAACGCTAACCCTTACCTTCACCCTCAACCTAACCCTCACCCTAAACCTAACACTCACACTAACTCTAACCCTCACCCTAACCCTAACCCTACCCCTCACACTAACACTAACACTAAACCTTAACCTAATCCTAACCCTCACCCAAACCCTAACCCTAACCTAAAACTCACAATAACCCTAGCCCTCACCCTAACAGTAACCCTAACCCTCAACTTAACCTATTCATCACCCTCACCCTAACCCTCACATTAACCCTTACTCTGACCCTAAACTGTACCTTAACCCTAAACCTAACCCTAACACTAACACTCACCCTAACCCTCACCCTAACCTTAAGCCTAAAACTAAGCCTCAACCTCACCCTATACGTCACCCTACCCTTACAATCTCCCGAACTCTAACCATAAACCTCATCCTAAACCTAACCCTAACCCTCACACTAAACTTAACCCTCATCCTAACTCTAACCCTAAACAAAATCCTAACCCTAACCCTCACACTCACCCTAACACTCAACCTCATTGTAAACATCACCCTATCCCTAACTCTCACCCTCACCCTAACCCTAACCCTCACTCTAACCCTAAGTCTAACCCTAACCCTCAGCCTCACCCTAAACCTCACCCTAACCCTTATCTTCACACTAACCCTAAACCTAACCCTAACCCTCACACTAACCCTAACCCTCACCCTAACCCTAACCCTACCCCTCAACCTAACCCTAACCCTAACCCTAACAATCATTCTAACCCGAACCCTCAAAATAACCCTAACCCTCACCCTAATCCTAACCCTAACACTCACCCTCACCCTCACCCTAACCCTAACCCTAACCATCACCCTAACCCTACCCTAAACCTAATGCTACACCTAAACCTCACCTTCAGACTAACCATCACCCTAACCCTTACCCTCACCCTAATCCTTACCCTAACCCTAACACTCATACTAAACCTAACCTCACCCTAACCCTAAACCTACACCTCAGCCTAAACCTCACCCTAATCCTAACCCTAAGCCTAACCCTCACCCAAACACTCATATTATCCCTTACCCAAAACCTGATCCTCAACCTGTCACTAATCCTAACCTTAACCCTAACCCTCACCCTCACCCTAACCCTAACCCTCACCATAACCCTTACCCTAAACCTCAACCTAAACCTAACCCTTACAATAACCCTCACCCTACCCCTAATGCTAACGCTAACCCTCACCCTAAACATCAAACTAACCCTTATCCTCACACTAACCCTAACCCTAACCCTCACACTAACCCTAATGCTCACCTTAACCCTAACCCTACCCCTCAACCTAACCCACACACTAACCCTGAACCTAACCCTAACCCTCACCATAACCCTAATCCTAAACCTCACCCTCATTTTCAACCTCACCATCACCCTAACACTCAACCGAACCTGAATGCTCACCCACACCCTAACCCCACCCTCACCCAAACCCTTATTCTCACCAGAAACCTCACCCTCACCCTAACCTAACACTAAACCTAAATATAAACCTAAACCTCACCCTCACCCTAACCCTAACCTTAACCTTAACCCTAACCCTCAAACTAACCCTCACCCTCAACCTAATCCTCAACCTAACCGAAACACTAACCCTTACCTAACTGAAATCCTCACCCTCACCCTCACCCTCACCCTAAACCTAACACTCACCCTCACCATAACACTAACCCTAACCCTAACAATCACCCTAAACCTAACCCTAACCCTAATGTTACACCTAAACCTCACCCTCACTGTAACCATCATCCTAACCCTCACCCTCAGCCTAAAACTTACCCTGACCCTAACACTCACACTAAGCCTAACCCTCAAACTAATCTTAACCCTACCACTAAACCTAACCCACACACTAACCCTAACCCTCACCCTCACCTTAACCCTCACTGTCACCCTAACACTCACCCTCACCTTTATCCTCACCGTCACCCTAACACTCAACCGAACCTGAACACTCTCCCACACCCTAACCCTCACCCTCACAATCACCCTTATCCTCACCCGAAACCTCACCCTCACCCTAACCCTAAACCTCACCCTCACCCCCACCATTATCCTAACCCTAACACTAACCCTAAACCTCACCCTAACCCTAACCCTAATGCTAACCCTAATCCTCACCCTCACCCTAAACATCACCCTAACACTTACACTCTCCCTATACCTTACCCTAACCCTAACACTCACCTTAACCCTAAGCCTAAACCTAACCCTATCCCTCACCCTAAGACTAATCCCAACCCTAATCCTAAACTAAGCCTCACCATCACCCTAACACTAACCCTAACTCTAAACCTAACACTCACCCTCACCCTAACCCTAACCCTAACGCTCATCCTAACCCTCACCCCAACCCTAACGCTAACCCTTACCCTCACCATCACACTAACCATCACCCTAACACTTATCATCACATTAACCCTAACCCTATCCCTAACCGTAACCCTCACACAAACCCTATGGCTCACCCTAAACCTAACCTTGCCCCTCACCCTAACACTCACCCTAACACTCACACTAACCCTCACCCTAAACCTACACCCTATACCTCACCCTCGCCCGAACCTTAAACCTCACGTTACAATTCACCTTCACCATAAAGATCACCCTAACCCTAATACTAACCCTAACTCTAACACTAACCCTCACCCTAACCATAACCCTCACCCTCACTCTAACACGCTCCCTAACCCTCACCCTAACTCTAACGCTATCCTTACCTGTCACCCTAAACCTTATCTTAACCCTAATCCTCACAATACCCCTAACCGTAACCCTAACCCTAATCCTCAACCTAACCCTAACCCTCACCCTCACCCTAACACTCACCCTCACCCTCACCCTCACCCTCACCCTAACACTCACCCTAACCCTAAAACTAACCCTAATCCTAAACCTAACCCTCATGCTCACCCTCACCCTAATGCTAACCCTAAACCTAACTCTAACCCTCAACCTCATCTTAACGCTCACCCACACCCTAAACATCACCCTAAACCTAACCCTCACCCTAAACCTAAACCTCACCCTAACCCTCACCATAACCCTAAGCCTAAGGCTAACCCTACCCCTCACCCTACCCCTCACCTTAACCCTTACCCAAACCATAATACTCAACCTATCACTAATCCTAACCCTAACCTTAACCCTAACCCTAACTCTCACCCTAACCCTCACCCTAACCCTTACCTTCACTCTAATGCTAACCCTTACGCTAAACCTCACCCTAATCCTAACACTTACCCACACCCTATGCCTAACCTTAACCATAAACCTAATCCTAAATCTAACCCTCACTGTCACCCTAACCCTAAACCTAAGCCTAACCCTCACCTTCACCGTAACCCTCACCCTAACCCTAACCCTAACCCCCACCCTCACCCTAAACCTAACCCTCATCCTCACCCTCACCCTAAGCCTAACCCTAACCTTAAACCTAACACGAAATCTAACCCTAACCTTCACCCTAACCCTCACACTAACCCTGATGCAAACCCTAAATCTGAACCTCTCCCTAAACCTCACCCTAACCCTTATCCTCACACTAACCCTAAACCTAACCCTAACCCTACCCCTCAAACTAAGCCTCATCCTAAACCTAACACTAAACATAACCCTCACTGTAACCCTAACCCTAATCTTAACCCTCACCCTCAACCTAACCCTCACCATCACCCTAACAATCACCCAAACCCGAACGCTCACCCAAACCCTAACCGTCACTCTCTCCTGAACCCTCACCCTAATCCTAAATCTAACTCTAACCCTCTCCATAACCCTCACCCTAACCCTAATGCAAACCCAAACCCTCAACCTCACCCTAACCGTCACCCTAACCCTTATCCTCACACTATCCCTAACCCTAACCCTAACACTGACCTCACACTAACCCTAACCCTCACTGCAACCCTAACCCTCACCCTCACCCTAACCCTCACCATCACCCTAACTCTCACACTATCCCTAACACTCACCGTCACCCTAACACTCCCCCGAACCTGAACCCTCACCCACACACTAACCCTCACCCTCTCCTGAACCTACACCCTCACCCTAAACATCACCCTAAACCTAACCCTCACCCTAACCCTAAACGTAACCCTCACCCTAACCCTAACCCTCACCCTAACCTTCACCATAACCCTAAGCCTAACCCTAACCCTCACCCTCACCCTAAACCTCACCGTCACCCTAAACCTAACCGTAACCCTCACCCTAACCCTAAACCTCACCGGAACCCTCACCGGAACCCTAAGCCTAACCCTAACCCTCACCCTCACCCTAACCCTCACTGTCACCCTAACAATCATCCGAACCCTCACCCTCACCCACACCCTAATCCTCACCTTCTCCTGAACCTCAGCCTCACCTGAAATCTCACCCTCATCCTAACCCTCACCCTCACCCTCACCCTCACCTTCACCTTAACCCTAACCCTAATTCTAACCCTAACCCTCACCTCAGCCTAACCATCACCCTAACCCTTACCCTCACCCTAATCCTTAAACTAACAATAACTCACATTGAACCTAATACTCACCTTAACCCTAACCCAACCCCTCAACCTAAACCTCACCCTAACACTTACCCTAAAACTAATCCTCACCATATCCCTAACCCTAACCCTAACCCTCACATTAACCCTCACCTTCAACCTTACCCAATCTCTAATCCGCTCCCTATCACTAATCCTAACCCTTATTCTAACCCTCACCCTCACCCTAACCCTCACCCTAAATCTTACCCTCAACCTAATGCAAACCCTAACCCTAACCCTCACCCTAATCCTAACCCTCATGCTCAACCTCACCCTAAGCCTAACCCTAACCTTAAACCTAATCCTAAATCTAACCCTAACCCTCCCCCTAACACTCACCCTAACCCTAACACAAACCCTAAACCTCAAACTCAACCTAACCCTCAACCTATCCCTTATCCTCACACTAACCCTAAACCTAACCCTAACACTAACCCTCACACTAACCATAACCCTCAACCCAACACTAACCCTCACCCTCACCCTAATCGTTACCGTCACCCTAACTCTCACCCTAACCCTAACACTCACCTACACGCTAAACCTCATTCTCACCCTCACCCTAAACCTCACCCTCAGCCTCATCATCACCGTAAACCTCACCCTAACCTTAACACTCACCCTAAATCTAACCCTACCCTTCACCCTAAACTTAATCCTAACCATAACTCACACCCTCACTCTCACCCTCACCCTAACTCTAACCCTCACTCTCATCCTTAACATCACCCTAACCCTAACACTCACTCTAAACGTAACACTAACCCTCAACCTAACCCTAACCCTCACCTTAACCCTCAACCTAAACCTAACCATAACCTTTAACTTCACCCACACTCTAACCCTTATCCTCACAATTTCCCTAAACCTCACCCTAACCCTCAACCTAACCCTAACCCTAAAACTAACACTAACCCTAACCTTCACCCTAACCCTAACGCTCAACCTAAACCTCACCCTAACCCTAACGATAACCCTAACCCTCATCTTCACCCTAACCCTCACCCTAACCCTTATCCTCACACTAATCCAAACCCTCACACTAAACCTAACACTCACCCTAACCCTAACACTTACCCTCAACCTAAACCTAACCATAACCCTTAACCTAAACCTCACCCTCACCCTAACCCTCACCCTAACCCGTACCGTCACACTAATACTAACCCTAATACTCACACTAACCCTAAACCTCACCCTCAACCTAACACTCAACCTCACACTCACCCTAACATTAACCCTAACCCTAATCCTAAACCTAACCCTCATGCTCACCCTCACCCTAACCATAACCCTAAACCTAACCCTAACCCTCACCCTCACCCTAACGCTCACCCACACCCTAAACATCAGCCTAACCCTAACCCTCACCCGAACCCTAACCCTAACCCTCACCCTAAACCTAACCCTCACCCTAACCCTCACCTTAACCCTAATCCTAAACCTAACTCTCACCCTCACCCAACCATCACTGTCACCCTAACACTCACCGGAACCCGAACCCTCACCCACACACTAACCCTTACGCTCTCCTGAACCTCACCCTCACCCGAAACCTCACCCTCATCCTAACCCTCACCCTCACCCTACCCCTAACTTAACCCTCACCCTCACCATAACCCTCACCCTCACCCTCACCCTCACCTTAACCCTAACCCTAACCCTAAACCTCGCCATAACCATAACCCTAAACCTCATTCAAACCCTAACCCTCACCCTCAGCCTAACAATCACCTTAACCATTACCCTCACTCTAATCCTTAACCTAACACTAACTTATATTAAACCTAATTCTCACCCTAACCCTAACCCAACCCCTCAGCCTAAACCTCACCCTAACACTAAACCTATACCTAATCCTCACGCTATCCCTTACCCTAAACCTAACCCTCATCCTAACCCTCACCGTCACCCTAACACTCACCCTAACCCTAACCCTCACACACACACTAAACCTCACCCTCACCCGAAACCTAAACCTCACCCTAAGCCCCACCCTCACCGTAAACATCACCCTAACCCTACCACTCACCCTAAATCTAACCCTAAACCTCACACTAACCCTAACCCTAACCATAACTCACACCCTCACTCTCACTAAACCTAACCCTCACCGTAACCCTCACCCTAACACTCAGGCTAACCCTAACCCTCACTCTCACCCTAAAACTCACCCTAACTCTTACCCTCACACTAACCCTAACCATAACCCTAACCCTCACACTAAACGTAACCCTCACCCTAATCCTAAACTTAAGCCTAGACCTCAACCTCACCCTAGCCCTAATCCAAACCCTAAACTAAAACTAACCATAACCCTAAACCTAAATCTAACTCTGACCCTCAACCTCAACCTCACCATCAACCTCACCCTAACCCTCACCCTCACCCTCACCCTCACCCTAACCATAACCCTAACCCTCACCCTAAACCTAACTCTGACCCTCAGCCTAACCCTAAACCTAAGCCTAGTCCTAGAACTAAGCCTCACTCTCACCCTCAACCTAAACCTAAACCTCACCCTAACACTAACACTAAACCTAGCCCTCACACTAACCCTTACACTCACAGTCTCTCTAACCCTCACCCTAACATTAACAATCACACTAACCCTAACCCTAAGCCTCAACCTCACCCTCACCTTAACCCTAACACTCACCCTCACCCTAACCCTAACACTCACCCTATCCCTAAACCTAACCCTAACCATACAACTCAACATAACCCTCACACTCACCCTAACCCTAAACCTAACCCTCACCCTAACCCTAACGATAAACCTTACCCTCATGCTCACCCTAAAACTCACCCTAAGCTTTATCCTCATATTAACCCTAACTCTAACCCTAAAGCTAACGGTCACACTAACCCTAACCCTTTCCCTAACCCTAATCCTACCCCTCAACCTAACTGTCACCCTAAACCTAACCCTAACCCTAATCCTTACCCTAACCCTAAACCTCACCCTCACCCTAACCCTCACCGTCAACATTACCCTCACCGTAAACCTAACACTAAACCACACCCTAACCCTCATCCTCAACCTCACCCGAACTGTCACATTCCCCATAACCCTCAGCCTCACCCTAAACCACACCCTAATACTAACCCCCAATCTAACCTCATACCTAACCCCCACCCTAACCCTAACCCTCAAACTAACCCTCATCCACAACCTAATCCTCATCCTAACCCTAACCCTAAACCTCACCCTCACCCGCACCCTAACCCTAAACCTAAACCTAACCCTCACCCTCACCCTCACCCTCAACCTAACCCTAACCCTAATGCTCACCATAACCCAAACCCTTACCCTAATCCTAACCCTACCCCTCACCCTAACCCTCACACTCAGCCTAACCCTAAACCTAAACCTCACTCTAAACCTAACCCTAACCCTAACCCTTACCCTCACCCTAACCCTAACCCTAAACCTAACCCTAATCCTAACCCTAACCCACACCCTCACCCTAAACCTCACCCTAACCCTTATCCTCACACTAAGTCTAATCCTAACACTCACCCTAAACCTCACCCTCACCCTAACACTAACGCTAACCCTAACTCTCAGCCTCACCCTAACCCTAACCCTAACCCTCACCCTCACCCTCACCCTAACCCTCATCCTATTCCTTACCCTAACCGTAACCATAACCCTAACCCTCACTTTCACGGTAATCCTAACCCTAACCCCAACATTCACCGTCACTTTCACCTTCACCCTCAGCCTCACCCTAACACTCACCGTCATCCTAAACATCACCCTAAACTTAACCCTCAACCTAACCCTAACCCCTACACTAACCCTAACCCTAACCCTAAACCTCAACTTAACCCTAACCCTAACACTAACCTTAACCCCCACACTAACCGTAATGCTAACCCTAACACTCACCCTCACCCTAAACCTCACCCTAATCATTATCCTCACACTAACCCTAATGCTAACCCTAACCCTAATCCTAACCCTCAACCTAACTCTGACCCTAACACGCACCCTAAACCTAACCCTCACACTAACCCTCACATTCAACCTAATCCTCACCCTAACAATAAGCCTAAACCTTACCTAACAGAAACCCTCACGTTAACCCTCATTCTCACCCTAACACTCACACTCACGCTAGCCCTCACCTTAACCCTCACCCTAACCCTAACACTAATCTTCAGCCTCACTCTCACCGTCAGCCTAACCCTCACCATAAACCTAACACTAACCCACAACCTAACCCTCACCCTC
Source organism: Dipodomys merriami (assembly GCF_024711535.1). Taxonomy (NCBI): domain Eukaryota; kingdom Metazoa; phylum Chordata; class Mammalia; order Rodentia; family Heteromyidae; genus Dipodomys; species Dipodomys merriami. Next base: position 438,026 of record NW_027204760.1, read on the forward strand.
ACCAGAAACCTCAACCTCACCTGAACCCTCACCCTCACCCTAACCATCAGCCTCACACTAAACATCTCCCTCACTCTAAAACTAATCATATCCCTAACACTAACCATAACCCAAACACTTACCTAACCAAAAACCACAACCTCAACCTCACACTCACCCTAACCCTCACCCTCACCGTAGCCCTCAACCTAAACCTAAACCTCAACATAACCCTAACCCTAACCCTCACCCTAATCCAAACCCTAACCTAACCCTAACTCTCACCGTAAACCTCATCCTAATCCTAACCCTAACCGTAACCCTAACCCTCAGCCTAACCCTCATCCTCACCTTAACACTAACGCTAACCTTAACTCTCACCCTCACCCTAACCCTAACCCTAACCCTCAACCTCACCCTCACCCTCACTCTCATCCTATCCCTTACCCTAAGCGTAACCATAACCGTAACGCTCACCTTCACCGTAACCCTAAGCCTAACCCCAACATTCACCGCACTGTCATCTTCACCCTCACCGTCACCCTAAACATCAACCTAACCCTAACCCTCAAGCTAACCCTAACCCTTACACAAACCCTAACCCTAACCCTAACCATCAACTAAACCCTAAACCTAACCCTAACCCTCACCCTAACCCTAATGCTAACCCTAACACTCACCCTCACCCTAAACCGCACCCTAACCATTATCCTCACACTAACCCTAAACCTCACCCTCACCCTCACCCTAAACTAACCCTAAACTTACCCTCACTCTAAACTGAACACTTACTCTAACCCAAACCCTAACCCAAACAATAACGCTCACCCTAACCCTTATCCTCACACTAACCCTAATCCTAACCCTCAACATCACCCTCACACTAACCCTAACCTGAAACCTAACCCTCACCCTAAATCTAACCCTGTCACTAACCTTTAAAATATCCCTTTCACTAACCCTAACACTAACACTCACACTAAGCCTCACTCTAAACATAAACCTAACCCTAACCCTCACCTTCAACCTCACCCTGACCCTAAACCTAAACCTGAACCTTACCCTCACCCTAACCCTAACCATTACCCTAACCAAAACCCTACCCATAACACTAACTCTCACCCTCACCCTAACACTAACCCTAAACTCAACATTCACTGTCATCATCACGCTCACCATAACTCTCACAGTCACCCTAAACATCACCCTAACACTAACCCTCAACCTAAGCCTAACTTACACTAACACTAACACTTACACTAACCTTAACCCTAAACCTAACCCTCAAACTAACCCTAACCCTAACCGTAACCCTCACCCTCACCATAACACTAACCCTAACCCTATCCCTCACCCTCACCCTCACCCTAGCCCTAACACTAACCCTAACACTCACCCTAACCCTAAACCTTATCCTAAACCTAACCCTAACCCTAACCGTCACCGTAACCCTCACTATATACCTAACAATAATCCTAAAACTAACCCTCACCCTCAACCTAATCCTCACCCTAAACCTAACCCTAACCATTACCTAATTGAAAACCTCACCATCACCCTCAAACTCACCCTAAACCACACCCTCACTGTAGCCCTCACCCTAAACCTAAACCTCACCCTAACCCTAAAGCTAACCCTAACCCTCACCCTCACACTAACTCTCAACCTAACCTATATCCTCAACCTGACCCTAACCCTAACCCTAACTCTCACACTAACCCTAACCCTCACACTAACCCTAACCCTACCTCTCACCCTAACCCTCACCCTCACCATAACCCTAAACCTAACCCTAACCCTAACACTCACCCTGACCCTCACCCTCACACTAACCCTCACATTCAACCTAATCCTAACCCTAACATTCAACCTAACTCTTCCCTAACCAAAACCCTCACCTTCACCCTCATTCTCACCCTAACCCTCACACTCACCCTAGCCCTCACCTTAACCCTAACCCAAACCCTAACCCGAATCTTCACCCTCACCCTCACCATCACCCTCAGCCTAACTCTAACCCTAACCCTATTCCTAAACCTAACCCTCAACCTCAACTTCACCCTACCCCTAACCCTAAACCTAAACCTCACCCTCACCCTCACCCTAACCCTAACCCTAACCCTCACCCTAACCCTCACCCTCACCTCAACCTAAACCTAAACCTAATCTAAACCTTCACATAAATCGTAACCCTACCCTAACCCTAACCCTAACCCTCAGCCTCACCCTAACCCTCACACTCACCCTCACCCTAACCCTGACCCTAACCCTCACCCTAACTCTAACCCTAACCCCCACCCTAACGCTAACCCTCACACTAACCCTCACATTCAACCTAATCCACACCCTAACAATAAGTCTAACTCTTACCTTACCAAAACACTCACCTTCACCCTCATTCTCACCCTAACACTCACACTCATGCTAGCCCTCACCGTAACCCTCAGCCTCACCCTAAACATCACCCTAACCCCAACCCTCAATCTAACACTAAACCTAACCCTAATTCTAAACTGAACCATCAACCTCACCCTCAACCTAACCCTAACCCTAACCCTAACCCTAACCTTCACCCTCACCCTCACCGTCACCCTCAGATTTACCATAACCCTCACCCAAATCGTAACCCTTACCCTCACCCTCACCCTCACCTTCACACTCACCATAAACCTCACCCTCACCATAGCCCTCACCCTAAACCTGAACCTCACAATAACCCTAACCCTAAACCTCACTCTTACCCTAACCCTAACCCTAAACCTAACACTAACAATAACCCTAACCCTAACCCTAATCCTAACCCTAACCCTCACCCTAACTCTAACCCTAAACCTAAAACTCACCCTAACCCTAATCCTAACCCTAACCCTCACCCTCACCCTCACAGTCAGCCTAAACCTTAACCAAACCCTAATCCTAACCCTAATCTTCACACTCACCATAACCCTATACCTAACAATAACCCTCACAATCACCCTCACCCTAAACCTCACCCTAATCCTGACCCTCAACTTCACTCTCACCTTAACCCTCACACTAATCCTAGCCCGCACTATAACCCTAACCCTAACCCTACCCCTCAACCTCACACTCAGCCTAACTCTTAACCAAACCCTAATCCTAACCCTAACCATCACACTCACCCTAAAACTATACCTAACAATAACCCTCAAAATCACCCTCACCCTCACCCTCACCCTAACCCTCACCCTCAATCTCACAGACACCCTAACCCTCACCGTCACCCTAAACTTCATCCTAAACCTAACCCTCCCTCTAACACTAAACCTAACCCTAACACTAACCCTCACCCTAACCCTCATCCCAACCCTCACCCTAAACCTAACAATAACCCTCATCCTAACCATAACCCTCACCCTAACTCTAACTCTAACCCTAACTATAACCCCCACCCTCATAAACCTCACCCGCAACCTCACCCACAGCCTCAGCCTAATCCTAAACCTAACCCTAACCCTAAACCTAACCCTCACCCGCTCACTCACCCTAACACTAACCATAACCCTAAAGTTAACCCTCACCCTCACCCTCAACCTAACCCTCACCCTCACCCTAACAATAACTGTAACCCTAACCCTAAACCTAATCATAACTCTAACCCTCACACTAACCCTAAACCTAACCCTATAACTCACCCTAAACCTAAACCTAACCCTGCCCCTCACCCTAAAACTATCCCTAACCATAACCCTACCCCTAACCCTCACCCTAAACATAACCCTCACCCGAACCCTCATCCTAACCCTAAATCTAACCCTAACCCTCACCCTCAAACTAACCCTATCCCTAAGCCTTATCCTCACACTAACCCTAAACCAAACCCTTACCCTAACCCTCACCCTAACCCTCACCCTCACCCTAACCATCACCCTAGCTCTAATCCTCACCCTAACCCTAAACCTCACCCTAACCCTAACCCTAACCCTAAACATAAAGCTCACCCTAACCCTCACCCTGACCATCACCCTGACCCTAACCCTCACCCTAGCCCTAACCCTACCCCTCAACCTAACCCTCATCCTAACCCTAAACCTAACCCTCACCCTAAACCTAACCCTCATCCTCACCCTCACCCTCACCCTCAGCCTAAGGCTAATCCTAACCCTAATCTTAAACCTAAACCTCAACGCCTTGCTCATCCTAATCCTAACCATAACCCTAATGCTAACTCTCACCCTCACACTCAACCCTAACCCTTACAATAAGTGTAACCCTAACCCTAAACCTAATACTAACCCTAACCCTCATACGAACCAAAAACTTAACCTTAACCCTCACCCTCAACTTAACCCTAAACCTAACCCTTATTCTCACACTAAATCTAAACCTAACCCTAACCCTAACCCTCACACTAACCCTCACCCTAACACTCACCCTAGCCCTCACACTAACCCTGATCCTAAACCTAACCCTAATCCAAACACTCACCCTAATGCTAAACCTAACACTAACCCTCAACCTCACCGGAACCCTCACCCTCACCCGAAACCTCACCCTAAACATCACCTTAACACTAAGCCTCACCCTAATACTAACCCTAACCCTAACGCTAACCCGAACCCTCACCCTCACCCTAACCCTTATCCTCACGCTAACACTATCCCTAACCCTAAACCTCACCCTCACCAACACCCTAAACCTAACCCTAACCCTAACCCTCACCCTAGCCCTAACACTTACCTGAAACCTAACCTCACACTAAACCTCACCCTAACACGAAACCTAACCCTAACCCTCATGCTCACCCTCACCCTAACCCTAACCCTAACCCTAACCCTCACCCTAACCCAAACCCTTACCCTAATCCTAACCATACCCCTCACCCTAACCCTCACCCTCACCCTAACCCTAACCCTAAACCTCACTCTAAACCTAACCCTCACCCTAACCCTCACCCTAACCCTAACACTTACCCTCACCCTAACCCTAAGTCTTACCCTAACCCTAACCCTAACCCTCACCCTAACCCTAACACTAACCTTCACCCTAAACCTAACCCTTACCCTAACCTTAACCCTAACCCTTACCCTCACCCTAACCCTCCTAACTCTAACCCTAACACTCGACCTCACCCTCACCCTAAACTTAACCCTCACCCTCACCCTCACCCTAATCCTAACCCTAAATCTAACCCTCAAGCCCACCCTAAATATCATCCTAACCCTAACCCTCACCTTAACACTAACCCTAAAACTAACCCTAACCCAAACCCTCACCGTAACCCTCAGCCTAGCCCTAATGCTCACCCATACCCTCACCCTCATCCTAACCATCATCCTCACACTAACCCTAACCCTATACCTAACTCTAACCCACACAATAACATAACCCTCACGCTAAGACTAACCCTAGATCTTACCCTAAACCTCACGCTAACCCTAAAACTAATCGTAAACCTAATCCTAACCCTCAACCTCACGCTAACCCTCACGGTCTCCCTAACCCTCACCTTAATCCTAATACTCACCCTAACCCTAACCCTTACCCTAACCCTAAACCTACCCCTCACGCTAACCCTCACCCTCACCCTAAATCTAACCCTCTCCCTAAACCTAACCCTAACCCTAAACCTCAATCTAACCCTAACCCTAACTCTCACCCTAACCCTAATCCTCAACCTCACTGTCACCCTCACCCTAACCCTCACACTCACACTAACCCTAACACTAACCCTACCCCTCACTCTAACCCTAACCTTCACCCTAACCCGAACCTTACCCCTCACACTAACCCTCACCCAAACCCCAACCCCAACCCTCACCCCCAATCTAACCCTCATCCTCACCCTAATACTAACCCTCACCTAAGTGAAACCCTCACCCTCACCTTCACCCTCACCCTAACCCTAATGCTAACCCTAAACATCAAACTCACCCTCAAACTCACCCTAACTCTAATCCTAACCTTAATCCTAATTCTAACCCTCATTCTCACCCACACACTAACACTAACCCTAACCCTATAACTAACCCTCACCCCCACCCTCACCCTAACGCTCACATTCAACCTAACCCTAATACTAACCCTCACCCTCAATCTCACCCTTATTCATACCCTCACCCTCACCCTAACCCTCACCCTCACAAAAACCCTCACTCTTACCATTACCTTCACCCTAACGGCACGCTAAAACTAACCCTAAGCCTAACCCTAACCCTCACACTAAACCTCACCCTAACCCTAAACATAAACCTAAACCTCACCCTAACCTTAAACCTCAAACTCAGCCTAACCCTCACCGTAACACTTACCCTCACACTTACCTTAACCCTAACCCTAACCTTCACACTAACCCTAAACCTAAGCCTCAGCCTAACCTTCATCCTAAACCACACCCTAACCCTAACCCTCATCCTAACCCAAACACTCATCCTCACCCTCACCTTCAGCCTAACCGTAACCTAAACCTAATCCTAACACTAACCCTCAGCCTCACCAAAACTCTAACCATAACCCTAACTCTCACCCTCACCCTAACCTTACTACTAACCCTAACCCTCACCCTAAACCTCACCCTAAGCCTTACGCTAACCCTAATGCTAACCCTAACGGTGACCCTCACCATAACCATCACCGTAACCCTTAACCTCACCCTAACCCTAAACCTACCCCTCACCCTAACCCTAACCCTACCACTCACCCTCAACCTCGTCCTAAGCCTAACCCTAAACCTAACCCTAATCCTAAACCAAACCCTCAACCCCATCCTCACCCTAAATCTAACCCTAAACCTCTCCCTAAACCTAAGCCTTACCCTAACCCTACCCTTAACCCTCACCCTAACACTAACTCTAACGCTAACCTTATCCTCACACTAACAATAATCTTATACATAACCCTATCCCTCACACTAAACTAACCCTCACCCTAAATACCACCCTAACCCTAACAATCACCCTAACCCTAACCTTCACACTAACCCTAAACCTAAGCCTCAGCCTAACCTTCATCCTAAACCACACCCTAACCCTAACCCTCATCCTAACCCAAACACTCATCCTCACCCTCACCTTCAGCCTAACCGTAACCTAAACCTAATCCTAACACTAACCCTCAGCCTCACCAAAACTCTAACCATAACCCTAACTCTCACCCTCACCCTAACCTTACTACTAACCCTAACCCTCACCCTAAACCTCACCCTAAGCCTTACGCTAACCCTAATGCTAACCCTAACGGTGACCCTCACCATAACCATCACCGTAACCCTTAACCTCACCCTAACCCTAAACCTACCCCTCACCCTAACCCTAACCCTACCACTCACCCTCAACCTCGTCCTAAGCCTAACCCTAAACCTAACCCTAATCCTAAACCAAACCCTCAACCCCATCCTCACCCTAAATCTAACCCTAAACCTCTCCCTAAACCTAAGCCTTACCCTAACCCTACCCTTAACCCTCACCCTAACACTAACCCTAACGCTAACCCTTATCCTCAAACTAACAATAATCTTATACATAACCCTATCCCTCACACTAAACTAACCCTCACCCTAAATACCACCCTAACCCTAACAATCACCCTAACCCTAACCCTAACACTCACCCTAACCCTAACCCTCATCATAAAACTCACCCTAAACCTAACGCTAACCCTAACCCTACCCCTAACCCTCATCCTAACCCTAAACCTAATGCTAACCCTCACCCTAAACATAACCTTAACCCTAACCCTCACCCTCACCCTAACCCTCACCGTCTCCCTAAAACTCCCCCGAACCCTAATCCTCACCCACAACCTAACCCTCATCCTCAACATAACCCGAACCCTCACCCTCACATTAACCCACACGCTGCACCTAAACCTCACCTTAACCCTAACCTTCACCCTAACCCCAACACTAACCCTCACCCTAAATCTAACATTCAACTTATCCCTCACCCTCACCCTTATCATCACCCTAAACCTAACCCTTACCTAACCGAAACTCTCACCATCACCTCCCCCTCCCACTCACCATAATGCTGACCCTCACCCTAGCCCTCATGCTAACCCTCAACCTCAACCTAACCCTCACCCTGACCCTAATCCTCACCTTACCTAACCGAAACCCTCACCCTCAACCTCACTCTCACCCTCACCCTAACGCTCACCCTAACCCTAACCCTAATGCCAACCCAAAACCTGACATTCACCCTAACCATCACCATAACCCTTACGCTCACCCTAACCCTAACCCTAACCCTTCCCCTCACCAAAACCCTAACCCTCACCCTCACCCTCAAACTCCACCTAAGCCTAATCCTAACCCTAACTCTAATCCTAAACCAAACCCTCAAGCCCACCCTCCTCCTAAAACTAACCCTAACCCTCACCCTCACGCTCACCCTATCTCTAAACCCTAACACTCATTTTCACCCAAAAACTCACCCGAACCATAACCCTCACTCACACCCTAACCCTCATCCTCAACCGAACCCTCAGCCTCACCCAAAACCTCAAGCTCAACGTAACACTAACCCTAACCCTCATCCTCACCCTCGCCCTCAGCCTAACACTACCTATAACCCAAACACTAACACTCACCCTCACCTGCACCCTAAACCTAACCCTCAGCCTAAACCAAAGCCTAAACCTCACCCTAAAACTAAACCTCAACCTAGCCCTCACTCTCACCCTAATCCTCACCCTAAACCTCACCCTAACCCTCACCCTAACCCTAACCCTCACCCTAAACTCACTCTAACCCTAACCCTAATCCTCACCATAACCCTCACCCTCACCCTAACCCTAACCCTAACCCTCACCCTCATCCTCACCCTCACCCTCACCCTATCCCTTAACTTAACCATAACCCTAACACTAACCCTCAGCTTCACCCTAACCCTAACCCTAACGCTAACATTCACCCTCACCCTCACCCTCACCCTAACCCTCACAGTCACCCTAAACATCACCCTATCCCTAACCCTCAAACTAAGACAAACCCTTACACTAACCCTAACCCTAACCCTAACCTCACACTCACCCTAACCCTAAACCTCAGCCTAAACCTAACCCTCAGCCCTAACCCTAAACCTCACCCTAAACCTAATGCTAACCCTAACCCTCCCCCTCCCCCTAAACCTCACCCTAATCAATATCCTCACACTAACCCTAACACTAAACCTCACCCTCACCCTCACCCTAACCTTAAACCTAAACTTAACCCTCACTCTAACCTTAATAATTACCCTAACCCTAACCCTAACCCTCACACTAACCCTCACCGTAGCCCTTATCCTCTGACTAACCCTAACCCTAACACTCAACCTCACCCTCAACCTAACTCTAACCTGAAACCTAACCCTCACCCTAACCCTAACCCTAATCGTAACCCTCAACTTCACCGTCACCCTCACCCTAACCCTAACCCTGAACCTAAACCTCACCCTAACCCTAACCCTTACCCTAAACCTAACCCTAACCTTCACTGTCTCCCTAACCCTCACCATAAACCTAACCCTAAACCACAACCTAACCTTCACCCTCACCCTCACCCGAGTCGTCAACCTCACCCTAACCCTCAGCCTCACCCTTAAAATAACCCTAAACCTAACCCTCAATCTAATCCTAAACCTAACCCTCACCCTTACAATCATAACGCTAACCCTCACACTAACCTTAAACCTAACCCTACAACTAACCCAAACCCTAAACCTAATGCTAACCCTCACTCTAACACTTACCCTCACCCTAACCCTACCCCAAACCCACACCTTAACCTAACCCTCACTCTAACACTCACCCTAAACCTAAAGCTAAACCTAATCCTCAACCACAACCGAAACCTAACCCTAACCCTTATCCTCACACTAACACTAAACCTAAACCTAACCCTACCCCTCACCCTAACCCTCACCCAAACCTTAAACTTAAACCTTAACCTCACCTAACCCTAACCCTCACCCTCACCCTAAACCTCATCTTAACTCTAACCCTCACCCTAAACCTAACCCTAACCCACACCCTAACCCTCACCCTCAAACTCACCTGTACCCTCAACCTCACCCTAAACCTCAGCCTCACCCTAAACCTCACCCTAACCCTAACCCTCACCCTAACCCTAACACTAACCCTCACCCTAAATCTTACCCTAACCCTAAACCTAACCCTTACCCTCACCCTAACCCTAACCTTAAATCTAACACTGAACCTCATCCTCACCCTAACCCTAACCCTCGAACCTAAACCTCACCCTCAACCAAAATATCACCCTAAACCTAAACCTCACCCTAACCTTAACCCTAACAATAAACCTAACCCTAACTTTCACCGTAACCCTCAGCCTAAGCCTAACGCTAACCCAAACCCTCACCCTCTCCGTAACCCTCATCCTCCCATAACCCTAACCCTATACTTAACCCTAACCCTCAAACTAACCTAACCCTCACCCTAACACTAACCATACACCTCACCCCAAACCTCACACTAACCCTAAACCTAACGCTAACGCTCACCCTAACCCTAAACCTCACGGACACCCTAAACCTCACAGTCACCCTAAACCTCACCCTAAATCTAATCCTCACCCACACTGTAACCCTCACCCTAACCCTGACCCTAAACCTCACCCTCACCCTCAACCTAACCCTAAACTTAAACCTAACCTTCACCCTAACCCTTACCCTTACTCTAACCCTAAACCTGCCCCTCACCCTCACCCTAACCTTAACCCACACCTTCACTCAAAACCTAACCCTAACCCTAAACCTTAACCTAACCCTAACCCTCACCCTCACCCTAACCCTCACCCTAACCCTAATCCTTACCCTAACCCTAAACATAACCCTCACCCTCACCATCACACTAACCCTAATCCTAAGCCTAACCCTAATCCAAACCCTAACCCTCACCCTCACGGTCACCCTCAACCTAATCCTCACCCTCAATCTCACCTTCACCCTAAACCTCAATGTAACCCTAACACTCACCCTAACCCTAAACCTAACCTTTACCCTCACCCTCAACTTCAGCCTAACCCTAACCCAAACCCTAACCCTAACCCTAACCCTAACCTTCACCCTCACCCTCACCGTCACCCTCAGCCTTATCATAACCCTCACCCAAATTGTAACCCTTACCCTCACACTCACACTCATACTCACCCTAAACCTCACCGTCACCATAGACCTCACCCTAAACCTAAACCTCACATTAAGCCTAACCCTAAACCTCACTCTTACCCTAACCCTAAACCTAACCCTAGCCCTAACAATAACCCTAACCCTAACCCTAATCCTAACCCTAACCCTCACCTTAAACCTAAACCTAAATCTACAACTCCCCCTAACCCTAATCCTAACCCTTAACCTCACCCTCACTGTAACCATCACCCTAACCCTGACCCTCAACCTCACCCTCAACCTAACCCTCACACTAACCATAGACCTCACCCTCACCCTAACCCTCACCTTAACCCTCACCCTAAACCTAACAATAACCCTCATCCTAACCATAACCCTCAACCTAACCCTCATTCTAACCCTAATGCTAAACCACACCCTAACACTAACCCTCACCCTCACCCTCACCCTCATCCTCAGCCTAACCCTAAACCTAACCCTAACCCTAAACCTAACCCTCACCCCTTCACTCACACTAACACTAACCATAACACTAATGTTAACCCTAACCCTAATCCTAATCCTAACCCTAACCCTCACCTAAACCTAAACCTAAACCTAAAACTCACCCTACTCCTAATCCTAATCCTAAACCTCACGCTCACTGTAACCATCACCCTAACCCTGACCCTCAACCTCCCCCTCCCCCTAACCCTCACACTAAACCTAGCCCTCACACTCACCATCATACTCAGCCTAAACTTTAACCAAACCCTAATCCTAACCCTAACCTTCACACTCACCCTAACCCTAACCCTAAAAATAACCCTCACAATCACCCTCACCATGACCCTCAGCCTAACCCTCACCCTCAAACTCACCTTCACCCTAACATTCACCGTCAACCTAAATTTCAACCTAAGCCTAACCCTGACCCTAAACCTAAACCTAATCTTAACCCTAACCCTCAAACTAACCCAAAACCTAACCCTCACCCTAATCCTCACACTAACCCTAACCCTAATCCATAAACTCACCCTCGCCCTAAACATAACCCTCACCCTAACCCTCAACCTAACACTAATGCTAACCCTAAGTTTCACCATCACCCTATCCCTCACCCTAAAACTTACCCTCACCCTAACCCTAGCCCTCATACTAACCCTAACCCTAAACCTAACCCTCACCCTCACCCTAAACCTAACCGTCACACTCACCCTCACCCTCAGCCTAAACCTAAACCTACCCATAACCCTCACCATAACCCTAAACCTCACTTTCACCCTCACCATCAGTCTAACACTAACCCTAATCCTAATACTAACCCTAACCCACACCCTCAACCTCACACTAAATCTAAGCCTTACCCTAACCCTCAGCCTCACCCTCACTCTCACCCTAAGTCTAACTCTATCCCTAAAATTCATCCTAACTCTGACACTCACACTAACCCTTACGATAACCCTCACTCTCACACTAATCCTAAACCTAACCCTAATGTTCATCCTAACACTCACCTTAACCCTCCTCCTCCCCCTCACAGTAACTCTAACCCTAACCCTAACCCTCACCCTCACCCTCACCCTAACCATAATTCTATCCCTAAACCACACCCTAATGCTAAAACTCAACCTAACCCTAACCCTATCCCTCACACTAACCCTCACCCTAAACCTCACCTTAACACTCACGCTAACCCTAAATTTCACCCTCATCCTAACCCTTACCCTAACCCTAACCCTCACACTAATCTTAACCCTCAGCTTAACCCTAACCCTAACAATAACCCTAACCCTAACGCAAACCCTCACCCGAACCCGAACCTCCACTCTCACCCTAACCCTAACACTAACACTAATGCTAAGACTAAACCTAACCCTCACCTTCTCCCTAGCCTTCACCTTAACCCTGGACCTAACCTTAACCCTCACCCTAATCCTAACCTTAACCCTAAACTTAACACTCACCCAAACTCTAACCCTAACCCTCATCCTTACCCTAACAATACCCCTCAGACTAACCCTCATCTTAACCCTCACACTAAACCTATCCCCAACCCTCACCCTTACCCTAACCTTCTCCCTCACCCTCAACTTCACCCTCACCCTAACCCTCAGCCTCACCCTAAACATAACCCTAAAACCCTCACCATAACCCTAACACTAAACCTTACCTAAAGGAAACCCTCAACTTCAACCTCACCCTCACCAAATCCCTCACCCTCAACCTAAACCTAACCCTAACACTTTCCCTAACCCTCACCCTCACCCTCATCCTCACCCTCAGCCTAATCCTAACCCTAAACCTAATACTAAATCTAACACTCACCCTCACCCTCACCACTCCGTAACACGAACACGAAACCTCACTCTAACACTAACCCTAACCCTAACCATAAACCAAACACTAACCCTGACCCTAACCCTAAACCTCACCCTCACCCTAACCCTAACCCTCACCCTCACACTCAGCCTAACCCTAACACCAACCCTAACCCTCACCCTAACCCTAAACCTCACCCTCACACTCACCCTCAACCTTAGCCTAACCCTAACCCTAATCCTAATCCTAACCCTAACCCTCACCCTCAACCTCACACTAACTCTAACCCTAACCCTAAACCTAACCGTCACCAATCAACTTCACCATAACCCTAACTATCCCTAAGCCTCACCCTAACCATAACCCTCACTCTAACCCTAACTCTAACCCTCACCCTCCCACTATCCCTAACCCTAACCCTAACACTCACCCTAAACCTCACCCTAACCCTAACGCTAAACCTAAACCTCACCCTAAACCTCACCCTAACCCTAAACCTCACCCTAACCCTAACCCTAACCCTCACCCTAACCCTCACCCTCACCCTCACCTTCAACTGCACCCTTTCCCACATATTCACCCTCACCCTATTCCTCACCCTCAACCTAGCCCTCACCCTAAACCTAACCGTCATACTAACCCTAACCTCCCTCAGCCTAACCCTAACAGTAACCCTAAACCTATCCCTTACCCTCACACTCACCCTAAGCCTCACTCTCACCATAAACCTAACCCTAACATTCACCCTCACCCTCACCCTAAGCCTAACACTAACCCCAACCCTCACGCTCACCCTCACACTCACCTTAAACCTCACCCTCACCCTCACCCTAACCCTAACCCTAAACCTCACCCTAACGGTAACCCTCGCCCTAAACCTAACCCTAACTCTCACCCTCACCCTAACAGTAACCCTAACCCTTAACTTCACCTTAACATTAACCCTAATCCTAACACTAACAATCACAGTAATCCTAATCCTCACCCTAACCCTAAGCCTACCCCTCAGCCTAAGCCTCACCATAACCATAACCCTAATCCTAAGGCTCACACAATCCCTAAAACTAACCCTAACCCTAATCCTCACCCTAGCCCTCAACCTAACCCTAACCCTTACCTTAATCCACACCCTAACCCTAACTCTAACCCTAACCCTCACCTTAAGCCTAAACCTCAACCTAATATTAACCCTCACCCTCAGCCTCACCCTCAGCCTAACCCTCACCCTAACACTAACCCTAACCCTAAACTTAACCCTAACCCTCACCCTCACCCTAAACCTCACCCTCACCCACACCCTAACTCAAACCCTAACCCTATCGCTAACTCTTACCCTAAACCTAACTCTAACCCTAACCCTCAACCTAACCATAACCTTCACCCTCACCCTAACCTTCACCCTAACCCTTACCCTCACCCTAACCCTAACCCTAAACCTAAACCTAATCCTCAAACTAACTGAAACCTAACCCTAACCCTCCACCTGACCCTCACCATAAACCTTACCCTAAACTTCACCCTAACGCTAACCCAAACCCTAACCCTCAACCTCACCCTAACCCTCACTGTAACCCTAACACTCACCCTAAACCTACACTTCACCCACAACCTAACCCTAACGCTAACCCTTCCCCTAACCCTCACCCTAACACTAACACTAAACCTCTCCCTAAACCTAACCCTCGGGCTAACCCTCACCCTAACCTAGTCCTCACCTGAACCCTAACCCTAACATTTACCATACCGAAACCCTCACCCTCCCTTTCAAATTCACCCTCACCCTAACCCTAAACCTAACCCAAACCCTCACCTTAACCCTAACCCTAAGCACCACCCTAACCCTAACCCTCCCCCTCAGCCTAACCCTAACCATAACCCTCACCCTCCCTGCACCCTCAACCTAACCCTAACCCTAACTATAACCCAAACCCTAAACCTCACACTCACCCTAACCCTCACTCCCACCTTACCACTCACCCTAACCCTAACCCTAACCATCAGACTAAACCTAACCATACCCCTGAGCCTAAACTTCATCCTAAACCTAACCCTCACCAGAACCCTCATCCTTACCCTAAAACTCACCCTCACCCTAACCCTCATCCTCACCCTCACCCTCCCGATAAACATCACCCTAACCATAACCCTCACCCTAACACTATCCCTAACACTTACCTAACCGAAACCCTCAACCTCACCCTCACCCTCACCCTCACCCTAACCGTAACCATACCCCTCAACCTAACCTTCATCCTAACCCTAACCCTAACACAAAACCTCATCCTAACCCCAACCCTCACCCTAACCCTAACCCTAACCCTAACCCTCACCGTAACCGTAACCCTCACCCTATCACTATCCCTAACCTTCAACCTCACACTAACCTTAACCCTAACCCTAACCCTCACCCTATCACTCACCCTAAGCTTAATGCTAAGACTAACACTCACCCCCAGTCTAAACCTCACCCTAACACAAACCCTCACGCACCCCTAACCCTCACCCTCACCTGAACACTCACACTCACACTCACCCTCACCCTCACGCTCACCCACACCCTAAACCTCACCCTAACCCACACCCACATCCTAATCCGCACCCTCACCCCAAACCTCAAACTCACCCTAACCCTCATCCTCACCCTAAACCGCACCCTAACCCTAACCTTCACACTAACCTTAACCTTCACCCTAATCCTCACCCTCACCCTCATCCTCAACTTTACCCTCAGTCTAAACCTCACCCTCACCCTAGCCCTTACCCTAATCCTAACCCTCACACTAAACCTAACCCTCACACTCAGTCTAACCCTAAACCTAATCCTAACTCTAACGCTCACCCACACCCTAACCCTAACCCTAACCCTACCTATAACCCTAACCATAACTCTAACCCTAACCCTCACCCTCACCCTTACCCTCACCCTCACCCTCACCCTAACCCTCACCCTAACCCTAACCCTAACCCTCAAACTAAACAGAACCCTAAACTTCACCCTAACCATCACCAACACCCTAACCCTCACCCTCACCCCAACCCTCACACTCACCCTAACCCTCACCCTCACCCTAAACATCACCTTAACCATAACCCTCACAATAACTGTAACACTAACCCTCACACTAATCCTCACCCTCACCCTCACCCTCACCTTCACCCTCAGCCTAACCCTCACCCTCATGCTAGCCCTCACCCAAACACTAACCCTTACCCAAACCCTAAACCTCACACTCTGCCTAACCCTAAACCTAACCCTAACCCTCACCCTCACGCTCACCCTCACCCTAACCTTAACCCTATCCCTAAATATAACCCTAACCCTAACTTTAACCCTAACCCTCTCCCTAACCCTCAACCTAACCTTAAGCCTAACCCTCACCTTCACCCTAAACCTAAACATAACCCTAACCCTCCCCCTAACCCTCACCCACACCCTAAACCTCACCCTCATCCCAACCTTCACACTCACCTAACACTCACCCTCACCCTAAACATCACTCTAACCATAACCCTCACCCTAAACTTAACACTAACCCTCACCCTAATCCTCACCCTCACCCTCAACCTCACCTTCACCCCCAGCCTAACCCTCACCCTCACCCTAGCCCTCACCCTAACTGTAACTCTCACCATAAACCTAACCCTCACCCTCAGCCTAACCCTAAATCTAACCCTAACCCTCACCCACACCCTAACCCTCACCTTAACCCTAACACTAACAATAATTCTAACCCTAACCCAAACCCTCATCCTAACCCAAACCCTCACCCTCAACCTAACCCTAAACCTAACCTTAACACTTACCCTAACCCTAACCCTCATCTTTTCCCTAGCCTTGACCTTAACCCTAAACCTAACCCTAACCATCACCTTAATCCTAATCTTAACCCTAAACCTAACATTCACCCTAACCTTACCCCTAACCCTCAGCCTTACCCTAACCATACCTTTCAGCCTAACCTTCATCCTAACACTTACCCTAAACCGAACCCTCATCCTAACACTAAGCATCACCCTAAGCCTATCCCCAAACCTAACCCTAACCCTAACTCTCACCCTCACCCTCACTCTAACCCTAACCCTCAGCCTCACCTAAACATCACCCTAAAACTAACCTCACCCTAACCATAACCCTAAACCTTACCTAACCGAAACCCTCAACTTCATTTTCACACTCACCATAACCCTCACCCTCACCCTAGCCCTCACCCTAAACCTAACCATAACCATTCCCCTAAACCTCACCCTCACCCTCATCCTCACCCTCAGCCTAATCCTAACCCTAACTCTAATACTAAATCTAACACTCACACTAACCCTCACCCCAACCCTAACCCTAACCCTAACCGGAACACTCACCGTAAATCTCACCGTAATCCTAACACTCATCCACAACCTAACACTCACACTCACCCTAACCCTCACCCCCACCCTAAATATACCCCTAACCCTAACCGTCACCCTAACCCTAACCATAACCCTAAGCCTCAACCTAACCCTCACCCAAACCCTAACCCTCACACTCACCTTAAGCCTCATCCTCACACTAAACATCACCTTAACGGTAACCCTCACCCTAACCCTAACCCTAAGCCTAAACCTAGCCATCAAGCTAACCCTAACCTTCACCCTCAGCCTAACACTAACAGTAACCCTAAACATAACCCTTACCCTCACCCTCACCCTAAATCTCACCCTCACGATAACCCTAACCCTAACCCTCAACCTCACCCTCACCTAACACTAACTGTAACCCTAAACCTAACCCTTACCATCACCCTCACCCTAAACCTCACCCTCACGATAACCCTAACCCTATCCCTCAACCTCACCCTCACCCTAAACCTCAACCTAAACCTTACCCTCACCATCACCCGAACACTAACTCTAATCCTCACACTAACCCTAACCCTAACCCTCAACCTCACCCTCACCTAACCGTAACCGTAAGCCTAAACTTCACCCTAACGCTAACCCTAACCCTACCACTCACCCTCACCCTAACCCTAACCGTCACCCTAACCCTCATCCTAAATCTATCCCTCACCCATAACCTAACCCTCACCCTAACCCGAACCATCACCCTCACCCTAACACTCACCCTCATCCTAAACATCAACCTAAAACTAACCCTCACCCTAACCCTAAACCTAACCTGAGCCATAACCCTAAGCCTCAACCTCACCCTCACCTTCACCCTAACCGTAGCCCTAAACCTAGTCCTTACCCTCACATTCACCCTCACCCTCACACTCACAATAACCCTCACGCTCACCCTAAACATCACCCTAAACTTAACCCTCACCCTACCCTCAACCTAACCCTCACCCTAAACCTCACCTTTGCCCTAACCCTCACCTTCACCCTCAACCTAAAACTCAACCTTACCCTAGCCCTCACCCTCACCCTAACCCTCACCCTAACCCTAACCCTAACACTCAGCCTAACCTTAACCATAACCCTAACCTTAACCCTAACCCTCACCCACATCCTCACCCTCACCCTAAACATCACCCTAACCCTAACACTAATAATAACCCTAACATTAACACTAACTGTAACCCTCACCATCACCCTAACCCCAACCCTCACGTTAACCCAAACCCTAACAAAAACCCTAACCCTAACCCTAACCCTCACCCTCAACCTAACCCTAACACTAAACCTAAGCCTAACCCTCACCTTCACCCTAGACCTCAACTTAACTCTAAACCTAACCCTAACCCTCACCTTAATCCTAAGATTAACTCTACCCCTAACACTCAACCTAAACCTTCCCCTAACCCTCAACCTAACCGTAAACCTCACCCTCACCCTCATCCTAAACCTAACGCTAATCCTAATCCTAAACCTAACACTCACCCTCACCCTCACACTAACTCTAAACCTAACCCTCACCCTCACCCTCACCCTACCCTAACTGTATCCCTAAAACTCAACCTAAACCTAACCCTCACCGTAACCCTAACTCTAAACCTCACCCTAAACCTAACCCTAACGCTCACGCTCACACTACCCCTAACCCTCACCCTAATCCTCAGCCTAACCTTCACCCTAACCCTAACCCTAACCTTCATCCTAACCCTTACCCTCACCCTAAACCCAACCCTCACCCTAACCCTCACCCTCACCCTCTTCCTAACCCTAACCCTAAACCTAACCCTCACCCTCACCCTAACCGTAACCCTAAATCTAACCCTAACCCTCAACTTCACCCTAGCCCTCACCTTAACCCTAAACCTAACCCTAAACCTCACCCTAATCCTAACCCTAACCCTAATCCTAACACTCACCCTAAACCTAACCCTTACCCTCAGCCTACCCCTAACCATACCCCTCAGCCTAACCTTCATTCTTACCCTAAACCTAACCTGAACCCTCATCCTAACCCTAACACTCATCCTAACCCTAACTCTAACCCTGACTCTAACCCTCACCCTTTCCCTCACCCTAATCCTAACGCTAAACCTAATGCTCAACCTCACCCTAAACCTCACCGTAATGCTAACTCTCACCCACACCCTAAACCTCACCATCACCATCACACTAACTCTTACCCTAAACCTAACCCTAACCTTCACCCTCACCCTCACCCTAATCCTAACTCTGTCCCTAAACCTCCCCCTAACCCTAAAACTCACCCTCATACTAACCCTAACCCTCACCCTAACAGTAACCCTAACCCTAACCTTATCACTTACCCTAAACCTCACCCTAACACTAACGCTAACCCTCACACTCACCCTCACTTTAAATCTCATCGTAACACTAACTCTCAACCACACCCTAACCCTCACACTCACGCTAACCCTCACCCTCACCCTCACCCTACATATCACCCTAACCCAAACCGTCACCATATCCCTAAACATAACCCTCTCCCACACCCAAACCCTCACCCTCACCAGAACCCTCACACTCACCCTAAGCCTCAACCTCACACTCACCTTCACCCTAACCCTAACCCTCACCCTCACCCTATCCCTCACCCTAAAACTAAAGATCACCCTAAACCTACCCCTCACCCTACCTCAGCCTAATCCTAAACCTAACCCTAAACCTAACCCTAACCCTCACCCTAACCCTAACCCTAACTCTAACACTCACCCTAACCCTAACCCTAACCCTCACCCTAACGCTATCCAAACCCTAACCCTAAATCTCAACATAACAGTCACCCTTACAATTACGCTAACCCTAATCTTCACTCTCACCCTAACCCTCTCCCAAAAACTTACGCTCACACTAAAACTAAACCTAACTAACACTAAACCTAACCATAAACCTCACGCTAAATCTAACCCTAACCCTAAACCTCACCTTCAGCGTAGCCCTCACACGATCCCTAAACCAAACCCTAACTCTCACCCTAACCCTCATCCTAACCCTAAACCTCACCCTCACAATAACCCTAACCCTCACCCCCAACCTCACCCTCACCCCCAATCTCACCCTAACCCTAACCTGAACCCTAAAACTCACCCTCACCCTCACCCTCACCTTAACCATAACCCTAAACTTCACCCTAACACTAACCCTCAACGGAAACCTAACCCTAACCCTCACACTCAAACTAACAGTAACCCTAAACCTACACTTCAACCTAAAAATAACCCTAACCCTAATGCTAACCCTACACGTAAACCTTACCCTAACCCTCACCCTAACCCTAAACTTCACCCTAACCCTAAACTTCACCTAAACTTCACACTAACCTTAACCGTCACCCTCACCCTAACCGTATCCATCACCCAAACCCTCACCCTAACCCTACAACTCAACCACACCCAAACCTAACCGTTAAACTCACTCTAAGCCTAGCCCTAACACTAACCCCAAAACTAAACCTAAAGCTCTCCCTCACGCTCACCCAAACCGTAAAACTAACCCTAACCGACACCCTCACCCTAACCCTAACTCTAACCCTAAACCTCATCTTAACACTAACCCTCACCCTAACCATAACCATAACACTCAACATAACCCTTGCAGTAAACCTAACGCTAACCCTAAACCTCACCCTAACCCTTATCCTCACACTAACCCAAAACCTAAGCCTAAACCTCACACTAAGCTTAAACCACACACTAACCCTAAAGCTACCACGCAGCTTAACCCTCAACCTAACCCTAACCCTCACGCACACACTAACCCTCACCCTCACCAGAATCCTCACCCTCAATCTAAACCTCATCCTCACCATAAACATCAACCTAACCCTAACCCTCACTTTAACCCAAACCCAAAACTTCACCCTCACCCTAACCCTCATGCTAACGCTCAACCTCATCCTAATCCTCACCCTAAACCTAACCCTAACCCTTCCCTAACTGAAACCCTCACCTTCAACCTCACCCTCACTCTCAACCTAACCCTAACCCTCACCCTAGCTCTCACCCTCACCCTCAGCCTATCTCTAAACCTAACCCTAATCCTAACCCTAAACCTCACCTTCACCCTAAAGCTAACCCTAACCCTAAACCTCACCCTCACTCTCACCCTAACCCTAAACCTAACCCTCACCCTTACACTAACCCTCACACTAACCTTAACCCTCAACCTCACCCTCCACCTAACCCTGACTCTAACCCTAACCCTAACCCTCAACGTCACCCTAAACTTCAGACAAACCTAAACCTCCCCCTAACCCTAAACCTAACCCTAACCCTCACGCTAAACATAACGCTAACCTTCACCCTCACCCTCACCCTAACCCTAAACCTAACCATATCCCTAACTCTCAACCTAATCTTCACCCTAACACTCACGCTAACCCTAACCTTCATTCTCACCATAACCCTCACCCTAACGCTTATGATCACCCTAACACTAACCCTAAATCTCACACTAAAACTAACCACCAACCTCACCCTAACCCTAACCCTAAACTTCACCTTCACCATATCCTTCACCCTAACCCTAATCCTAATCCTAAATCTCACCCTAACCCTCATCCTCACCCGAAACCTCAGTCTCACCATAATCCTAACCCTAACCCTCACCTCACCATCCGCCTAACCTTAACCCTGAACCTAATCCGAACAATAACTCTCACTCTCAGCCTCACCCTAACTCTAACCCCAACCCTAACCCTCACCCTCACCCTCACCCTCACCATCACCCTAACCCTTACCCTAAACCCTCACCCTATCGCTAACCCTCACCCTAATCCTAACCCTAACCCTCACCCTAACATTAACCCTAAACCTAAACTTCAGCTTAAAAATAACTCTAAACCTAATGCTAACCCTAACTGAAACACTCACCCTAACCATCATCCTAACCCTAAAACTAACCCTAAACTTCACACTAATGCTAACCCCAACCCTAAACCTCACTCTCACCCTAACCATCACCGTCACCCAAACGGTCACCCTAACGCTACAACTCAATCTAACACACCCTAACCCTCACCCTCATCAGAACCCTCACCCTCACGCTAACCCTCTACCTCACCCTAAACATAACCCTAACCCTAACCCTAATCCTAAACCTAAAACTCTCCCTCACCCTTAGCCTGACTGTAAACCTAACCCTAACCCTAACACTAACCCTCACCCTTACCCTAAATTTCACCCTAACCCTAACCCTAACCCGAACCCGAACCCAAACCCGAAACCTAACCCTCACCTTCACGCTAAACCTCACCCTCACCATCACCCTAACTCTAAACCTAACCCTGACCTTATCCTTAACTTAAACCTAACTCTAACCCTAAACCTCACCCTAATCCTCACCATAACCCTAAAGCTAATATTAACCTTCAACCTCACCCTAACCCTACCCTAAACTTCACACTAACCCTTACGCAAAACCTAACCCTAACCCTCACCCTCACCCTAACCTTAAACCTCACACTCACACTCACCCTCACCCTAACCCTAACCCTTACCCTAAACCTCAACCTAACCCTAATCCTCACCCTCAACCTCAACCTCACTCTCAGCCTAACCCTAACCCTAACCAGAACCCTAAACCTCTACCTCAGCCTAAACCCTACCCTTACCCTAAACTTAACTCTAACCCTCACCCTAACCCTAACCCTAACCAAAACCCTAACCCTAATGCTCTACCTAACCCTAATCATAAACCTCACCCTAACATAAAGGCTAACCGTAACTCTCACACTAACCCTCACAGTAAACCTAAATCTAAACACAGCACTCACCCTTACCCTAACCCTCACCCTCACCGCAACCCCCACCCTAATGCTAACCCTAAACCTCACCCTAACCTTGATCATAACCCTAACTCTAACTCTAAACCTAAAACTAACTTTCACTCTACCCCTCACCCTCACCCTAATCCTAACCCAAAACCTCACCCTAACCTCACCGTTACCCTAACTCTAACCCTAACACTCACACTCACCCTAACGCTCACCCTAATCCCAACTCTCACCCTAAACCTAACCCTCATCCTCTCCCTAACCGTCACCCTAAACCTAACCCTGACCCTCACCCTAGCCCTCATCTTAACCCTCACCTTAACCCTAACCCTCAACCTCACACTAACCCTCACCCTAACACTCACACTAACCCTAAACCTCACCCTAAATTAACCATTCCCTCACCTTAACCCTCACCCTAAACCTAAACCTAAACCTAACCATCACCCTCAGCCAAACACTCACAGTCACCTTAAACCTCACCCTAAAACTAACCCTCACCCACACACTAACCCTCACCCTCAACCGAACCCTCACCCTCACCCTAATCCTCACCCTCAATTTAAACATCACCCAAACCCTAACCTTAAGCCTAAAACTCACCCTAACCCTAATGCGCTCCCTAACACTCACCCTCAACCTAGTCCTCACCCTAACTCTAACCCTAACCCTTACCTAACCTTAACACTCATCCTCATCCTAACCCTAACACTAAACCTAACCTTAACCCTAAGCCACACACTAACCCTCACCCTAACACTCACGCTAACTTTAACCCTCACTCTCACCATAATCTTCACCCTAAACCTTACACTTGCCCTAAACCTAACCCTAAGCCTAACACTTACAGTAAACCTAAAAATCATCCTGACCCTAATCCTATCCCTCACCCTCACCCTCACCCTCACCCTAAACCTAATCCTAACCCTAACACTCACCCTAACCCTAACTCTAACCCTAACCTTAAACGTAAACCTAACCCTAACCATCAACTTATCCCTAAATCTAACCCTAAACCTCACCCTAAAACTAAACCTAACCCTAACCCTCACCCTCACCCTAAACCTCACCCTAAACCTAACCCTAATCCTAACCCTCACCCTAAGCCTCACCCTAAACATAACCCTAACCCTAACAATCACACTCACCCTAAACCTAGTCCTAAACCTTACCCTCACCCTAGCCCAAATCTTAACCCTCACATTAAGCCTAATCCTCGCCCTAACCCTAACACCACACCTCAGCCAAACCTCATCCTTAACCTAACGATAATCTTCACACTTAACCTAATCGGAAACCTAACCCAAAATCTCAACCTAACCCTAACCCTCACCCTAACCCTCAGCCTAACCCTAAACCTAACACTCACCCTAACCCTAACCCTCACCCACACCCACAGCTGAACTCTAACCCTAACCCTAACACAAACCCTCATCCTCACCTTTAACATCACACTAACCCTAACCCTCACCCAAAACCTTACCTAACTGAAAACCTCACCCTCACCCTAATCCTCACCTTTACCCAGCCCTCAGCCTAACCCTAATCCTAAGATTAAACCTAAGCCTCAACCTCCCCCTCACCCTCATCCTCAGCCTAACCCTAAACCTAACCCAAATACTAATCCTAACCCTCAACCTCACCCTCACCCTAACCCTAACGGAAACACTAATCCTCACCCTAAACCTAAACCTAACCCCAAACTTCAAACTAACCCTAACACAAATCCTAACCCTAACCCTCAACCAAACCCTAAGCATCACCCTCACCCTCAACCTCACTCTCAGCCTAACCCTAACTCTAACATTCACCCTAACCTTAACCCTAACCCTAAACCTCACCCTCACCCGCACCCTCACCTTAACCCTAACCCTAACCCTAACCCTAACTCTAACCCTAACACTAACACTAACCCTAAACTCACCCTCACCCTAATCCTAACCCAAATCCTAAACCTCACCTTAACCCTCACCCTAACACACGCTAACCCTAACCCTCACCCTAACCCACACACTAACCCTAAACCTAACCCTAGCACTCACCCTCACCCTAATCCTAACCCTAATCCTAACCCTCACCCCAACCCTCACCCTAACCCTAGTGCTAACCCTAAGTCTCAACCTCACCCTAACACTCAGCCTAAAACTTAACCTCACCATCACCCGAACCCTTATCCTAACCCTCACCCTAAACCCAACCCTAATCTTAACCCTCACACAAACCGTAACCCTCACCCTAACCTCACCCTAACCCTAACCGTGACCCTCACCCTAACCTCACACTAACCCTAACCGTGACCCTCACCCTAACTTCACCCTAAGCCTAATCGTAACCCTAACCCTCGTACTCACCCTAATTTCTCACCCTAATCCAAACTGTCACCCTAAAACTAACCCACAGCCTCACCCTAACCCTAACACTAACCCTCACAATAACCCTAACCCTCACCTAAACCCTAACCATACCCCTCACCCTAACCCTCACCCTAAACCTAACCCTAAACCTAACCCTCAGCCTCAGCCTAATACTCACAGTCATCCTAACACTCATCCTAAACCTAACCCCCACCCACACCCAAACCCTCACCCTCACCTGAACCCTCACTCTCACCCTAACGCTCACCCTCACCTTAAACATCGCCCTAACCCTAACTCGCACACTAACACTCACAGTCAACCTTACCCTCACAATAACTCTAACTTTGACCCTTACCTATAGTTAACCCTCACCCTCAACCTAACCCTAAAACTACACCTAACCCTAACCTTATCCCTGACACTAACCCTCACCCTAACACTCACGCTAACCCTAACACTCACTCTCAATCTAACCCTCAACCTAAACCTTACCCTTACCCTAACCCTAACCCTAACACATACATTAAAACTAAACCTCACCCTGACACTAACCCTACCCCTCACCCTCACCCTCACCCTCATCCTAACTCTGACACTCACAATAACCCTAACTCTAACCCTAACCCTAAACCAAAACTGAACCCTAATTCTCACCCTAACCCTAAATCTAACCCTAACGCTCATCCTCACCCTAACCCTCACTCTAATCCTAATCCTAACTCTAATCCTAACTTCAAAACTCACCCTCAAAACAACTCTAATGCTAACCCTAACCCTAACCCTCACCCTCACACTCACCCTCACCCTAACCCTAACCCTATCCCTAACCCTCACCCTAACACTAACCCTAACCCTAAATCTCACACTAACCATAACCCAAACCCTCACCCTCACCCTAACCTAACCCTACCCCTCACCCTGTTGCTAACCCTAACCCTAACCCTCACCCAAACCTGAACACTCACCCGAACCCTCACACTCACCCAAACCCTCACCCTCATCCTTAACATCACACTAACCCTAACCCTCACCCTAATCTTCAACCTAACCCTCACCCTCAACCTCACCCTAAGTCTAACCCTAACCCTAACCCTAATCCTAAACCTAACACTCACCCCACCCTAACCCTCACCCTAAACCTCAACCTAACACTTTGCCTCACCCTAACCGTGTGAGACAAACCCTAATCCTTACACTAATCCTAACCCTACCCCTCACCCTCACCCTCACCCTAACCCTAACACTTACCCTTATCCCCCTAGGTAACTCTAACCCTAAACCTAACCCTCACCCTCACCCTAACCCTCACCCTAAGCCTAACGCTAACCCCCAAAATTACCCTAACCCTCACCCTAAACCTAACTCTACCCCTCAGCCTAAAACTCACCCTAACTCAAACACTAACCCTAACACTCACCGTAACCCTATCGTTAACCCTCACACTCACCCTCATCCTAAACCTAACCCTAACCATAATCCTCACCCTCACCCTAACCCTAACCCTAACCCTAACAATAACCCTAACACTAACCCTAACCCTAACCCTAACTCTAACCCTCACCCTAACCCTAAGCCTAAACGAAACCTTACCCTATCCCTCACCCTAACCCTAATCCTAACCCTAACCCTCACCCTAACCCTAATCCTAACCCTTACTCTCACCCTAACCTTAATCCTAACCATAACCCTCACTGTTACCCTAACCCTCACCATAACACTAACCCTCACCTTCAACCTAACCCTCGCCCTAACCATAAACCTGACCATAAGCCTCACCCTAACTCTCAACCTAACCGTAATCCTCACCCTAAACCTCACATTAACACTAACCCTAACCCTAACACTCACCCTCATCCTAACTCTCACCCTAACCCTAAAACTGACCTTAAGCCTCACCCTAACTCTCAACCTAACCGTAATCCTTTCCCTAAACCTCACATTAACACTAACCCTAACCCTAACACTCACCCTCATCCTAACCCTAACACTAACCCTAACCATCACCCTAACCCTAATGCTAATCCTAAGTCTCATGCTCACCCTAAACCTCGACTTAACACTTACCCTTACCATCACACTAACCCTCACACTAATCCTCACCTTAACCCTAATCCTAACCGTAAACCTAACCTTCCCTACCCCTAACCCTCACCCTAACTCTAACCATAACCCTAACCCTCATCCTACCCTCAGCCTAACCCTAACCCTAACCCTCACCCTAATCCTCACAGTCACCCTAAACCTAACCCTCATCCACACCCTAACCCTCTACCTCACCCAGACCCTCACCATCACACTAACCCTCACTCTCACCTAAATATCACCCTAAACGTAACCCTAACCCTAAACCTCACCCTAACCCTAATCCACACCCTAACCCTCACCCTCAACCTAATCCTCACTCTAACTGTAACTAAACCCTTACCTAACTGAAACCCTCAACCCCATACTCACCCTAACCCAAACCCACACCCTAACCCTAATCCTAACCCTAACCCTAACCCAAATCTTACATCAGTCTAACCCTAACCCTAACCCTAATCCTAACCCTAACCCTCACCCTCACCCTCACCCTAACCCTAACCCAACCGTAACCCTCACCCTAACCCTAACCCAAACCCTCACCCTAACACTAACCCTCACACTAACTGTCACCCTAACCCTAAACTTAACCGTCTCTCACACCCTAACCCTCACTCTCACCCAAAAACTCACCCTAACACTAACACTCACTGTAAACATCACCCTAACCCTAAACTTAACCCTCTCCCACACCCTAACCCTCACCCTATCCCTAAACCTAACCCTAACACTTACACTAAACCTAAACCTCAACCTAATCCTATCCCTAATCCACACCCTCACACTCACTCTCACCCAATCCCACACCCTAGCTCTCACCCTAACTCTAACCCTAACACTCATTCTAACCCTCTCCCTAACCCTAACACTAACTTTAAGCCTAAGTCTAAGCCTAACCCTAACCATAAGCCTCACGCTAATGCTAAGCCTAACCCTAAACCTTAGCCTCACTGGCACCCTAACACTCACTCTCTCCCTAACCCTCACCCTAACCCTTACACTCACCCTAACCCTACCCCTAACCCCAACCCAAACCCTAATACTTACACTAATAATAAACCTCACCCTAACCCTAACCCACACCCTCACCCTCATCCTCAACCTCACCCTAACCCAAACAATAACCCTAATGCTAACAATAACACTAACCCTAACACTAACCCTAACTCTAAACCTCACCCTAATCCTAAAGCTAAACCTAACCCTAACCCTAAACCTAACCCTAATCCTAACTCTCACATTAACCTTCACCCTAACACTCACACTAACCCTAAATCTCACTCTCTCCATAATCCTCACCCTAACCCTTACCCTCAGCCTAACCCTAACATTAACGCTAACCCGCACCATAACCCTCACCCTCAACCTAATCCTCACTCTAACTCTAACTGAACCCTTACATAACAGAAACCCTCACCCTCACCCAAACCCACACCCTATCCCTCACCCTAAACATAACCCTAACTCTAACCCTCATCCTCCCCCTCCCCCTCCCACTCAGCTCAGCCTAACCCTAACCCTAACCCTAATCCTAACCCTAAGCCTCACCCTCACCCTGACCCTAACCCTAACGCTAAAGCTCACTCTAACCCTAACCCTCAAACTAACCCTAACTCTACCTTTCAGCCTAACCCTCATCCTAATACTAATGCTAACCATCCCCCTAAACCTAAACCTAACCCTCACCCTAACCCTCACATTAAACCTAGCCCTATGCCTAAACCTCACTCTCACCCTCACACTAATCCTAACCCTAACAATAACTCTGACGCTAACAATAAGCTAACCCTAAGCCTAATCCTAACTCTAAACCTCACCCTAACCCTAACCCTAATCGAACCCTAACCCTAACCCTCACTCTAACTCTAACCCTAAACCTCACCCTCAACCTAATCCTAACCCTAACCCTACCCCTCACCTGAACACTCACCCTAACACTCATGTTAAACCTAACCCTCACTCTCACCATAATCCTCACACTAACCCTTATCCTCAGCCTAACCATAACCCTAACCGTAACTCTAAACCTCACCCTAAACCTAAGCCTCAGCCTAACACCAACTCTACCCGTCACCCAAACCATCACCCTTACCCTCACACTATCCCTAACCCTCACCCTCACCCTAGACCACACACTAACCCTAATCCTAAACCTAAGTCACACCCTAACCCTATACCTCAACCTAACTCAAACCCTCACCCTCAACCTAACCCTCAACCTAACCCTAACCCTAAACATAAGCCTCAACTTAACACTCACCCTAACCCTAAACCTTACCATACCCCTCACACTAACTCTTACCCTAACCCTAAGTCTCAACCTCACCCTAAACCTTGCCCTAACCCTTAACCTTACCCTCACAATAACCCTAAACCTACCACTCAGCCTAAGCCTCACCTTAACCTAATCCTAACCCTAAACCTACCGATAAGCCTCACCCGAAACCTAACCCTAACCCTAACCCTCACCCTAGCCTCACCCTGACCCTAACACTAACCCTAACCGTCACCCTAACCCTAACAATAACCCTAAACCTAACTCTAAACCAAACCCTCATCCACACCCTAACCCTCACCCTCACCCTAACCCTCACCTTCACCCTAAATATCACCCTAAACCGAACCCTAACCCTAAATCTCACCCTAAACCTAATCCACAACCTAACCCTCAGCCTCAACCTACTCCTCACTCTAACTCTAAGTAAACCCTTACCTAACCGAAACCCTCACCCTCACCCAAAGCCACACCCAAGCCCTCATCCTAAACATAAACCTAACTCTAACCCTCTCCCTCCCCCTTCCCTCAGCCTAACCCTAAACCTAACCATAATCCTAAACTTAACCCTCACCCTCACCATAACCCTAACCCTAACCGTAATCCTCACCCTCACCCTCACCCTAAACCTCACCCTAACACTAACCCTCACCCTATCCCTCACACTAACCCTAACCATAACCCTAACACTTACACTAAACCTAAACCTCACCCTAACCCTAACCCTACCCCTCACCCACACACTCAACCTCACCCTAACCCTAACTCTAACACTCAATCTAATCCTCTCCCTAACCCAAACCCTAAGCCTAAGCCTAACCCTAACCATAAGCTTCACGATAACGCTAACCCTAACCCTAAACCTTACCATAACCAGCACCCTAACCCTCACTCTCACACTAAACCTCACCCTCACCCTAACCTTCACACTAACCCTAACACTTACACTAAACCTAAATCTCACCCTAACCCTATCCCTACCCCTCATCCTCACACTCAAACTCTCCCTAACCCTAACCCTAAACCTAACCCTCACCCTAACCCTAACCCTAACACTCACACTAACCTTAACCCTCACCCTAACCCTAACCATACCCCTCAGCCTAAACCTCATCCTAACCCTAACCCTAATCCTCACTCCAACCCTTACCAGAAACCGAAACCTAATACTAACCCTCACTCTAAGCCTAACCCTCACCCTCACCCTCACCCTCAATCTATCCCTAAACCTAACTCTCATATTAACCCTAAAATTCACCCTCAACCTCACCCTAACTCTGACCCTAACGCTAAATCTAAACCTTACCCTCACCCTCAACCTAACTCTAACCCTATCCCTAATCCTCATGCTAAACCTGACCCTCACCCTCACTCTCACCCTAAACCTATCCCTAACACTAAAAATAACCCTCACCCTAACCCTAACCCTAAACCTCACCCTAACTCTTACCCTAACCCTCACCCTAACCCTCACCATAACCCTAACCCTAACCCTAACCCTCACCCTAAATCACACCCTAACCCTCACCCTCACACTAAGCATCACACTATCCCTAAACTTCACCCTAACCCTAACCCTAACCCTCACCCTAAACCTCACCGTCACCCTCAACCTCACCCTAAGCCTAAGCCTAACCCTAACCCTAATCCTAAACCTAACACTCACCCTAACCCTCACACTCACCCTCACCCTCAGTCTAACCCTAACCCTAACTCTAATCCTAACCCTGGCCCTCACCCTCACCTTCACCTAACTGTAACCCTAACCCTAACCCTAAACCTCACCCTCATTCTAACCCAAACCAAAAACCTAACCCTCAACCTAAACCTAACCCTCACCCATACACTAACCCTCAACCTCACCCGAACCCTCACGCTCACGCTAATCCTCACAATCAACCTAATCATCACACTAAACCTAACAGTCACCCTAAACCTAACCCTTACCCTCACCCTAACCCACACCCTCCCCCTCCCCCTAAGCCTAACACTAACTGTAACCCTAATCCTAAACCTAACCCTCACCCTGACCCGAACCCTAAACCAAAGACTACACCTCAGCCTAAACCTCACACTAACCCAAACTCTAACCCTAATCGTCACCTTAGCACTAACCCTAACCGTAACCTTCACGCTCACTCTAGCCCTCAGCCTCACACTAACCCTAACCCTAACCTTCACTCTAACCCAAACCCTCACCCTAACGCTAACCCTCACCCACACCCTAACACTCACCCTAACCCTAACGCTAACCCTAACATTAATTTTCACACTAACCCTCACCCTGACCCAAACCTTAACACTAACCCTAACCCTAACACTACCCCTCACCTAACACTAACCCTAACCCCAATACTAACCCTAACCGTCACCCTCACGCTAACCCTAACCCTAACCCTCACCATCACCCTAACCCTCACCAGTACCCTAACCCTAACACTCACCCTAATCCTAAAGCTAACCGTTACCCAAAACCTAAAACTAACCCTCACCCTCACCCTAACACTCACCCTAAACCTGCCCCTCACCCAAACCCTTTTCCTCACCCTAAACCTAAGGTTCACTCAAACCCTAACCCTCACCTTAACACTAACCATCACCTAACCCTAAATCTAACCCACACCCTCAACCTCACGCTAAGCCTAACTCTAATCCTAACCTTCAACCTAACCCGAACACTCATGATAAACCTAACCCAAACCCTCACCCTCATCTTAATCCTAACCCTGGTGGAAACTCTCACCCTACCCGTCACCCTCACCCTAATCCTTACACTAACCTTAACACTCACCCTAACACACACCCTAACCCTAACGCCAAACCTAACCCTCACCCTAAACCTCACCCTAACCCTTACACTCACACTAACCCTAACGCTAAACCTAACCATCAAACTAACCCTAACCCTAACCCTAACCATCACCCTAACGATAACCCTAACTCTAACCCTAACCTTCAGCTTCAACATAACCATCACGCTAAACCAAACCCTCACACACACTCTAACCCTCACCCTCACCTGAACCCTCACTCTAAACCTCACCCACGTGCACACCCTCACCCTCACTCTAAACATCACACGAACCCTAACCCTCACCCCAAACCTAACCCTAACCCTCACCCTAACCCTCACCTAAACCCTCACCCTCACCCTGAGCCTAACACTAACCCTAACCCTAATCCTAAATCTAAAACTAAACCTCACAATCACCCTCAGCCTAACCCTAACCTTAATCCTAAACCTAGCCCTCACCCTTACCCTCACCCTAATTCTAACCCTAACCTTAACCCTACCTCTCATCCTTAAGCTAACTCTAACCCTAAATCTAACCCTCACCCTAACCCTAAACATCATGCAAACGCTAACCCTAACCCTCCCACCACTGTAACCCTCATCCTAACCTTTACTCTAACCCTAACCCAAAACCTAACTCTCACCCTCACCCTCACCCTAACTCTAACACTAACACTAATTCTAACCCTCACCTTCAACCTCACTCTAACCAATACCTTATCCCAAAACCTCATCCTAACCTTAACCCTCACCCTAACTCCAACCCTAACCCTCACCCTCACCCTAACCCTAACCCTAAACGTAACCCTCACCCTAACTCTCACCCTAACCCTAATGCTAATTAACCCTCACCCTAAACCTCACCCTAAACCTTACCCTCACCCTAACCCTAACCGTAACCCTAACCCTAATCCTCACAATAACCCTAACCCTAACCCTTACCCTACCCATAAACCTCACCCTAACCCTCACCCTAACCATAACCCTAACCCTAAACCTCACCATAAATCTAACCGTAACCCTCACTCTCACTGTCACACTCAGCCTAACCCTAAACCTGAACCTTATCCTAACCCTAGCACTTACCCTCGCCCTCACCCCCACCCTAAGTCTAACACTAACCCTAACCCTGACCCTCACCCTCAACCTAAACCTAAACCTAGCACTCACCCTAACCCTAACCCTCACGCTAACGCCAACCCTAACACTCACACTCACCTTAACCCTCACCCTAACCCTTACTCTCACCATATCCCTAACCCTAAACATAACCCTCACTCTCACCCTAAACCTCACCCTCACCCTAAACATCACACTAACGCTAACCCTCACCCTCACCCTCAGCCTAAAACTAAACCTAACCCTAACTGTCACCATTACCCTTAACCTAAACCTAACACTAAAACAAACCCTTATGCTTACCCTCACAGTCACCCTAACATTAACCCTAACAATAACCCTAACCCTCACCCTAAACACTACCCTAACCCTCACTGTCACCGTAATCCTCACCCTCACCATCACCCTAACCCTAAGCCTAACCCTGACCGTAACCGTAATCCTAAACCTAAACCTCACCCTAACTGTCAACGTAAACCAAACGCTGACCCTAACCCAAAAACTCACCCTAACCCTAACCCTAACTTACCCTCACCCTGACCCTAAGCCTAATCCTCACACTAAGCTAACCCTCACCCTAACCCTAACCTTAACCCTCAGCCTAACACTCACCCTAACCCTAACCCTAACCCTAATCCTCACCCTATCACTAACCCTAACCCTAAAATTCACCCTAACCATAGCCCTCACCCTAACAGTAACCCTAACCCTAACCCTCACTGTAACACTAACACTAACCCTAACCCTCACCCTACCCATTACCCTAACCCTAAACTTAATGCTCACCCTAACCCTCACCCTAACACTCACCCTCACCCTAACCCTAAACCTCACGCTAACCCTAACCCTAAACCTGACCCTCACCCTCACCCTTAACCTAACCCTAACCCTAACTCTAAAAGTATCCCTCACCCTAATCGTCACACTCACCCTAACCCTAACACTAACCTTAACCCTCACCGTAACCCACACCATAAACCTAACGCTAATCCTAACCTCACACTAAACCTCACGCTAAACGTACCCTCACCCTAACCGTAACCCTAACCCTAACACTAATACTTACACTAACCCTAACCCCAAACCCTAACTTGTACCCTAACCATCACACAAACCCTAACCCTAACCCTAACCATCACCCTAACGCTAAGCGTAGCCCTAAACCTAACCCTCACCATCCACCTAACCATCAACCCTAACCATAACCCTCACACACACCCTAACCTTCACCATAACCTGAACCCTCACTCTCACCCTAACTGACATCCACACCCTCACCCTCACTCTAAACATCACACTAACCCTAACCCTCACCCTAACCCTAAACCTAACCTGCACCCTAACCCTCACATTCACCGTCAACCTCACCCTAAGCATAACACTAAACCTAACCCTAATCCTAAATCTAAC
This sequence comes from Dipodomys merriami, assembly GCF_024711535.1. Taxonomy (NCBI): domain Eukaryota; kingdom Metazoa; phylum Chordata; class Mammalia; order Rodentia; family Heteromyidae; genus Dipodomys; species Dipodomys merriami. Next base: position 473,601 of record NW_027204760.1, read on the forward strand.
ACTCACCCTCACCCTCACCCTCACCCTCAGCCTAACCCTAACCCTACACTTAATCCTAACCCTAGCGCTCACCCTCACCCTTACTCTAACCCTAACCCTAACCCTAACCCTCACCGTAAACCTAACACTAAACCTAATCCTCACCCTAACCCTAAACCTCACACAAAAGCTAACCCTACACTCACCCTCACGCTAACCCTCACACTAACACTTACTCTCACTCAAAACCTAACCCTAAACATCACACTAACCCTAACCCTCACTCTCACCCTAAATATCACACTAACCCTAACCCTCAAACTAAACCTAAACCTAACCCTCACCCTAACCCTCAACATCACCCTCACCCTAACCCTGAGCCTAACACTAAACCTAACCCTAATCCTAAACCTAAAACTCACCCTCACTCTTACCCTCAGCCTAAACCTAACCCTAACCCTAATCCTTACCATAGTCCTCACCCTCACCCTCACCCTAATTCTAACCCTAACCCTAACCATAACCCTCACCCTAACCTAACACTAACCCTAAATCAAACCCTCATCCTAAGCCTAACACTAACACTCACCCTCACCCTAACCCTAACCCTAACCATCACCCTCACACTAACCCTCAACCTAACCATTACCCTCAACATAACTCTAACCCTAACGCTAAACCTCACACTACCCCTAACCCACACTTTAAGCCTAACACTACCCCTCAGCCTACCCTTCATCCTAACCCTAACCCAAACCTCACCCTAACACTAACCCTCACACTAATGCTAACCCTAAACCTCACCCTCAACCTAAACTTCACCTTAACCCTTACTGTCAACCTAAACCTAACCCTAACCCTAACCCTCACACTAACCCTAACGCTAACCATTACCCTCATATTAGCCCTCACCCTAAACATCACCCTCACCCTAACCCTAACCGTCACCCTAACCCTCAACCTAACCGTAAGGCTCACCCACACCCTAACTCTAACACTCACCAGAATGCACACGCTCACCCTAAACATCACCCTCAGGCTAACCCTCACCCTAACCCTAAACCTTACCCTCACCCTCACGCTAAACCTCACCCTCAACCTCACCCTAATGCTAAACCTAACTCTAACCGTAACCCTTAACTTAAACCTAACTCTAAACCTAAACCTCACCCTAACCCTAAGGCTAAACCTAAACTTCACCCTCACCCTACACCTCACCCTAACCCGTACCCTCACCTGAACCCTAAACCTAACGTTAACCCTAATTTTCACACTAACACTAAGTGTAAATATCAACCTAACCCTCACCCTAAAACTAACCCTATTCCTCACCCTCACCATAACCCTAACCCTAACCCTAACCCTAACCCTAACCCTCACCCTAAACCTCAGCGTCACACTAACCCTCACTCTAACCTCACCCTAAACTTTACCCTCAACCTAACCCTAACCCTAACACTAACCCTCACACTAACCCCTCAGCCTATTACTCATCCTAATCATAACCCTAACCCTAACTCTCAACCTAACCCTAACCCTAGCCCTAACCCTCATCCTAAACCTAAACCTCATCCTCACACTTACACTCACCCTCAGACTAACCCTAACCCTACCATAATCCTAACCCTAACCCTAACTTTTACCTTCACCCTCACCCTAACTCTAACACTAACAATAATCCTAACCCTCACCTTCAACCTCACCCTAACCAATACCCTATCCCAAAACCTCATCCTAACCCTAACCCTCACCCTAACTCCAACCCTAACCCTCACCCTCACCCTAACCCTAACACTAAACCTAACTCTCACCCTAACTCTCACCCTAACCCTAAAGCTAATTAACCCTCACCCTAAACCTCACCCTAACCTTACCCTCACCCTAACCCTAACCGTAACCCTAACCCTAATCCTCACAATAACCCTAACCCTACCCCTAACCCTACCCATAAACCTCACCCTAACCCTCACCCTAACCATTACCTTAACCCTAAACCTCACCATAAATCTAACCCTAACCCTCACTCTCACTATCACACTCAGCCTAACCCTAAACCTGAACCTTATCCTAACCCTAGCACTTACCCTCGCCCTCACCCCCACCCTAAGTCTAACACTAACCCTAACCCTGACCCTCACCCTCAACCTAAACCTAAACCTAGCACTCACCCTAACCCTAACCCTCACGCTAACGCCAACCCTAACACTCACACTCACCTTAACCCTCACCCTAACCCTTACTCTCACCATATCCCTAACCCTAAACATAACCCTCACTCTCACCCTAAACCTCACCCTCACCCTAAACATCACACTAACGCTAACACTCACCCTCACCCTCAGCCTAAAACTAAACCTAACCCTAACCTTCACCATCACCCTTAACCTAAACCTAACACTAAAACAAACCCTCACGCTTACCCTCACACTCACCCTAACACTAACCCTAACAATAACCCTAACCCTCACACTAAACCTAACGCTAATCCTAATACTCACACAAACCTAACCCTCACCCTAAGCCTAACCCTCACCCTAAACCTAAACCTAACCCTAACCCTCATTACTAACCCTAATTCTCACCCTAACCTTAAACCTATCCCACACCCTAACCCTAAACCTAACCCTAACCCTAGCCCTAATCCTCACCCTATCACTAAACCTAACCCTAACCCTCACCCTAACCCTAACATGCTAACCACCACCCTATCCTTTATCCTCATCGTAAACCTAACCCTAACTATAACCCTCACCATAGCCCTAACCCTAATCCTAACCCTAACCCAAACAGTAACCCTCACCCTAACCCTAATCCTAACCCTCACCCTCAGCCGCACCCTCAGCCTAACTCAAACCCTTACCCTAACTCTAAACCTAGCCCTCACCATCAACCTCACCCTAAGTCTAACACTAACCCTAATCCTAACCCTCACACTCACCCTAAACCTAAACCTATACCAAAAGCTCACCCTAACCCTAACAGTCAACCTAACCCTAACCCTCACCCTCACCCTAACTCTAACACTAAACTTAACTCTCACCCGAACCCTCACCCTAACCCTAACACTAACTCTAACCTCACCTTCACCATAAACCTCACCCTAAACCTTACCCTCAAACTAACACTAACCGTAACTATAACCCTAATCCTCACACTAGCCCTAACCCTAACCCTAACCCTACCCATAACCCTCACCCTAACCCTCACGGTAACCCTAACTCTAAAGCAAAACCTCACCCTAAATCTAACCGTAACCCTCCCCCTCACCCTCACCCTCAGTCTAACCCTAACCCTAACCCTCACCCACAACCTAACCCTCACCCACACCTGTACACTCACACTCACTCTAACCCTCATCCTCACCCTAAATATCACACTAACCCTAAACCTCATTGTCATCCTAACCCTAAACGTAACCCTAACCCTCATCCTAAGCCTTAACGCTCACCATAAATCTAACTTCCCCTGAACGTAACCCTCATCCTAACCCGAACTCTAACCCTCACAGTAAACCTCACACTAACCCTTACCGTCACCCTCACCCTACCCCTATCCCTCACCCTAACCCTCATTGTAACCCTAACCCTCACACACACCCTAATCTAACCCTCACCTGAACACTCACACTCACCCTAACCCTCACCTTCACCCTAAATATCACACTAACCCTAACCCTCACCCTAACCCTCACCCTAAATATAACCCTAACTCTAACCCTAACTTCACCATCAACATAACGATAACCCTAACCCAAACCCTCACACACACTCTAACCCTCACCCTCACGTGACGCCTCATTCTCAACCTAACCCTCATCCACACCCTCATCCTCACTCTAAACATCACACTACCCCTAACCCTCACCCTAACCCTAACCCTAACCCTCACCCTAACCCTCACCTAAACCCTAACCCTCACCCTAAGCCTAACAATAACCCTAATCATAATCCTAAATCTAAAACTAAAACTCACACTCACCCTCAGCCTAACCCTAACCCTAACCTTAATCCTAACCCTAGCCCTCACCCTCACTCTCACCCTAATTCTAACCCTAAACATAACCCTACCCCTCACCCTTACCCTAACTCTAATCCTAAATCTAAACCTCACCCTAATACTAAACCTCACGCAAACGCTAACCCTAATCCTCACACTCACCGTAACCCTCACCCTAAACCTTAATCTAACCCTAACCCAAACCCTAACCTTAACCCTCACCCTCACCGTAAATATCACACTAACACTAACCCTGACCCTAACCCTAACCGTAACTCTCATCCTAACCATCACCCTCACCCTCAACCTCACCCTAAGCATAACACTAACCCTAACCCTAATCCTAAACCTAGCACTCACCCTAGCCCTCACCCTCAGCCTAACCCTATCCCTATCACTAATCCTAACCCTAGTCCTCACCCTCACCCTTACCCTAACTCTAACCCTAACCCTCACCCTCATGCTAATCCTAACCCTAAAACAAACCATCACCCTAATACTAAACCTCATACAAACCCTAACCCTACACTCATGCTCACCCTAACTCTCACCCTAACACTTAGTCTAACCCTAACCCTAACCATAACCATAACCTTGAACTTCACCCTCACCCTAAAACTGACCCTAAACCTCACCCTCACCCTAACCCTCACATTCACCCTAAACATCACCCTAACCCTAACCCCAACTCTAATGCTAAACCTATTTCTCACCCTTACCCTGACCTTAAGGCTAACACTAACCCTAAACTTAATCCTAGACCTAATGCTCTTTCTCACCCTCACTCTAACCGTAACCTTAAACCTAACCCTAACCCTCACCCTCACCCTAACCCTAACCCTAAACCTCACCCTCACCCTAACCCTAACACCCAACCTTAACCTAAACCTCACCCTAATCCTGACGCAAACCGTAACCCTAATACTCACCCTAACCCTCACCCTAACCCTAACCTTAAATCTAACCCTAACTCTCACCCTATACCTCACCCTAATCCTAACCCTAACACTCACCCTAACCTTTACTCTCACCCTAACCCTCACTTTAACCCTAACCCTAGCCTCACCCTCACCCTCACCCTAGTCCTCAACCCAACCCTAAACCTACCCCTCACCTAATCCTCGTCCTAACACTAAACCTAAACCTAACCCTAACCCTAACCCTCATCCTCCCCCTAACCCTCAACCTAACCCTTACCCTCAACCTAACCCTAACCCTAACACTAACTCTAAACCTCACACTAACCCTAAACCTCACCCTAACCCTAACACTAAACCTCACCCTAAACCTAACCTTCACTCTCACCCTCACCTTCGTTCTCAACCTCACCCTAACCATAACCCTAATCCTAAACCTATCCCTCATGCTCACCCTAACCCTAACCCTAACCCTAACCCTCATGCTCACCCTCACCCTAAACTTAACCCTAACACTAACATTCAACCTAACACTAACCCTCACCCTGACCATATCCCTAACACTAACCCTAACCCTAACACTAACCCTCACCTAACACTAACCCTAACCCCAACCCTAACCCTAACTGTCACCCTCACCCTAACCCTAACCCTCACCATCACCCTAACCCTCACCTGTACCCTAACCCTAACCCTCACCCTAATCCTAAAGCTAACCCTTACCCTAAACCTAAACCTAAACCTTACCCTCACCCTAACCCTAACCCTTACCCTGACCCTCACCCAAACCCTTTTCCTCACCCTAACCTGACCAGTCCAGCAGGTTCAGTTATTCGTTAGACTAGAGGAGGCACCTCCTAAGAACCATGGGTGTGAAAGGGAAACGAGACCAAGCGCATAAAGAAAGACAAAGTCAGTCTGAGTGGCGTCAAGGTCTGCTTTATTAAAGTGAGGCAGGGTTTATATACCTGAAGGGACAGGGGAAGGGATAGAATAAAAAAACTTTGCAGAAGCAAGGGTGAGAAGTCCCGGGGTCAGGGATGGGTCATGCTTTTCCTTTGGCCGTTCTGCTAGTCTTTCTAAGAAATATTTATGGTTAGCCAGGAGCCATTTGCTGAGGACTGGAGATAAGAGAAATGTTTATGGTTAGTCAAATGTTGTCTGCTGAGGGCTGGAGGAATATTTATGGTTAGCCAAATGTAGTTTGCTTAGAGCTGGAGGAATCTTGTCTTTCCATACACTTTCTTGGCTCCCAACAAATCCCCCTTTCTTATTTAGAAAATTGACCATCAATTGTTGGCTGCTCTTTTTAAGGGGGTGACAGAGGCTCTGTTCCTCTAAGGTCCCAGGGTTTTTTTCCGCTCCCGAGTGAGCGTCCTCACACGGGGAGGGGAGTTTTACAGGCCTTGGCATGTTTTTTGAGGAGACCGCTCTTGTTTATGAATGCCAACCGTCAAGCACCAGAGCTTGACACTCAGGGGTCTTGGGTTTTGGGATATCGCGGATCCATCCCCCTGCAGTCTTACCTGCACCCTTGATTAGAGCATTTCTTCTTCCTCCCATAGGTGCATCCTTCTCCAAGCGGAGGGGCCTATAGGAGGAGGGGTGAACTTATCCCTTATGCCAAAAGGTCTTGCCCGTTGAATGGTCAGAAGTTACGAATAAGAAGAAAGATTTTCTAAATAAGAAAAAGAAAAGGGGGGCTGTTTCCCACTGGAACAAGCTCACGGCAAAGGACTAATCAAAAGCCTAGGGTAAATGCTCGATCTCAATGCCTTAGTCCGCCATATTGAGATGATGGTGATGAACCTGTATGGGCTTAGAAGACCAGAGATTAATCTGTTATTTAATAAATTCAGACAGGAAGCACCAAGTCTGGAGTTCTAGCTGCATCTGTAAGAGAAAAGGCATCATCCTCAGGGGGAAGGTTTCCCCTGGGTTATAGCAAGCCATGCACCTGTTTTATCAACAAATTTTCCAAAGGTAGGTTATGAGAAAACATCCTATCTTAGGCTGTATGGAGGGCCACCTTACCACTGGCTACATGCCTTGTTGAGCCAGCCTGTACGGCCTCTATATGTAGTGCTACCCAGGGTAAGCTTCATAATACTCCCATCATTGGATGTTTTCTAGCTTTTTTAGGAATCATTAGGGAAGAAGTGTATGGATTTTCAGTCCTTCTCTAGGAGTGGCTGCGGTGTGCTCCGTGGGGTCCTCCTGAGTCTCCAAGCGATGATAATGCACGGAGATCAAATTTTTGGAAGAGCAGAATCTATTTGATTTTTTATAAAGCGCTTAAGGAGCTGAAAAGCCCAAGGGCCAAAGGAAACAAGCAAAAGTAATCCAACAAGGGGACCCAGGAGGGGAAGAACATAGGTTAAAAGTCCCCCTCAAGCAGCCCAAATAGGGCGCTCAAAAAACTCGTGTCGCCGTCTTTCAATCTCTTCCTCATGTTTTTAAACTCGATCTCTTACAATGCCAGACTTATTGGCATAAAAACAGCACTTTTTCTGTAAAGTTAAGCAAATGCCATCTCTGTCAGCAGCTAAAAGATCTAAACCTTTGCGATTTTGTAAAGCCACCTCAGCTAATGAATCTAACTGATCCTGAAGATCTTTAACAGATTGATAAACTTTAGTAATAACATCAGCTAATTGTTGTGAAAGCTGGGAGTATGAGGAGACAGCAGTGGCTAATCCTGCAGTCCCAGTGCCTAAAGCACCAGCCACTCCAAGTCCTATCAGTAGGGGAATAAATTGTACCCCCCTTTTATGTCGGGGAACAAAATAATCAAAGTCAGGAATGGGTACTGGCTCATCTCCGGAAATCAAGTCAATGTCTGGGAGCAAAATAGCTGGAATACAGAGCCCTGTCCAATTTTGGGGAAGTACAGTGTAGGCCATATTATTGCCACAAACAAAAACCTGGCTCTGTTGTGAGCATAGGGAAGCAGAAACATTAATAACATTGTTGCACAGGGAAAAGGAGGATATCCCATCATCAATGTCATACTACCTGGGGAAGTTTATAACACTCTTTGCAATAAAACAATTAGCGCGGATGATCAAACTGAGGTAGTCACTCTGGGCGGTAAGTGTTAGGGAATCTACAGTGTTACAGGCTTGTGATCGATTAACACTTGGCCTACTCTGCTGGGCTCATCAAATGGCCCTTATTTTGAGCCCCCTAAATAGGGAATTTTTACACAGGAATGCGGAGGAACATACTCTTTGTTCCTTATCTTGTGTCCCATTTGGCCATTTGGGGAATTTACTTGTTAGCTCTTTATTTACTACAGAGCTTGTCCCAGGGCCGACATCTAGACTCCGAAACTTTATATATCTCCAGGGAGGGGAAGGGTCAGTGCTAGCACAAGCAAGTTTACAGAAGCAAAACCAGCAGTTAGCAATTGTAAAATGTAACTCTAATTTTTAATCTTTTATTCCGTCTTTTTTCTTTGGGCTAATTTTAATCTTAAAATTTAGGGGGTTCTTATCTCAGTCATAGGGGTGTCTCTATATTATCTTGTGGGGTGTCAGTTGTTCTCAATGCTTGGTATTTGGATCTCAGAACTAATAGACGGACTACGCTGATCTTTTTCTTTTACAAAAGACACAAGTCTGTTGAGTATACAAGGTCCCATTGTAACAAAAGTAACAGTACCAGAGCCCCTTACATTTTTTTTCCACCAGTCCTGAATCGTGTATCGTAGTTAACTTAATTTTATACCAGCTTTACTTGTAAGCTCCAATTTGAAGACATACTCATACCATCTGCTACGTACTTAAACTTTTTGAGGTTTGTCTTAAAGACAATCCTTACTTTTTAAATTTTCCCAATTCCCTTTCCAAGGCTTTCTTTACTACCTTTTTTTTTTTTTTTTACAATTTCTTGAGCATCTTTGTGGCTAGAATTTAAAAACTGCCCAATTTTCCTTTGGCTTGTGGAACCTTTATCTTAGAACAGCCTTAAGGCACCACTGTGATGCAGAAGCTTGCTAGATTTTAAGGCTAAGCATATTACCTTCATTGATAATACACTCAGGTTATTACCATATCAGAGCCAAACTAGGATGTGACCATTGAGTGGATTTTCAGTCACTATGCACTGAAGTGTCTAAGGCAAGCAAGTCAGTGATATTCTCGTCCTCAGTATCCACTGTGGGAATACAGAGGATTTTTGGATATCACCTAAAAGAATGTCCCATAAGATCTCAGATTTAGCAGCAGTCAACCAGGATGCAGACTCAGGTGATGGAATCAGGCAGGAGTTCCTCCAGGTGGCTGTCAGGCCATCGTTGAACTTTACCCATCAGGGTATGCAGCAGCAGCAGCAGCAGCAGCAGCAGCAGCAGCAGCAGGGTCTCTCAGTGGCTCCAAGGGACGGTCACACCTCATGCTGGGCTGTAAATTCCTACACAGACTGGTTAAGGATACATTGCATAGGCTTCGAAGCCTTTGATCCTGCTGGTTTTTAAGATCTTTAAACAATAGCCCAGGACAATTTTCCAAAATCGCAAGTCTTTTTACTAACCAGATATTTTTGTAAATAGACACAGAAGGCTCAAAAGGCTTAGTCTTGTAGCCATCTCTGACAGATGCAGTCTCCACACCTTGAACACCTACAACAATTAACACTATTCTTTATGCCTTTTTTTCATCTATTTTGCCTCATTTCTCCAAAATTTCTGACTCTGGACCTTTGATCTTAAAAATGGGGGTAGAAGGGCGAAGGTCCATCTTCCGTAACTTCTTCAAGCTGACTTTAGGGGCGTTGATCTTACCTAGCCAGGAACCTATAACTTTAGCCTATTTTACAAAGAGGCTATCAGGGTTAGATGTCATTAAGAACAATGTTTAACTTTTCACAACTGCACAGACCTTTTCCCCAGCTACAGCAGTGTAGCTTGTTTAGCAATCTGGTTTGCAAAACATCTTCCTAGATGGCTTAGGAATGTGATCTCTAATGATCCCAAATAATGCCTAAGTTACCTTTGCAGGTCTTTAGACAGATATCAATAGAAAAACACTCCCAGGTTTACAAACTTTTTCCTGAGCAGATGAACTTCATGTAACTAGTGTCAGCTCAATTAGAGCTGCCAATTAGACCTTTTTGGCACATAAAGGGGTTGAGATTTAAACTATCCCCCACATTTTATAACATTAGCTTTTTATTACTATCACAGAGGACTGGCAAGTTACTGTCCCTTACAAGGTAGATAGTCATGGACATTAGGCATGTGTACAAACTCTTCCCATGACCTCCCGGCTTTGACCAGTTTTGAAGGGCCACAAAATGACTCTAGGATCTGACATTTCTGCCATCCAAGCAGTGGCTTTACTGCCTCTGGATGCTGCTCCATTGCTTTTGTCCCAGGAGTGTCTTCTCCACATTGGGATAAATGACTCATTGGCATTTCCTTTTAGCTGGTTGCTGGACTTGAACTCGGGCCTGAGCACTGTCTCTCAGCTCTACAGCTTAAGGCTAGCACTCTGCCTCTTTGAGTCTCGAGCTTGGGGCTTGAGTACTGTCCCCTGACTATTTAGTGCAGGGTTAGTACTCTGCTGGCTGAATAGAGGTGACAGTCTCACAGGAACCTTTTTGTGCCCGGGCTGGCTTTGAACCAGTTTGCAGATCAATGAGTCTTACAAAAGGCCATTTTACTCCAATTAAAAGCAACTAGGTGGTCAACATAGAAGTAGCTTTTAAGCATGCTCTTACCTGAAACTTATTAAGAGTCAAAGTTACATCTGACAACTTGTAAGAATCCTCTGTGCTTTGCTCCGGGCTTTCTGGAAACTTAAAAAACCTATAAGAGCAAACTAGATTAGAAATTATTTTGGTAATCCTAATTCTTTCTTTGTGCACTTTGAGGCAAATGTTAAGAACAATTTTACAGTTAAACTTTATATCCAAAAATCCATTTCTAATTTTTTTAAAACCTCTAATTAATCACCTTTACTATTTTATACTTTAGTTTTTATTTGCATTTTGAAAAGATCCCTTGAAATCTTGAGGCCAAGTGTCACTCATTGCCTCTTGGTTGCTTGTTTTAAAAAAGACACACATTAAGTTTTTTAAACTCCAATGACAATTTTTCCTTAATGCAAGAATTACAGTCACCATCACTATACCACGAAGCTAGACTTAACGCCTTTATAACTTTTAAAAACATCCTAATTGTAGAACATAATTGAAAGTAAGCCACATTATATAAATAACTTTTTAACCCTCTTTTTAAGGCCTTCCTAATTTTAATGTTAACACATCCAAGGGGAAGTTTTAGCAATACTAATCAGATCATCAAATCACTCATTTTAACCACCATGTTTTCAGTGTCTATCTGCAGAGAAAAGAGAGAACAAAGATGGGCCACTCAGCCCCTTCTATGGAATGGGCACACACCCAATCTGACTTAAGGAGTCGGTTAGATGAACTGCGTTTGTGCCAGCTTGCCCTCTTTCACCATGCGTGGACTTCTCCCAGGACCTGTCCCACCATGCATGACCAGCTGAACTGCACTTGTGCTTGTTCACCCCTTACCCCTAAAGGTCTTCTGTTGGTTTTTAAGTTTTCCCTTTTTTTATCTCTTGGTTCTCGAATGAAATACACAGTTTTAGATAGACAGAACAAGTAACATCTTTGACGGTGTTAAACTAACCTTTACATTTAAATTTTTAATATTTATCCCCAAATTTTAGCCAAGGGAACTAGATCCCAAACAGCCAATGCATTTTTGTTAAGCCAGATAACTTGGTTACAGTATAAACAGTCTTATGCATTTTAAAACATTATTCTTTTAAAATACCAGATTTTCTAATTTGCAAGTTAAAGAATCTTTACAAAGCCATTTAAAACAATGCGAAGATTTTTTTGTCAATGTCCAAACCTCATAACTTTTTGAATTTTAAATTTAAACTCACACAATTGTTACAGCATGATGACAATTTTTATCTTTGAACACGTTTACAGACACACACAAAACACTCACACAGATCTTAAAGCGCGCAAAAATCAAAATCAGTTGTATGTACACCTTTAAAAGTTTTTAAACAAAAATTTAAGACAGTATTTCTTTTAAACCAAATTTAAGACAGTATTTCTTTTAAACCAGGTACCTTTGTTGGGCTTCATTTTCCCAGAGCTTGCTTACCTAGAAAGACAATTCACTAATTAGTCTTTTGAATCTTTGTGCTGTTCTCATTCAGCAAGCTGAATCCAGAGTCTGCTGAGTGAGCTTGTCACACTCACCCAAGTCTTCCCTACCTCAGAAAACATAAAACAAACACACTCACTAAACAGGACAAACAAGTGGCCACAAAGACAAAATCAGGTCTCAGTGAATGGGGCGACATCTCACCACCATTCACTTACCAGGGGACTCAACACCCCTACTCACCTCTGGAGGATTTTTTCTCTTAGATTCCTGCAGACGTTGACCCAGGGGCCTTCCAAGGTGGAGGAGAATTCCCAGTCATCTTGGGGCAAGGGAAAAGAAAAATCCCTAGCGGCTATCCCCTCAGACTGACAGGTTCTCCCCCACACTCAGACCCCCTGAACCAAGGCCCAAGGCTGAGATCTAACTGGGGCCACTCGCAGGTGGTCAGTGGCAATTTCATAATTGATAAAAAAGCAAGTTCCTAAAACCTGACAATCTGGGCTCGAGCTGTAACTTTTTTCCAGCGATCTAAAGTCAGACTTAAGGGGGTTGTTAGTTGCCGCCCCTTCCCTTTAAGGACAACAAGACAGACAAAAGAGACAATTAACACTAAACAGAAACAGAGGAAACCAGACAGGTGCTGCGCGGCAGTTGAAGGACTGCAAACAGAAAAAGCAACTTCAGATGGGAGTGGCCATCTGAACATGTTTTTGTTTATGATAGCCTGAGCCTCTGCCTTATCTATAAATTCAGCCTTCCAGGTTAAATATTGACCTCTGGTCAGGACCGATTGTACAATCTTATTCCATTCATGAGGCAGCGGTGCCCTCCGTTAAAATCAATAAGCGGGCACCATCTCTTCCCTTTTCTACCTCTTTTAAAATGTCCCTGATAATCCCATAAAAACTAAAAAAGGCCTCGGGAATTTCTTCTCCTTTAGCCTCTAAATCATTAATATTTTTCCCTACTTTACTCCAGGTAAGGGGATGAATGTCGGGGCCACTCAAAATTAGCCAAGAACATTTTTCCCAACAAAACAAAAAAATTTTACAAGATCCTTTCTTTTTACTCTTATTCCTCTCTCCCTAAGAGCTTCCTTCATTTCCTTTATAAATAAAGCCTGCTTTTCCCATGGTTAATTGCGGCAAACTTACCTCAAGACTTCCCATGGTGCACGAGTGATGTGATGTGGGCGTCTCTACCCTTAAATGATTGGGGATCCCCATCTCCAGCGCCGTCGGGTAGTTCAACACGCCTTGAGCCCCACGTTGGGCGCCACTTGACCCGTCCAGCAGGTTCAGTTATTCATTAGACTCGAGGAGACACCTCCTAAGAACCATGGTGGTGAAAAAGAAACGAGACCAAGCGCATAAAGAAAGACAAAGTCAGTCTGAGTCGCGTCAAGTTCTGCTTTATTAAAGTAAGGGAGGGTTTATATACCTGAAGGGACAGGGGAAAGGAAAGAATGAAAAAACTTTGCAGAAGCAAGGGTGAGAATTCTGGGGGTCAGGGATGGGTCATGCATTGGCCGTTGTGCTAGTCGTTCTAAGAAATATTTATGATTAGCCAGGCGCCATTTGCTGAGGGCTGGAGATAAGAGAAATGTTTATGGTTAGTCAAATATTGTCCGCTTAGGGCTGGAGGAATATTTATGGTTAGCCAATTGTAGTTTGCTTAGGGCTGGAGGAATCTTATCTTTCCATACACTTTCTTGGCTCCCAACAATAAACGTAAGGCTCACTCAAACCCTAAACCTCACCTTAACATTAACCCTCACCTAACCCTAAATCTAACCCACACCCTCATCCTCACCCTAAGCCTAAGTCTAATCCAAACCTTCACCCTAACCCTAATCCTCACGGTAACCCTAACCCTAACACTTACCCTCACCGTAATCATAACCCTAGCAAAAACCCTCACCCTAACCGTGACCCTCAACCTAACCTTAACTCTAATATTAACCGTCACCCTAACACACACCCTAACACTAACGCCAACCCTAACCCTCACCCTAAACCTCACCCTAACTCTTACACTCACCCTAACCCTAAACCTAACCCTAACCCTAACCATCAAACTAACCCTAACCCTGAACCTAACCATCACCCTAACGATAACCCTAACTCTAACCCTAACACTCACCGTCAACATAACCATCACCCTAACCCAAACACTCACACACACCCTAACCCTCACACTCACCTGACCCCTCACTCTCAACCTAACCCTCATCCACACCCTCAACCTCACTCAAAACATCACACTAACCCTAACCTTCACCCTAATCCTAACCCTAACGCTCAACCTAACCCTCACCTAAATCCTCAACCTCACCCTAAGCTTAACACTAACCCTAACCCTAATCCTAAATCTAAAAATAACCTCACCCTCACCCTCAGCCTAAACCTAACCTTAATCCTAACCGTAGCCCTCACCCTCACCCTCACCCTAATTCTAACCCAAACCCTAACCCTACCCCTCACCCTTAAGCTAATTCTAACACTAAATCTAACCCTCACCCTAACCCTAAACCTCACGCAAACGCTTACCCTAACCCTCACACTCACTGTAACCCTCACTCTAACACTTACTCTACACCTAACACAAACCCTAACCCTCACCCTCACCCTCAACCTAACCCTAACCCTCAACTTAAGCTAACCCTCACTCTAACCATAAACTTAACCCTCAGCCTAACACTCACCCTAACCCTAAACCTAACCCTAATCCTCACCCTATCCCTGACCCTAACCCTAAAACTCACCATACCCATTACACTAACCCAAAACATAATGCTCACCCTAACCCTCACCCCAACCCTCATCCTCACCCTAACCCTAACCCTAACCCTAACCCACACACTAACCCTAACCCTCACGCTATCCCTAAACCTAACCCTCACCCTCACCCTCACCCTTAACCTAACCCTAACCCTAACCCTAAACGTATCGCTCACCCTAATCGTCACACTCACCCTAACCCTAACACTAACCTTAACCCTCACCCTAACCCACACCCTAAACCTAATGCTAACCCAAACCTCACCCTAAACCTCACCCTAAATGTACCCTCACCCTAACCATAACCCTAACCCTAACCCTAATACTCACACTAACCCTAAACCAAAACACTAACCCGTACCAAACCATCACCCAAACCCTAACCCTAACCCTAATCATCACCCTAACACTAAGCCTAGCCCTAAACCTAACCCTAATCATCAACCTAAACATCACCCTAACCATAACCCTCACACAAACCCTAACCTTCACCATAACCTGAACCCTCACTCTCAACCTAACTGACATCCACACACTCACCCTCACTCTAAACATCACAATAAGCCTAACCCTCACCCTAACCCTAAACCTAACCTGCACCCTAACCCTCACCTTCACCCTCACCCTCACCCTAAGCCTAACACTTAACCTAACCCTAATCCTAAATCTAACACTCACCCTCACCCTCACCCTCACCCTCAGCCTAACCCTAACCCTACACTTAATCCTAACCCTAGCCCTCACCCTCACCCTCACCCTAACTCTAACCCTAACCCTAAACATAACCCTCACCGTAAACCTAACACTTAACCTAATCCTCATCCTAACTCAAAACCTCACACAAAATCTAACCTTACCCTCACCCTCACGCTATCCCTCACACTAACCCTTACTCTCAACCTAACCCTAACCCTAAACATCACCCTAACCTTAACCCTCACTCTCACCCTAAACATCACACTAACCGTAACCCTCACCCTAATCCTAAACCTAACCCTCACCCTAACACTCACCCTCAACCTCACCCTCACCCTGAGCCTAACACTAACCCTAATCCCAATCCTAAACCTAACACTCAACTTCACCCTCACCCTAACACTAATACTAACCGTAGTCCTCACCCTCACCCTCACCCTAATTGTAACCCTAACCCTAACCCTAACCTAACACTAACCCTAAACCAAAACCTCATCCCAAGCCTAACACTAACACTCACCCTCACCCTAAACCTAACCGTAACCATCACCCTCACCCTAACCCTCAACCTAACCCTTACCCTCAATATAACTCTAACCTTAATGCTAATCCTCACACTACCCCTAACCCTACCCCTCACCTTAACCCTCATCCTAACCCTAACCCAAACCCTCAACCTAACTCTAACCCTAACCCTAAACCTAAACCTCACCCTAACACTAACCCTCATGCTAACGCTAACTCTAAACCTTAGCCTCAACCTAAACTTCACCTTAACCCTTACTGTCAACCTAACCCTAACCCTAGCCCTAACCCTCACACTAACCCTAAACCTAACCCTAACCGTAACCCTTACTTTAACCCTCACCCTAAACTTCACCTTCACCGTAAACCTCAGCGTCACCCTAAGCCTCATCCTAACCATAAGCCACTCCCACACCCTAACCCTAACCCTAACCCTCACCAGAACGCTCATGCTCACCCTAAACATCATCCTCAGGCTAACCCTCACCCTAACCCTAAACCTAACCCTCACCCTCACGCTAAACCTCACCCTCACCCTCACCATAACTCTAACCCTAACTCTAACCATAACTCTTACCTTAAACATAACTCTAAACCTAAACCTCACCATAACACTAAGGCTACCCCTAAACGAGACCCTCACCGTACACCTCACCCTAATTCGTACCCTCACCCTAACCATGAACCTAACCCTAACCCTAATCTTCACAATAACAATAACTGTAAACCTCAACCTAACCCTCACACTAAGCCTAACCCTACCCCTCACGCTAACCCTCATCCTAAACCTAACCTTCACCCTCATCCTAACTCTCACCATAACCCTAACCCTAATTCTCACCCTCACCCTAGCCCTCTCCCTAACACTAACACTAAGCCTCACCCTCACCCTAAACCTAACCATAGCCCTAAACCTAACACTCACACTAACCCTAACACTCACTCTAACCCTAACCTGACACCTCAGCCTATCTCTCATCCTAATCATAACCCTAACCCTAACCCTCAACCTAACCCTAACCCTAGCCCTAACCCTCATCCTAAACCTAACCCTCATCCTCACACTTACCCTCACCGTCACCCTCACCCTAACCATAACTTAATCTTAACTCTAACACTAACCCTTACCTTCACCCTCACCCTAACTCTAACACTAACCCTAATCCTAACCCTCACCCTCAACCTCACCCTAACCTTAACCCTATCCCAAAACCTCATTCTAAACCTAACCCTCACCCTAACCCTAACCCTAACCCTCAAACTCACCCTAAGGCTAACACTAAACCTAACCCTCATCCTAATTCTCACCCTAACCCTAACGCTAATTAACCCTCACCCTAAAACTTACCCTAACCCTGACATTCACCCTAACCATAACCGTAACCCTAAACCTAATCCTCACAATAACCCTAACCCTAACCCTATACCTACTCGTAAACTTCAACCTCACCCTCACCCTCACCCTAACCCTAAACCTAAACCTCACCCTAAATCTAACTTTAACCCTCACACTCACTCTCAACCTCAGCCTAAACCTATACCTAATCCTAATTCTAACCCTAGCACTCACCCTCACCCTCACCCTAACACTAACACTAACCCTAACACTAACCCTCACCATCAACCTAAACCTAACCCTAACACTCACCCAAACCCTAACCCTCACGCTAACACCAACCCTAACCTTTACCCTCACCTTAAACCTCACCCTAACCCTTACTCTCACCATAACCCTAATCCTAAACATAACCCTAACCCTCACCCTAACCATAACCATCACCATCAAGCTAACCCTCATCATTACTCGAACCTTCTCTCTCACCCTAAACCTCACCCTCACCCTAAACATCACACTAACGCTAACCCACACCCTTACCCTCATCCTCAACCTCAGCTTAAAACTAAACCTAACCCTCACTGTCACCCTCACATTCACCCTAAACCTAACACTAAAACAAACCCTTACCCTCACACTCACCCTAACACTGACCCTAACAATAACACTGACCCTCAGGCTAACCCTTTTCCTCACCCTAACCCTAAGCCTAACCCTAATGCTCACACAAACCCTAACCCTCACCCTAAGCCTTACCCTGAACCTAAACCTAAACCTAACCCTAACACTCAATACTAACCCTAACTCTCATCCTAACCCTAACCCTATCCCGCACCCTAACAATCAGCCTAAACCTAACCTAAACCTAATCCAAACACTATCCCTAATTCTAAACCTAACCCTCACCCTATCTCTAACAGTTATGTTAACCATCATCCTAAACCTCACCCTAAACTTTATCCTCATCAAAAACCTAACCCTAACTATAACCCTCACCCTAACCCTAACCCTACCCCTCATACTAACCCTAACCCTCACACTCATCCCGACCCTCAGCCACACCCTCAGCCTAACCCTAACCATTACCCTATTCCTAAACCTAGCCCTCGCCATCACCCTCAAACTAAATCTAACACTAACTGTAATTTTAACCCTCACGCTCTCCCTAAACCTAACCCTATACCAAAACCTCACCCTAACCCTAAAACTCAACCTAAACTTAACCTTCACCCTCACACTAACCCTAACACTAAACTTAACCTTCACCCTAACCCTCACCCTCACCCTCACCCTAACGCTAACCTCACCCTCACCCTAAACCTCACCCTAAAACTTACCCTCAAACTATCCCTAACCGTAACCCTAACCCTCATCCTCACACTATCCCTAACCCTAACCCTAACCCTATACATATCCCTCACCCTAACCCTACCACTAAAGCTAAACCTCACCCTAAATCTAACTGTAACCCTCCACCTCCCACTCACCCTCACATTGAGCCTAACCCTAAACCTAAACCTAATCCTAACCCGAACCCTAACCCTCAACCTAACCCTAACACTAACTCTAACCCTCAACCTTACCCTAACCCTCATGCTAACGCTAACCCTAACCCTCACCCTTGCACTAACTCTCACCCTCAACCTCACCCTAAACCTAACCCTAAAACTAAATCTCACCCTCACCCTGACCCTTAACCTAAATCTATCCCTAACAATAACCCTAGTCCTAACCCTCACCCTAACCCTAACCCTAACCCTAACCCTCAGCCTAAACCTAACCCTCATCCTCACCCTCACCTTAAACCTCACGCTAACCCTAACGCTAACCCTAACCCTCACGCTCACCCTAAAACTCACCATAAACCTTAACCTCAACGTAACTCTAACCCTAACCTAACCCTAAACCTCACACCAACCCTAACCCTAACCCTAACCCTAATCCTCACCCTAAACCTCACCCTAACCATAACACTAACCATACCACTCAACCTAACGCTATCCCTAACCATAACCCTCACCCTCACCCTAACACTCACCGTCACCCTAACCCTCACCCTAACACTAACCCTCACCCAAAACCTAACCCTCACCCACACCTGAACACTCACACTCACCCTAACCCTCACCCTTACCCTAAATATCACACTAACCCTAAATCTCACTATCATGCTAACCCTAACCGTATCCCTAACACTGATCCTAAGCCTCACCCTATCTCTAACGCTCACCATAAACCTCTCTTCCCCTGAACGTAACCCCCATTCTAACCCTAACACTAACTGTAGGGAGCCGAGGCGAGACTCCGCCCACTCCCTTGCAGTTTTGAGGATTACCACTCCAGAAGGTGCTTGGCGGTGCTTGGCGGGACGCCTGGGCTGTGCGCGTGCGCGAGCCCGGTAGTGTCCCCAGCCAATCCCATGACACCTGGTGACGGTAAAAGGCAGGCGACCAACAATAGAAAAGACCCGTGTTCGAATTCCCTATATAAGCGGCTGTGTTTTGGGTGCACGCTCTCTCGCGCCCACGCTCTCCTACAACTAAAAGGCTCTCCAATAAAGCGTGATCTGAGAAGACTCCTGGTGTGGTGGTTGTTCTTCCTCGCTGGTCGAGTAGAAGGTCGTTACAACTGGTGCCGAAACCCGGGAACAAACCAGGGACGGGACCCGCGCGAGAGGCCGAATTGGAGCCAGAACTCAACACGCGGAGAGGAGACGTCGGTAAATATCCCCCGGTATGCTGTTCACTATAGATTTAGATATTTATTGGTTGCTTGCATTGCTTCTTCCCTTGTGGCTTGTCTTTTTGATGGTGCGCAGTTGCCTGGAGGAGGGAGGGTTTGATTTAATCCAGGAAGGACGCAAAGTACTAACGCAGCATCAGGATAGTCTATCAGAGTCAGTATACAGTAATGGGGAGGAAAAGAGGCCTAAAAGAAAAAGGGAAAAAAGACAGAAGGATCCTAAAGAATTAAAGCGAGAGGGGCTGCAGCCCTCACAAAAGGAGAAGGGTTTCAGAGAGGAGGGGGTCTCAAGGAGACTCCCTTGCCCTTCTTTAAGAGCAAACCGGTTCTCAGCCCTACACGTGGAAGGGCGGGACCAAGAATATCGTAATCTTGTGAGTGACTCAGAGGAAGAAATGTTAGAGGAGGAGGGAGAGCAGCTCTATCCAGCTGATAGTGAAGAGTTAGAAGAGGCTGCGGAGGAGCACGTGGCAGACAGATATGGAGGGTGGCGCCCCCTAGGGGTGGGAGTACCGCAACAGCCAGGGAGAGGAAACGGAGCTGGCCCTCACCCGTCGGCCCCCCCGCCGTGCCCGCCGGCAGGGAAGAGTCACTTTATTAAAGAAAATACCTGGTCACAGCTGGCAGCTGCTTTCCCAGTTTTTGAAAATCCGATTACTGCTGAAAGAAATTTTGAGCCGGTTTCCTACTCCCAGCTTAAGGATTTAGTTGAGGCAGTCCGGACTTATGGAGTGACAGCTAATTATACCACTGCCTTGCTCCGAAGACTGACCTTCAATGCCATGACGCCCACGGACTGGTTTGAGGTAGCCCGTACCTGCCTTAATCATGGGCAGTACCTCGATCTCCGGTCTATTGTTCAAGACAAGGCTCAAGCCCAATACAGACAAAATGTCCATGACGGGCACCCGGACTGGACCGTAGACATGCTTCTCGGGCAGGGAATCTACTCGGGTAGACCAGACAGGATATCCCTTTGAAGTATACCGCCAGGTAAACGAGGTTTTTTACATGTCCTGGCGAGCCCTCCCAAACAAGGGAGAGGTGGCTGGCAATCTAACAAAAATCATGCAGGCCCCTAATGAGCCATTTTCTGATTTTGTTGCCCGTATGCTAGAGACAGCCGAGCGGGTGTTAGGAAATCTGGAAACAGCCATGCCATTTGTACAACAAATCATTTTTGAACAAAGCACCAAGGAATGTCAGAGGGCAATTACCCCAGTAAGAACCCAAAGCCTAGAAGCTTGGTTAAAAGCCTGCAGAGAAGTAGGTGGCCCCCTGACCAATGCGGGGCTGGCAGCTGCTGTCTTGTCTGCTGCCGGGGCCGCAAAAGATAGTAAAGGAAAAGGGTGTTTCCGGTGTGGTCAGTTGGGACATTTTAGACAGCAATGCCCACAAAATGGTGGTCCTGCACAAAACATACCCAGGCCGCCAAGGACTCCAGGAGTGTGTCCTCGTTGTAAAAAGGGAAAGCATTGGGTCAACGAATGCAGGTCAGTTAGAGACATCAATGTACATTTTATCCCCCAAATTACTCCAAACACTAATTCGGAACAGGAGCCAAAAAACGGAGAGAAGGGCCCTCATCCCCAGGGCCCGAAAGTTTATGGGGCATTTCAGACTCTGGCTCCCGGACAGCACCTGCTACAACCCCCCAGCCAAGAAGAGCAACCTCAGGCTCCGCAGGGTTGGACCGCTGTGCCACCTCCGGACGGGTATTAACACAGCAGATGGGAGTCCAGATTGTGGAGACAGACATGACAGGACCCCTAGATGAAGGCACTGTAGGAATAGTTTTAGGACGCTCCTCCTCCACAATGAGAGGATTAATAATTTTCCCGGGAGTAATTGACCCTGACTATACGGGGACTATCAAGGTCCTCTGCCATGTCCCCCATGGAGTGGTGTCCATTTCTCCCGGGGATAGAATTGCACAGCTCCTGCTTTTGCCTTCTCTTCACGGCAACTTCCCTGCTAAGGAGATAGAGAGAGGAGATAAAGGGCTAGGCTCCACTGGAGTCGACCTTACATGCCTGTCCATAACTTTAGACCAAAGACCCATGTTAACTCTCCAAGTAGAAGGGAAAAGATTTGAGGGACTGGTGGATACAGGGGCAGATCGAAGCATCATCCAAAGAGGGGAGTGGCCAAAGCAATGGCCAACTCAGAAATCCTCCCAGACCTTGCAAGGGCTGGGCTATGCTGATGCCCCACAGTTAAGTGCAAAAGAATTGACTTGGAGAACAGACGAAGGCCAGGTTGGAAAAATGCAGCCATTTGTGGTAGACGTCCCTGTCAATCTTTGGGGAAGAGATGTGCAGCAACAGCTAAAGTTAACTTTAACTAATGATTATTCTGAGGCCAGTCAGAATATGATGAAACAGCAAGGATTTGTGCCAGCCTTGGGGCTTGGTCGGCGTCTCCAAGGACGCAAGGAGCCGATAGAGCCACTTCCTAAACAGGACAGGAAGGGTTTGGGTTTTTCTTAGGGACCTCTGAAAACAAAGCTTCCACTGAAGGTGTGGTACCCATACCTTGGTTAACGCAAAAGGCGGTGTGGGTTCCTCAGTGGCCCCTCTCTCGAGAAAAATTGGAAGCGGCTCAAACTCTTGTCCAGGAACAGCTGCAGCTGGGGCATGTTGAGCCTTCAGTGTCATCTTGGAATACCCCAATTTTTGTTATCAAAAAGGCCTCCGGAAAATGGAGATTATTACATGACCTTAGAGCAGTAAATGCCCAGATGCAAATTATGGGACCCATCCAAAGGGGACTTCCACTGCTGTCTGCGTTACCTAGGGAGTGGCCTATTCTGGCCTTAGACATTAAGGATTGCTTTTTTTTCCATACCTCTTTATGAAAAGGATAGGGAGTGCTTTGCCTTTACTTTGCCCTCGGTTAATCATGAAACCCCGGATGCTCGCTATCAGTGGAAAGTTCTCCCCCAAGGGATGGCTAATAGCCCAACAATTTGTCAATTGTTCGTGGGGGCTGCATTAACCCCTGTTAGGGAAAAATTTCCAAAGGTACGGATTGTCCATTATATGGATGATATCTTGTTGGCTGCTCCCTCGGTAGAGACTCTTCATAAAGTGTTTGGGCAGGTAACGGAGACCTTAGCTAATAAAGGATTAATTATTGCCCCTGAGAAGGTTCAGCAGACTAGTGTTGTTCAATTTCTGGGAACCATTGTTTCCCCTACTGAGATTAAACCACAAAAACTTTCCATTCGAACTGGTCATCTTAAAACACTTAATGATTTTCAGCAATTGGCAGGAGATATTAATTGGATAAGGGGGTTTCTTAATCTCCCTCGGTCAGAGTTGTTACCTTTATTTGCTATTTTGGAGGGCGACCCTGAAGTCACCTCCTCTAGATCCCTGACACCTTTAGCACTAAATTCCCTACAAAAGGTTGAGGCAGCTTTGTCTAGGGCTCAACTTTCACGGGTTGATTTAAAATTACCTATTGATTTATGTATATTAAAAACAAAAAATTATCCCACGGGGGTTCTTTGGCAAAATGGCCCCTTATTGTGGCTCCACGGCAATTCTGTGGGAGCAAAAACTGTTCAATATTTTCCTGAATTAGTGGCTAAACAGGCAATTTTGGGTATGAAGTATTGTTTAATGCACTTTGCAAAAATTCCAGATAAATTAATTATTCCATACACCCGTGAGCAAGTTGAAATTTTAGCAGCCACAATGGATATGTGGGCAATTCTTGTTTGCTCATTTCCAAATGTAATTGATAATCATTATCCTAAGCATCCTCTGCTTGCCATAGTTAACAAAAATTTAGTGTATTTTCCTGTTGTCACTTCAAAGGAGCCCTTGGCTGATGCTCTAACCATCTTTACGGATGGATCAAAATCTGGACAAGGTGCCTTTTTTGTTCAAGGACACAAACAGCCGGTAGTTTTTAATTTTCGGCCGAATGTCCCACAGGCTGTTGAATGTTTAATTGTGCTTGAAGTTTTTAAAAGATTTGATCAACCTTTTAACTTATTTTCTGATTCATTATATGTTGTAAATGCCGTTGCTTCTCTTGAAGTTGCTGCTTCAGTTAAGCAGGCCAGTACAATTTCTAATGTTTTGTTACAGATTCAGTCCCTTATCTTAAACAGAAAACATCCTTTTTATATTGGACATATTCGCGCCCACTCTATGTTACCGGGCCCAATGGCAAAGTGTAATGATTTGGTGGACCAGGCAACTCGGGCTATGGCTCTGGTTGCTGCTGATCCTGTAGAATTGGCAAAAGACTTTCATAGATTGTATCATGTACCTGCTAATACCCTTAGGAAAAGATATAATTTGTCCAGGCATGTGGCAAGAGATATTGTTAAAGCCTGTAAATCTTGTGTTACCTTTCTTCATCCTCCCCATGTGGGGGTAAACCCCAGGGGGTTGAGACCAAACGCCCTATGGCAAATGGATGTTACTCATCTGACGGAATTTGGTAAGTTGAAATATTTACATGTGTCTGTGGACACTTTTCCGGTGTCATTCATGCCACACCTTTGGCAGGAGAAAAGGTGTCTCACGTCAGAATACACTGCTTAGAAGCTTGGGCAGCTTGGGGAAAGCCCCTTAGACTCAAGACGGATAATGGCCCTGCTTATACTTCCCATGGTTTTCGCGCCTTTTGCGCACAAATGCAGGTTGCCCACACCACCGGATTGCCCTACAATCCTCAAGGACAAGGTATAGTGGAAAGAGCTAATAGAAGCATAAAAGAAATGCTTCAAAAACAAAAAGGGGGAGTTGCTGAGTCCGCGTCCCCCAGGGAAAGACTTTCTCTTGCGCTCTTTACCCTTAATTTTTTAATTCTAAATGACAATGATCAGTCTGCCGCAGATCGGCATATGACAAGAGACTCCATGGATACTAAAGACATGGTTATGTGGAAGGATGTTATTAATAATAAATGGTATGGACCGGATCCGGTAATAATGAGATCCAGGGGAGCTGTTTGTGTTTTTCCACAGAGTCAAGAAGTACCTCACTGGGTGCCAACGAGACTGACCAGGCCAGTGGAGACTGCAGAAGAACCCCATCTTGAAGATGCCATCCACTCGTCTCCTGATACAGCTGATCTTCCTGCTGTTAGCAACAGTGCTAATAGCAATCCCTGTGATAGCTAAACCGATGATGCTGTGGGCTGTTACAATTTACTGACTGGATTGCCTCTGCAGTGTCCTTTTCCAAAGAGCGGGTGGGAGTCGGAATGTTTTTAGCCTGCTGCTTGGGAGGATGCGTGGTCTGCCTATGGTTGGTCTGTCGCCTTCGAGCCCAAACCGGAAGGGACAAGGTTGTTATCTTGCAAGCATTAGCCGCTTTGGAGAGTGGATCCTCACCCCAGATCTGGCTGTCGGCCCTAAGAGGCAGTTAAGCCTTACCATTCTGCATAGCCTTAGCACCCCGAGGGATCAGGGGATCCCATTGCACCGGGACAGGTATGCAATTAGCAATTTGGGACAGGGTGCCAGGCAAGTGCACTGCACTTGAGGGTACCATCTCCTCAAGAAGAGCATGCTGGGTAGCAAGTGGGTTGATGCCCAAGATCCCACCTCTGCAAAAAAGGCATCGGACGGGCCTGGTCATCACTGGGGAAGGCGCCCCTCAGGCGAAGGCCAGTGCAAGGTCCTCTCATTAATGTCTTAGACAGAGGCCCAACCTCTACTCTTACCTGTTGCCATAAAACAAAGAAGGGGGAACTGTAGGGAGCCGAGGTGAGACTCCGCCCACTCCCTTGCAGTTTTGAGGATTACCACTCCAGACGGTGCTTGGCGGGACGCCTGGGCTGTGCGCGTGCGCGAGCCCGGTAGTGTCCCCAGCCAATCCCATGACACCTGGTGACGGTAAAAGGCAGGCGACCAACAATAGAAAAGACCCGTGTTCGAATTCCCTATATAAGCGGCTGTGTTTCGGGTGCACGCTCTCTCGCGCCCAAGCTCTCCCATCAACTAAAAGGCTCTCCAATAAAGCGTGATCTGAGAAGACTCCTGGTGTGGTGGTCGTTTTTCCTCGCTGGTCGAGTAGGCGGTCACTACAACTAACCCTCACCATAAACCTCACACTAACCCTTACCGTCAACCTCACCCTAACCCTAACTCTCACCCTAACCCTCACCCTAACCCTAACCCTCACCCACACCCTAACCCTACCCCTTCCCTGAACACTCACACTCACCCTGACCCTCAGCTTCACCCTAAATATCAGACTAACCCTAATCCTCACCCTCACCCTAAACCTAACCCTAACCCTCACCCTCACCCTAAGCCTCACCCTAACCTTAACGCTCACACTAAACCTGACCCTAACTCTCACCCTCACCCTAGCCCTTACTGTAAACCTAACCCTAACTCTCATCCTAACCCTAACCCTCACCATCACACTTACCCTCACCCCCAGCTTAACCCTAACACGAACCCTAATCCTAAGCCTAACCCTCACTCTCACCGGAACTCTAACCCTAACCCTAATCCTAACACTCACCCTCACCCTAACCCTAAGACTATCCCTAAACCTCACCTAAAACCTACCCCATACCCTAACCATAACCCTCACCCTCACTCTGACACTAACCCTAACACTAATCCTAATCCTGACAGTAAACCTCATCCTAAATTTAACGCTAACCTAATGCTCAACCTAAACCTCACCCTATCTTCATATCTTCACTCTAACCCTAACCCTAACCCTAACACTAATCCTAACCCTAACCCTCACCCTCACCCTAACCCTAACACTCACACTAAACCTAAACCTCAACCTAACCCTAACCCTACCCCTCACCCTACCCCTCATCCTAACCTTAACCCTAAACCTAAACCTCAACCTAACCCTAACGCTAACCCTAACCCTAACCCTAAACCTCACCCTAACACTACACTGCATGCTAACACTAACCATAACCCTAACCCTCATGCTAACCTTCACCCTAACACTTACTCTCACCCTAACCCTCACACTAACCCTAATATTAACTCTCATCTTAACCCTCACTCTAACCCTCACCCTCACCCTTACACTTACTGTAACCCTAACCCTCACCCTAACACTAAGCGTCACCCACACCCTAACCCTAACCCTCACCGGAACCCAAACTCTCACCCTAAACATCACTCTCACCTTAACCGTCACCTGAACCCTAAACCTAAGCCTCACCCTCACGATAACCCTCACCCTGAACCTCACCCTAACTCTAACCCTAACTCTAACTATAACCCTTAACTTAAACCTAAATTTAAACCTAACCCTCACAATAACCCTAACGCTAACCCTAACCTTCACCCTCAACCTAAAACTCACCCTAAATCTTACCCTCACCCTAACTCTAAACCGAACACTAACCCCAATCTTAACAATAACCCTAACATTAAATCCCAACCTAAACCTCACCCTAAACCTAACCGAATCCCCAAACTTCACCCAAACCCTCACACTAATCCTAACCCTCACCCACAGCCTAACCGTCACCATCACCCTAACCCTCACCCTCACCCTAACCCTCACCATAACCCTCACCCTAACCCTCAACCTCACGCTAAACATCACCCTAACCCTAACCCTAACCCTAATGCTAACCCTAATCCTCACGCTCACCCTGACCCTAAGACTAACACTTACCCTAAACTTAATCCTAAAACTAATCCTCTCTCTCACCCTCACCCTAACCGTATCCCTAAACCTAACCCTTACCCTCACTCTCACCCTAAACCTAACCCTAACCCTAACCCTCACCCTAACCCAAACCCTAACACTCACCCTTACCATAAATCTCACAATAACCCTGCTGCAAACCCTAAACCTAATAATCACACTAACCCTCACCCTAACCCTAACCCTAAAACTAACCCTAACTCTCACACTATCCCTCACCCTAATCCTAACCCTAACACTCAACCTAACCCTTACTCTCACCCTACCCCTCATGGAAACCCTAACCCTAGCCTCACCCTCACCCTCACCCTAGTCCTCAACCTAATCCTAAACCTACCCCTCACCTAATCCTCATCCTAACAATAAACCTAACCCTAACCCTAACCCTCATCATCCCCCTAACCCTCAACCTAACCCTTACCCACAACCTAACCCTAACACTAAAACTAACTCTAAACCTCACACTAACCCTAAACCTCACCCTAACCCTAACCCTAAACCTCACCCTAAACCTAACCTTCACCCTCAACCTCACCTTCATTCTCAGCCTCTCCCTAACCCTAACCCTAATCCTAAACCTATCCCTCACCCTTACCCTAAGTTTAACCATAACCCTAACCCTCATCCTCACCCTCACCCTACACCTAACCCTAACACTAACGTACAACCTAACACTAACCCTCACCCTGAACCTAACCCTAACACTAACCCTAACCCTAACACTAACTCAAACCGCAACCCTAACCCTAACCGTCAACCTCACACTAACACTAACCCTAACCCTCACCCTCATCCTAAACCTCACCTGTACCCTAACCCTGACCATCACACTAATCCTAAAGATAACCCTTACCCAAAACCTAAACCAAACCCTCACCCTCACCCTAACACTTTTCCTCACCCTAAACCTAAGGCTCATTCAAACCCTAACCGTCACCTTAACAATAACCCTCACCTAACCCTAAATCTAACCCACACCCTAAGACTAACTCTAACCCTAACCCTCACGCTAACCCTAACCCTAACACTCACCCTCATCCTAATCCTAACTCTTGCCGAAACCCTCACCCTAACCATTACCCTCACCCTAACCCTAACACTAACCTTAACACTCACACTAACACACACCCTATGCCTAACGCCAACGCTAAACTCACCCTAACCCTTACACTCATCTAACCCTAACCATAACCCTACCCGTAACCATCACCCTAACCCTAACCCTAACCCTCACCTTCACCCTCATTCTCACCCTAAGCCTAACACTAACCCTAACCCTAATCCTAAATCTAAAACTAAACCTCACCCTTACCCTCATCCTGACCCTCATCCTAAACCTAACCCTAAACTTAAACCTAACCCTAGCCCTCACCCTCACCCTCACCTTAACTCCTACCCTAACCCTAACCCTAAACCTAATCCTCACGCTAACTCGAACCCTAAATCTAACCCTCACACTCAACCTCACTCTAACCCTAACCCTATCCCAAAACCTCATCCTAAACCTAACCCTCACCCTAACTCTAACCCTAACCCTCACCCTCACCCTAACCCTAACACTAAACCTAACCCTCAACCTAAATCCCACCCTAACCCTAACGCTAATTAACCCTCACCCTAAACCTCACCCTAACCCTTACCCTCACCCTCACCCTAACCGTAACCCTAACCCTAATCCTCACAATAACACTAACCCTAACCTTAACCCTACACATAAACTTCACCCTCACCCTCAACCTTACCCTAAACCTAACCCTAAACCTCAACCTAAAACTAATTGTAACCCTCATTCTCACTCTCACCCTCAGCCTAACTCTAACACTAACCCTAACCCTAACCCTCACCCTCAACCTAAGCCTAAACCTAACACTCAACCAAACCCTAAACCTCACGGTAACGCCAACACTAACCCTCACCCTCACCTTGACCCTCACCCTAACCCTTACTCTCACCAGAACCCTAACCCTAACCATAACCCAAAACCTCACCCTAACCATAACCCTCACCATCAAGCTAACCCTCAACGTTACCCGAACCCTCACTCTAACCCTAAAGCTCACCCTCACCCTAAACAACACACTAATGCTAACCCTCACCCTCCCATTCAGCTTAAAATTAACCTAACCCTAACCGTCACCCTAACCCTCACCCTAAACCTAATACTAAAACAAAACCTCACCCTTACCCTCACCATCACACTCACCCTAACACTAACCCTAACAATAACTCTAACCCTCACCCTAAGCCTTAAACTCACCCTAAACAAAACCCTAATCCTAAAGCTCACACAAACCCTAACCCTAAACCTAACCCTTACCCTCACCCTAAACCTAAACCTAACCCTAACCTCAATACTAACCCTAACTCTCACCCTAACCCTAACCCTATCCCGCACCCTAACCCTCAGCCTAACACTAACCCTAACCCTAATCCAAACCCTATCCCTAAACCTAAACCTAACCCTCACCCTAACCCTAACCCTCACCCTAACCCTAACAGTTGTGCTAAACATCACCCTAACCCTCACCCTAACCTTTATCCTCATACTAAACCTAACCCTACCTATAACCCTCACCTTAACCCTAACCCTAACCCTAAATGAAACCGTAATCCTCACCCTAACCCTTACCATAAGCCTCACGCAAACACTAATCCTCTCCCTCAGCCGCATCCTCAGCCACAACCTCAGCCTATCCCTAACCATTACCCTAATCCTAAACCTAGCCCTCACCATCACCCTCACCCTAACTCTAACTCTAACCCTAATCCTAACCCTCACCCTCACCCTAAACCTAACCCTATACCAAAACCTCACCCTAACACTAACACTCACCCTAACCCTAACCCTCACCCTCACCCTAACCCTCACACTAAACTTAACCCTCACCCTAACACTCACCCTCACCCTCACCCTAACGCTAACCTCACCCTCACCCTAAACCTCACCTTAAACCTTACCCTCAAGCTAACCCTAACCGTAACCATAACCCTAACCCTCACACTAGCCCTAAACCAAAACCTAACCCTACCCATAACCCTCACCCTAAACCTCACCGTATACCTAACCCTAAAAATAAACCTCTCCCTAAATCTAACCATAACCCTCCCCTTCAACCTCACCCTCACCCTTAGCCTAACCCTAAACCTAAACCTAATCCTAACCCTAGCCCTCACCCTCACCCTCACCCTAATTATAAACGGATCCCTAACATTAACCCTCACCCAAACCTAAACCTAACACTCACCCTTACCCTAACCCTCACGCTAACGCTAACCGAAACCCTCACCCTTACACTAACCCTCACCCTCACTCTCACCCTAAACCTAAACCTAAACCTAAACTTCACCCTCACCCTCACTCTTAACCTAAATCTAACCCTAACAATAACCCTAACCCTAACCCTCACCCTAACCCTAACACTAACCCTAACCCTCAGCCTAAACCTAACCCTCATCCTCACCCTAACCCTCACCTGTACCCTAACCCTAACCCTCACCCTAATCTTAAAGCTATCCCTTACCCTAAGCCTAAACCAAACCCTCACCCTCACTCTAACCCTTTTCCTCACCCAAACCCTAAGGCGCACTCAAACCCTAACCCTTACCTTAATTCTAACCCTCACCTAAACCTAAATCTAAACCACACCCTAGGCCTAACTCTAATCCTAACCTTCACCATAACCCTAACACTCACGGTAACCCTAATCCTAACCCTCAACCTCACCCTAATCCTAACCCTAGCCGAAACCTCACCCTAACCATCACCCTCACCCTAATCCTAAAACTAACATTTACCCTCACCCTAACATACACGCTAACCCTAACGCCAACCTTAACCCTCACCCTAAACCTCACCCTAAAAACCTTACACTCAACTAACCCTAACCCTAACCCTAACTCTAACCATCAACCTAACCCTAACCATAACCATAACCGTCACCCTAACGATAACCCTAACTCTAACCCTAACCCTCAAAGTCAACCTAACCATCACCCTAACGCAAAAACTCACACACACCCTAACCCTCACACTCACCTGACCCCTCCCTCTCAACCTAACACTCATGCACACCTTCACTCTCATTCTAAACATCACATTAACCCTAACACTCACCCTAACCCTAACCCTAACCCTCACCTTAATCCTCACCTTCACCTTCACCCTCACCCTAAGCCTAACCCTAACCCTACCCGAATCCTAAACCTAACCCTAACCTTTACCTTCAACCTCACCCTAACTCTAACACTAACCCTATTCCTAACCCTCACCCTCAACCTCACCATAACTCTAACCCTATACCAAAACCTCTTCGTAAACCTAACCCTCACCCTAACCCTAACCCTAACCCTCACCCTCACCCTAACACTAACACTAAAACTAATCCTCACCCTAACTCTCACCCTAACCCTAACGCTAATTAACCCTCACCCTAAACCTCACTCTAACCCTTACCCTCACCCTAAACCTAATCGGAAATCTAACCCTAATCCTCACAATAACCCTAAACCTAACCCTAAACCTACCCATACACATCACCATAACCCTCACGCTAACCCTAACCCTCACCCTAAACCTAACCCTACCCCCCACCCTAACCCTCACCGTAACCCTAAACCAAAACCTAATCCTCACCCTATCCCTAAACCTAACCCTAAACATCACGCCCAACCTTAACCAAACTGTCACAATTACCCTCACCTAACACTAACCCTAATCCTCACCCTCACCCTAACTCTCACCCTATACCTAACCCTAAATCTCACCCTCACCCTCGCCCTTATCCTAACCCTAATCCTAACCCTAACCCAACCCTAACCCTAACCCTCATCCTAACCCTAACCCTCACCAGCACACTTACCCTCACCCCAAGCCTAACCCTAAACCTAAGCCTAAACCTAACCCTAACCCTCACTCCCACCTGAAATCTAACCCTGACCCTAATCCTAACCCTCACCCTCACCCTAATCCTAAGACTATCCCTAAACCTCACTTTAAACCTAACCCTTACCTTAACCCTAACCCTAACCTTAACACTAAACCTAACCCTCACACTAAACCTACTCCTAACCTTAACGCTTAACTAATGCTCACCCTAACCCATAAACCCTAACCCATACCATCACCCTAAACCTAACCCTAACCCTAACAAAAGGATTCACCCTAACCCTAAAGTTCATCCTAACCCTAATCCACACCCTAAACCTAACCCTAACACTAACTCTAACCCTAACCCAAACCCTCAACTAACACTAAACCTAATCCCAACACTAACCCTAACCGTCACCCTCACCCTAAACCTAAACTTAACCCTAACCCTCACATTAACCGTCACCATAATCATAACACTAACCCTTACCCTAGTCCTTAACCTAACTTACACCCTAACCCTAAGCCTAATCCTCACCCTATCCCTAACCATAACCCAAAACCTCACCCTAATCCTAACCCTCACCCTAACCTTAAGCCTCAACCTAACCCTAACCCTCAACCTAACCCTAACCCTAACCCTACCACTCACCCTAACCCTCACCCTAGCCCTAACCCTCACCCTCACCCTAATCCTCACCGTCACGCTAACCCTCACCCTAACCCTAACCATAACCCTCATCCTCACCCTAACCCTCACCGTCACCCTAACCCTCACCCTAACCCTAACTCTAACCCTCACCTCATCCTAACCCTCACCCAAATCCTTACCCTCACACTAATCCTAACCCTCACCCAAACCCAAACCTGAACCCTCACCCTAACCCTCACCGACACCCTAACCCTCACTCTAACCTCACCCTAATCCTTACCCTCAACCCACTCTAACCCTCACACTAACCCTAACACTCACCCTAACCCTAAACCTATTCCTCATCCAATCTCTCATCCTAATCCTAACCCTAACGATAAAACTAAACCTCATCCTAACCCTAACACTCACCCTCACACTTACCCTCACCCTCAGCCTAACCCTAACACTACCGTAATCCTAACCCTAACCCAAACCTTTACCTTCACCCTCACCCTATCTCTAACACAAACTCTAATCCTAACCCTCACCCTCATCCTCACCCTAACCCTAACCCTATCCCAAAACTTCACCCTAACCCTAACCCTGACCCTAACCCTAACCCTAACCCTTACCCTCAGCTAAACCCTAACACTAAACCTAAACATCACCCTAACACTCACCCTAACCCTAACGCTAACTCAACCCTCACCCTAAACCTCACCGTAAACTTTACCCTCACCCTAACCCTAACCATAACACTAACCCTAATCCTCACAATAACCCTAAATGTAACCCTAACCCTAAACCTCACCATAAATCTAACCGTAACCCTCACCCTCACCCTCAGCCTAAGCCTAATCCTAAACCTAATCGTAACCCTAGCCCTCACCCTCACCCTCACCCTAATTCTAACCCTAACACTAACACTAACCCTCACCCTCAACCTAACCCTAACCCTCACCCTCAACCTAAGCCTAACCCTAACCCTAACACTCACCCTTAGCCTAACCCTCACGCTAACGCTAACGCGAACACTCACGCGTACACTAACTCTCACCCTCACCCTCACCTTAAACCTAACCCTAAACCTAAACGTCAACCTCACCCTCACCCTTAACCTAAATCTACCCCTAACAATAACCCTAACCCTAACCCTCACCCTAACACTAACACTTACCCTAAACCTCAGCCTAAACCTAACCCTCATCCTCACCCTCACCTTAAACCTCACCCTAACCCCAACGCTAACCCTTACCCTCACACTCACCCTAAAACTCACCATAAAACTTAACCCCAACCTACCTCTAACCCTAACCCTAACCCTAAACCTCACACTAAACCTAACAATAAACCTAACCCTAATCATCACACTAACCCTCACCCTAACACTAACCCTAAACATACCACTCACCCTAACGATAGCCCTAACCCTAACCCTCACAGTCACCCTAAACTTCACCGTCACCCTAACCCTCACTGTCAACCTAACACTCACCCACAACCTAACCCTCACCCACACCTGAACACTCACACTCACCCTAACCCTCACCCTCACCCTAAATATCACACTAACCCTAAACCTCACCGTCATCCTAACCCTAACCTTAACCTTAACCCTCACCCTAAGCCTCCCCCTAACCCTAACACTCACCATAAACCTCCCTTACCCTGAACTTAACCCTCATCCTAACCCTAACCCTAACCCTCACCCTAAGCCTCACCCTAACCCTAACCCTCACACTCACCCTAACCTTCACCTTCACCCTAAATATCACACTAACCCTAATCCTCACCCACATCCTAACCCTAACAGTAACCCTAACCCTCACCCTAAGCCTCTCCCTAACCTTAACGCTCACCATAAACCTCCCTTCCCTTCACAGTAACTGTCATCCTAAAGCTAACCCTAACCCTCACCGTAAACCTCAACCTAATACTTACCCTAACCCTCACACTAACCCTAACCCTAACCCTAAACCTCACCCTAACCATAACTCTCACCCTCACATTAACCATAACCCTCACCCACACCCTAACCCTCACCCTCACCTGAACACTCACACTAACCATAACCCTGACCCTGACCCTAAATATCACACTAAACCTAACCCTCACGTTCATTTAACCATAACCCTAACCTTAACCCTCACCCTAATCCTAAAGCTCACTATAAACCTGGCCCTTTCCCTCACCGTAACCCTCATACTAACCTTAACCCTAACCCTCACTGTAAACCTCACCCTAACACTTACCCTCACCCTCACCCTAACCCTCAACCTAACCCTCACCCTAACCCTCACACTAACCCTAATCATCACCCTTACTCTAATCCTCAAACTAACCCTCACCCTCACGCTAATCCTCCCCCTTCCCCTAAACCTCACCCTAACCCTTTTCCTCACCCTAACCCTCACCCTAACCCTATCGCTCACACTATCCATAATCCTCACCCTAACCCTTGCAGTCACCCAAACCTTAACCCTAACCATAACCCTCACACTAACTTTAACCCTCACCCTAAACCTAACCCTACCCCCCACCCTAACCCTCACCGTAACCCTAAACCAAAACCTAATCCTCACCCTATCCCTAAACCTAACCCTAAACATCACGCCCAACCTTAACCAAACTGTCACAATTACCCTCACCTAACACTAACCCTAATCCTCACCCTCACCCTAACTCTCACCCTATACCTAACCCTAAATCTCACCCTCACCCTCGCCCTTACCCTAACCCTAATCCTAACCCTAACCCAACCCTAACCCTAACCCTCATCCTAACCCTAACCCTCACCAGCACACTTACCCTCACCCCAAGCCTAACCCTAAACCTAAGCCTAAACCTAACCCTAACCCTCACTCTCACCTGAAATCTAACCCTAACCCTAATCCTAACCCTCACCCTCACCCTAATCCTAAGACTATCCCTAAACCTCACTTTAAACCTAACCCTTACCTTAACCCTAACCCTAACCTTAACACTAAACCTAACCCTCACACTAAACCTACTCCTAACCTTAACGCTTAACTAATGCTCACCCTAACCCATAAACCCTAACCCATACCATCACCCTAAACCTAACCCTAACCCTAACAAAAGGATTCACCCTAACCCTAAAGTTCATCCTAACCCTAATCCACACCCTAAACCTAACCCTAACACTAACTCTAACCCTAACCCAAACCCTCAACTAACACTAAACCTAATCCCAACACTAACCCTAACCGTCACCCTCACCCTAAACCTAAACTTAACCCTAACCCTCACATTAACCGTCACCATAATCATAACACTAACCCTTACCCTAGTCCTTAACCTAACTTACACCCTAACCCTAAGCCTAATCCTCACCCTATCCCTAACCATAACCCAAAACCTCACCCTAATCCTAACCCTCACCCTAACCTTAAGCCTCAACCTAACCCTAACCCTCAACCTAACCCTAACCCTAACCCTACCACTCACCCTAACCCTCACCCTAGCCCTAACCCTCACCCTCACCCTAATCCTCACCATCACGCTAACCCTCACCCTAACCCTAACCATAACCCTCATCCTCACCCTAACCCTCACCGTCACCCTAACCCTCACCTTAACCCTAACTCTAACCCTCACCTCATCCTAACCCTCACCCAAATCCTTACCCTCACACTAATCCTAACCCTCACCCAAACCCAAACCTGAACCCTCACCCTAACCCTCACCGACACCCTAACCCTCACTCTAACCTCACCCTAATCCTTACCCTCAACCCACTCTAACCCTCACACTAACCCTAACACTCACCCAAACCCTAAACCTATTCCTCATCCAATCTCTCATCCTAATCATAACCCTAACGATAAAACTAAACCTCATCCTAACCCTAACACTCACCCTCACACTTACCCTCACCCTCAGCCTAACCCTAACACTACCGTAATCCTAACCCTAACCCAAACCCTTACCTTCACCCTCACCCTATCTCTAACACAAACTCTAATCCTAACCCTCACCCTCATCCTCACCCTAACCCTAACCCTATCCCAAAACTTCACCCTAACCCTAACCCTGACCCTAACCCTAACCCTAACCCTTACCCTCAGCTAAACCCTAACACTAAACCTAAACATCACCCTAACACTCACCCTAACCCTAACGCTAACTCAACCCTCACCCTAAACCTCACCGTAAACATTACCCTCACCCTAACCCTAACCATAACACTAACCCTAATCCTCACAATAACCCTAAATGTAACCCTAACCCTAAACCTCACCATAAATCTAACCGTAACCCTCACCCTCACCCTCAGCCTAAGCCTAATCCTAAACCTAATCGTAACCCTAGCCCTCACCCTCACCCTCACCCTAATTCTAACCCTAACACTAACACTAACCCTCACCCTCAACCTAACCCTAACCCTAACCCTCACCCTAACCCTAAACGTCACATTAACGCTAACCCTAACCCTAAGCCTCACCCTCACCCTAAGGTCACCCTAACCCTTACTCTCACCATAACCCTACCCCTAACCCTAACCCTAACCCTCACCCTAACACTAAATGTCAAAATCAACCTAGCCCTCACCGTCACACAAAACTTCACTGTCACCCTAAACCTCACCCTAAACCCTAAAAATCACACTAACGCTAACCCTCACCCTCACCCTCACCCTCAGCCTAAACGTAATCCTAAAACTAATCCTAACCCTAAGCGTCACCCTCAACCTCACCCTAAACGTAACACTAATACAAATCCTTAAACTTACCCTCACCCTCTCACTCACCCTAACAATATCCCTAAAAATATCCCTAACCCTCAGCCTAGTCCTTTTCCTCAACCTAACCCTAACCCTAACCCTAATGCTCACACAAACCCTAAGCCTCACCCTAAGCCTTACCCTTACCATAAACCTAACCCTAACCATAACCCTCACACTAAGCCTAACTCTCACCCTAACCCTAACCCTACCCCGCAACTTAACCCTCACCCTAACCCTAACCCTAACCCTAATCCTCAGCCTATCCCTAACACTCACCCTAAACCTAACCCTAACTCTCACCCTCACAGTAGCCCTCACCCTAATCCTAACCCTAATCCTCACCCTCACCCTAACCTAACAGGTATGCCAAACATCACCCTAACCCTCAACCTAACCCTTGCCCTCATCCTACCCTAACTCTAATCCTAAACCTAGCACTCACCTTTACCATCACTCTAACTCTAACACTAACCCTAATCCTAACACTCAGCCTCACCATTACCCTAAACCTAACCCTATCCCAAAACCTCACCCTAAAACTAACACTCACCCTAAACCTAACCTTCACACTCTCCCTAACCCTAACACTAAACCTAAACCTCACCCTAATTATCACCCTCACCCTAACCCTAAACTTAACCCTAACCCTAATAATCACACTAACCCTAACCCTATCCCTACCCTACCCATATCCCTCACCCTAACCCTCACACTAACACTAACAATAAAGCTAAAGCTCACCCTAAATCTAACTGTAAACCTCCCCTCAACCTCACCCTCACCCTCAGCCTAACCCCAAACCTAAACCTAATCCTAACCCTAGCCCTCAACCTCACCATCACCCTAACTCTAAACCTAACCCTAACCCTAAACATCCCCCTCAACCTAACCCTAACCCTAACCCTAACACTCACCCAAACCCTAATCCTCATGCTAACGCTAACCCTAACGCTCACCCTCACCCTAACCCTCACCATAACCCTAAATGTAAACATAACCCTAACTCTCACCCTCACCATCAACCTAACCTTCACCATCGCCCGAAATCTCACTCTCACCCTAACCATCAACCTCACCATAAACATCACACTAACCCTAACCCTCACCCTCACCCTAACCCTAAT
This sequence comes from Dipodomys merriami, assembly GCF_024711535.1. NCBI lineage: Eukaryota > Metazoa > Chordata > Mammalia > Rodentia > Heteromyidae > Dipodomys > Dipodomys merriami. The sequence continues at coordinate 512,767 of NW_027204760.1, forward strand.
GCTCAACCTCACCCGCACACTCAGCCTAACCCTAACCTTAACCAGAACCCTAATCTTCACACTAACCCTCACCCTACCTCTAACTCTAACCATAACCCTCACCCTAAACTTCACCCTAACCCAAACCCTAACCCTAAACCTGATGCTAACGCTAACCCTAACCCTCAACCTAAACCTAACCCTCACCATAAAGATTACTCTCACCCTAACCATAACCATAACCATAACACTAACCCTCACCCTCACCCTAACACTCACCATCACCCTAACACTCACCGTCACCTTAACGTTCACACACAACCTAACCCACACCCTCACCCGAACCCTCACACTCACCCTAGCCGTCACACTACCCTAAATATCACACTAACACTAACCCTTACCCACACCATCACGCTCAGCCTAACCCTAAACCTAAACCTAAAGCTAACCCTCACCCTCACTCTCACCCTAAACCTAAACCTAAACCTAAACCTCACCTCACCCTCACCTTTACCCTAAATCTAACCCTAATATTAACCCTAACCCTAACCCTAACCTTCACCCTAACCATAACCCTAACCCTAACCCTAACACTCAGCCTAACCCAAACCCTCATCTTCACCCTCAACTTAAACCTTACCCTAACCCCAATGCTAGCCCTAACCCTCATGCTCACCCTAAACCTCACCATAAACCTTATCCTCAACCTAACTATAACCATAACCCTAACCCAAATCCTCGCACTAACCCTAAACCTAACGCTAAACCTAAAAATCACCCTAACCCTCACCTTAATCCTAACCCTAACCATATCACTCACCCTAACGCTAACCCTAATCCTAACCCTCACCCTCACCCTAACCCTCACCATCACACTAACCCTCACCCTAACCCTAAACCTCACCCACACCCTAACCTTCACCCTCACCTGAACACTCACACTCAACCGAACCCTCATCTTCACCCTAAATATCACACTAACCCTAACACTCACCCTCATCTTAATCATAACCATAACCCTATTCCTCACCCTAAGCCTTACCCTAACCCTAAAGCTCACCATAATCCTCCCTTCCCCTCACCCTAACCCTCATCCTAAACCTAACCCTAACCCCCATTTTAAACCTCACCCTAACACTTACCCTCACCCTAAGCCTACCCCTAACCCTAACCCTCACCCTAACCCTCACCCTAACCCTCACCCTAACCCTCACCCTAACCCTAACCCTTACCCACAACCTAACCCTCACCCTCACCTGAACACTCAAACTGACAATAACCCTCACTCTGACCCTAAATATCACACTAAAGCTAACACTCACGCTCATCTTAACCCAAACACTATCTCTAACCCTCACCCTAAGCCTCACCCTAACCTTAACCATAAACCTCACCCTAAACCCCAGCCTAACCCTTACCCTCACCCTAACCCTAACAGTAACCCTAAACCTAACTCTCACCCTAAACCTCACACTAACCCTAATCCTAACCCTAACACTAATCCTCACACTCACCCTCACCCTCACTCTAACCCTCACCCTCACTCTAAACCTCACCCTAACCCTTTTCCTCACCATAACCCTATCACTCACACAAACCATAACCCTCACCCTAACCCTTACAGTCACTCTAAACCTAACCGTAACCCTAATACTAACTCTAACCGTCAACATCAATCTAACCATAACCCTAACCCTAACCCTCACCCTCACCTTAACCCTCACACTAACCCTAACCCTAACCCACAACCTAAACCTCACCCCAACACTCACCCTAACCCTAACCATAACTCTAACCCTCAACCTAACTCTCACCCTAACCCTCCACTAACCCTAAACCTAAACCTAACCCTAAACATCACCCTACCCCTCACCTTCACCCTAAACCTAAACCTAACCCTAACCCTAACACTCACCCTACCCTTCACCCTAACGCTAACACAAACCCTCCAATAACCCTAACCATCACCCTAACCCTAACCCTAACCCTAAGCCTCACCCTAACCCTAATCCTCACGCCCACCATCACCCTAACCCTAACCTAACCCTCACACTCAACCTCACCCCCACACTCATCTAACCATCACCATCAACCTAGCCCTCACCCTCAGCCTCAGCCTAACCCTAACCCTAACCCCAATGCTAGCCCTAACTCTCACCCTCACCCTCACCCTCACCCTCATCCTAACCCTAAGCCTAAGCCTAACCCTAACCATCACCCTTAACCTTACCCTCACACTAACCCTAACCCTCAGCCTCTCCCTAATCCTAATCCTAACCTTAATCCTCACCCTCAACCTAACCCTAACCCTAAACCTAACCCTCACACTAACCCTAACCTTCACCCTAACCCTAACCATAACCCTAAACCTCACCCTAACTTTCACCCTAACCATAATCATAACCCTAACCACACCCTCACCCTTATTCTAACCCTAACCCTAATCCTCACACTAACCCTAAACCTAACCCTCACCTTAAACCTCAATCTAACCCTCACCCTCACTGTAACCCTAACTCTAAACCTAACCCTCATACTAACCCTAATGCTAACCCTAACCCTCACCATCACCCTAACACTCACCCTAACACTTATCCTCACACTAACCGTAACCCTATGCCTAACCCTCACACTCACCTTAACCCTAACCCAAACCCTCACCCTAACCCTAACTCTCAAGCTAACCCTCACCCTCACCCTAATCCTCAACATAACCCTAACCCTAACCCTTACATAACCGAAACCCTCACACTGAACTTCACCCTCACACTCACCCAACCTTCACCCTCACCCTAGCCCTCACTCTCACCCTCAGCTTAACCCTAAACCTAAACCTAATCCTAGACCTAACCCTCACCCTCACACTCACCCTCACCCTAAACCTAAACTTAACCCTAACCCTAACCCTAACCAACACCCTCACCCTCACCCTAAACCTAACCCTAACACTCACCCTCACCCTCACCCTAACCCTAAACCTAACCCTAACCCTAACCTTAACCCTCACCCTTAGCCTTACCCTCACACTAACCCTAGCAATCCCCCTCACCCTCACCCTAATCCTAATCCTAACCTTAACCCTCACCCTCACACTAACCTTTACCCTAACCCTTACCCTCACCCTAACCCTAACCCTAAACGTAACACTGACACTAACACTAACCTTCAACCTAACCCAAAATATAACCTTAACCCTCACCCTAACCCTCATGCTAACCCTAACCCTAACCCTAACCCTCAGCCTCACCCAAAACCTCAACTTAACCCTTACCCTCAGCCTAACCCTAACCCTAAACCTAACCTTCACACTAACCCTAAACCTAACCCACAGCCTATCCCTAACCCTACACCTCACCCTAACACTCACCCTAAACCTAAACCTACCCCTCAGCCTAACACTCACCCTAACCCTAAGGCTAATCCTACACCTCACCCTATCACTAACCCTAACACTACAACTAACCCTAACCTTAAACCTAAACCTCACAGTTACCCTAAACCTAACCCTCACCCTAATGTCCACCCTAACCCTCACCCTAAACCTAAACCTAACCCTCACCCTAAACCTAACCCTCACCCTCAGCCTAACCCTAAAGCTCACTCTCACCCTAAGCCTAACCTTAACCATAACCCTAATCCTAACCCTAGGCATCACCCTAACCCTCACCCTAACTCTAATCCTAACCCTAAACCAAACCCTCACTCTCAGCTTAAACCTAACCCTAACCCGCACACTAACGTAACCCTCAACCTAACCCTAAACCTACCCCTCAGCTGAACACTCACCCTAACACAAACCCTAACCCTAATCCTCACCGTATCACTAACACTAACCCTAACCCTCACCCTCACCCTTGCTCTCACCCTAAGACTAACCCTAACCCTAACCCTAAACTTATCCATAACCCTCACCCTAACCCTAACCCTCCCCTTCACCATATCCCTAAACTTAACGCTAAGGCAAACCCTAATCCTAATCCTAACCCAAAACCTCCCCCTAACCCTAAACCTAACAATAACCCTAACAGTCACCCTAATCCTCACCCTAAACCTAACCCTAACGCTCACCCTAACACTTACCTCACCCTAACTCTAAACCTAACCCTCACCCTAACCCTCAAACTAACCCTAACCCTCAACTTCACGCTAGCACTCACCCTAACCCTAATCACAATCCTAACCCTCTTCCTAACCCAAATCCTCACCCTCACCCTAAACCTCACCCTCAACATAAACCTCACCCTAACCCTTACACTCACCCTCATCCTAAGCCTAACCCTAAACCTAACCCTCACCCTCAGTCTAACCCTAACCCTAACCCTAATCCTAAAACTAACCCTCACCCTCAGCCTCACCCTAACCCTAACCCTAACCCTAACCCTCACACTAAACCTAAGCCTCACCCTAACAATAACCCTACCCCTTACCCTAACCCTCACCCTAAACCTAAACCAAACCCTAAACCTCAGACTAAACATAACCCTAACCATAAGCCTCACACTCACCCTAAACCTCACAGTCACCCTAAACATCACCATAAACCGAAACCTCACCCACACTGTCACCCTCACCCTCACCCTCACCCTAAGCCTCACCCTATCTTAAACATCACCCTAACCCTATTCCTAATGCTAACCCTCACCCTAACCCTAACCCGCACCCTAACCCTAACCCGCACCCTAACCCTAACCCTCACACTCAACCAAAACCTCACCCTAACCCTCAACCTAACCCTAACCCTAACCCTCACGCTCACCCTAACCTTCACCCTAAACCTAAAGCCAATCCTAACCCTCACCCTAAACCTCACCATAACCCTAAACCTAACCCTCACCCTCACCCTATCCCTCACCCTCACCCAAACCCTAACCCTAACCCTAACCCTCACCCTAAACCTAACCCTAACCCTCACCCTCACCCTAACCCTTACCCTAACCCTAAACATAAACCTCACCTTAACCCTCAACCTAACCCTAACGCTAAACATAACCCTAAACCTCACCCTAAATCTCACCCTAACCCTTACCCTCACCCTAACCCTAACCGTATCCCTAATCCTAACTCTCACACCTAACCTAAACCTCACCCTAACCCTAACCCAACCCCTCACCATAACCCTAAACCTAACCCTAACCCTCACCCTAACTGAAACCCTCACCCTCACCCTCACCCTAACCCTAACCCTACTTTTCAGCCTAACCCTAAACCTCACCCTACCTCCTCAACATAAAACTAACCCTCACGCTCACCCTAACCCTAACCCTAACTCTAACCGTCACCCTAAACCTCAACCTAACCCTAAACCTAATGCTAACCCTCACCCTCACCCTAACCCTCACACTAACCCTAACCCTAACATTAACCCTAACCCTCACCATAAATCTAATCCTAAATCTAACCCTCACCCTCACCCTCACCCTAAACCTAACCCTAACCCTCTCCCTCACCCTCACCCTAAGCCTAACCCTAACGCTCACCCTAACCTTAAGCCACACCTAACGGTAAACCTAACCCTCACCCTCAGCGTAACCCTAAACCTAACCCTAAATTTAACCCTCACCATAACCCTAACCTTATCGCTCACCCTTACCCGAACACTCACTATCACACTAATCCTCACCCTAAAAATAACCTTCAACCACAACCTAAACCTCACCCTCAAGCGAACCCTCACCCTCACCCTAACCTAATCCTCAACCTAACCTTCAGCCTCACTCTAACTGTAACCCTAAACCTAACCCTCACCATAACCCTAACCCTAATTCTAACCCTCAACTTAAACCTAACCCTCACCCTAAACCTAACCCTCAACCTCACCCGCACCCTAACCCTAATCCTAAAAGTAACTCTCACCCTAACACTCATCCTAACACTAATGCTCACCCTAACATTAACCCTAACCCTAACCCTAAACGTAATCCTCACACTAAATCTATCCATCACCCTAACCCTTACCCTACCCCTCAGCCTAACCCTCACCCTAACCCAAGCCCTAACCCTAATACTCACCCTATCCCTAACCCTAACCCTCACCTTCACCCTCTTCCTAGACCTCACCCTAACACTAACCCTCACCCTAACCCTATCTCTCACCCTAACCCTAACCGTCACACTCTCCCAGACACTCACCCTAACCCTCACCCTAAACCTAAACCTAATCCTCATCCTAACCCTCACTCAAAGCCTAATGTTAACCCTAACCCTAAACCTCACCCTCACCCTAACACTCACCCTAACCCTCACCCTCACCCTAACCCAAACCTAACCCTAATACTCAACATCACCCTAATCCTCAGCATAAAGATTACTCTCACCCTCACCCAAACCCTAACCCTAACCCTAACCCTCAATATAACCCTTATCCAAACCCTAAACCTAAACCTCATCCTAACACTCACACTAACCCTAACACTAAAGCTAATTCTAAACCTCACCCTCACCCTCACCCTAACCCTTATCCTCACCCTAACCCTAATCTTATCCCTATCTGTAACTCTCACACTAACCCTAACCCTCATGTTAACCCTAACCCAATCCCTCATCCCAATTCTCACCCTATCCCCAACCCTAAGTCTAACCCTCACCCTAACCCTACCTGTCAACCTAATCCTAACCCTAGCCCTCACCCTCACCCTCACCCTAACCCTAACCCTAACCCTCACCCTCACGCTAACCATAAGACTAACCCTGATACTAAACCTCACCCTTACCCTAACCCTAACCCTAACCCTCACAATTACCCTAACCCTCACAGTCACCCTCACCTCAACCTAACCCTAACCCTCACCCTCACCCTCACCCTAAGCCTAACCCTAACCCTATCACTAATCCTAAACCTAACGGTCACCCTCACTCTAACCGAAACCCTAACCCTAACCCTCACTCTAACCCTAAACCTAATGCTATCCCTCAACCTAACCCTAACCCTAACCCTAACCCTAACACTAAATGTAAACCTAAACATCACCATCACCATCACTAACCCTTACTGTCACCCTAACCTTCACCCTAATCCTAACCCTCACCCAAACCCTAACCAGAACCCTCACCCGAACCATCTCCCGAATCCTCACCCTAACCCTAACCCTAACCCTTACCTAAATGAAAACTTCACCCTCAACCTCACCCTAACCCTAAACCTACTCCTCAGCCTAACCCTAACCCTAACCCGAAACCGCACCCTTCCCCTCACCCTAACCCTAACCCTCACCCTCAATCTAACCCTCAGCTTAAAACTTGCCCTCACCCTAAACCTCAACCTAACCCTAACCCTATCCGTCACCCTAATGCTCACCCTAACCTTCAGCCTAACCCTAGCCCTCACCCTCACCCTAACACCCATCCTAACCCTAAGCCTAACCCTAACACTCACCCTCTTCCTAACGCTCACCCCAAACCTTACCTCACCTTCACCCTAATCCTAACCCTAAACCTAACCCAAACACTAAACCTAAACCTCACCCTAAGCCTAACTCTACCATTTACCCTAAACCACATCCTAAACCTATCCCTCACCCTAACACTCACCCTAACTCTGACCCTACCTATAACCCTAAACTTCACCCTAAACCTAACCATCATCCTCAACCTCACCCTCAGCCTAAAAGTAACCCTAAGCCTAAATCTAACCCTGACCCTCACTCTCACCCTTACTCTAATCCTAACCCAAACCTAACCCTCACTCTCACCCTCACCCTAACCCTAAACCTCACCCTAACCCTAACCCTCACACTAACTCTAACCCTAAAACTCAAACTCTACCTAACCCTAATCCTAACCCTCAAAGTCACCCTCACACTAACCCTAACGGTAACCCTAACTCTCACCCTCACCGTAAACCTCAACCTAAACCTCACCCTTACCCTTACATTTACCCTAACACTAACCCTAAACCTAAAACTCACACTAACCCAAACTCTACCCCTCAGCTTCAACTTCATCCTTACCCTATCGCTAACCCTCTCCCCAACCCTAACCCTCACCCTAACCCTAACCCTAGCCCTCAGCCTAACCCTCATCCTTACCCTAACCCTAACCCTAACCCTCTCCCCAACCCTAACTCTAACCCTCACCCTTAACCTCTCCCTCAGACTAACCCTAACGCTAACCCTAATCCTAACCCTAACTCTCAACCTCACCTTAACTCTAACCCTAACCCTAACCCTAACCATCACCCAAACCTTCACCCTCAACCGAACCCTCATTCTAAACCACACCGTAACCCCAACCCTAACCCTTACCTAACCAAAACCCTCACTCTCACCCTTAACCTAAACCTAACCCTACCCCTCAGTCTAACCCTCACCCTAAACCTCACCATACCTCTCACCCTAAACCTAACCCTCACCCTCACATTCACCCTAACTCTAACCCTAACCCAAACCTAACCCTCACCCACACCCTAACCCTAACCCTCACCCTAACCCTCACACTAACATTAAACTTCACCCTCACCCTTACCTTAACTCTAACCCTAACCCAACCCTAACCCTCACCCACATCCTAATCATAACCATAAGCCGGACCCTCACCCTAAACCTAACGCTCACCCTCACCATAAATCTCACCCTGACCCTAACCCTAATATTAACCCTAACCCTCAACCTAACCCTAATAATCACCCTAACCCAAACCCTAAACCTCACCGTTAACCTAAACTTCAACCTCAGCCTCTCACTCATAATAAGCCTAACCCTAACACTAACACTAATCCTAAATCTAACTCTCACCCTCACATGTACCCTAATCCTAACCGTAACCCTAAACTTCACCCTCACCCCCAACCTAACCCTAAGCCTATCCCTAACCCTATCCCTAACCGTAAGCCTCAACTAACCCTAACCCTAACCCTCACCCTCACCCTAACCCTTATCCTCACCCTAACCCTATCCATAACCGTAAGACTCAAATACCCCTAAACCTAACCCTCAGCCTCACACTAAAGATAACCCTAACCTTAACCTTAACCCTCTCCCTAACCCTAACCCTAACCCTCACCCTTACCCTAACCCTCACCCTAAACCCAACCCTCACCCACACCTTAACCCTCACCCTCACCCTCACCCTCAGCTTCACCCTAAACCTCACCATCACCCTAAACATCACCCTAACACTAACCCTCACCCTAACCCTAAACCTACCCATCACCCTAACCCTAACCCTCACCCTGATACTAAAACTCACTCTCACCCTAACCCTCACACTTACACTAAACCTCCCTTTCACCCTAACCCTCAACCTAACCCTAACCCTCACACTAACCCTAACCCTCAACCTAACCCTAACCCTAACCCTCAATCTCACTCTCATCCTCACCTTAAGCCTAACACTAACCCTAACACTAACCCAAAAGTTAACCCTAACCCTCACACTCCCCCTAACTCTAAACCTAACCCAACCCTAACCCTCACTCTCACCCTCACCCTAACCCTAATCCTAACCCTACCCCTCAACCTAACCATAACCCTCACACTAACTCTAACCTTAACACTCAAACTCAACCTAACACTAATCCTAACCCTCACACTAAGCCTCACAATAACCCTAACGCTAACCCTAACCCTCACCCTCACCCTAAACCTCACCCTCACTCTTACCTTTACCCTAACCCTAATCCTAAACCTAAACCTCACACTAACCATAACCCTAACCCTAACCCTAACCCTAACACTCACCCTAACCCTCACCCTAAACCAAACGCTAAACCTAAACCTCACCGTAACCCTAACCCTAACCCTAAACCTCACCCTCATCTTAACACTCACCGTCACCCTAACCATCACATTAAACCTAACCCTCACACACACCCTAACCCTCACACTCACCCTTACCCTTAACCTAAACCTAAACCTAACCCTCATCCTAACCCTAACACTAAACCTAACACCAATCCTAAACTTAACCTGCACCCTCATGCTAACCCTAACCATCACCCTAACCCTAACGCTCACACTAACTCATACCCTCACCCTAACATTAACCCTAAACCTAACTTTAACCCTCACAATAAACCTATCCCTCACCTAATCCTAAACCTACTCCTCAGCCTATCCCTCATCCTGACCCTATCTCTAACCCTAATTCTCCCACTATAGCTAACCCTCACCCTCAAGCTCCCCCGAAACCTAAACCTAAACCTAATCCTCACCCTCACCCTCAGCCTAACAATGACCTAACCTTAACCCTAATCCTAACCCTAACCCTCAACCTCACACTCACCCTAACCCTCACACTAACAATTACACTCACCTAACCCTCACTGTCACCTAACCCTAACCCTAACCCTGACCCTAACCGTCACCCTAACCCTCACCCAAAACCTAAAACTAACATTAACCCTAACCCTCAACCTAACCCTCACCCTAAATCTAAACGTAACCCTAACCCTCAACCTAACACTCACCCTAACCCGAACCCTAAACCTAACGCTCACCATCATCTTAACCCTCACCCTAAACATAATCCTCACACATACCCTAAACTTAACCCTAAACCTCACCCTCAGCCTAACACTAACACTCACCCTCACCCTAACCCTTAACCTAACCCTAAACCAAACCTCACCCTAACCCTCCCACTAACCCTAATGCTAATGATAACCCTCACCCTGACCCTAAACCTCACCCTAAACCTTAACTTCACCCTAACCCCAACCCTAACCCTAACCCTCACAGTAAACCTAACCCTAACCCTAACCCTAACCCAACCGTTCACCCTAACCTTCACCCTATCCCTAACCCTAAACCTAACCCTTACTCTAACCCTCACCGTTACCCAAACACTCACCTTAAGCCTAACCCTCAACCAAAACTTAACCCTTACCCTCACCCGTACCCTCACCCTCACACAAACCCTCACCTTCACCCTAACCCTAACCCTCAGCCTAAGCCTCAACCTAACACAGCCCTCACCCTAAACCTAACCCTAACCCTCACCCTCATCCTAAACCTCTCCCCAACCCTTACCCTCACCCTAACCCTAACCCAAACCCTAAACCTAAACCTCACACTAACCCTAACCCTCACCATAAACCTAACCCTTACCCTCACCCTAACCCTAACATTAACCCTAACCCTAACCTTCACACTAATCCTAACCCTAACCCTAACCCTCAACCTAACCCTCACCCTAAATCTAAACGTAACCCTAAACCTCACCCTAACACTCACCCTAACCCAAACCCTAAATCTAACCCTCACTGTCACCTTATCCCTCACCCTAAACATAATCCTCACCCATACCCTAAACCTAACCTTAACACTGAGCCTCAGCCTAACCCTAACACTCACACTCACCCTAATCCTTAACCTAACCCTAAACCAAATCTCACCCTAACCCTCACCCTAACCCTAAATCTAACCCTAACCCTCACCCTCACCCTAGACCTCACCCTAAATCTTAACCTCACCCTAACCCTAACCCTAAAACTAACCCTCACAGTAAACCTAAGCCTCATCCTAACCCTCACCGTTACCTTAACAATCACCTTAATCCTAACCCTCAAGCAAACCTTATCCCTTACCCTCACCCGTACCCTCACACTTACCGAAACCCTCACCCTCACCCTAACCCTACGCCTCAGCCTAAGCCTCAACCTAACCCAGCCCTCACCCTAAACCTAACCCTAAACCAAACACCAACCCTCAACCTCATCCTAACCTTCACCCTAACCCTAACCCTTACCATCACCCTAACCCTAACCCAAACCCAAACCCTAACCCTCACACTAACCTTAACCCTCACCCTAAACCTAACCCTTACCCTTACCCTAAACCTAACATTAAACCTAACCCTAACCCTCACACTAATCCTAACCCTCAAGCTAACCCTAACCTTAACCCTAACCCTAAAACTAACCCTCACCATAACCCTAACACTAACCCTCACCCAACCCCTCACCCTAAACCTAACCCTAACCCTCATCCTCACACTAACTCTCACCCTAAAGCTTACCCTCAAACTACCCCTCACCCTAACCATAAACCGAACCCTAACCCTAAGACTCACCATCACCCTAACCTTAACCCTAACCCAACCCCTCACCCGTAGGCTAACCCAAAATCTAAGCCTAACCCTCACTGTCACCCTAACCCTCACCCTAACCCTAACCCTAACCCTCAACCTTACCCTCACACTAAGCCTAACCCTAAACCTAACCCTCACCCTCACCCTATCCCTCACCCTAACCTTTATTCTCACCCTAACCCTAACCCTAACCCTCACACTTACCCTCACCCTAAGCCTAACCCTAACCCTAAACTTCACCCTATCCCTAACCTTAACCCTCATATTGACCCTAAGATTTAATCTAACCCTAAACCTAAACCTCACCCTAAACCTCACCCTAACCCTAAAGCAAAATCTAAACCTCACCCTCATCCTTACCCTCACCCTATCCCTTAAATTCACCCTAGCCCTAACACTAACCCTAACGCTAACCCTCACACTAACCCTAACCCTCACCCTAAACCTAACCCAACCCACCACCCTAACCCTAACTCTATGCCTAACCCTAACCCTAAACCTCACACTAACCCTAACCATTACCCTAACACTCACCCTCACACTAACCCTCACAGTCACCCTAACACTCACCCTAAACCTAAAACTCACCCACACCCAAATCCTCACCCTCAACCTAAACATCAACGTAACCCTTACACTCACTCGAACCCTAACCTAACCCTCACCGTAACCCTCAACCTAAACCTAACCCTCATCCCTACACTCACCCTCACCCTCAGCCTAACCCTAACCCTAACCCTAATCATAACCCTAACCCTCACCCTCACCCTCACCCAAAATAAGCCTAATCCTAACCCACACGCTCAACCTGAGCCTAACCCTAACCCTGATCCTAACCCCAACCCTCACCTCAGACTCACCCTAAAACTCACCGTCACACTCACCCTCACCCTACCCCCAATCCTAAATCTTAGCCTTACCCTAAACCTAACCCTCACCTTTATCTTAAACCTAATTCTCAGCCTCAACTTCACCCTCACGCTAACTCTAACCCTAACCCTAACCCAAACCCTCACCCTCATCCTAAACCTCATGCTAACCCTAACCCTCACACTAAATCTATCCCTCACACTAAACCTAACCCTACCCGCAACCTAACTCTCACCCTAAACCTCATGCTAACCCTAATCCTCACCCTATCACTAACTCTAACCCTCAGACTCACCCTCACCCTAGGCCTCACCCTAACCCTAAAACTAACCCTAACCCTCACCCTAAACCTAACTGTAACACTTACCATCAAACCTAACCCTCACCCTAAAACTAACCCTAACCCTCATCCTAAACCTAACCTTCACCCTCACACTCACACTCACCCTAAGACTAACCCTAACATTAATCCTAAACCTAACCCTCACCATCACCCTCACCCTAACCCTAACCCTAAGCCTAACGCTCACCCTCACCCTAACCGTAACCCTAATCCTAACCCTAACCTTAACCCTAACAACGACCTAACCCTAAACCTAACCCTCACCCTCAAACTAACCCTAAAACAAATCCTAACCCTAACCCGAACCCTAAACCTAACCCTAATCCTCACCCTCACCCTAAGTCTCACTGTCAACCTAACCCTCTCCCTAACTCAAACCCTAACCCACACGCTAACCCTCACCCTAACCATAACCCTAACTCTCACCCTAAACCTCTTCCAAACCCTTAACCTCACCCTAACCCTAACCCTAACATTAATTCTCACACTAAACCTAACCCTCACCATAACCCTAAGCCAAAACCTCACCCTAACATTCACCCTATCCCTAACCCTAAACCTAACCCTCACCCTAACCCTCACCGTCACCCTAACACTCACCCTAACCCTAACCCTCAACCATACCTTAAACCTTACCCACAACCGTATCCTCACCCTAAACCTCACCCTCATCCTAACCTTACCCCTCAGCCTAAGCCTCAACCTAACCCAGCCCTCACACTAAACCTAACCCTTTCCATAACCCTTACCCTCAACCTCATACTAACCCTCACCCTAACGCTTACCCTCACTCTAACCCTAACCCAAACCCTAACCCTAACCCTCACACTAAACCTAAACCTCAACTTAACACTAACACTTACCCTCACTGTAACCCTAATATTGACCCTAACACTAACCCTCACTCTAATTGTAACCCTCACCCTCACCCTAGACCTAACCCTAACCCTAACTGTAGCACTAACACTCACCATAACCCTAACCCTAACCCTCACACAACCCCTCACCCTAAACCTAACCCTAACCCTCATCCTCACCCTAACCCTCACCATAAACATTGCCCTCAAACAACCCCTCACCCTAAACCTAAACCGAAACCTAACCTTAAGCCTCACCATCACCCTAACCTTAAAACTCACCCAACCCCTCACCCCGTACCCTAACCCAAAAACTAAGCCTAACCCTCCCCCTCCCCCTAACACTCACCCGAACACTAACTCTAACCCTCAACCTAACCCTCACCCTAAAATAACCCTAACCCTAATCCTCACCCTAACCCTCAACCTAACCCTCACCCTAACCCTAACACTCAACCTAACCTTCACCTGAAACCAAAACCTAAACCTAACCCTCACCCTCACCCTATCCCTCACCCTAACCCTTATTCTCACCCAAACTCTAATACTAACCATTACACTTACCCTCACCCTAAGCCTAAACCTAACCCTAAACTTCACCGTAACCCTAACCCTAACCTTCACATTGACCCTAACATTTAATCTAAACCTAAACCTAAACCTCAACCTAACCCTCACTCTAACCCTAAAGCAAAATCTAACCCTCACCCTCAACCTAAGCCTCACCCTTTCCCTTAAATTCACCCTATCCCAAACCCTAAACCTAAACCTAACCCTCACACTAACCCTAACCATCACCCTAACCCTAACCCAACCCAGCACCCTAATATTCACTCTATCCCTAACCCTAACCCTAAACCTCACACTAACCCTAACCGTTACCCTAACACTCACCCTCACCCTAACCCTCACAGTCACCCTAACACTCACCCTAAACCTAAACCTCACCAACATCCAAACCCTCACCCTCAACCTAAACATCAACGTAAGCCTTACCCTCACTCGAACCCTAACCCTAACCCTCACACTATCCCTAAACCTCAACCTAAACCTACCCCTCATCCCTACACTCACCCTCACCCTCAGCCTAACCCTATCCCTAACGCTAATCCTAACCCTCACCCTAACCCTAACCCCCACCTAACCCTAAACCTAACCCTCACCCTCAAACTAACCCTAACACAAACCCTAACCCGAACCCGAACCCTAAACCAAACCCTAATCCTCACCCTCACCCTAACTCTCACTGTCAAACAAACCCTCACCCTAACCCAAACGCTAACCCACACGCTAACCCTCACCCTGACCCTAACCCTCATCCTCACCCTAAACATCTTCCAAACCCTTAACCTCACCCTAACCATAACCCTAACCCTAACTCTCACACTAAACCTAACCCTCACCCTAACCCTAACTCAAACCCTCACCCTAACCTTCACCCTATCCCTAACCCAAACCTAACCCTCACCCTAACCCTCACCGTCACCCTAACACTCACCCTAAACCTAACCCTCAACCATAACTTAACCCTTACCCACAACCGTATCCTCAGCCTAAATCTCACCCTTACCCTAACCTTACCCCTCAACCTAACCCTAACCCTAACCCAGCCTTCACCCTAAACCTAACCCTATCCCTAATCCTTACCCTAACTCTCACTGTCAACCTAACCCTCAACCTAACCCAAACCCTAACCCACACGCTAACCCTCACCCTCACCCTCACCCTAAACATCTTCCAAACCCTAAACCTCACCCTAACCCTAACTCTCACACTAAACCTAACCCTCACCCTAACCCTAACACAAACCCTCACCCTAACCTTCACCATATCCCAAACCGTAAACCTAACCCTCACCCTAACCCTCGCCGTCACCCTAACACTCACCCTAACCCTAAACCTCAACCATACCTTAACCCTTACTCTCACCTGTATCCTCACCCTAACCCTCACCCTCACCCAAAACTACCCCAGAGCCTAAGCCTCAACCTTACCCAGTCCTCAACCTAAACCTAGCCCTAAAACTAATGCTAACCCTCAACCTCATACTAACCCTCACCCTAACGCTTACTCTCACTATAACCCTAACACAAACCCTAACCCTAACCCTCACACTAACCCTAAACCTCAACCTAAACCTAACCCTTACCCTCACCGTAACCCTAATATTAACCCTAACCCTAACCCTCACACTAATCCTAACCCTCACCCTAACCCTAAAAATAACCCTAACCCTAACAGTAACTCTAACCCTCACCATAACCCTAACCCTAACCCTCACCCAACCCTCACCCTAAACCTAACCCAAACCCTCATCTTCACCCTAACCCTCACACTAAACCTTACCGTCAAACTACCCCTCACATTAACACCAAAACAAATCCTAACCCTAAGCCTCACCCTCACCCTAACCCTAACCCTCACCCAACCCCTCAAACGTACCCTAACCCAAACACTAAGCCGATCACTCACCGTCACCCTAACCTTCACCCTAACACTAACCATAACCTTCAACCTAACCCTCACACTAAACCTAACCCTAACCCTAACCCTCACCCTAACCCTCAACCTAAACCTCACACTAAACTTAACCCTAAACCTAACCCTCACCCTCACCTTATCCCTCACCCTAAGCCTTATTCTCACCCTAACCCTAACCCTAACCGTCACCCTTACCATCACCCTAAACCTAACCCTAACCCTAACCCTCACCCTAACCCTAACCCTAACCCTCATATTCACCCTAACCCTTAATCTAACCCTAAACCTAAACCTCACCCTAACCCTCACACTAACCCTAACACAAAACCTAACCCTCACCCTCAACCTAAACCTCACCCTAAACCTTAAACTCACCCTAGCCCTAACCCTAACCCTAACCCTTACCTTAAACCTCACACTAACCCTAACCCTCACCTTAACCCTAACCCAACAAAGTACCCTAGACCTCACTCTATCCCTAACCCTAACCCTAAACCTCACACTAACCGTAACCGTAACATTAACACTCACCCTCAACCTAACCCTCACATTCACCCTAACACTCACCCTAAACCTAAACCTCTCCCATACCCTACCCTCACCCTCACCGAAACCTCACTCTCACCCAAACCCTCACCCTCACCCTAAACATCAATGTAACCCTAACCCTCACTCTAACTCTAACCCTAATCCTCACCCTAACCCTAAACCTCAACCGAAACCTAAACCTACCCCTCATATTCACTCTCACCTTCACCCTCAGCCTAACACTAACCCTAGCCCTCACCCTCATCCTAACCCTCATCCTAAAGTTAAACCTAACCCTAACCCTGATCCTCACCCTCACACTCACTCCAACCCTCACCCTCACCGTAGCCCTCACCCTAAACCTAAACCTCATCATAACCCTAACCCTAACCCCCACCCTAACCCTAACCCCAAACCTAACCCTAAACCTAACCCTCACACTAACCCTACCCCTCACACTAACTCTAACTCTACCCCACAACCTATCCCTCATCCTAACCCTAACACTCACCCTATCCCTAACCCTACCCCTAACCCCAACCCTCACCCTGAACATAACCCTCATCCTCACCCTCACCCCCAGCCTAAAACTCACCCTAACCCTAATCCTTACCCTAATCCTCACCATCATCCTAACTCTAACCCTAACCCAACGCTAACACTAACACTCACCCTCACCCTAACCCTATCCTAACCCTAACCCTCACCTTAACTCTAACCCTCAAACTAACCCTAACCCTAACTCTCAACCTCAACCTACCCCTACTCCTAACCCTCACACTATCCCTCACCCTAACCCTAACGCTAGCCCTAGCCCTCACCCTCACCCTAAACCTCAGCCTCACACTTACCTAAACCCTAACCCTTACTCTAATCCTAAACCTCACAATAACCCTAACCATAACCATAAGCCTAATCCTCACCCTCACGCTCACCCTAAACCTAACCCTAACCCTAACACTCACCTTCACCCTCAGCCTAACCGTAACCCTCACCTTCAGACTCACCCTAAACCTCACCCTCACCCTCACCCACACTTTAACCCTAACCCCAAGCCTTAGCCTCAACCTAAAACTAACCCTCACACTAACATTAACCCTAACCCTCACCCTCACCCTAACACTAACCCGAACCCTAACCCTCACACTAACACTCATCCTAAACCGAATGCTAACCGTAAATTTCAACCTAACTCTAACCCTCAACCTAACACTTACCCTCACCCTAAAAATAACCCTAACCCTAACCCTAACCCTCACACTAATCCAATTCCTCAGCCTAACCCTAAACCTAACCGTCAGCCTAACCCTCACCCTAACCATAAACCTAACCCTAATCCTCACCCTATCCCTATCCCTAACCCTCACCCTCATACTGACCCTAACCCTCACCCTAACATTAAACTTAACCTTAACCCTCACCCTAACCCTAACCCTCACCCTAACATTAAACTTAACCTTAACCCTCACCCTAACCCTAACCGTCACCATGACCCTAACCCTCACCCTAACCCTAACCCTCACCATGACCCTAACCCTCAACCTAACCCTAACCTTCACCATGACCCTAACCCTCACCCTAACCCTAACACTAACAAAAACCCTTAACCTAACACTCACACTAACCCTAAACTTAACCCTACCCCTCCTCATAAGCCTAATCCTAACCCTAACAATCACCCTCACCCTGACCCTCACCCTAACACTTAACCTCACCCTATCACTTAGCCTCACCCTAACCTTCATCCTAAACCGAATGCTAAACCTAAACTTCACCATAACCCTAAAATTCACCCTAACCCTTAGCCTAACCCTAATATTAACCCTAAACCTAACCCTAACCCACACACTAAACCTATCCCACAGCCTATCCCTAACCCTACCCATCAGCCTACGTTAAACCTAACCCTAATACTCACCCTATCCTTAACACTAACCCTCACCCTTACCCTCACCCTAGTCCTCACCCTAACCCTAAACTTAACCCTAACTCTCAAACTAAACCTAACCCTGCCCCTCAAGCTAAACCTCACCCTAACCATAACCCTAAACCTCAACCTAACTCTCATTCTAAACCTAACCCTAACCCAACACTCACCCTATCCCTAAACCTAAACCTCACCCTAACCCTAATCCTAACCCTCACCATGACCCTAAACCTGACTGTCAAAATAACCATCATCCTAGCCCTAACCCTCAAACAAACCCTAAACCTCAGACTCACCAGAACCCTAATCCTCACCCTCAACCTCAAAATCACTCTAACCCTAACCCTCACCCTAACCCTAACCCGAAAACTCACCCAAACCCTAACCTTCACCCTCACACTCACCTTCACCCTGAGCCTAACCCTAACCCAGCACAAATCCTAAACCTATCCCTCACCCTAATCCTAACCCTAAACCTAACCCTCACCCTAACCCTAAGCCTAAATCTATCCCTCATCCTTACTCTAAACCTCACTCTAACCCTAAACCTCACCCTCACACTTACCCTCACCCTAAGCCTACCCCCAAAGCGAACACTAATCCTAAACCTAACCCTCACCCTCATGCTAACCCGAACCCAACCCTAACCCTAACCCTCACCCTCAGCCTCAACCTCACCCTCAGCCTAACCCTCACCCTAACCCTAATCCTAACCCTAGCACTCACCCTCACACTCACCCTAAACCTCATCCTAACCCAAACCCTAAACTTAAACCTAACCCTCACCCTCACCTTCACCCTAACACTAACCCTAAACCTAACCTTCACCCTAACCCTCATCCTAACCCTAATGCTAACCCTAACCCTCACCCTAAACCTAACAATCAACCTAACTCTTACCCTCACCCTAACCGTAACCCTAACCCTAACCTTCACAATCACCTTAAACCTCACCCTAAATATAACCCTAACCCTTAACCTCATCCGAACCCTACCCCTAACCCTAATCCTCACACTAAACCTAACCCTCACCCGAAACCTAACCCAACTCCTCATCCTAACCTTAAACCTATCCCTAACCCTAAACCTAACCCTCACCCTAACACTCACCGTCACCCTTACACTCACCCTATACATGACACTCAACCAAACCCTAACCCTTACCCTCACCCGAACCCTCACCCTCACCCAAACCCTCACCTTCACCCTAAACCTACCCCTCAGACTAAGCCTCAACCTAACCCTAACCCTCACCCTAAACCTAACCCTAACACTAAACCTAACCCTCACACTAATACTAACCCTCACCCTAACCATTAACCTCACGGTAACCCTAACGAGAACCCTAACCTTAACGCTCCCACTAAACCTAACCCTCAATCTAACCCTAACCCTTAGCCTCACCCTAACCCTAACATTAACCCTAACCCTCACAAAAATCCTAACCCTCAGCCTCACCCTAACACTAATCCTAACCCTCACCATAACCCTAAGCCTAACCCTCACACAACCCCTCACACTAAAACTAATCCTAATCCTCACCCAACCCCTCACCCGTACCCTAACCTTAACCCAAAGCCTAATCCTCACTGTCACTCTAACCCTCACCCTAACACTAACCCTAACCCTCAACTTAACCCTGACCTTAAACCTAAACTTAACCCTAACCCTCACCCTAACCCTCAACATAACCCTCACCCTAACCCTAAACTTCAACCTCACCCTATCCCTCACCCTAATCATTACCCTAACCCTTACCTTAACCCTAACCCTAACCCTCACCCTAAACCTAACCCTAACCCGAACGCTCACCCTAAGCCTAAACCTAACCCTAAACTTTAACCTAACCCTTAAAATAACCCTAAACCTAACCCTCACCCTAATCCTCACCCTAACACTAACGCTAACCCTAACACTCACCCTTACCCTTAACCTCAACCTAGCCCTAACCCTAACCCTAACCCTCACACTAACCCTAACCCTCACCCTAACCCTAACCCAACCAAGCACTCTAATCCTCACTCTATCCCTAACCCTAACCCTAAACCTCATACTAACCCTAACCGTAACCCTAACACTCACCCTCACCCTAAACCTCACCATCACCCTCATACTAACCCTAATCCTAAACCTCACCCACACCCTAACCCTCAACCTCACGGAAAACTGACCCTCACCCAAACCCTCACCCTCAACCTAAACATCAACGTAACCCTAACCCTCACTCTAACCCTAACCCTCACCCTCACGATAAGCCGAACCCTAACAATAAATCCTCACCCTAACACTCACCCTCATGATCACCCTAAAGGTAAACCTAACCCTAACCCTCACCCTCACCCTCAGCCTAACTCTAACCCTCACCCTAACCCTAATACTAACCCTAATCTTCGCCCTATCCCTAACCTTAACCCTCACCCTCACCCTCACCCTAGCCCTCACCCTCACCCTAAACCTAACCCTGACCCTCTGCATAACCCTAACCCTAAGCCTAATCCTAACCCTCACCCTCACATTAAGCCTAACCGTAGCACTTACCCTCAAACATAACCCTCACTATAACCCCAAACCTAACCCTCACCCTAACGCTAAATCTCACCCTCAAACTAACCCTCCCCCTAATCCTATCCTTAACATTAACCCTAATCCTCACCCTAACCCTCACACTACCCCTACCCCTATCCCTCACCCTAAGCCTCAGCCTAACCCTCAACCTAACCCTCACCCGAAACCTAACCCTCACCCTCACACTCACACACACCCTAAGCCTAATCATAACATTAACACTATTCCTAAACCTAACCCTCAACATCACCCTAACCCTAAACCTAACCCTAACCCTCACCTCAACCTAACCCTAACACTAACCCTAACCCTCACCCGCACACTAACCCTAACACTCACCCTAACCCTCACCCTAATAGTAAACCACATATAACCGTAAACCTAACCCTAACCCTCAAAGTAACCATAACCCAAACCCTAACACTAACCCTCACACTAAATCTAACCCTAATCCTCACCCTCACCCTAACTCTCACTGTCAACCTAACCCTCTCCCTAAACCTAACCCTCACCCACAATCTAATCCTCACCCTGACCCGAAACCTCACCCTCACCCTAACCCTAACCCTAATGCTCACCCTAACACTAACCCTAACCCTCAACCTCACCCTAACTCTTAATCTAACCCTAAACCTAACTCTCACCCTAACCCTCACACTAACCCTAACGCTAACGCTAACCCTAATCATTACCCTCACCCTAACCCTCACCTTAAACATCACCCTAAACCGAACCCTCACCCTAACCCTAACCCGAAAACTCACCCTAACCCTAACCCTCACCCTCACACTCACCCTAAGCCTAAACCAAACCCTCACACTAATACTAAACCTTACCCACAACCTCACCCTGATCCTAACCATCACCCTAATCCAAACCCTATCCCTCACCCTAAACCTAACCCTCACCCTAAACCTAACCCTCACCCTCACCCTTACCATCACTCTAAGCCCAGCCCTAAGCCTAACACTAAATCTAAACCTAACCCTCACCCTCACCCTAACCCTAACATTAACCCTAACCCTCACCCTCAGCCTCACCCTCACCCTCAGCCTAACGCTCACCCTAACCCTAATCCTAACACTAAACCTCATCCTCAGGCGCACTCTAAACCTAACCCTAACCCTAACACTCACCCTCACCCTCAGACTAACCCTAAACCTAAACCTAATCCTACCCCTAACCCTCACACTCACACTTACCCTAACCCTCACCCTACACCTAACCCTAACCCTAAACCTCACCATAAACCTTAACCTAACCCTCACCCTCACCCTCAACTTAACCCTCACCCTAAACCTAAACCTCACCAAACCCTAACACTCACATTCACCTGAGCTCTCACTATCACCCTAAACCTAACCCTCATCCTAACCCTAAAACTCACCCTCACCCTCACTCTCAACCTAAGACTAACACTAAACCTAACACTAATCCTAAACCTAACACTCACCCTCACACTAACCCTAACCGTAACACTAACCCGTACCCTCACCCTCACCCTAAACCTCACCCTAACCCTAACCCTCACCCTACACCTAACCCTAACCCTAAACCTCACCATAACCCTTAACCTAAACCTAACCCTCACCCTAAACCTAACCCTCACCAAACCCTAACACTCACATTCACCTGAGCTCTCACCATCACCCTAAACCTAACCCTCATCCTAACCCTAAAACTCACCCTCACCCTCACTCTCAACCTAAGCCTAACCCTAACTCAAACACTAATCCTAAACCTAACCCTCACCCTCACCCTAACCCTAACCGTAACACTAACCCTCACCCTCACCCTCACCCACACCCTAAACCTCACCCTAACCCTAAGCCACACCCTGACCCTCACCCTAACCCTAACCATAAACCTCCCCCGAACTCTATCCCTAACACTCACGCTCAAATTTACCCTCGCCGTCACCCTAAATCTCACCAGAACCCTAACCCTAACCAACACCCACACACTCCCCATCGCCCTCCCCCTCCCCAAAACCCTAACCCTCACCCTAACCCTAAACCTCATCCTCACCATAAACCTAAAACTAACCCTAAAAGTAATTCTAAACCTAAAACTAACCATCACCCTAAACCTAACCCTAACCCTAAACCTAAACCTCACCCTCACCCTCAGCCTAACCCTAATCCTAACCCTAACCCAATCCCTCACCCTACATCTAACCCTCACCCAAAACATAACCCTAACCCTCAACCTCACCGTCTCCCTTAACCTATCACTATTATTAACCCTCATCCTCACCCTCAACCTCAACCTAATCCTGACCATAACCCTCTTCCTACCCTTAACCCTATCCCTCACCCTCAGCCTAAACCTAAACCTATCCCTAACCCTCATCCAAACGCTAACATTAACCCTAACCCGAACACTATCACACTAAACCTATCTCTCAACATAAACCTAACCCTACCCGTCAGCCTAACACTCACCCTAACACTAATCATACCCCTAATCCTCAAACTATCCCTAAACTTAACCCTCACCCTCACCCTCACCCTCAGCATAACTGTTACCCTCACCCTCACCCAAACCGTAACCCTAACCCTCACCCTTACCCTAACCCTAACCCTAAGCCTAACCCTAACAATCACACTAAACCTATCACTAACCCTAACAATCACACTAAACCTATCGCTCAACCTAACCCTAATCCGTCAGCCTAACCCTCACCCTAATCCTCAACCTACCCCTAACTGTAACCCTACTCACCCCCTACCGCTCACTCTCATCCTCAGCCTAACCCTAACCCTAATCCTAATCCTATACCTAATCCTCAATCTCACCCTCACCCTAAAACTAACCCTATCCCTAAAACTCACCCACACCTTCAACCTCACCCTCACCCTCACTCGAACACTAACAATAACCCTAACCCTAACCCAAACTCTCACCCCAACCCTTTCCCTATTCCTCAGCCTAACCCTCACCCTCACCCTAACCCTAACCTTCACCTAACACTAAACCTAACCCTAACCCTAAGCCTCACACTAAATCTAACACTCACCCTAAACCTTACCCTACCCCTCAGCATAACCCTCACACTAACCCTGACCCTAAAATGCACCCTAAACCTAACCATAATCCTAAACCTCACCCTAACCCAAGGGCTAAAGCTTAACCTCACCATAACCCTCACACTAATCCTAAGCCTAACCCTAACCCTAACCCTAAACTTCACCCTAACCATCACCCAAACCCTAACCCTCACCCTCAACCTCACCCTCACCCTCAACCTCACCCTCACCCTCACCCCAACCCTAAAAATAACCCTAAACCTAACCCTCACCCGAACCCTTACCCTACCCCTCAGACTAACCCACACCCTCACCCTAACCCTAACCCTAAACTTCACCCTACCACTAACCCTATCCCTAACTCTTACACGAAATCTAACCCTCAGCCTAACCCTTACACTACCCGTCAGCCTAATCCTCACCCTAACCCTGATTCTAAACTGCAACCTAAACCTAACCATAACCCTAACCCGATCCCTAACCAGGACCCTAAACCTTACCTTCCCCCTAACCATCAAACTAATCCTAAACCTAACCCTAACACTAAACCTCACCCTAAACCTCACCCTAAAACTAACCCTAAACCTAACCCTCAGCCTAACCCTAATCCTAAACCTAAGCCTCACCCTCACCATAAACCTAACCCTCACCAACAACCTAACCCTCACATTCACCCTCACTCTAACCCTAGGCCTAACCCTAATCCTAACACTAATCCTAAACTTAACTCTCACCCTAACACTCACCCTAAACCTAACACTAACACTAACCCTCACCCTAAACATTACCCTCATCCTAACACTAACCCTAAACCTCACCCTCACCCTAACCCTAACCCTAACCCTAGCATTAACCCTAACCTTCACCGTAACCCTCATCCTATCCCTAACCCTAACCCTCACCCTCACCCTAACCCTAACCCTAACCCTAACACTATCACTAATCCTAATGCTAACCCTAACCCTAACACTCACCCTAAACCTAACACTAACCCTAAACCTCACCCTAACCCTAACCCTAATCCTCAACCTCACCATCAACCTAACCCTCAACATAACCCTAACCCTCACCCACAACCTATCCCTAACTCTCACTTTGACTCTCACCCTCACCCTAAACATCACCCTAAAGATAACCCTCACGTAAACCCTAACCCTAAGCCTCACCCTAAACCTAACCCTCACCCTCACCCTCATTCACAGCCTAAGCCTAACCCTAACCCTAACCATCACCCTAACACTAACCCTAAACCTAACCCTACCCCTAACCCTAAAACTCACCCTAACCCTAACACTAACCCTAAACATCACCGTAACCCTAACCCTCACCCTTACCCTAACCCTATCCCTAATCATAAACCTCACCCTCACCCTCACCCTAAGGCTAAACCTAAACCTAACACTAATCCTAAACCTTCTTCTCACTCTCATCCTTACCCTAATGCTAACTCTAACCCTAACCCACACACTAATACTCACCTTCACCTTCACCCTAACCCTAACGCTAACCTAACCCCAACCTTCACCCTCACCCTCACCCTAACCCTAACCCTAACCCTAACCCTAACCCCAACCATGACTCTCACCCTAACCCTCACGCTCACACTAAACCTCATTCTCACCCTAACCCTAGCGCTAACCCTCACACTAACGCTTACTGTCACCCTAATCCTCAAGTCCTAATCCTCACCCTAACCCTAAAGTTAAACCTTATGCTAACCCTAACCCTCACCCTCACCCTCACCTTCACACTCAGCCTAACCCTCACTCTCACCCTAGCCCTCACCCTCACCCTCACCCTAACCCTAACCCTCACCCTGAACCTAACCCTCACCCTGACCCTAACCCTAAACCTAAACCTAACCGTAACCCTCACCCTAAACCTACCCCTAAACATCACCCTCACCCTCAAGCTCACCCTCAACCTAAAACTAATCTTAAACCAAATCCTTACCATAATCCTCACACTTACCCTCACCTTAACCCTAACCCTAAAACTCACGCTCACCCTCACCCTCACCCTAACCCTTAGCCTCACTCTCACCCTCACCCTAACTCTAACCCTAAACGTAAACCTCACCCACATCCTAACCCTAACCCTAACCCTATCCCTCACCCAACCCTCACCCTAAACCTAACCCTAAACCTCACCCTCACCCTAACCCTCACCCTATCCCTTACCCTCACCATAAGCCTAACCTAACCCAAAATCTAACCGTAAACCTCAGACTTAACATAACCCTCACTCTAACCCTAACCCTACACCTGAGATTAACCCTCACCCTCACCCTAACCCTTAGCCTCACTCTCACCCTCACCCTAACTCTAATCCGAAATGTAAACCTCACCCACACCCTAACCCTAACCCTAACCCTATCCCTCACCCAACCCTCACCCTAAACCTAACCCTAAACCTCACCCTCACCCCAACCCTCACCCTAACCCTTACCCTCACCCTAAGCCTAACCTAACCCCAAATCTAACCGTAAACCTCAGAATTAACATAATTCTCACCCTAACCCTAACCCTACACCTCAGATTAACCCTCACCCTAACCCTAACCCTAACCCTAATTCTCACCCTATCCCTCACCATAACCCTAACCCACACACTCATCCTAGCCCTCACCCTAACTCTATCCCTAACCCTAACCTTCACCCGAACCCTCACACTCACCATTACCCTCACCCTAATCATAATAATAACTTTAACCTAACTCTCACTGTAACCCTAACCCTACCCCTAACCCTAACCCTCCCCCCTCTCCTTCCCACTCATCCTCAGCCTAACCCTAACCCTAATCCTAATACTAACCCTAAACATCACTCCCACCTTCACTCTAAACCAAACCCTATCCCTAAACCTCACCCCCACGTCACACTCACCCTCAACCTGACCCTAACCCTAAAACTAACATTAATCCTAACAATAACCATTACCCTAACCCTCACCGTAACACTCACACTAACCCTAACACTAACTCTAAACTTCACACTAAACCTAATCCTCACCCTAACCCTAAAACTACACCTCATGCTAACCCTAAGCCTAAACCTAACTCTAACCCTCACCCTAAGCCTAACCCTAACACTCACTCTCACCCTAGCCATAACCCTAACAATAATCTTAACCCTAAACCTCGCCCTAACCAGAACCCTCATGCTAACCCTAACCCTAACCCTAACCCTAACCCTCACCCTAAACCTAACCTAACCTTAACCCTAACTCTCACCCTAACCCTCACCCTACCCCTAACCCTAACCCTAAACCTCCCACTCATCCTAACCCTCAGCCTAACCCTTATCCTCACCCTCACCCTAACCCTAACATTAACCCTAACATCACCCTAACCCTAAGCCTAACCATCACGCTCACTCTAACCATCACTGTCACCCTAATCCTCATCCTAATCCTAACCCTCACCCACACACTAATGCTCACCCTAAACTTAAACCTCACTCTCACCCTAACCCTCAACCTGTCTAACCCTAACCTTAATACTAATCCTAAACTTAACCCTCACCCTCACCCTCACCTTAACACTAACACTAATGCTCCCCCTAACCGTAACCCTCAACCTAACCCTATCCCTAACCCTAACCCTCACCCTAACCCTCACACTCACCGTAACCCTAACCCTAACCCTAACACTCACCCTAATCCTAACCCTAAACCTAACCCTCACCCTCACCCTAAACATCAACCTTTACCTAACCCTCACCTTAACCCTAACCCTAACCCTCATCCTAATCCTTACCCTCACCCTCACCCTCACCCTCACCCTAAGTCTAACCCTAAACCTAACACTAATCCTAAACCTAACTCTCACCCTCACCCTCACCCTCACCCTCACCCTGTCAAACCCTAACGCTAAACCTAACCCTAACTCTCACCCTCACCCTAGCACTCTCCCTAACCCTAAGCCTAACCCTAACCCACACCCTAACCCTCACCCTAACCCTTACCCTCACCCTAACCCTAAAACTCACCCTCACCCTAACCCTCTCCCTAACCCTTACCCTCATCCTAACCCTAACGCTAACCCTCACACTAACCCTAACCCTCATCCTAAACCTAACCCTACCCCTCACCCTAACCCTAACCCTCACCGTCACACTAACCCTAAACTTCAACCTAATCCCAACACTAACACTCACCCTAATCCTAACCCTCACTGTCACCCTCACCCTCAGCCTAACCCTAACCCTAATTCAAATCCAAACCCTATCCCTCACTCTCACCCTCACCCTAACCCTAAACCTAACCAATACCTCAACCTCACCCTCACCCTCAGCCTTAACCTAACCCTAACAATAACCCTAATCCTAACCCTAAACCTAACCTTCACACTAAAGCTAACGCTAACCCTTAACTTCACCCTAACCCTAACTGTAACCCTCACCCTCACCCTAACCCTAACACTAACCCTCAACCTAAACCTCACCCTAACACTTCCGCTATCCCTAACCCTCATTGTCAAGCAAACCCTCACCCGAAAACTTATTCTCACCCTAACACTCACACTAAACTTAAGCCTCACCGTAACCCTAAACCTACCCCTCACCCTAACCCAAACCGGCAACTCAACCCTAACCATCACCCTAACCCTAAGACTAACCTTAACCCTCACCCTAAACCTACACCTCACCCTAACCCTAATCCTAACCCTAAACCTCAACCTAACCGTAACCCTCACACTAACCCTAACCCTCACCCTAACCCTAACGCTAAACTTAAACTTAACCCTCATCCTAACCCCACCCACATCCTCACCCTAACCCTAACCCTCTGCCTCACCCTAACTTCAATCTAAACATTAACCTTACACTCACCTTAACCCTCAAACTAACCCTAACCCTCACCTGAACCCTAACCCTAACCCTCACCCTCACCCTCAAGCTCATCCTCAGCCTAACCCTAATCCTAACTCTAATCATTACCCTAACCCTCACAATCAACCTCCCCCTAAATCTCATCCTCAGCCTAACCCTAATCCTAACCAAAAGCCTTACCCTAATCTTTACCCTTACCCTCACCTTAACCCTAACCGTCAAACTCACCCTCACCCTCACCCTCACCCTAATGCTCAGCCTCACTCTCACCATCACCCTAACCCTAACCCTCACCCTCACCCTCACACTAAACCTAACACTAACCCTAACCCTCAACCAACCCTTACCCTAAACCTAACCCTAATCCTCACCCTAACCCTAACCCTCACCCTAACCCTTACCCTCACCCTAAGCCTAAACCTAACCCTAAACCTAACCGTAACCCTCAGACTAAACCTCAACCTCACATTAACCCTAACCCTAACCCTAATTCTCACCCTATCCCTAACCATAAACCTAAACCTCACACTCACCCTAGCCCTCATCCTAACTCTATACCTAACCCTAACCTTCACTTGAACCCTCACCCTCACCTTCACCCTAATCCTAAAAATAACTTTAACCCTAACTCTCACCGTAACCCTAACACTAAACCTACCCCTAACCCTAACCTTCCCCTCCCCATCCCACTCACCCTCAGCCTAACACTAACCCTAATCTTAATTCTAACCCTAACCCTCTCTCCCACACTCACTCTAATCCTAACCCTATCCCTAAACCTCACCCTCACTTTCAACATCACCCTCACATTAACCCTAACAATAACCCCAAATCTAAACCTAACCCTAACCCTAACACTCACCCTAACACTAACCCTAACGCTAACAATCACATTAAACCTTACCCTCACCCTAAATGTAACCATATCCCTCAGCCTAACCCTCACACTAAACAGAACCCTAACACTAATCCTCACCCTACCCTTAAACCAAACCCTAACCCTAACCCTCACCCTGACCCGCATTGTCACCCTAACCCTAACCCTCAAACTCAGCCTCTCTCTAATATAAACCCTAACCCTAATCCTAATTCTAACACTATCCCTCACCCTCACCCTAACCCTAACCTTAACACTAACCCTAACAGAAACCCTCACCCTAACCCTCACCCTAACGCTCATGCTAACCCTAACACTCACTCTCACCTTAAACCTCACCCTCACCCTAAACCTTAGCCTCACCCTAAACCTAAACCTAACCCTAACACTCACACTAAACCTAACTCTAACCATAACTCTAAAACTGCAACTCACACTAACCCTAACCCTAAACCTAACCCTAACCCTCACCTTAACCCTAAAGCTAACCCTAACCCTCACCTTCACCCTAGCCCACACCCTAACCATAATCCTAAACCTAAACTTCACCCTAACCCTAACCCTGAATCTAACCCTAACCTGCATCCTAAACCTAACCCTCACCCTAACCCTCACCCTGACCCTGACTCACACACTAATCCTAACACTAAACTTAAACCTAACATTCACACTAAACCTAAAACTCATACTAACCCTAAACCTACCCCTCAATTAACCCTAAACTTATCCTAAACCTAAACCTTACTCTCACCCTAAGCTTAACCCTAACCCTCACCCTGACGCTAGCCCTCACATTAACCCTAACCCTAACCCTCATCCTCACCCTCACCCTCAACCTAACACTAAACCTAACCCTAATCCTAACACTAACCCTCAGCCTCACCGTCATCCTAACCCTATCCCTAAATCTCACCCTCACCCTCACCTTCATCCTAACCCTTAACCTCACCTTCACCAGCACCCTAACCCTAACCCTCACCCTAACACTACACCTCAACCTAACCCTAACCCTCACTCTCACATTAACCATAACCCAAACCCTAACCTTCACCTTATCCCTCACCCTAATCCTCATGCTAAAACTAAACCTCAAACTCACCATAAACCTCACCTTAACCCTTACCCTAACCCTAAACCTAACCATGCCCTAACCCTAACCCTACACCTCAGCCTAACCCTCACCCTAACCTTAACCCTGACTATAATTCTCAACCTATCCCTAAACCTAACCCTAACCCTCACCCTCACCCTAACCCTCACCCTCATACTAAACATCACCCTAAACCTAACCCCAACCCTCACCCTAACCTTAACTCCAACCCTCACCCTATCCCTAACACTCTACCTAAATCTCACCCTCAACCTAATCCACAACCTAACCAAAAACTAACCCTTTCATAAACGAAAGCCTCACCCTCACTCTCACCCTCACCCTGACCCTCACCCTAGCACTCACCGTAAACTTAACAATAACTCTAACGATCAACCACTCAGTCAACCTCATCCTAAACGTAATCCTAAACCAAACAATCACCTTCACCCTAACCCTAACCCTAACCCTAACCCAAAACCTCAACCTCACCCACACCCTCACCCTAACCCTAAACCTAACCCTAACCCTCAACCTAACCCTAAACCTCACCATAACCCTAACCCTCACCCTCACCTTAACCCTAACTCGAACCCTAACCCTAACCCTCCCTCTTACTCTCATACTAAACCTGAGCCTAAGCCTAACCCTAATCCTAACTCTAAACCTCACTCTCACCCTCACCCTAAACCTAACTCTAACCCTAAACCTCACCCACACCCTAACCCTAACCCTAATTCTAACCCTAAACTTCACACGAAACCTAACACTCACCCTAATCCTAACCCTACCCCTCAGCCTCACACTCACCCTAACACTTACCCTAACCTTAAACCTAACCTTCACCCTGACCCTAACCCTCACCCTAACACTAACTCTAACCCTAACACAATCCCTAACTCTATCCCTCATCCTAACCCTAACCTTAACCCTAACACTAACCCTCACTCTCCCTAATCCTCACCCTAACCTTTACCCTCACCCAAAACCTCACCCTAACCCTAACCCTAACATTAACCTTAACCCTCACCATAACCATCACCCTAACCCTAACCCTAACCCTCAACCTCAACCTAACCCTCACGCTAACACTTACCGTCTCACTAACCCTTACCGTCTCCCTAAACCTAAACTTAACCCTAACCCTAACCCTCACAGTAACCCTAACCCACACCCTCATGATAATCCTACCCCTCGTCCTAAACCTCATACTACCCCTAACCCTAACCCTCATGCTTACCCTCACCCTAAACCTAAACCTAACCCTCAACCTAAACCAAACCGTCACCCTCAACCTCACCCTCACCCTCAGTCTAACTCTAACCCTAATCCCACCCTAACCTTCACTTTAACTCTAATCCTCACCCAACCCTAACCCTCAATCTCACCCTGACACTCACCCTCAAGCTAAACATCACCCTAAACATAACCCTCACCCTAAACATAACCCTAATGCTCACACTCACCCGAACCCTCAACGTCACCCTAACCCTCACCATAACCCTAACCCTCACCCTCACCCTAACCCTAACACTAAACCTAATCCTCACCCTAAACCTAACCTTCAGCCTTAATCTCACCCTCACCCTAAGCCTAACCCAAACCCGAACCCTAATACTAAACCTAACCCTCACCCTCACCCTCATCCTAAACCTAAACCTAAACCTCACTTTCATCCTCACCCTTAACCTAACCCTAACCCTAACCCACACCCTAACCCTAACACTCACTCTAACCATAACCCTTAACCTCACACTCATCCTAACCCTAACACTAACCCTCAACCTCACCCCAAACCTCACGCTATCCCTAAGGCTAACCCTGACACTCACCCTCACCCTACCCCTCACCCTAACCCTTATCCTAACACTAACCCTAAACCTAACCCTAACCCTCACAGTAACCCTAACCCTCACCCTAACCCTGACCCTACCCCTCATCCTAAACCTCACCCTAAAAGTATCCCTAACCCTAAACCACACCCTAACCTGAATCCTACCCCTAATCCTCACCCTCACACTAAAACTCACCATCACCGTAATCCTCACTCTAAATCTAACCGTCACGGACAACCTAACCCTCACCCTCACCCGAACTCTCACTGTCACTCTAACCCTCACCCTTACCTAAACGTCACCCTAACCCTAACCCTCACGCTCACCCTACCATAACACTCACCCTCACCCGAACTCTAACCCTGAAACTCACCCTAACCCTCAAACTCACACTCAGGCTAATCTTAACCCTCTCTCTCAGTCTAACCCTCAGCCTAAACGTTACACTTACCCTAAACCTAACTCTAACCCTAACCCTAACCCTAACCCTAACCCTAAACCTAACCCTCACCCTAACCCTAACCTTAAACCTAGCCCTCACCATAAAACTCACCCTAAACCTAACCCTCACCCTAACGCTAACCCTAAACCTCACCCTCACCATAGACCTCACCCTAACCCTAATCCAAACCCTAACCCTAAACCTAACCCTTACCCTAACCCTAAACCTCAACCTAAGCCTCACCCAAACCCTAACCCTAAATCAAACCCTCACCCTAAACCTAACCCAAATGCAAAGCCTAACCCTCACCCTCACCCTAACCCTCATCCTAACCCTTACCCTCACCCTCAAACTAAACCTCACCGTAGGCTTAACCATCAACCTAAGCCTAACCCTAAACCTCACCCTCAACTTCACCCCAACCCTAACCCTAAACCTAAAACTCACCCTAACCCTAATCCTCACACTAACCCTAAACCTAAACATAACCCTAACCCTCACCTTAACCCTTACCCTAATACTAACCTTAACACTAACCCTCACCCTAATGCAAACCCTAACCCTAACCCTCACCCTTACCCTAACCCTCACTCTCAACCTAACCCTCACCCTAAACCTAACCGTAACGCTCAACCACACGCTAAACCACACTCTAACCCTCACACTCACCCTAACCCTCAAACTTACCCTCACCCTAATCCTAACCCTAACACTAATCCTCACACTAAACCTAACCTTCACCCTCACCCTCACCCTCATCCTTAGCCTAACCCTAAACCTAACCCTAATTCTAAACCTAACCCTCACCATCACCCTAAACCTAAACCTAACCCTAAACCTCACCCTCACCCTCACACTCAACCTTACCCTAACCCTAAACCTAACCCTCACCCTAACCCTCACCCTAACCATAACTCTAACACTCACCCTAACTCTAACCCTAAAACTAACCCTAAACTTCACCCTAACCCTCAACCTAACCCTAATGCAAATCCTAACCCTCACCCTTACCCTAACCCTCTCTCTAACCCTTACCCTCACACTAACCCTAATCCTAACCCTAATCCTCACACTAACCCTAACCCTAACCCTAAACCTCAAACTCAACCTAACCCCAACCTTCACCCTAACCCTCACTGTAAACCTAACCCTCAAACACAACATAACACACACCTGACCCTCACCCTCAGCCTAAACTTAACCCTAACCCTAATACTCACCCTAACCCTAACCCTACCCCTAACTCTAACCCTAAACATAACCCTCACCCTCACCCTAACCCTAACCGTATCCCTATCCCTCAACCTAACTCTACACCTAATGCTATAGCAAAACCTCACCCTAACCCTAACACTCACTCTAACCCTTAAACTCACCCTAACCCTAACTCTAATCCTAAAACTAAACCTCACTCTAACCCTAAACCTAAACCTAGCCCTCACCCTAACCCTTACCGTCACTGTCATTCTAAACTTCACCGCAAACCTAACCCTCACCATTGACCCTAATCCTCACCCTAACCCTAACCCTAACCCTCACCCTCAACCTAATCCTCACCCTAACACTTACCCACACCCTAACCCTCACCCTAACCCTCAACCTAACCCTAACCCTAACACGCACACTAACCCTAAACCTAACCCTCAGCCTAACCCTCATCCTAACCTTAACCCTAAAACTAACCCTCACCCTAACCCTAACCCTAACCCTAATCCTCACCTTAATCCTAACCCTCACCCAAACACTAACTCCAACCCTAAACCTAACCCTAACACTCACCCTAACCCACACCCTCACCCTCACCCTAACCCTCACCCTCACCCTCACCCTAACCCTCAACCTCACCCTAAACATCACCCTAACAGTAACCCTCACGCTAACCATAACCCTAAACCTCACCCTAACTCTAACCCTAAACCTAACTTTCACCCTAACACTCACCCTAACGCTAACCCTCGCCCTTACCCTAAACCTCACCCTCAGCTTTACCCTCACCCTAACCCTTACCCTAACACTAAACCTAACCCTCATACTAAACCTAACTCTAACCCTCACCCTAACCCTAACCCTAACCCTAACCCTCACACTAACCCTAACCCTAAACCTCAGCCTAAACCTCATCCTACCCCTAACCTAAACCCTAACCCTCATCCTAATCCTAACCCTAACCCTCACCCTCCCCATCACCCTCAGCCAAACTAACCCTAATCTTAACCCTAATCGCTACCCTCACGCTCACCCTCACCCTAACACTATAGCTAAACCTAACCCTAACACTCCCCCTCAACCTCACCCAAACTCTAAACCTCACCCTTTACCTCACCCTCACACTAACCCTAACCCTCACCTGAACCCTCACCCAGAGTCTAACACTCACCCTAACCCTAAACCTAACCCTAATCCTAAACCTAACCCTCACACTCAAACTCACCCTAACCGTAACCCTAACCCTCCCTGTCCCCCTCCCCCTAACCCTCACACTAACCCTACACCTCACTCTAACCCTAACCATAAACCTAACCATAACCCTCACACTAACCATAACACTCACCCTAACCCAAACCCTAAGCCTAACCTTCCCCCTCACCCTGACAGTCACCCTCAGCCTAAACCTAACCCTAAACCTATTCTTATTCCTAACCCTCACACTCACCATCACCCTAAAACTAAACCTAACCCTAACCCTCACCCTGACCCTCACCCTCACCCTAACCTTCACCCTCACCCTAACCCTCATCCTCACCCTAAACATCACCCTACCTAACACCCACCGTAACCCTAACCCTAACCCTCACCCTAAACCTAACCTCAACTTAACCCTCACCCTCACCCTAATACTCACCCTAACCCTCAACCTTACCCCAAACTTCACCCTAACCCTTACCCTCACCCTAACCCTAAACCTCATCCTCACCCTCACCCTCACCCGGACCTTTACCCATCCTAAACCTAAAACTAACCCTCACACAAACCCTAACCCTAACCCTCAGCCTAACACTTATCCTAAACCTAAACATAACCCTAACCCTAATCGTAACCCTCACACTAACCCTAACCCTAACCCTCAACCTAACCCTCATCCTAACCCTAATACTAACCCTAACCCTCACCCTCACCGTGCCCGAACCCTAACACTCACCCGAACCCTAACCCACACCCTCACCCTCCCCATCATCCTCAGCCTAACCCTAATCGTAACCCTAATCCTAACCCTCACCCTCAGCCTCACCCTAATTTTATGATCAACCTAACCCTAACAAACCCTATCCCTATCCCTCACCCTAACCCTAATTCTCACCCTATACCTCACCCTCACCCTAACCCCCACCCTAACCCTCACCTAACCCTAACACTAACCTTAACCCTCATCCTCACACTAAACCTCACCCTAACCCTTACTCATACCATAACCCTAACTCTAACATTCTACCTAACACTCACCCTCACCCTAAGCATAGGGTGAGGGTGAGGATTCGGGTGAGGGTTAGGGTGATGTTTATGGTGAGGGTGAGTGTTAGTGTGAGGGTGAGCGTGAGGGTGAGGTTTAGGTTTAGGTTTAGGTTTGGGGTTAGGGTTAGGTTGAGGGTGAGTGTGGGGGTGAGGGTTAGGTCTAGGATTAGGGTTAGGGTTAGGTTTATTGTGAGTGTTAGGGTGAGGATGAGGGTTCGGGTGATGGTGAGGGGTAGGGTGTGGGCGAGGTTTAGGGTTAGGGTGAGGATTAGGGTTAGAGTTAGGGTTAGGGATACGGTGAGGGTAAGGGTTAGGGTGAGGTTTAGGGTGAGGGTCTGGCTGAGGCTGAGAGTTAGGGTTAAAATTAGAGTTAGGATGAGGGTGAGGGTTAGGGTGAGGGTTAGGGTGAGTGTTAGGGTTAGGGTTAGGGTGAGGGTGAGTGTGAGGGTGAGGGTTAGTGTTAGGATTAGTGTTAGGATTAGGGTGAGGGTTAGGTTAGGCTGTTGGTTAGGGTTAGGGTTATGTATATTTTGAGGGTGAGGTTTAGGGTGAGGGTGAGGGTTAGATTTAGGGTTAGGGTTATGGTGAGGTTTAGGGTTAGTGTTAGGATTAGTGTTAGGATTAGGGTGAGGGTTAGGTTAGGCTGTTGGTTAGGGTTAGGGTTATGTATATTTTGGGGGTGAGGTTTAGGGTGAGGGTGAGGGTTAGATTTAGGGTTAGGGTTATGGTGAGGTTTAGGGTTAAGGTTAGGGTTAGGGTGAGAGTTACGGTGAGGTGTAGAGATAGGATTAATGTGAGGGTTAGGGTCAGGTTGAGGGTTATGTTTAGCGTTAGGGATAGGGTGTGGGTTAGTTTGAGGGTGAGGTTTAGGGTGAGTGTGAGTGTGAGAGTTTCCATTAGGTAAGGGGTAGGGTTATTGTTAGGGTGAGGATTAGTTTGAGGTTGAGGGTTAGTGTTAGTGTTAGGGTTAGGGAGAGGGTTACGCTTAGGATTTGGGTGAGGGTTAGGGTTTAGTTGATGTTTAGGGTGAGGTTTAGGGTTAGGGTGAGGGTTAGGGTGAGGGTGAGGGTGAGGGTTAGAGTGTGGGTGAGGGTTAGGTTTAGTTTGAGTGTTAGGGGAACGGTGTTAGGGTGAGGTGTAAGGTGAGGGGTAGGGTTTGGATTAGGGTGAGGGGTAGGGTTAGGATTAGGGTGAGGGTTAGGGTTAGTGTGAGGGTTAGGGATAGGGTTAGGGTGAGGGTAAGGGTTAGGGTGAGGGTTAAGGTGAGGGCTAGGGTGAGTGTGAGGGTTAGGTTGAGGGTGGGTGTGAGTGTGATGTTTTCAATTAGGTAGGGTTAGGTTGAGGTTTACGGGAGTGTGATGGTTAGGTTGAAGTTCAGGTTTAGGGTGAGGGTAGTGTTAAGGTGAGTGTTAGTGTTAGGGTGATGTTTAGTATGAGGTTGAGGGTTACTGTTAGGGTTAGCCTTAGGGAAAGGATTAGGGATAGCGTTAGGGGTAGGGTGAGGGTTAGAGTGATGGGTAGGGTTACCGTTAGGGTTAGCGTGAGGATTAGGGTTAGGGTGAGGGATAGGTTTAGGTTTAGTGTTAGGTTTAGGGTTAGGTTGATATTTGGGGTGAGGTTGAGGGTTAGTGTAAAGGGTGAGGGTGAAGGTTAGGGCGAGGGCCTGGAGAGGGTGAGGTTGAGCATGAGGTTTAGGATTAAGTTTAGGGTGAGGGTGAGGGTTAGAGTTAGGATAAGGGTTAAGGTTAGGGTTAGTCTGAAGTTGAGCGTGAAAGTGAGGGTGAGGGTTAGGGTTAGGGTGAGTGTGAGGGTTAGGGTTAGTGTGAGGGTAAGTGTGATTTTGAGGATCAGGATGAGAGTGAGGGTTAGAATGAGGGTGAGATTGAGGGTGAGGGTTAGGGTTAGGATTAGGTTTAGGGTGAATTTTAGGGTTAAGGTTATGGTTAGGGTAAGGTTTATTGTCAGGGTTAGGGTGAGGGTGAGGGTGAAGGTCAGCTTTAGGGTTCGTGTTAGTGTTAGAATGAGGGTGGGGTGGAGGGTTAGGGTTAGGATTAGGATTAGGGTTAGGGTAAGGCTGGGGGGTAAGGGGAGGTTGAGGGTGAGGGCAAGGGTTATGGTTAGGGTGAGGGCTAGGGTCATTGTGAGGGTGAGGTTGAGGGTGAGGATGAGGGTTTCCGTTAGGTAAGGGTTATGGTTACAGTGAAGATTAAGGTGAGTCTGAGGGTTAAGATTAGGGAGAGGTTTAGGGTTATGATGATGTTTAGTGTGATGGTGAGGGTTAGTGTGTGGGTGAGGATTAGGGTGAGGTCGAGGGTGAGGGTGAGGGTGAGATTTAGGGTAATGGTTAGGTTTATGGTGAGGGTGAGGGTTAGGATTAGGAATAGAGTTAGGGTTAGGGTTAGGCTGAGGGTGAGGGTCAGGGTGAGGGTGAAAGTTAGGGTCAGGTTTATGCTGATGTTTAGGGTTATGGTGAGGGTTATGGTTAGTGTGAGCATTATGGATAGGGTTAGGGTTATGGTTAGGGAGAGAGTAACATTAGGGTGAGGGTTAGGGTGAGGGTGAGGGTTAGGGTTAGGGTTAGGGTGAGGGTTAAGGTTTGGGTGATGTTTAGGGTAAGGGTGAGGGTTAATGTGAGGATGAGGGTTCGGGTGAGGGTGAGGGTTCGGGTGAGTGTGAGGGTTAAGGTGTGGGTGAGGATTAGGTTTAGGGTGATGGTTAGCGTTAGGTTTAGTGTTAGTGTGAGGGTGAGGGTTAGGGGTAGGGTTAGGGTTAGGTTGAGGGTTAGGCTGAGGGTTTGGGTGAGAGTTAGGGAGTGGGAGGTGTAGGGTTAGTGTGCAGTTTAGGGTGAGTGTGAGGGTTAGGGTGAGGGTGAGGGTGAAGGTTAGGGTTAGGGTTAGTGTTAATGTGAGTTTGAGGGTGAGTGTTAGGTTTAGGATTAGGTTTGGGGTTTGGGTTAGGGTGAGTGTTAGGGTGACGATTAGGGTTAGGGTTAGGGTTAGGTTTATGCTGAGGGTAAGGGTTAAGGTGAAGTTAAGTGTGAGGATGAGGTTTAGGGTTAGTGTTAGTGTTAGGGTGAGGGTTAGTGTGATGGTTAGGGTCAGGGTTAGGATTAGGGTGAAGGTAAGGTATAGGGTGAGGGTTAGAGTTAAGGTCAGGGTTAGGGATACGTTTAGGGTTAGGGTGAGAGTGTGGGTGAGTGTTAGGTTTAGGTTTAGGGTTAGAGTTAGCATGAAGATGAGGGTGAGGGTTAGGATTAGGGTTAAGATTAGGGTTAGGCTGAGGGTGATGGGGAGGGTGAGGGTGAAGGTTAGGGTTAGGATGAGGTTAAGATTTAGGGTTAGGGTTAGGCTTATGTTTAGGGTTAGGATGAAGTTTAGACTGAGGGTTAGCGTTAGGTTTAGTGTGACGGTTAGGGTTAGGGTTAGGGTTAGGTTTAGGGTGAAGGTTAGGGTTAGGTTTAGGGTTAGTATAAGGGTTAAGCTTAGGGTTGGAGGTAGAGTTAGTGTGAGGGTTAGGTTTAGGGTTAGGGTAAGTGTTAGGTTGAGGGTAAAGGTTAGGGTGAGGTTTACTGTGTGGATGAGGCTTATGGTTAGATTGAGGGTAAGGTGAATGTTTTATGGTTAGGTTTAGTGTGAGTGTTAGGGTGTGGGTAAATTTTAGGGTGAGGGTAAGTGTGAGGTTGAGTCTTAGGGTTCGGGTGAGGGTAAGGGTAAAGGTGAGGGTTAGGGTGAGAGTGAGGGATAGGGTGAGGGTTTGTGTTAAGTTTAGGTTTAGGGTGAGGTTTAGGCTGAGGGGTAGGGTTAGGTTAAGTGTGAGGGTTAGGTTTAGTGTGAGGGTTAAGATTAGGGTTAGGATGACGGTATGTGTTAGTGTGAGGGTTAGGGTGAGTGTGAGGTTTAGGGTTAGAATTAGGATTAGGGTTAGGTTTAGTATGTGTGTTAGGGTTAGGTTTATGGTTAGGTTTATGGTGAGGGTGAGGGTTAGGTTTAGGGATATGGTGAGAGTTAGTGTTAGGGTGAGTGCTAGGGTGGGAGTCTGGTTTAGGGTGAGGGTAATGGTGAGGGTGAAGTTTTTGGTTAGGTAAGGGTTAGGGCTAGGTTTAGGGTGAGTATTAGGGTGAGGGTGTGGTTTAGGGTTAGGATGAGGGTTAGGGTTAGGGTGAGGGTGAGGGTGAGGGTTAGAGTTAGGGTTAGGATTAATGTGACGGTTAGGATTACGGTGATTGTTAGAGTTAGGGTGAGGGTTAGGATTAGGGTTTGGGTTAGGCTGAGGGCTTGGGTGAGGGTGAGGTTGAGGGTGAGTGTTAGTGTTAGGATGAGGGTTAGGGTTAGGGTGAGCCTGAGTGTTCAGGTCAGAGTTAGGTTTAGGGATAGGGTTACGGATAGGGTTAGGGTGAGGGGTAGGGTTAGGGTGAGGGGTAGGGTTAGGGTTAGGATGATGGTTATGGTGAGGTTTAGGGTGAGGGTTAGGGTGAGGATGAGATGTAGAGTTTGGATTAGTGTTAGGGTGAAGGTGAGGGTTATGGTGAGTGTTAGGAATAGGGTGAGGATTAGGGTTAATGTGAGGGGTAGGGTTAGGGTTAGGGTTAGAGTGAGGATAAGGGTTAGAGTGAGGGTTAGGTTGAGGATGAGGTGTAGGGTTAGCATTAGGGATAGGGTGAGCCTTAGGGTGAGGGTTAGGTTTAGGGTGAGTGTTAGGGTTAGTTTTAGGGTGACGGTTAGGGTTAGGGTGATATTTATGGTGAGGGTGAGTGTTAGGGTGAGGGTGAGGGTGAGGGTTAGGTTTAAGGTTAATGTTAGGGTTAGGGTTAGAGTGATGGATACGGTGAGGGTTAGCGTTAGTGTGAGGTTTAGCGTTAGGATTAGGGTTAGGGTTAGTGTGAACATAAGGGTTAGGGTGAGGGTTAGGCGGAGGGTGAGGTGTAGGGTTAGCATTAGGGATAGGGTGAGCGTTAGGGTGAGGGTTAGGTTTAGGGTGAGGGGGAGGATTAGGTTTAGGTTTAAGGCTAAATTTAGACTCATGTTGAGGGGGAGAGTGAGGTTGAGTGTTAGGTTTAGGTTTAGGTTTAGAGTTAGAATGAGGATGAGGGTGAGTTTTAGGATTAGGGTTAGGATTAGGGTTAGGTTTAGGGTGAGGGTTATGGTTTGGGGTAGGGGTAGGGGTAGGTTTAGTATAAGGATTAGGCTGAGGGTTGGAGTTAGGGTTAGTGTGAGGGTTACTTTTAGGGTTAGGGTAAGTGTTAGGGTGAGGATAAAGGTTAGGCTGAGGGTTAGGGTGAGGGGTATGTTTAGCGTTAGGGTGAGGGTTAGGGGTGGGTGAGTGTTAGGGTTAGGTGTAGGTTGAGGGTATGGTTTAGGTTGAGGGTTAGGTTGAGTTTGAGGGTGAGGGTGAGGGTTTCGTTTAGGTAAGGGTTAGGGTTAGGTTGAGGATTAGAGGAGGGTGAGGGTTAGGATGAGGGTTAGGGTTAGGGTGAGGGTTAGGGTTAGTGTTAGGGTGAGGGTTAGCCTTAGGGTGATGTTTAGTATGAGGGTTAGGGTTAATATTATGGTTACCTTTAAGGAAAGGGCTAGGGTTAGGTTAGGGGTTAGGTTGAGGGTTAGGGTGAGGGTTAGGGTTAGTGTGAGGGTAAGGGTTAGGGTTAGAGGTAGGGTTAGTGTGAGGATAACGGTTAGAGTGAGGCTTAGTTTGAGGGTGAGGTTTTGGGTTATGGTTAGGATTAGGGTGAGGTTTAGGGTGAAGGATATGGTTTGGGGTAGGGGAAGGATTTGGGTGAGTGTTAGCGTTAGGGTTAGGGTGAGGTTTAGGGTGAGAGTTAGGTTTAGGATTAGGCTAGGTTTAGGGTGAGGGTGAGGGTGAGGGTGAGGGTTAAGGTTAGGCTTAGGGTGAAGGTTAGGTTGAGGTTGAGGGTTATGGTTAGGGTTAGGGTGAGGGTGAGGGTGAGGTTTACGGTGAGGGTTAGGATGAGGGTAAGAGTTTGGGTGAGGGTTAGGGTGAGGGTGAGGTTTAGGATTAGGCTTAGGTTTATGGTGAGGGTGAGGTTGAGAGTGAGGTTTAAGGTTAGGGTTAGGGTGAGGGTGAGTGTTAGGGTTAGGTTTAGGATTAGGGATAGGTTTAGGTTTAGGCTGAGCTTGAGGGTTTGGGTGAGGGTTAGGGTTAGGTTTAGGGGTGAGGGTGAGGGTTAGGTTTAGGGTGAGGGTTAGGGTTAGTGTGAGGGTTAGGGTGATGGTGAGGTTGAGGGTGAAGTTTAGGGTGAGAGTGAGGAAGAGGGTGAGGGTTAGCTTTAGGATTAGTGTTAGGGTGAGTTTTAGGGTTAGGGTTAGTGTTATTGTTAGGAATAGGGTTAGGATGAGGGCTAAGGTGAAGGTGAGGTTTAGGGTTAGGGTTAGGGTTAGGGTGAGGGTTAGGGTTAGGTTTAGGGTTATGATAAGGGTTATGTTGAGGGTTGGAGTTAGGGTTAGTATGAGGGTTAGGTTTAGGGTTAGGGTAAGTGTTTGGGTGAGGGTAAAGTTTAGGGTGAGGGTTAGGTTGAGTGTGAGGCTTAGGGT
Organism: Dipodomys merriami; assembly: GCF_024711535.1. Lineage (NCBI taxonomy): Eukaryota > Metazoa > Chordata > Mammalia > Rodentia > Heteromyidae > Dipodomys > Dipodomys merriami. The sequence continues at coordinate 556,443 of NW_027204760.1, forward strand.
TATTTTGAGGGTAAGGTGAAATTTATGTTTATGGTTAGGTTTAGTGTGAGTGTTAGGATGTGGATAAGTGTGAGGGTGAGGGTAAGGGTGACGGTGAGTCTCAGGGTTCGGGTGAGGGTAAGGGTAAGGGTGAGAGTTAGGGTGAGAGTGAGGGATAGGGTGAGGGTTTGGGTTAAGGTTAAGGATAGGGCGAGGATTTGGGTTAGGGTTAGTTTTAGGGTGAGGGTTAGGCTGAGGTGTACGGTTAGGTTAAGTGTGAGGGTTAGGTTTAGTGTGAGGGTTAGGGTTAGGGTTAGGCTGACGGTAAATGTTAGGGTGAGGGTTAGGGTGAGTGTGAGGTTTAGGGTTAGAATTAGGTTTAGGATTAGGGTTAGGATGAGTGTTAGGTTTAGTTTTATGTTTAGGGTTAGGGTGAGATTGAGGGTTAGGTTTAGGGTTAGGGTGAGGTTGAGGGTTAGGGTTAGGGTTAGGGTTATATTTAGGGTTAGGGTTATGGTGAGGTTTAGGGTTAACGTTAAGGTTAGGGTGAGAGTTACGGTGAGGTGTAGGGATAGGGTTAGGGTGAGGGTTAGAGTGAGGGTGAGGGTTAGGATGAGGAAGAGGTTGAAGGTGAGGTTTTTGTTTAGGTAAAGTTTAGGGTCAGGTTCAGGGTGAGAATTAGAGTGAGGGTGTGGGTTATGGTTTGGGTTAGGGTTAGGGAGAGGGTGTGGGTGAACATGAGTGTTACAATGAGGATTAGGGTTAGGGTGAGTGTGTGGGTGAGGGTGAGGGTGAGGGTTAGGGTTAGTGTGAGGGATAGGGTTACGGTGAGGGTTAGGTTAGGGTGAGGGTTAGGGTTAGGCTTAGGGTGAGAGTGAGGTTTAGGGTGATGTTTAGAGTGAGAGTGAGGGTTACAGTGAGGGTGAGTGTTCTGGTGAGAGTTAAGGTTAGGGTTAGGGACAGGGATAGGATTAGTGTGAGGGTAAGTGTTAGGGTGAGTCTTAGGGTGAGGTTGAAGGTGAGGTTTTTGGTTAGGTAAAATTTAGGGTCAGGTTCAGGGTGAGAATTAGAGTGAGGGTGTGGGTTATGGTTTGGGTTAGGGTTAGGGAGAGGGTGTGAGTGAGCATGAGTGTTACAATGAGGATTAGGTTTAGGGTGAGTGTGTGGGTGAGGGTGAGGGTGAGGGATAGGGTTACGGTGAGGGTTAGGTTAGGGTGAGGGTTAGGGTTAGGCTTAGGGTGAGAGTGAGGTTTAGGGTGATGTTTAGAGTGAGAGTGAGGGTTACGGTGAGGGTGAGTGTTCTGGTGAGAGTTAAGGTTAGGGTTAGAGACAGGGATAGGGTTAGTGTGAGGGTAAGTGTTAGGGTGAGTCTTAGGGTGAGGGTGAGGGTGAGGTTTAGGGTGAGGTTTAGGGTTAGTGTTAGTGTTAGGGTTAGTTTGAGTGTTAGGGTGAGAATAAGGGTTAGGGTGAGATTTAGGGTGAGGGTGAGGGTTAGTGTTAGGACGAGGGTATGGTTTAGGGTGAGGGTTAGGGTGAGGGTGAGAGTTAGGGTTAGCATTAGACTTAGGCTGATGGTGAGGGTTAGGATGAGGGTTGGGGTTAGTGTTAGGAATAGGGTGAGGATTAGGGTTAGTGTGAGGGTTAGGGTTAGGGTGAGGGTGAGGCTTAGGGTGACAGTAACGGATAGGGTTAGGGTTAGGGATAGGGTTAGGGTTAGGGTTAGGGTGATGGCTAGGGTCAGTGTGAGGGTTAGGGTGAGGGTGAGGGTGAGGTTTTCGTTTAGGTAAGGGTTAGGGTTATTTTTAGGGTGAGAATTATGTTTAGATTGAGGGTTAGTGTGAATGTTAGGGTTAGGCTGCGGATTAGGGTTAGGATTTCGGTGATGGTTAGGGTTACGGTGATGTTTAGGGTGAGGTTTAGTGTTAGGGTGAGGGTTAGGTTTCAGGTGAGGGTGAGGGTTAGGGTCTGGGTGAGGGTTACGTTTAGGTTGAGTGTTAGGGTGACGGTGAGTTTTAGGGTGAGGGTGAGGGTTATCTTTAGGTTTAGGGTGAGGGTTAGTGTTAGGGTCAGGGTTAGGGTGAGGGATAGGGTGAGGGGTAGGTTTAGCGTTAGGGTGAGGGTTAGGGGTGGGTGAGTGTTAGGGTTATGTTTAGGTTGAGGGTAAGGGTTAGGTTGAGGGTTAGGTTGAGTGTGAGGGTGAGGGTGAGGGTTTCATTTAGGTAAGGGTTAGCGTTAGGGTGAGGATTAGGGGAGCGTGAGGGTTAGGTTGAGGGTTAGGGTTAGGGTGAGGGTTAGGGTTAGTGTTAGGGTGAGGGTTAGCGTTAGGGTGATGTTTAGTATGAGGGTTAGGGTAAATATTAGGGTTAGCTTTAGGGAATGGGTTGGGGTTAGGGTAAGGATTAGGTTGAGGGTTAGGGTGAGGGGTAGGTTTAGGTTTAGGGTGAGGATTACGGTTAGTGTGAGGGTAAGGGTTAGGGTTAGAGGTAGGGTTAATGTGAGGATAAGGGTTAGGGTGAGGGTTAGTTTGAGGGTGAGGTTTTGGGTTATGGTTAGGATTAGGGTGAGGTTCAGGGTGAGGGTTAGCGTTTGGGGTAGCAGAAGGTTTAGGGTGAGTGTTAGGGTTAGGGTTAGGGTGAGGGTTAGGTTAAGGATTAGGCTTAGTTTTAGGGTGAGGGTGAGGGTTAAGGTTAGGGTTAGGGTGAACGTTAGATTGAGGGTAAGGGTTACGGTAAGGGTTAGGGTGAGGGTGAGGTTGACGGTTAAGGTTAGGGTTAGAATGAGGGTAAGGTTTAGGGTGAGGATTAGGGTGAGGGTTAGGTTTAGGGTTAGGCTTAGGGTGACGGTTAGGGTGTAGCTAAGGGTTAGGGTGAGGGTTAGGATGAGGGTGAGGTTTAGGTTTCGGGTGAGGGTAAGGGTTAGGGTGAAGGTTAGTGTGAGTGTGAGTTTTAGGGTTAGCATGAGGGTTAGGATGAGGGTGAGGGGTTGTGTGATTGTTATGGTTAAGGTTAAGGTTAGGATGAGGTTTCGGGTTACAGTTAGGTTTAGGGTGAGGGTTCGGCTGAGGGGTAGGGTTAGGTTTAGGATGAGGGTTAGGTTTAGTGTGAGGGTAAGGGTTAGGGTTAGGTTGAGGGTAATGATTAGGGTGAGGGTTAGGGTGAGTGTGAGGTTTAGGTATAGCATTAGGTTTACCGTTAGGGTTAGGATGAGGCTTAGGTTTAGGTTTAGGGTTAGGGTGAGGTTTAGGGTTAGGGTTAAGTGTGAGGGTTAGTGTTAGGTTGAGGGTTAAGTTTAGGGTGAGGGTTAGGGATAAGGTAAGGTTTAGGTTGGGGGTTTTGGTGAGGGTTAGTGTTATGTTGAGTGTTAGGGTTAGGGTAAGGGTTATGGTTAAGGTTAGGGTGAGAATTAAGATTAGGGTGATGTTTATTGTGAGGTTGAGGGGTTAGGGTGATGGTGAGTGTTTGTGTGAGGGTTAGGGTTCGGGTGAGGGTGAGGGTTTAGGTATGGTTGAGGGTTAGTGTTAGGGTGAGGGTTAGGGTGTTGGTGAGGGTTATGGTGAGTGTGAGGGTTAAGTTTAGAGTTAGGGTTAGGGTGAGAGTTAGGGTTAAGGTTAATGTTAGGGTGAGAGTTAGAATGAGCTGTTTGTATAGGGTTAGGGTGAGGGTCAGGGTTAGTGTAAGGGTTAGGCTTAGGATTTGTGGTAGTGTGAGGATAAGGTTTAGGGTGAGGTTTAGTGTGAGGCTGATGGTTAGGTTTAGCATTAGGGTTAGGGTGAAGGTTAGTGTGAGGGTTAGGGTTAGGGTTAAGTTGAGGGTTAGGGTTAGGGTGATGTTTAGAGTGAGGCTTATGGTTAGTGTGAGGGTGAGGGTGAGGGTAGGGGTGAGGTTGAGCTATAGGATTAGGTTTAGGGTGAGGGTGAGGGTGAGAGTTAGAATTAGGAATAGTGTTAGGGTTAGGGTTAGGCTGAGGGTGAGGGTCAGGGTGAGGTTGAAGGTTAGGGTTAGGGTTAGGGTTAAGGTTAGAGTGAGGGTATGGTTATGGTTATGCTTAGGGATAGGGTGAGGGTAAGGGTTACGGTGAGCGTTAGTTTGAGGTTTAGGTTCAGGGTGAGGAGTAGGGTGAGGGTCAGGGTTTGGATAATGTTTAGGGTGAGGTTGATGTTTTGGGGTGATTAAGAGGGTTTGGGCGAGGGTGTGGGTTAGGGAGAAGGTGAGGGTGAGGGTTAGAGTGTGTGTGAGGATTAGGGTTTGGGTTAGGGTTAGAGTTAGGTTTAGGTTTAGTGTGAGGGTGAGTGTTAGGGATAGGGTTAGAGTTTGTTTTCGGGTGATTGTGAGGGTTAGGGTTAGGGTTAAGGTTAGGGTGAGAGTTAGGATGAAGGTTAGGGTTTTGTTTATGGTTAGGGTGAGGGTGAGGTATAGGGTGAGGTTTAGGGCTAAGGTGAGCTATAATTATAGGGTTAAGGTTAGGGTGTGGGTGAGTGGTAGGGTTAGGTTTAGCATTAGATTTAGATTGAGGGTGAGGGTTAGGATTAGGGTTAGGATTTTGGTAAGGATTAGGGTGATGGAGAGGGTGAGGCTGTGGGTTAGGGTTAGGGTGAGGGTTAGGGTTAGGGTTAGAATTAAGGTTATGATGAGGGTTAGGTTGAGTGTTAGTATGAGGGTTAGTGTGAGGTTTAGGGTTAGGGTTAGGTTTAGGGTTAGGATAAGGGTTAGGCTGAGGGTTAGGGTTAGGGTTAGTGTGAGGGTTATTTTTAGGGTTAGGATAAGGGTTAGGGTGAGGTAAAGGTCATTGTGAGGGATAGATAGGGTGAGGGTGAGGATTAGGGTTAGGGTTAATGTTAGGGTGAGTGTGAGGGTGAGGGTGAGGGTTAGGGTTAGAGTTAGATTGAGGGTTAGGGTTAGGGTGATTTTTGGTGTGAGGGTGAGGGTTAGGGTGAGGTTGAGTTTTTGGTTGAGATTTAGGGTTAGGTTTAGGTTTGGGGATAGGTTTATGTTGAGGGTAAGGGTTAGGGAGAGTGTTAGGGTGAAGGTGAGGGTTAGGGTTATGCTGAGGGTTAGGGTTATTGTTAGGGTTCGGGTGAGGGTTAGTTTTAGTGTTAGGATTAGGTTTAGGATAAGGGCTAGGCTGAGGGTTAGGGTTAGGGTTAGGGTGAATGTTAGGTTTAGGGTTAGGGTTTGGGTTAGGTTGAGGGTATAGTTTTGGGTGAGGGTTAGGGTGAGGGATAGGGTGATGATTAGGGTGATGGTTAGGCTTAGGGTAATGGTTAGGATTAGGGTTAGGTATAGGGTGAGGGTTACGTTTAGGGTTAGGGTTAGGGTAAATTTAGGTTGTGGGTATGGGTTACGATGAGGGTTAGGGTGAGGTTGAGGGGTAGGGTTAGCATTAGGGTTATGGTGAGGATTAGCGTGAAGGTGAGGGTTAGGGTTTGGGTCAGGGCTAAGGTAAGGGTTAGGATTAAGGTGAGGGTTATGGTTTGGTTGAGGGTTAGCGTTAGGTTTAGGGTTAGTGTGAGGGTGAGGGTTAGGGCTAGGGTTAGGGTTAGGTTGAGGGATACGTGTAGGGTTAGGGTTAGAGTGAGGGTTAGGGTTAGGGTTAGGGTGAGTGTTAGGTTGAGTGTGAAGGTTATTGTGAGGGTGAGGGTGAGGTTTAGGCTTAGGGTTAGGGTTAGTTTGAGGGTGAGGTTTTGGTTTAGGGTTAGGGTTAGGGTTAGGGTTAGGTTTAGGTTGAGGGTTAGGGTGAACGTGAGGTTTCGGGTGAGGATGAGGATTAGGGTTATGTTGAGGGTAAGGTTTAGTGTAATGATGAGGGTTAGTGTTATTGTTAGTGCTAGGGTGAGGGTTAGGATGAGGGTTAGAGTTAGGTTTAGGGTTAGGGTGAGGGTGAGGTGTAGGTTGAGGGCTAGGGTTAGGGTGAGGTTTAGGGATAGGGTTAGGGTGAGGGTGAAGTTTAGGGTTAGAGTTAGGTTGCCGTTAAGGGTGAGGGTTAGGATTAGGGTGATGAATAGGTTTAAGCTGACGTAGAGGTTGATGGTAAGGGTGAGGGTTAGGGTGAGTGTTAGGGTTAGGGTTAAGGTTAGGGTGAGGGTTATGGTTAGGGTTAGGTTTAGGATAAGGGTTAGGCTGAGGGTTAGGGTTAAGGTTAGTGTGAGTGTTAGGTTTAGGGTTAGGGTTTGGGTTAGGTTGAGGGTAAAGGTTGGTGTGAGGGTGACCGTGAGGGTGAGGGATACGGTTAGGTTGAGGGTTAGGGTGAGTGTTGGGGTTAGGGTTATGTTAGGGTTAGGGTGAGTGTTACGTTTAGGGTTAGGTTTAGGGTCAGGGTTAGGGTGTGGGTAAGGGTTAGGGTGAGGGTTATGGTGTTGGTAAGGCTTAGAGTAAGGCTTAGGGTGAGGGTGAGATTTAGGGTTAGAATTAGTTTTACCGTTAGGGTTAAGATGAGGGTTAGGGTTCGGGTGAGGTTCAGGATGAGGGTGAGGGTGAGGGTCACTGTTAGGGTTAGTGTGACTGTTACTGTTAGGGTGAGTGTTAGGTTTAGGTTGAGGGTTAGGGTTAGGGTAATGGTTAGGGTAAGGGTTTGGGTTAGGGTTAGGGTTAGGGTCAGGGTCAGGGTGAGGGTTAGGCTTAGGTTGAGGGTTAGGGTTAGGGTGAGAGTTAGGGTTAGGGTTAGTGTGAGAGTTAGGGATAGGGTGATATTTAAGGTGAGGGTGCGGGTTAGGGTAAGGGTGAGTGTGAGGGTTAGGTTGAGGGTTAGTGTTACGGTGAGGGTTAGGGTGACGGTGAGGTTTAGGGAGAGGGTTAGGTTTAGAGTTGGGTTAGGGTGTTCGTTAGGGTTAGAGTTAGGGTGAGCTGTCGGGATAGGGTTAGGGTGAGGGTTAGGCTTAGTGTGAGGGTTAGGGTTAGGGTTAGTGTGAGGATAAGGTATAGGGTGAGGGTTAGGGTGAGGGTGAGGTTTAGGGTTAGTTTTAGGGTTAGGGTAAGGGTTAGGGTGAGAGTTTGCATTAGGGTGAGTTTTAGGGTTAGTTTTAGGGAGAGGGTTAGGGTTAGGGTGAGGGTTAGGGTTAGGGTGATGTTTAGGGTGAGCTTGAGGGTGAGGGTTAGGGTTTGATTTAGGGTGAGGGTGAGCGTGAGGGTTAGGATTATGAATAGGGTTAGGGTTAGGGTTAGACTGAAATTGAGGATCATTGTGAGGGTGAAGGTTAGGGTTAGGGTTAGGATTATATTTAGGGAGAGTGTTAGGGTGAGGGTGACTGTTCGCGTGAGGGTGAGGTTTAGGTTGTGGGTGAGCGTTATGGTTAGGGTGAGGATTAGGGTTAGGGTTAGGTTTAAGGTTATGGTGAGGGTAAGGGATAGGGTGATGTTTAGTGTGAGGATGTGGTTTAGGGTTTGTGTTAGGGTTAGAGTGAATGTTCGTGTGAGGGATAGGTTTAGGTTTAGGGTTAGGGTGAGGGTGATGTATAGGGTGAGGGTTAGGGTTAGGGTTATGGTTAGGGTGAAGTTGATGGTGAGTGTTAGGGTTAGGTTTAGTGTTAGTGCTCGAGTGATGCTGAGGGTGATGAGGAGGTTGAGGGTGAGGGTTAAGGTTAGGATGAGGGTTAGGGTTAGGGTTAGGGTGAGGGTTAGTGTTAGGGTTAGAATTAGGAGAGGGTTAGGCTGATTGTTATGGTTAGGATTAGTGTGAGCATTAGGGTTAGGGTCAGGGTTAGGGTTAGGTTTAGGGTTAGAATAAGGTTACGCTGAGGGTTAGTGTTAGGGTTAGTGTGAGGGTTAGGTTTAGGGTTCGGTTAAGGGTTAGGATGAGGCTAAAGTTTATGGTGAGGGTTAGGGTAAGCGTGATGTTTAGGGTTTAGGTGAGGATTTGGGTGAAGGTTAGGTTTAGGTTTAGGGTTAGGGTGAGGGTTAGGGTGTGAGGAAGTGTTAGGGTGAGGGATAGGTTGAAGGTGAGGTTTAGGGTTAGGTTGAGTGTAAGGGTTATGGTGAAGTTTAGGCTGAGGCTGAGGGTTAGGGTTAGCATTAGGTTTAGGGTGAGGGTGAGGTTTAGTGTGAGTGTTTGGGTTAAGGTTAAGGACAGGGTGAGGATTAGGGTTAGCGTTAGGATTAGGGTGAGGGTTAGGCTGAGGGATAGTTTTTAGAGTTAGTGTTTGGTTTATGTTTAGTGTGAGGGTTAGGGTTAGGATTATAGTGACAGTAAGGTTTAGGGTGAGGGTTAGGGTGAGTATAAGGTTTAGAGTTAGAATTAGGGTTGGGGTTGGTGTTAGGATGAGGGTTAGGGTTAGGTTTACGTTAGGGTGAGGGTAAGGGTGAGGGTTAGGATTAGGGTTAAGGTGAGTGTAAGTGTTAGGGTGAGGGCTAGGGTGAGGGTGAGGGTTAAGGTGAGCATGAGGGTGAGGGTGAGGTTTTCGGGTAGGTATGGGTTACGGTTACGGTTACGGTGAGGATTTGGGTGAGGGTGTGGGTTAGGGTTAGGGTTAGCATTAGGGTGAGTGTGAGGGTTAGGGTTAGGGTTAGTGTGAGGGTTAGGGTTACGGTGAGGTTATGGTTAGGGTGAGGGTTAGGGTTAGGGTTAGGTTGAGGGTTAGGTTTAGGGTGATGTTTAATGTGTGGTTGAGGGTTAGGGACAGGGTGAGTGTTTGGGTGGGAGTTAGGGTTAGGTTTAGGGTTAGATTGAGGGTAAGTTTTAGGATGAGGGTTACAGTGAGTGTTAAGTTTTGGGTTAGGGTGAGGGTTAGGGTTAGGGTTAGGGTTAGGGTTAGGGTGAGGGTGAGGGTTACGGTTAGGATTAGGTTTAGGACGAGCGTTAGGCTGAGGTTTAGGGTTAGGGTTAGGGTGAGTGTTAAAGTTAGGGTTAGGGTTAGCGTGAGGGTGAGGGTTAGGTTTAGGGTTAGGTTTAGGGTTATGATAAGGTTTAGGCTGAGGTTTAGGGTTAGGGTTAGTGTGAGTGTTAGGTTTAGAGTTAGGGTTTGGGTTAGGTTGAGGGTAAAGATTAGGGTGAGGGATAGAGTGAGGGTGAGGATTAGGGTTAAGGTGATGTTAGGTTGAGGTTTAGGTTTAGGGTTATTGTTAGGGTTAGGGTGATGGTTAGGGTGAGGGTTAGGTTTATGGTTAGGGTTAGGGTGAGGTTTAGGTTGTGGGTAAGTGTTAGGGTGAGGGTGAGTTTTGGGTTATGGTGAGGTTTAGGGTTAGGGTGAGGGTTCGGGTGAGGGTGAAGGTGAGGGTTAGCATTAGGGTTAGGATGAGGGTGAGGGTGAGGGTTAAGGTTAGGAATAGGGTGAGGATTAGTGTTAGGGTTAGGTTTAGGGTGAGGGTTAGGTTGAGTTGTAGGGTTAGGATTAGGGTGAGGGTTACGTTTAGTCTGAGGTTTAGGGTTAGGGTTAGGGTGAGAGTTACCTTGAGGTGTCGGGATAGGTTAGGGTGAGGGTTAGGGTTAGAGTTAGGGTTAGTGTGAAGGTAACGGTTAGGGTTAGGGTGAGGGTTAGTTTTAGCGCTAGGGTTAGGGTTAAGGTTAGGTTGACAGTTAGGGTTAGGGTTAGGGGGAGGGTTAGGTTTAGGGTGATGTTTAAGGTGAGGTTGTGGGTGTTTAAGGTGATGTTTAAGGTGAGGGGGAGTGTGAGGGTGAGGGTTAGGTTGAGAGTGGGGGTGAGTTTGACGTTGAGGTTGAGGGTTAGGTTAGGGTTAGGGTAAGGGTTAGGGTTAGGTTTAGGATTGGGGTTAGGGTTAGGGTTAGGCTGAGGGTGAGGGTGAAAGTGAGGGTGAGGGTTAGGTTTAGGGTGAGGGTTAGGGTTAGTGTGAGGGTTAGGGGAGGGTGAGGGTTAGGTTGAGGGGTAGGCTTAGGTGAGGGTTATGATTAGGGTGAGGGTTAATGTTAGAGTGATATTTAGTATGAGGGTGAAGTTTACGGTTAGGGTTAGTGTTAGGGAAAGGGTTAGGGTTAGGGTTATGCTGAGGTTGAGGGTCAGGGTGAGTTTGAAGATTAGGGTTAGGGTTAGGGTTAGGTTGAGGATTAGGGTTAGTGTGAGGGGTATGGTTAGGGTGAGGTTTAGGGTGAGGGTTAGGTTGAGGGCTAGGTTTAGGGTGAGGGGTATGGTTATGATTAAGGTGAGGGTTAGCGTTAGAGTGATGTTTAGTATGAGGATGAGGGTTACTGTTAGGGTTAGAAATAGGGAAAGGTTTAGGGTTAGGGTTAGGGTTAGGGTGAGGTTTAGGGTTTATGGTGAGGGCTAGGGTGACGGTGAGGGTTAGGGTTAGGGTGAGGGTGAGGGTTTGGGTTTGGTAATGGTTAGGTTTAGGTTGAGGATTACGGTGAGGGTGATGGATAAGCTGAGGTTAGGTTTAGTGTGAGGGTTACGTTTACGGTTAGGGTGAGGGTTCGGGTTAGGGTTAGGATTAGTTTTAGGGTGAGGGTGAGGTTAGGATTAGGATTATGGTTAGTGTTAGTGTTGGGCTGAGGGTGAGGGTAAGGGTGAGGGTGAAGCTTATGGTTAGGGTTCGTGTTAGGGTGAGGATAAGGGTTAGGGTGAGAGTGATGGTTAGGGTTAGGGTTAGGATGAGGTTTAGGGTTATGATTTGGCTTAGGGTGAGAGTTAGGGTGAGGTGTCGGGATAGGGTCAGGGTGAGGTTTAGGGTTAGTGTGAAGGTTAAGTTCAAGGTTAGTGTGAGGATAAGGGTTAGGGTGAAGGTTAGGCTGAGGGTGAGTGTTAGGTTTAGGGTAAGGGTTAGGGTTAGGGTGAGGGTAAGGGTTAGGGTTGGTGTGAGGTTTAGGATTACGGTGATGTTTAGGGTGAGGTTGAGGGTTAGTGTGAGGGTGAGGTTGAGGGTATGGGTTAGGGTGAGGGTGCAGGTGAGGGTGAGGTTGAGCGTGAGGGTTAGGAATATGGTTAGGGTGAGGGTGAGGGTTAGGGTTTTGATTAGGTTTAGGGTTAGGTTTAGGCTGAGGTTGAAGGTGAAAGTGAGGGTGAGGGTTATGTTTAGAGTGACGGTTAGTGTTATGGTGAGGGTCAGGTGAGGGTGAAGGTTAGAATGAGGGTGAGGGTGAGATTGAGGGTTAAGGTTAGGATTAGGTTTAGGGTGAGTTTTAGGGTTGTGTTTAGGGTTAGAATTAGGGTTATTGTGGTCTTGTTTGTAAACATTTGGGTAAATGCCCAAAAGTGGGATTGCTGGATCATAGGGGAGATCTGTGTGAAGTCTTTTGAAGAACCTCCATACTGCTTTCCAAAGTGGTTGAACAAGTTTACATTCCCACCAACAATGACAAGACCACACTAAAGCAACCAGCACAACTATGTTTATTGCAGCATTATTTACCATAGCTAAGATATGGAACCAACCCAAATGCCCCTCAGTAGATGAATGGATCAAGAAAATGTGGTATATATACACAATGGAATTCTATGCCTCCATCAGAAAGAATGACGTTTCCCCATTTGTTAGGAAATGGAAAGGTTTGGAAAAAATTATATTAAGTGAAGTAAGCCAGGCCCAAAGAAGCATAGGTCCCATGGTTTCCCTTATTTGCAATATATCATATAGGTATGAGTCAAGCGGAAAAGGTCAGATAATGTGATGTTAGGAAAATGAACCCTTAAATATGTATTTTAATGTTTTCGTTTCTTTCATGCATGTGTTTCTAACGCATTTATAATATTATTTCTTTGTTGCCTTGTATGTCCCTCCCCCACAGTGTAACCCCCGCTTTCACTATATTTGATGTCAGTATAACATGTGGAGGAGATGGGGACAAACAAGTCGTTTAAGGATTCAGGTGGACCTGTTGCAACAATGAGAAGTACAAAATGTCATGTCAAAACCAGCTTTACAATGTCGGTGTGGGGGTGGGGAGGGGGGTATAATTGGGTGGGGGGAGGGGGGAGGCGGGGAAGGGAGGTGAAGGGCAAACAAAGGAGGAGGCTGCAATGTTGGTAAGAAATGTATGCATTATCCTGCCCATGTAATTGTAGCCCCTCTGTACAGTATGTTCTCAAATAAAATTAAATTAAATTAAAAAAAATAAATAAAAGACAGAAATACATCATAAAAAAAAAGAATTAGGGTTATTGTTAGAGTTATCGTTACGGTTAGGGTGAGGGTGAGGGCAAGGATTAGCCTTAGGATTAGGGTTAGCGTTAGGGTGAGGGTGGGGTTGAGTGTTATGGTTAGGATTAGGGTTAGGGTTAGGGTAAGGCTGAGGGAGTAGGGGGGTTGAGGGTGAGGGTTAGGGTTAGGGTCAGGGTTAGGATTAGGGTTAGGGTTAGGGTTAGGGTGATGTTTAGGGTGAGGTTGAGGTTTAGGGTGAGGGCTAGGATGAGGGTGAGGGTGAGGGTGAGGGTTAGGGTTAGTGTTAGTGTTAGGGTTAGGGTGAGGGTGAGGGTGATGCTTAATATTAGGAATAGGGTTAGGGTTAGGGTTAGGCTCAGGTGAGGGTCAGGGTGAGGGTGAATTTTAGGGTTAGTGTTAGGGTGAGGATAAGTATTAGGATGAGGTTTAAGGTTAGGGTGATGGTGAGGGTTAGGGATAGGGTTAGGGTGAGGGTGAGGGTTTGGATGATGTTTAGGCTGAGAGTTAGGGTGAGGATGAGGTTTCGGGTGATGGTTAGGGTTCGGGTGAGGGTGAGGGTTAGGGTGTGGGGGAGGATTAGCCTGAAGGTGAAGGTTAACCTTAGGCTTAGAGTTAGTGTGAGGTTTACGTTTAGGGGTAGGTTTAGGGTTAGGGTTAGGGTCAGGATGAGAGTTTGGGTTAGCTTTACGGTTAGGGTGAGGGTGAGCGTTAGGGCAGGCTTAGGGTTAGGGTTAGGGTGAAGTTTAGGTTTACGGTGATGTTTAGTGTGACCTTGAGGGTAAGTGTGAGGGTGAGGGTGAGGGTATGGGTTAGGTTGAGGGTGCGGGTGAGGGTGAGGTTGAGGGTGAGGGTTAGGGTTAGGGTTTGGTTGAGGGTGAGGGTAGGGTGAGGATTAGGGTTAGGGTTAGTGTTAGGCTGAGGGTGAGGGTTTGGGTGATGTTTATTGTAAGGATGGGGGTTAGAGTGAGGGTGAGGGTGAGGGTTAGGGTTAGGGTTACGGTGAGGTTGAGGGTGACGGTTAGGATTAGGAATAGGGTTAGGTTTAGGGTTAGGCTGAGGTTGAGTGTCAGGGTGAGGGTGAAGTTTAGGGTTAGGGTTAGGGTGAGAGTTACGGTTAGTGTGAGGTTAGGGTTAAGGTTAAGGTTAGGGTGAGGGTATGGGTTAGGGTGAGGGTTAGGGTTTCGGTGAGGGTTAGCGTTAGGATTAGGGTTAGTGTTAGGGTTTGGGTGAGGGTTGAGAGTTAGGGTTATGATTGGGTTTAGGGTTAGGTTAAGGCAGAGGGGGAAGGGGAGGTTGAGGTTGAGGGTTAGGGTTAGGGTTAGGGTGAGGTGTAGGGTGAGTGTGAGGATTAGTGTGAGGGTGATGGATAAGCTGAGGTTAGGTTTAGGGTGAGGGTTACGGTTACGGTTTGGGTGAGGGTTTGGGGTAGGGTGAGGGTTAGGATTAGGGTGAGTGTTAACGTTAGGTTTATGGTTAGTTTGAGGATGAGGGTTAAGGGTTGGGTTAGGGTTAGGTTTAGGGTTAGTGGTAGGGTTAGGGTGAGGGTTAGGGAGAGGGTAGGGTTAGTGTTAGGGTGAGTTTGAGGGTGAGGGTTAGGTTTAGGATTAGGGTTAGGTTTAGGGTTAGGGTGAGTGATAGAGTAAGGGTTAGTGTTAGGGTTGGGTTAGGGTGAGAGTCAGCATGAGGGTTACAGTTAGGTTGAGGGTTAGTGTTAGGGTGAGATTTAGGGTTACGGTGATGTTTACTGTGAGGATGGGGGTTAGGGTGAGGGGGAGGGGGAGGGGGAGGGGGAGAGTTAGGGTTAGGGTTAGGGTGAGGGTTAGGGTTAGGGTGAGGGTGAGGGTGAGGGTTAGGATTAGGAATAGTGTTAGGGTTAAGGTTAGCCTGAGGTTGAGTGTTAGGGTGAGGTTGAAATTTAGGGTTAGGGTTAGGGTTAGGGTTAAGGTGAGAGTTACGGTTAGTGTGAGGGCTAAGGTTATGGTTAGGGTTAGGGTGAGGTTTAGGGTGAGTATGAGGTTTAGGGTTAGGGTTAGGGTTAGTGTGACGGTTAGGGTTTCTGTGAGGGTTAGCGTTAGAGTTAGGGTTAGGGTTAGGATTTGGGTGAGTGTTGAGGGTTAGGGTTATGATTGGGATTAGGGTTAGGGTAAGGCTGAGGGGGAAGGGGAGGTTGAGGGTGAGGGTAAGGGTAAGGGTTAGTGTGAGGGCTAGGGTGAGTGTGAATGTTAGGGTGAGGGTGAGGTTGAGGGTTTTGGTTAGGTAAGGGTTACGGTGAGGATTAGGGTGAGGGTGATGGATCAGCAGAGGATAGGATTAGGGTGAGGGTTATGGTTATGGTTAGGATGAGGGTTCGGGTTAGGGTGAGGGTTAGGGTTAGGGTTAGTTTTAGGGTGAGGGTGAGGTTAAGATTAGAATAGGGTTAGCGTTAGTGTTGGGCTGAGGGTGAGGGTCAGGGTGAGGATGAAGGTTAGGTTTAGGGTTAGGGTTAGGGTAAGGGATACGGCTAGTGGGCTGGTTATGGTCAGTGTTAGGGTTAGGGTTAGGGTGAGGATAAGGGTTAGGGTGAGAGTGATGGTTAGGTTTAGGGTTAGGGTGAGGTTTAGGGTTAGGTTGATATTTAGGATCGGGGTTATGGTGAGGATGAGGGTTCGGTTGAGGTTGAGGGTTCAGGTGAGTTTGAGGGTTAGGGTGTGAGTGAGGATTAGGGTTAGGGTGAGGGTTAACGTTACGTTTATGGTTAATGTGAGGTTGAGGGTTAAGGGTTGTGTTAGGGTTAAGTTTAGGGTTAGGGTTAGGGTGAGGGTGAGGGTGAGGATTAGGTTTAGGGTTAAGGTTAGGGTGAGTTTGAGGATGAGGGTTAGGTTTAGGATTAGGGTTAGGGTTAGAGTTAGGGTGAGTGTTATGATGAGGATTAGGTTTATGGTTGGGTTAGGGTGAGGGTCAGAGTGAGGTTTACGGTTAGGTTGAGGTTTAGTTTTAGGGTGAGGGTTAGGGTTATTGTTAGGGTGAGAGTTAGTGTTAGGGTGATGTTTATTGTGAGGGTGAGGGTTATGGTGAGGGCAAGTGTTCGGGAGAGGGTGAGGGTTTGGGTGAGGGTGAGGGTTACGGTGTGGTTGAGGTTTAGGGTTAGGGTGAGTGTTAGGGTGACGGTGAGGGTTAGGGTGAGGGTGAGGGTTAGGTTTCGGTTTAGGGTTAGGTTGAGTTTTAGGGTTAGGATTTGGCTTAGGGTGAGAGTTAGGGTGAGGTGTCAAGATATGGTCAGGGTGAGGTTTAGGGTTAGTGTGAAGGTTAGGGTCAGGGTTAGTGTGAGGATAAGGGTTAGGGTGGAGGTTAGGGTGAGGGTGAGGGTTAGAGTTAGGGTGAGGGTTAGGGTTAGGGTGGCGGTAAGGGTTAGGGTTAGTGTGAGGGTAGATTACGGTGATGTTTAGGGCAAGGTTGAGGGTTAGTGTGAGGGTGAGGTTGAGGGTATGGGTTAGGTGAGGTTGCAGGTGAGGTTGACGTTGAGGGTGAGGGGTAGGATTATGGTTAGGGTGAGGGTGAGGGTTAGGGTTTTGATTAGGTTTAGGGTTAGGGTTAGGCTGAGGTTGAGGGTGAAATTTAGGGTGAGGGTTAGGGTTAGGGTTAGGGTGAGGGTTAGGGTTAGTGTGACGGTTAGTGTTATGGTGAGGATCAGGTGAGGGTGAGGGTTAGAACGAGGGTGAGGGTGAGAGTGAGGGTTAGGGTTATGATTAGGTTTAGGGTGAATTTTATGGTTCTGGTTAGAGTTAGAATTAGGGTTATTGTTAGGGTTATTTTTACGGTTAGAGTGAGGGTGAGGGCGAGGTTTAGCCTTAGGTTTAATGTTAGGGTTAGGGTGAGGGTTTGGTTGAGTGTTAGGGTTAGGATTAGGGTTAGTGTTAGGGTAAGGCTGAGGGGGAAGGGTGGTTGAGTGTGAGGGTTAGGGTTAGGGTTAGTGTTAAGATTAGGGTGTGGGGTAGGGTTAGGGTGATGTTTAGGGTGAGGTTGAGGTTTAGGGTGAGGGCTAGGGTGAGGTTCAGGGTTAGGGTTAATGTTTGGTTTAGGGTTAGTGTGAGGGTGAGGGTGGCGTTTAGGATTAGCAATAGGGTTAGGGTTAGGTTTAGGCTGAGGGTGAGGGTCAGGGTGAGGGTGAATGCTAGGGTTAGTGTTAGGGTTAGGATAAGTATTAGGTTGAGGGATAGGGTTTGGTTGAGGGTGAGGGTTATGGTGTGGGTGAGGGTTAGGGTTAGGGTGAGGGTTAGGGTGAGGGTTAGTTTTAGGATTAGGTTGAGGGTTAGGGTTAGGGTGAGGGTAAGGGTTAGGGTGAGGTTTATGGTGAGGGTTAGGGTTAGGTTTAGCATGAAGTTTATGGTGAGAGGATGGGAGGATTATGGTGAGCTTTAGGGTTAGGGTGAGGCTTAGGGTGAGGATTACGGTTAGGGTTAGGGTTAAGATGATGTTGAGGGTTAGGGTTAGTGTGATATTTAGGGTGAAGGTGAGGGTTAGTGTGAGTGTGAGTGTTCAGGTGAGGTTGAGGGTTAGGGTTAGGGTTAGGGTGAGGTTTAGGGTGACGGTGAGGGTTAGGCTGAGGGTGAGGGTTAGGGTTAGGGTTAGCATTAGGGTGAGTGGTATGGTTAGGTTTAGGGTTAGGGTGAGGGTTAGGATGAACTTGAGGGTTAGGTTTAGGGTTAGGGTTAGGGTGAGGTTTAGGGTTAGGGTTAGGGTTAGAGATAGTTGAGGTTAAGGTTTATGGTGAGGTTTAGGTTGAGCATGAGGGTTAGGGATAGCATTGCGGTTATGGTGAGGTTTAAGGTCAGTGTGAAGATGAGGGTCAGGGTTAGGCTGACGGTTAGGGTTAGGGTTAGTGTTAGGGTTAGGGTGAAGGTTAGGGTTAGGGTTAGGGTTAGGGTTATTTTTAGGGTTAGAATTAGGGTAAAGTTGAGGGTGAGGGTGAGGTTTAGTTTTAGGGTTAGGGTGAGGGTGAGGGTGAGGGTTAGGGTTAGGTTTAGGTTTAGGTTTAGGCTGAGGGTGAGGGTAAGGGTAAGGGTTAGTTTTAGTGGGATATTTAGGGTAGGGTGACGGTTAGGGTGAGTGTGAGGGTTCGGGTGAGGGTGCGGGTTAGGTTGTGGGTGAGGGTTAGCGTGACGATGAGTGTTAGGGTGATGTTGAGGGTGAGGGTGAGGGCTAGGGTTAGGATTAAAGTTAGGGTTAGGGTTAGGCTGAGGGTGCGGGTGAAGGTGAGGGTTAGGGTTAGGGTGAAGGTGAGGGTTAGGGTTAGTATTAGGGTTAGGGTGAGAATAAGGGTTAGGGTGAGGTTTAGGGTAAGGTTGAGAGTTATGGTTAGCTTTAGCTTGAGCGTAAGGATGAGGGTTAGGCTTAGTGGTAGGGTTGGGGTTGGGTGAGGGTTAGGGTTACTGTGTCGGTTAGGGTTAGGGTTAGGGTTAGGATGAGGGTTAGGCTGCGGGGTAAGTTGGGGTTAGAGTGAGGGTTATGGTAAGTTTGTGGGTTAAGGTTAGGGTTAGGGTGAGGTAAGGGTTAGGGTGAGGGTTAAGGATAGGGTTAGGGTTATGTTTAGGGTTAGGTTTAGGGCTAGGGTTAGGATTAGGTTGAGGGTTAGGTTTAGAGTTAGGGTTAGGATGAGGGTTAGGCTGAGGGTTAGGTTTGGGGTTAGGGTGAGGGTTACGGTTAGTGTGTGGATTATTGTTAGGGTTAGGGTAAGGGTGAGGTTAAGGGTTAGGGTGAGGGTTCTATTGAGGGTTAGGGTGATGGTGAGGGTTAGGATGAGGGTGAGGGTTAGGGCTAGGGTTAGGGTGAGGGTAAGTTTTATTGTTAGGGTTAGAGTGAGGTTGAGGGAGAGGGTGAGGGATAGGGTTAGGTTTAGGGCTAGGGTTAGGATTAGGCTGAGGGTTAGGTCTAGGGTGAGGGTGAGGTTTATGGTTTGCTTTAGGGTGAGGGTTTGGGTTAAGGTTTGGGTTAGGGTGAGGCTTAGGATGAGGGTTATGTTTAGGGTTAGAGTTAGGGTTAGGTTTAATGTGAGGATTGGGGTTAGGTTTAGGGTTAGGCTTAGGTTGAGGGTAAGTTATAGGGTGAGGTGTACAGTGAGGGTGAGGTTTAGGATTAGGGTTAATGTTACATTTAGGGTGAGGGTGAGGGTGAGTGCTAGGGTTATGGTGAAGTTTAAGGTTTGGGTTAGGTTTAGGATGAGGGTAAGGTTTATGATGAGGTTTAGGGTGATGGTTAGGCTGAATATTAGGGTTAGGGTGAGGGTGAGGGTGAGGTTTAGGTTTAGGGTTAGGGTGAGGGCAACTGTAAGTGTGAGAGTTAGGGTTGGGGTTAGGGTGAGGGTGAGGGTTAGGGAGAGGGTAAAGGTTAGGCTTAGGCTTAGGCTGAGGGTTAGGGTGACGGTGACGGTGAGGGTCAGGGTGAGGATGAAGGTTAGGTTTAGGGTTAGGGATAGGGTGACGATTAGGGTTAGGGTTAGGGTTAGGGTGAGGTTTAGGGTGCTGGGTAGGGTTAGGGTTAGGGTGAGAGTTAGGGTTAGTGTGAGGTTTAGGTTTAGGGTTATGTTTAGGGTGAGGGTAAGGGTTTCTATGAACATTAGGTTTAGGCTTAGGGTTAGGGTGAGGGTGGGGGTCAGATTTAGGTTTAGGGTGAGCTTTTGGATTATGGTTAGGGTTAGGGTGAGGGTGATGGTGATTGTTAGGGTTAGGGTTATTTTAGGCTGAGGGTTTGGGTTAAGGTTAGGATTTGGTTGAGTGTGAGAGCTAGTGTTAGCATTAGGATAAAGTTTAGGGTTGGGGTGAAGGTGAGGGTGAGGATTACGTTTAGGTTTAGGATTAAGGTTAGGGTTAGGGTTAGATTGAGGGTGAGGGTGAGGTTGAGGGTGAGTGTTAGGGTTAGAGTTAGTTTTGGGGTGAGGGCTAGGATGAGGGTGAGGGTTAGGGTGAGGGTTAGGGTCAGGGTGAGGTTTTCGGTTAGGAAAGGCTTAAGTTTAGGGTTAGGGTGAGGATTAGGGTGAGGGTGATATTTAAGGTGAGGGTTAGGGTTATGGTTAGGGTGACGATTAGGGTTAGGGTAACGGTGAGGGTTTCAGTTAGGATAGGCGTAGGGTTAGGCTGAGGATGAAGGTTGAAGTTTTAGGTGAGGGTTAGGGTGAGGGTTAGGGTGAGGCTAAGGGTTTCAGTTAGGAAAGGCTTAGGGTTAGGGTTAGGGGGAGGGTGAGGGTTAGGGTAAGGGATAGGGTTAGGATGAGGGTTAGGCTGAGGGTTTGGTTTAGGGTTTGGGTGAGGCTTAGGGTTAGGGTGAGGGTTAGGGTTAGAGTTAGCATTAAGCTTAGGGTGAGTGTTAGGGTGAGGGTTAGGGTTAGCATTAAGGTTAGGGTGAGGGTTAGGGTTAGGGTTAGGGTTAGGATTAGGGTTAGGCTGAGTGTTAGGGTTAGGGTTCGGGTGAGTGAAAGGTTAGGTTGAGGGTTAGGTTTAGGCTTAGGTTTCTGTTGAGGGTTAGTTTTAGGGTTAGGGTTAAGGTTAGGTTGAGGGTTAGGCTGAGATTAACGGTTAGGGTGAGGGTTATGTGAGGGTGAGGAATAGGGTTAAGGTGAGGGAAGGGTTAGGGCGAGGTTTAGGTTATGGTTGAGGGTTAATGTTAGCATTAGGTTTACGGTGAGGGTGAGGGTTAGGGTGAGGTTGAGGGTATGGGTTAGGGTGAGCACTAGGGCTAGGGTGATGGTTAGGGTGAAAGTTCGTGTTAGTGTTAGGATTAGAGTGAGGGTTAGTGTTAGGATATGTGTGAGGATTAGGTTTAGGGTTAGGGTTATGGTGAGGGTAAGGGTTAGGGTGAGGTTTATGGTGAGGGTGAGGGTTAGGGTTAGCGTGAGGTTTAGAGTGATGGTTACGTGAGGGTTAGGGATAGGGTGAGGGTGAAGTTTAGGGTTAGATTTAGGGTGAGGGTAAGGTTGAGGGTGAGGGTTAGGTTTAGGATTATGATTAGGGTTGGGGTTAGGCTGAGGGTGAGTGATAGGCTGAGGGTGAGGGTTAGGGGGAGGGTTAGAGTGAGGGTGAGGGTTAGGTTTCGGGTTAGGGTTAGGGTTAGAGTGAGGGTTATGGTTAGGGTGAGGGTGAGGGTTAGGGTTAGTATTAGGCTTAGATGTAGGGTTAGGCTTAGGGTGAGGGTGAGGGTGAGGGTCAGAGTTAGGTTTAGGGTGAGCCTTTTGCTTATGGTTAGGGTTAGGGTGAGGGTGATGGTGATTGTTATTGTAAGGGTGATGGTGAGGGTGAGGGTCAGGGTTAGGTTTAGGGGGAGGGTTACTTTATGGTTAGGGTTAGGGTAAGGTTGAGGGTGAGGTTTAGGATGAGGTTGATGGTGAGGTTGAGGGTGAGGGTGAGCTTTAGGGTTTCCGTTTTGTTTAGGGTTAGGTTTAGGATGAGAGTTATGCTGAGGGTTAGTGATGGGGTTAGGGTGAGGGTTAGCGTTAGGGTGAGGGTGAGGGTTAGGTTTTGGTTTAGGGTTAGGGTGAGGGTTAGGCATAGGGTGAGGGTTTTGCTTAGGGTTAGATTTACAGTTAGGGTGAGGGTGAGGATGAGGTTTTGGTTTTGGATTAGGTTAGGGTTATGATTAGGCTGCGGGTGAGGTTTACGGTGAGGGTGAGGGTTAGAGTTAGGGTGAGGGTTAGGGTTTGTGGTAGGGCTAAGGTCAGAGTGATGGTTAGGTTTAGGTTTTGGTTTAGGATGAGGGTTAGGCTGAGGGTTAGGGTTAGTGTTCGTGTGAGGGTAAGGGTTAGGGTGAGTGTTAGGGTGAGGATTTGGGTTACGTTTAGGCTTAGGTTTCTGGTGAGGGTTAGGGTGAATTGCAGTGTTAGGGTTAGAGTTTGGGTTAGCGTGAGGGTTAGGGTATGTGTAAGGGTTAGGGTGAGGCTTAGGGTGAGGGTGTGGGATAGGGTTAAGGTGACGGTAAGGGTTAGGGTGAAGTTTAGGGTGAGGTTGAGGGTTAATGTTAGCATTAGTGTTAAGGTGAGGGTGAGGGTTAATGTGATGGTTAGGTTTAGGGTTAGGGATAGGTTGAGGATAAGTGTTAGGGTTAGGTTTAGGTTGAGGATTTGGCTGAGGGGTAGGGTTGGGGTTAGGGTGAGTTTGAGGGTGAGGTTAAAGGTTAGGGTGAGGATTAGGGTGATGTTGAGGTTTAGGGTTAGTGTTTGAGTTAGGGTGAGGGTTAGGGTTAGGGTAAGGGTTAGGTTTAGGGTTAGGGTGAGGGGTAGGGTGAGGAGTTAGGGTGAGGTTTAGGGTTAATGTGAGGTTTAGGGTTGGGGTTAGTGTTAGTGTGAGGATAAGGTTTAGGGTGTGCGATAGGCTGAGAGTGAGGGTTAGGTTTAGGGTTAGTGTTAGGGTTAGGTTTAGGTTTAGTGTTAGGGTGAGGTTTAGGGTGAAGGTTAAGGTGAAGGTTAGGGTTAGTATGAGGGTGAGGGTTAGAGTTAGGTTTAGGGTGAGGGTTAGAATTAGGGTGAGGGTTAGGGTTGGGTTAGGTTGAGGGTGAGAGTTCGGGTGAGGGTGAGTTTTAGGGTGTGGGTTATTGTTAGGGTTTGGGTGAGGGTTATGGTGATGGTGAGGGTTAGGGTGAGGGTGAGGGTAAAGATTACGGTGAGTATTAGGGTTAGGGTTAGGGTTATGGTGAGTGTAAGGGTTAGGATGAGGTTTAGGGTGAGGGTGAGGTTTAGGGGTAGCGTTAGAGTTAGGGTGAGGGTTAGGGTGAGGCTTATGTTTCAGGTTAGGCTTAGGGTGAGGGTGAGGGTTAGAGTTAGGGTTAGGGATAGGGTTATGGTAATGGTAAGGTTTAGGTTGAGAATTAGGGTGAGGGTGAGGGTTAGGGTTAGTTTGAGGTTTAGGGTAAGCGTTAGGGTGAGGGTTAGGTTTAGGGTTAGGGTTAGGGTGACGGTTAGAGTCAGGTTTAGTGTTAGTGTTAGGTTTAGGGTTAGGGTGAGTGTTAGGGTGATGGTAAGGGTTAGATTGAAGGTTAGGGTGAGGGTGAGAGTTTGTTATAGCATTAAGTTTAGGGTTAGAGTTTGGGTGAGTGTTAGGGTTAGGGTTAGGGTGATGGTGATTGTTAGGGTTAGCTTTAGGGTTAGGGTTAGGGTGAGGGTTAGGGTTAGGGTTAGGTTTAGGATGAGGTTTTGGTTTAGGGTAAGGGTGAGGGTTAGGTATAGGATTAGGCTTAGGTGTAGGGTTATGCTTAGGGTGAGGGGGAGGGGGAGGGTCATAGTTAGGTTTAGGGTGAGTGTTAGGGTTATGTTTAGGTTTAGGGTGAGGGTTAGGTTTAGGGTTAGGGTTAGGATGAGGGTTAGGCTGAGGGTTAGGTTTAGGTTTAGGTTGAGGGTAAGGGTTAGGGTGAGGGATAGGGTTAGGGTGAGGGTGAGGGTTAGGGTTAGGTTTAGGGTCAGGGTTAGGGAGAGGTTTAGGTATAGGGTTAGTGTTAGGGTGAGTGTTTTGGTTAGAGTTAGGTTTAAAGTTAGGGTGAGGGTGAGTGTGAGGTTTAGGGTTTGTATTAGGGTTAGGTTTAGGGTTAGGCTGAGGCTGACATTGAGGGTGAGGGTGAGGGTTAGGGTTAGGGTGAGCATTAGGGTTAGGGTTAGTGATGGGGTTAAGGTTAGGGTGAGGGTTAAGGTTAGGTTTAGGGTTAGGCTGAGGGTTAGGGTCTGGGTTCGAGTGAGGGTAATTGTTAGGGTGAGGGTTAGGGTGAGGGTGAGGGTGAGGGTTAGGCTTAATGTTAGGGTGAGTTCTTTGTTGAGGGTAAGGGTTAGGGTGAGGGTTAGTGTGAGGGTGAATGTAGGGTTAAGGTGAGGGTAAGGTTTAGGGCGAGATTTAGGGTGAGGTTGAGGGTAATTTTTTGCATTAAGGTTATGGTGAGGGTGAGGTTTAGGGTGAGGGTTAGGGTTAGGGTTAGGGATAGGGTAAGGTTTAGGCTTGGGTTTAGGTGTAGGGTGAGGGTTAGGCTGAGGGGTAGGGTTAGGTTTAGGGTTAGCGTGAGGGTTAGGTTGAGGGTTAGGGTTAGGGTTAGGGTTAGGGTGAGTTTGAGGTTGAGGGTAAGGGTTAGGCTGAGTTTTAGGGTGCGGTTGAGGTTTAGGGTTAGTATTAGTGTTAAAGTTAAGATAGGGTGAGGGTTTGGGTTAGGGTCACGTTCAGGGTCAGGGTTTCGGTTAGGAAAGGCTTAAGTTTTTAGGTTAGGGTGAGGATTTGAGTGAGGGTGATGCTTAAGGTGAGGGTTAGGGTTATGGTTAGGGTGAGGATTAGGGTTAGGCTTAGGGTGAGTTTTAGGGTTAGGGTGATGTTTAGGCTGAGGGTGAAGTTGAGGGTGAGGGTTAGGGTGTAGGTGAGGTTTAGGGTTAGGGTGAAGTTAAGGGTTTGGGTGAAGGTGAGGGTTAGGGTTAGGGGGAGGGGGAGGGGGAGGGGTAGTTTTAGGGTTAGGTTGGGGGTTAGGTTTATTGTGAGGGTTAGGGTTAGTGTTAGGGTTAGCGTGAGGATAAGGGTTAGGTTGAGGGTTAGGGTGAGAGTGAGGGTTAGGGTTAATCGTAGGGTTAGGGTGAGGATAAGTTGGAGATTAAGATCAGGGTTAGGGTTAGGGTTAGTATGAGGTTGAGGGTTAGAGTTAGGTTTAGGGTGAGGGTTAGGGTTAGGGTGAGGTATAGGGTATGGTCAGGGTGAGGGTGAGGGTTCGGTTGAGGGTGAGTTTTAGGGAGTGGGTGATGGGTTGGCTTAGGGTGAGAGTTAAGGTGACAGTGAGGGTTTGGATGAGGTTGAGGGTTAGGATTATGGTGAGGATTAGGGTTAGGGTTAGGCTTAGGCTTATGTTGAGGGTTAGGGTTAGGATGAGGTTTAGGGTGAGGGTGAGTTTTCGGGATATAGTTACAATTAGGGTGAGTGTTCGGGTGAGGGTTAGGGGTCGGGTTTCGCTTAGGGTGAGGGTGAGGGTTAGAGTTAGTGTTAGGGTTAGGGTTAAGGTGAAGGGTAAGTTTTAGTGTGAGGGTTACGGTGAGGGTGAGGGATAGGGTGAGGTTGAGGGTTAGGGTGAGCATTAGGGTGAGGTTTAGGTTTAAGTTTTGGTTTATGGTGAGGGTTAGGGTGAGGTTTAGTGTTAGGGTTAGGGTTAGCGTTAGGATGGGGGTTAGGGTGAGGGTAAGGGTTAGCGTGAGTTTTAGGGTGAGGGTGAGTTTTAGGGATACCATTAGGATTAGGGTTAGTTTTAGGGTGAGTGTTAGGTTTAGGATTAGGGTTAGGGTGAGGGTGAGGGTTAGGTTTAGCATTAGGGTTAGTGTTAGGGTGAGGGTGAGGGTTAGGATTAGGGTTAGGGTGAGGGTTAGGGTTAGGGGAAGGGTTAGGGTTATGGTGAGGGTTAGGGTTAGGGTTAGGGTTAGGGTGAGTTTTAGGATTAGGTTGAGGGTGAGTGTTAGGTTTAGGATTAGGCTTAGGTGTAGGGTTAAGCTAAGGGTGAAGGTGAGGGTGAGGGTCAGAGTTAGGTTTAGGGTGAGGGTTAGGGTTATGCTTAGGGTTAGGTGTGGATGAGGGTGAGGGTTAGGGTGAGGTTTATGATGAGGGTGAGGGTTAGGTTTAGGGTGACGGTTAGTGTTATGGTTAGGGTGAGGGTGAGGGTGAGGGTGATGGTGAGGTTGAGGGTGAGGGTGAGGGTTAGTGTTTGGATGAGGGTTAGTTTTAGGGTTAGGGTTAAGGTTAGGGTGAGTGTTAGGGATAGTATTAGTGTTAGGGTGAGGGTTAGGCTGAGGGTTAGCATTAGGGTTAGCGTGAGGGTAAGGTTAAGTTTGAGGGTTAGGGTTAAGTTTAGGGTGAGGCTTAGGGATAGGGTTAGGATTAGGGTGTGTGTTTTGTTTAGGGTTAGGTTTAGAGTTAGGGTGAGGGTGAGGCTGAGGGTGAGGGTTAGGTTGAGGGTGAGGGTTAGGGTTAGGGTTTGCGTTAAGGTTAGGTTGAGGGTTAGGGTTAGGGTTAGGTTTCGGCTTAGAATTCAGGTGAGGGTTAGTGTGAGAGTTAGTGTTATGGTTAGGGTTAAAGTTAGGTTGGGGGTGAGGCTGAGGGTAACGATTAGGGTGAGGGTTATGGTGAGGGTGAGGGATAGGGTTATGATGAGGGAAGGGTTAGGGCGAGGTTTAGGGTATGGTTGAGGGTTAATGTTAGCATTAGGTTTACGGTGAGGGTGAGTGTTAGGGTGAGGGTTAGGGTTAGGTATAGGGTGAGGATTAGGGTTAGGGTTAGGTTTAGGGTGAGGGTTAGGTTGAGGGGTAGGGTTAGGGTTAGGGTTAGTTTCAGGGTTAGGGTGAGGGTTAGGTTTAGGATTAGTTTTAGGGTTAGGGTGAGGTTGAGGGTGAGTGTAAGGTTTAGGGTGAGGGTTAGGGTGAGGTTGAGATTTAGGGTTAGCATTTGGATTAGGGTGAGTGTTCAGGTTCGGGTTAGGGTGACGGTTAGGGTGAGGGTGAGGGCTAGAATAAGCATTAGGTTTAGGGTTAGGGTTATAGTTAGTGTGAGCGTGAGGTTGAGGGTTAGGTTTCAGGTTAGGATTAGGTTTATGTTTAGGGTTAGACTGAAGGTGGGGTGAGGTTGAGGGTGAGGTTTAGGGTTAGGGTTAGTTTTAGGGAGAGGTCTATTATGAGGGTGAGGTTTAGGGTGAGAATGAGGGTTTCGATTAAGAAAGGTTTAGGGTTAGGATTTAGGTGAGGGTGAGGTTTAACGTGAGGGTTAGGATTATGTGTTGATTAAGGTTAGGGTTAGGGTGAGGGTTATGGTTAGGGTGATGTTTAGGGTGATGGTGAGTGTTAGGTGTGGAAGACGGTGAGAGTGAGGGTGTAGGTGATGGTTAGGGTTGAGGTGAGGGTTTGGGTTATGGTGAGAGTTACGGTGAAGGTGAGGGTTAGGGTTAGGTTTAGAGTGAGGGTTAGGGTTTGTGTTAGGGTGAGTGGTAGGGTGAGGGGTAGGGTTAGTGTTAGGGTGATGGTTAGGGTTATTGTGAGGGTTAGGGTTAGGGTTAGAATGAGGATAAGGGTTTTGGTGAGGGTTAGTGTGAGGGTGAGGGTTAGGGTTAGCGTTAGTATTAGTATGAGGGTTAGGGTGAGGGTTAAGGTGAGGGTTAGGGTTAGTATCAGGGTGAGGGTTAGAGTTAGGTTTAGGGTGAGGGTTAGGGTTAGGGTGAGGTTTATGGTAGGGTTAGGGTGAGGATGAGTGTTTGGGTGAGGGTGAATTTTAGGGTGTGGGTGGCGGTTAGGTGTAGAGTGTGGGTTAAGGTGACGGTGAGTGTTAGTGTGAGGGTGAGCCTTAGGGTGAGGGTGAGGATTAGGTTTAGGATTATGGTGTTGGTAAGCGTTATAATGTGGTTTAGGGTGAGGGTGAGATTTAGGGATAGCGTTAGAGTTAGGGTGAGGGTTAGGGTTCAGGTTAGGCTAAGGGTGAGTGTGAGGGTTAGAGTTAGGATTACAGTTATGTTTAGGGTGAGAGTAAGGTTTAGGGTGAGGGTTAGGGTGAGGGTGAGGGTTAGGATTTGGTTGAGGGTTAGGATGAGCGTTAGGGTGAGAGTTAGGTTTAGGTTTAGGGTTAGGGTGAGGCTAATGGTGAGGTTTAGTGTTAGGGTTAGTTTTAGGGTTAGGGTGAGGATGAAGGTTATGGATAGCATTAGGGTTAGGGTTAGGTTGAGAGTTAGGCTTAGGGTTAGGGTTAAGGTGAGGGTGAGGGTGAGGGTTAGGGTTAGCATTAGGGATAGAGTTAGGGTTAGGGTTGGGGTGAGGGTGAGGGATAGGGATAGGGTTAGGGTGAGGTTGAGCTTGAGGGTTAGGGTGAGGTTTAGGTTTAGGTTGAGGATTAGGGTTAGGGTGATGGTAAGGGTAAGGGTTAGGGTGAGGGCTAGGTTTAGGCTTAGGTTTAGGCTCAGTTTTAGGTTTGTGTGAGGGTGAGAGTGAGGCTTAGTTTTAGGATTAGGCTTAGGTGTAGGGTTAGGCTTAGTGTGAAGGTGAGGATGAGGGTCACAGTTAGGTTTACGGTGAGCGTTAGGGTTATGGTTAGGGTTAGGGTGAGGAAGAGGGTGAGGATTAGGGTGAGGGTCATGGTGAGGGTGAGGGTGATGGTTAGGTTTAGGGTGAGGGTTAGTGTTATGGTTAGGTTTAGGGTGAGGGTGAGTGTGAGGGTTAGGGTGAGGGTGACGGTTAGGTTGAGGGTGAGGGTGAGGGTTAGGGTTTGGGTGAGGGTTAGATGTAGGGTTAGGCTTAGGGTGAAAGGCAGGGTGAGGGTCAGAGTTAGTTTTAGGTTGAGGGTTGGGGTTATGGTTAGGATGAGGGTGAGGGTGAGGGTGAGGGTTAGGGTGAGGGTCATGGTGAGGGTGAGGGTGATGGTTAGGTTTAGGGTTAGGGTAAGGGTTATGGTTAGGGTAAGGGTGAGGGTGAGTGTGAGGGATAGGGTCAGCTTGATGGTGAGGTTGAGGGTGAAGTTGAGGCTTAGGGTTTGGGTGAGGGTTAGGTTTAGGGTTCGGGTTAAGGTTAGGGTGAGGGTTAGGGTTAGGGTTAGGGTTAGTATGAGGGTTAGGCTGAGGGTTAGCCTTAGAGTTAGGGTGAGGTTAAAGGTTAGGGTAAGGGTGAGGGTTAGGTTTAGGATTAGGTTTAGGTTTAGGTTGAGGGTTAGGGATAAGGTTAGGCTTAGAGTGACGGTTTTGCTTAGGGTTAGGTTTAGATTTAGGGTGAGGGTGAGGGTTAGGGTTTGAATTGGGGTTAGTGTTAGGGTTAGGGTGAGGTTGAGGTTGGGGCTGAGGGTGAGGGTTAGGGTGAGTTTTAAGGTGAGGGTAAGGGTTAGGACGACGTTTAGGGTGGTTTTGAGGGTTAATTTTAGCATTAGATTTATGGCGAGGGTGAAGGTTCGGGTGAGGGTTAGGGTTAGGGTTAAGTATAGGGTGAGGATTAGGGTTAGGGTTACGTTTAGGGTGAGCATTAGGCTAAAGTTTAATGTTAGGGTTAGGGTTAGGGTGAGGGTTGGAGGAGGGTTAGGGTTAGGGTTAGTGTTAGGGTTAGGTTGAGTGTTAGGGTGAGCGTTAGGTTGAGGTTTAGGTTTAGGTTTTGGGTTAGGGTGAGGGTTAGGGTGAGGTTTACTGTTAGTGTTAGGTTTAGGGTTAGGGTGAGTGTTATGTTGAGGGTAAGGGTTAGAGTGAGGTTTAGGGTGAGGGTGAGAGTTAGGGATAGCATTAAGGTTAGGGTTACAGTTTGGGTGAAGGTTAGGGTTACGGTTAGGGTGATGGTGAGTGTTAGGGTTACCTTTAGGGTTAGGGTTAGGGTTAGGGTGAGGTTTAGGTTTAGTGTGAGTGTAAGGGTTAGGTTTAGGATTAGGCTTAGGTGTAGGGTTATGCTTAGGGTGAGGGTGAGAGTGAGGGTCATAGTTATATTTAGGGTGAGGATTAGGTTTAGGGTTATGGTGAGGGTTAGGTTTACGGTGATGTTTAGTGTGAGGCTGAGGTTGAAGTTGAGGATAAGAGTTTAGGTTTGGTTTAGGGTTAGGTTGAGGGTTAGGTTGAAGGTGAGGGTTAGGGTTAGGGTTAGGGTGAGGGTTAGGATTACGGTTAGGGGTGTTGTAGGGTGAGGGGTAGGTTTAGGGTTAGTTTTGGGGTTATGGCTAATGTAAGCATTAGGGTTAGTGTTAGGGTTAGTGTGAGTGTTAGGGTTACGGTGAGGTTTAGGGTAGGATTAGGGTCAGGGTTAGGGTGAGGGTGAGGGTGAATTTTAGGGAGACTGTGATGGTTAGGTTTAGGGAGAGGGTTAAGGTGACAGTGAGGGTTAGGTTGAGGGTGAGGGTTAGGATTACGGTGAGGATTAGGGTTAGGGTTAGGGTTAGGGATATGTTGACGGTAAAGGTTACGATGAGGTTTAGCGTGAGGGTGAGTTTTAGGGATATCATTAGAATTAGGGTGAGGGTTTGAGTGAGGGTTAGGCTTCAGGTTAGGCTTAGGGTGAGGGTGAGGCTTAGAGTTAGGGTTAGGGTTAGGGTTAGGGTGAGGGTGTGGGTAAGGTTTAGGGTGAGGGTTAGGGTGAGGGTGAGGATTAGTGTTAGATTGAGGGTTAGGGTGAGCATTAGGGTGAGGGTTATGTTTAGGTTTAGTGTTAGGGTGAGGTTTAGGGTGAGGTTTAATGTTAGGGTTAGTGTTAGGGTTAGGGTGAGGGTTAGGGTGAGGGTTAGGGTGAGGGTAAGGGTTAGAGTGAGGGTTAGGGTGAGGGTGAGGTTTAAGGATAGCATTAGGGTTAGGGTTAGAGATAGGGTGAGGGTTAGAGTTAGGGTTAGGTTTATGGTGACGGTGAGGGTGAGGGAGAGGTTTAGGGTTAGGGTTTCTTTAGTGTTAGGGTTAGGGTTAATGTGAGGGTTAGTGTTAGGGTTAGGGTGAGGGTTAGGGTTAGGGTTAGGGTGAGGGTTAGGTTTAGGGTTATGGTGAGGGTCAGGGTGATGTTTAGCGTGAGAGTGAGTGTTAGGGTGAGGGTGAGGGTTAGGGTGAGGGTGTAGGTGATGGTTAGGTTTAGGGTGACTGTGAGGGTTAGGGCTAGGGTTACGTCAAATTGAGGGTTAGGGCTAGGGTTACGGTGAGGGTTAGGATTAGGTTTAGGGTGAGGGGTAGGGTGAGAGGTAGGTTTAGGGATAAGGGGAGTGTTAGGGTTTTAATGTGAGGGTTATGGTTAGGTTTAGAGTTA
This sequence comes from Dipodomys merriami, assembly GCF_024711535.1. Taxonomy (NCBI): domain Eukaryota; kingdom Metazoa; phylum Chordata; class Mammalia; order Rodentia; family Heteromyidae; genus Dipodomys; species Dipodomys merriami. The sequence continues at coordinate 586,152 of NW_027204760.1, forward strand.
GGGTGATATTTAGGGTGAGGGTGAGGGTTAGGGTTAGCGTTAGGTTTAAGGTGAGGGTTGGGTGAGGTTTAAGGTGAGAGTTTGTGTTAGTATGATGGTGAGGGTTAGAGTTAGGTTTAGGGTGAAGGTTAGGGTTAGGGTGAGGTTTAGAGTAGGGTTCGGATGAGGGTGAGGGTTCGGGTGAGGGTGAATTTTAGGGTGAGGGTGATGGTTAGGGATAGGGTAAGGGTTAAGGTGATGGTGTGGGTTAGGTTATGGGTGATGTTAAGGATTACAGTGAGGATTAGGCTTAGGGTTAGTGTTAGGGTTATGGTGAGGGTAAGGGTTACGATGAGGTTTAGTGTGAGGGTGAGGTTTAGGGATAGCTTTAGAGTTAGGGTGAATGTTATATGAGGGTTAGGATTCGGGTTAGGCTTAGGGTGATGTTGAGAGTTACAGTTAGGGTTAGGATTAGGGTTAGAGTGAGGGTAAGCTTTAGGGTGAGAGTTAGGGTGAGGGTGAGGTTTAGGGTTAGGTTGAGGGTTAAGGTGAGCATTAGGGTGAGAATTAGGTTTAGGGTGAGGTTGAGTGTGAGGGTTAGGTTTAGGATTAGGCTTAGGTGTAGGGTTAGGCTTAGGGTGAGGGTGAGTGTGAGGGTCAGAATTAGGTTTAGGGTGAAGGTTAGGGATATGGTTAGGGTTAGGTTGAAGGGGAGGGGGAGGGTTAGGGTGAGGGTGGTGTTGAGGTTGATTGTAAGGGTCAGGATGAGGGTTTGGGTGAGGGTTAGGTTTAGAGTTAGGGTTAGGTTGAGGATGAGGTTGAGCATGAGGGTGAGGGTGAGAGTTAGGGTGAGGGTGAGGGTTGGGTTAGTGTTAGGGTTATGGTTAGGTTGAGGGTTAGGGTAATGGTTAGGGTTAGGATGAGGTTTAAGCTGAGGGTTAGGGTTAGGGTTCGGGTGAGGGTAAGGTTTAGGGTCAGGTTTTGTATGAGGGTGAGGCGAGGGTTAGGCTTAGGGTTATGGTGAGCTTTGGGGTGAGGGTAAGGCTTAGGGTGAGGGTTGGGGAGAATGAGAGGTTAGCATTTAGGTGTGGGTAAGGGTTAGGGCGAGGTTTAGGGTGAGGTTGAGGGTTAATGTTAGCATTAGGGTTACAATGAGGGTGAGGGTTAGGGTGAGGGTTTGGGTTAGTTTTAGGGTTAGGGTGAGGCTGAGGGCTAGTGTTAGCATTAGGGTTAGGTTTAGGGTTAGGATTAGGGTGAGGGTGAGGGTGAGGGTTAGGGTTAGGGCTTGGATTTGGGTTAGGGTTTGGGTTAGGCTGAGGGTGGCGGTGAGGTTGAGGTTGAGGGTTAGGGTTAGGTTTAGTTTTAGGGTGAGGGCTAGTGTGAGGGTAAGGGTTAGGGTGAGGTTTAGGGTGAGGTTGATGGTTTCAGTTAAGAAAGGCTTAGGGTTAAGGGTTGAGTGAGGATTAGGTTGAGGGTGAGGTTTAAGGTGAGGGTTAGGGTTAGGGTGAGGTTTAGGGTTAGATTTAGAATGAGGGTTAGGGTTAGGGCGATGTTTAGGTTGAGGGTGAGTATGAGGGTGAGGGTGAGTGTTAGGGTGAGGGTTAGCGTGTAGGTGAGAGTTAGGTTTAGATTGAGGGTTAGGGTTAGGGATAGGATTAGGGTTACGGTGAGGGTAAGGTTTAGGGTGAGGGTTAGTATGAGGCTGAGGTTAGGGTTAGGGTTAGTATCAGGGTTAGTCTTAGGGTTAGGGTCAGGTTAAGGAGTAGGGTGAGGGTGAGGGTTAGTTTTAGGATTAGGTTTAGGGTTATAGTGAGGGTTAGGGATAGGGTTAGGTTTAGCGTGAGGGTTTTGGTTAGGGCTAGGTTTAGAGTTATGGTGAGGGTGAGGGTTAGGGTTTGAATTAGGGTTAGAGTTAGGGTTAGGCTGAGGTTGAGGTTGAGGCTGAGGGTGAGGGTTTGGGTTAGGGTTAGGGTTAGGGTTAGGGTTAGGGTTAGGGTTAAGGTTAGGGTGAGAGTTAGGGTTAGGTTTAGGATGAGGGATAGGCCAACGGTTAGGTTTAGGGTTCAGGGGAGGGTAAGGGTTAGGGTGAGGGTTAGGGTGAGGTTGTGCCAAAGTGTGAGGGTAAGGGTTAAGGCGAGGGTTAGGATGAGGGTGAGGGATAGGGTTAAGGTGACGGTTAGGGTTAAGGCCAGATTTAGGGTGAGGTTGAGGGTTAATGTTAATATTAGATTTATGTTGAGCGTGACGGTTAGGGTGAGGTTTAGTGTTAGGGTTAGGGTTAGGGTGTGGGTTAGGGTGAGGGATAGCATTAGAGTTAGGGTTAGGGTGAGGGCTATTGTTAGCGTAAGGGTGAGAGTTAGTGTTAGGTTGAGGGTTAGGGATAGGTTTGGAGTTAGAGTGAGGGTCAGGATTAGGGTTAGTGGTAGAGTGAGGATGAGTGTGATCATTAGGGTTAGGATTAAGGTTAGGGTTAGGGTTAGGCTGAGGGTGAGGGTGAGGTTTAGGGTTAGGTTTAGGGTTAGGGTTAGGGTTAGGTGGTTAGGGTTAGGGTTAGGTTGAGGGTTAGGGTTAGGGTTAGGTTGAGGGTTAGGTTTAGGTTTAAGAAGAGGGTTTCGCTGCGGTTTATGGTTAGGGTTAGGGTGAGGGTTAGGGTTAGTGTGAGGGTTAGGATTAGGTTTAGGGTTAGTATTAGGCTGAGGGAAAGGTTTAGGGTGCGTTTTAGGATGACTGTGAGGGTTAGGGTTAGGGTGAGGGGTAGGATGAGCATTAGGGTGAGGGTTAGGGTTACGTTTAGGGTTAGGGTGAGGGTTAGAATGAGGTTTGTTTTAGAGATAGTGTTAGTGTTACGGTAAGGGTGAGGGTGAGGGTGAGGGTTAGGGTGAGGGATAGGCTTAGGATGAGGGTGATGTTTAGGGTTGGGCTTAGGGTCAGGGTTAGGTTGTGGGTAAGGTTTAGGGTGCGAGTTAGGTTTAGGGTGAGAGTAAGGATTAGAATGAGGGTTAGGGTGAGGGTGAAGGTTAGGAATAGCAGTAGGGTTAGGGTTAGCATTAGGGTGAGGGTTAGGGTTGCGGTTAGGGTTGGCGTGAGGGTAAGGCTGAGGGATATGTTGAGGGTTAGGGTTAGGGTTATGGTTAGGGTTAGGGTGAGGTTTAGGTTTAGGATTAGGGATAGGGTGAGGGTGAGGGTTAGGATTAGGCTGAGGGTTAGGGATAGAATTAGGTTTAGGGTTAGGTATAGGGTGAGGGTTATGGTTATGGTTAGGGTTAGGATGAGATTGAGGGTTATGTTGAGAGTTAGGGTTCGGGTTAGGGTTAGGGTGAGTGTGAGGGTGAGGATTAGGGTTAGTGTTAGGGTTAGAGTGACGGTTTGGTTTAGGGTTAGGGTGAGGGCTAGGTTTAGGGTTAGGGTGAGAGTGAGGTTCAGTGTGTGGGTTAGGTTTAGGGTTAGGGTTAGGGATAAGGTGAGGGTTTGGGTGAGGGTGAAGGTTGGGTTGTGGGTGAGGGTTAGGGTAAAGGTGAGGGTTAGATTGACTGGGAGGTTTAGAGTGAGGGCGAGGGTTAAGGTTAGGTTTAGGGTGATGTTTAGGTTTCGTATTAGTGTTAGGGTGAGGGGTAGGGTGAGGGGTATATTTAGGGTTAGGGTGAAGGTTAGAATTGGTGTGAGGGTTAGGGTTAGAGTGAGGGAAAGGTTTAGGGTGAGATTTAAGGTGAGGTTTAGGGTTATTGTTAGCGTTAGGGTTAGGTTGAGGGTTAGGGTGAGGTTTAGAGTTAGGGTGAGGAAGACGGTTAGGGTTAGGGTGAGGGTGAGTCTTAGAGTTAGGGTGAGAGTTAGAGTAAGGGTTAGGGTGAGGGTGAGGTTTAGTGTTAGGTTTAGGGTGAGGGTTAGGGTGAGGATGAGGGTAAGGTTTATGTAGAGGGTTTGGGGAGGGGGAGGTTTAGAGTTAGGGTTAAGTTTTGGGTGAGGTTTAGGGTTAAGGTTAGGGTTTGGTTTAGGTTTAGGATTAGGGTTAATGTTAGGGTTAGGTTTAGGGTAAGGGTTATGTTTAGGGTTAGGGTGAGGGTCACAGTTAGGTTTAGGGTGAGTGTTATGTTTAGGGTGAGGGTTAGAGTTAGGTTTAGGGTTAGGGTGAGGCTGAGGGTGAGGCTTAGGTTTAGGATTAGTGTTTGGGTTAGGGTGAGGTGACGGTGAGTCTTAGGGTTCGATTAGCGTTTGGCTTAGGGTTAGGCTGAGCATGAGGGTGAGGGTTAGGGTTAGCGTGAGGGTTAGGGTTAGGGTTAGGTTTAGGATGAGGGTTCCGGTGAGGGTGAGGGTTACGGTGTGTTTTAGGGTTAGGTTTAGGGTTTTTGTTTGGGTGATGTTGAGTTTGAGGATTAGATTTAGGGTTAGTGTTAGAGTTAGGGTTTGGGTGAGTGTTAGGATTAGAGTTAAGATTAGGTTGAGAGCTAGGGTGAGGGTGATGGTTAGGGTGAGAGTGAAGGTGAGGGTTAGGGTTTGGGTTAGGGTTAAGGTTAGGCTCAGGGATACCGTTAGGGTGAGGGTTAGGGTTAGGTTTAGGGTTAGGGTGAGGTTGAGGCTGAGGCTGAGATTTAAGGTGAGGGTGAGGGTGAATGTGAGGGTTAGGATTAGGGTTAGGTGAGTGTTAGGGTTAGCGTTAGGTTTAGAATGTGGTTAGGTTGAGGGGTAGGGTTAGGGTTAGTGTGAGGGGTAGGGTTAATGTGAGGGTTAGAGTTAGGTTTAGTGTTACCGTGAGAGTAAGTGTAACGGTGAGGGTTAGAATGAGGTTTAGGGTTAGGGTTAGGGTTAGGGTTAGGGTTAGGGTGAGGGGTAGGGTTCGGTTTAGGTTTCAGGTTATGGTTAGGGTAGGTTGAGGCCTAGGGTCAGGCTAAAGGTTAGTGCTAGGTTGAGGGTTAGGGTTAGTGTTAGGGTTAGGGTTTGGTTGAGTGTTAGGGTGAGTGTTTGGGTTAGGCTTAAGGTTAGGTTGAGGGTGAGGGTTAGGGTGAGGGTTAGGGTTAGTGTTAGGGTTAGGTTTGGTTTAGGCTGAGGGGTAGGGTTAGGGTGAGGGTTAGTGTTAGGCTGATAGTGAGGGTGAGGGTGAATTTTTGGGTTAGGTTTAGGATTAATGTGAGTGTTTGGGTGAGGGTTAGGGTTTGGTTGAGGTTTAGGGTGAGGGGTAGGGTTAGGGTTAGGTTGAGGGTGAGGGTGAGGGTGAGGTTTAGGGTTAGGGTGAGTGTTAGGGTTAGGGTTAGGTTGAGGGTGAGGGTTAGGATTAGGTTTAGGATGAGGGTTGGTGTGAGGGGTAGGGTTAGTATTAGTGTGAGGGTTAGCGATAGTGTGAGGTTTAGGGATAGGTTTAGGGTTAGGTTTAGGGTGAAGGATAGGGTTAGGGTTAGTGTTAGGCTGAGGGCTGGAGTGAGTGTGAGGTTTAGGGTGAGGGTGAGGGTCAAGGTGATGGTGAGGGTGTTGCTGAGGGTTAGGGTAGGGTGAGGGTTAGGGTGACGGTGCGGGCTAGGGTAAGGTTGAGGGTTAGGTTTAGGGTGAGGGTCATGGTGCAGATTAGTGTTATGGTTAGGGTTAGGATGAGGGTTAGGGTGAGGGGTTGTTTTAGGATTAGGGTTAGGGTTTTTGTGATGTTAACGTTTAAAGTGACGGTGAGGGTTAGGTTTAGGTTTAGGGTTAGTATGACGGTAATTGTTAGGGTGAGGGTTAGGATGAGGGTGAGTGTTAGGGTTAGGGTAAGGGTTAGGTTGATGTTTAAGGTTAAGTTTTGGGTTAGGGTTAGGGTTAATTTTAGGGTGAGTTTTAGGGTAATGCTAAGGGTTAGGTTGAGGATGCACATTAGGGTTAGGGTTAGGGTTAGTGTGAGGGGTAGGGTTAGGGTTAGAGTGACGGTTAGGTTTAGTGGGAGGGTTATGGTTACGGATAGGATTAAGGTGACGGTAAGGGTTAGGATGACGGTAGAGTGAGATTGAGTTTCAGGGTTAGCATGAGTGTTAATGTGAGGGCTAGTGTGAGTGTTAGGGTTAGGGTTAGGGTGAGGGTGAGGGTGAAGGTTAGGGTTAGGCTTAGGATCTGGGTTAGGGTTAGTGTGAGAGTTAGCGTTAGGGTTAGGGTTACGGTGAGGGTTTGGGTGAGGGTGAGGTTTGGGTTGTGGGTGAGGGTTAGGGTAAAGGTGATGGTTAGATTGAAGGTGAGGGTTAGAGTGAGGGAGAGGTTAAGGGTAGGGTTAGGGTGATGGATAATTTTTGTATTAGTGTTAGGGTGAGGGTTAGGGTGAGGGGTATAGTTTGGGTTAAGGTGAGGGTTAGGATTAGTGTGATGGTTAGGGTTAAGGTTAGAGTGAGCATAAGGGTTAGGTTGAGGTTTAGGGTGAGGTTTAGGGTTAGGCTTTGAGTTACGGTTAGGATGAGGGTTAGGGTGAGGTTTAGAGTTAGGTTGTGGATGATGGTTAGGGTTAGGTTTAGGGTGAGGGTTAGGGTTAGGGTTTGGTTTAGAGTTAGGATAAGGTTTATGGTAAGGGGTATAGATAGGGTTAGGGGTGAGAATTAGGGTGAGTGTGAGGGTGAGTAATAGGGTTCGGATTAGGGTTAGTGTTAGGGTTAGGCTGAGGGTCAGGGTGAGTGTTAGGTTTAGGCTTAGGACTAGGATGAAATTTATGGTGAGGGGTAGATTTAGGGTTAGGTTGAGAGTTACTGTTAGGATGAGGATAAGGGTTAGGGTGAGGGTGAGGATTAGGGTGAGGATTAGGGTTAGGGTGAGGTTTAGGGTTAGAGTTAGGATTAGGGTGAGGGCTAGGATGAGGGTGAGGTTTAGGGGGAGGATGAGGGGGAGGGTGAGGGATAGAGGGTGGGTTAGGGTTGGGTTTAGGGTCAGGGTTATGGTGAGGGTGAGGGTTAGGTTAGGGTTAGAGTTAGCGTGAGGTTTAGGCTGAGGATGAGGTTTAAGGTGAGGTTGAAAGTTGGTGTGAGGGTGAGGGTTAGAGTTCGGGTTAGGGTTAGGTTGAGCTTAAGCGTGAGGATTAGTGTTTGGATTAGTGTTAGGGTTAGGGTGAGCATGAGGGTGAGTGTGAATGTTAGTGTTAGGGTTAGGGTGAGGGTTAGGTTTATTTTGAGTGTTAGGGTGAGGATGAGTGTAAGGGTTATGTTCATGGTTATGGTGAGGGAGAGGTTTAGGTTTAGGGTTAGTGTTAGGTTGAGGGTTAGGGTGAGGATTAGGGTTAAGTTAAAGTTTAGGTTTACGGTGAGAGTTAGGGTTAATGTTAGCGTTATGTTTAGGGTAAGGTTTAGGGTTAGTGTGAGGGTTAGGGTTAGGGTGAGGTTTAGGTTTAGGGTGAGGGTTAGGGTTAGTATTAGTGTTAGGGTGAGGGCTAGTGTGAAGGTGAGGGTTAGGATTAGGCTTAGGCTTAGGGTTAGGGTTAGGGTTAGGGTGAGTGTGAGGGTGAGGGTTATGGTTAGGGTTAGGGTCTGGGTTAGGGTTATGGTAGGGTTAGGGTTAGGGTTAGGGTGAGAGTGAGTTTGAGGGTGAGGGTTAGGTTTAGTGTTAGAGTTAGGCATAGGCTGAGGGTTGGGTTGTGGGTGAGGGTTAGGGTAAAGGTGAGGGTTAGGTTGAAGGGGAGGGTTAGAGTGATGGCGAAGGATAAGGTTAGGTTTAGGGTGGTGGTTAGGTTTCGTATTAGTGTTAGGCTGAGTGACAGGTTGAGTGTTAGGGTTAAGGTTATTGATTTGGTGAGTGTTAGGTAATTGCTTAGGGTTAGGATGAGGGTTAAGGTGAGGGGTAGGGGTCGGTTTAGGGTGAGGGTTAGGGTTCGGGTAAGGTTTAGGGTTAGAGTTAGTTTTAGCGTAAGGTCTAGGCTTAGTGTGTGGGTTAGCGTGAAGGTGAGTTTGAGGGTGAGGGTTAGGGTTAGGTTAAGGGTTAGGGTGAGGGGTAGGGTGAGGTTTAAGGTTAGGATTTTGCTTAGGGTTAGTGTGAGGGTGAGGGTTAGGATTAGGGTTAGGGTGAGTGTGATGTGAGGTTTACTGATAGGTTTAGGTTTAGGGTGAGGGTGAGTGTTAGGTTTAGGATTAGTGTTAGGCTTAGGGTTTTGCTTAGGTTAAGTGTGAGGGTGAGGATTAGGATTAGGTTGAGGTTTAGGGTTAGGGTTAGGGTGGGGGTTAGGGTTAGGGTGGCGGTTAGGTTTAGGGTGATGTTTAGTGTGAGGGTGAGGTTTAGGGTGAGGGTGAGAGTTCGGGTGAGGCTAAGGGTTAGGGTGTGGGTGAGAGTTAGGGTTAGGGTGAGTGTTAGATTTAGGGTTTGGGTGTGTGTTAGGGTTAGAGTTAGGGTTAGGGTGAGGGCTAGGTTTAGGGTGAGGGTTAGTTTGAGGTTGAGGGTGAGGTTGAGGTTAAGGGTGTGGGTTAGGGTTAGGGTTAGGGTCAGGGTTACCATTAGGGTGAGGGTTATGGTTAGGGTTAGGGTTAGGTTGAGGTTGAGGCTGAGGCTGAGGTTTAAGGTGAAGGTGAGGGTGAGGGTGAGGGTGAGATTTAGGGTTAGGATTAGTGTTAGGGTGAGTGTTAGGGTTAGTGTTAGGTTTAGTATGAGGGTTAGGGTGAGGGGTACGGTTAGGGTTAGTTTGAGAGTTATGGTTAGTGTGAGGGTTAGAGTTCGGGTTAGGCTTACCATGAGGGTAAGTGGAATGGTGAGGGTTAGGATGAGGGTGAGGTTTAGGGTTAGGCTGAGGCTTATGGTTAGGGTGAGGTTGAGAGTTAGGGATAGCGTGAGTGTTAGGGTTAGGGTTAGTGTGCGGGTTAGGGTTAGGTGATGTTTAGTGTGAGCGTGAGGTGTAGGGTGAGTGTTCGTGTTCGGGTGAGGGTGAGGGTTATGTCGTGGGTGAGAATTAGGATTAGGGTGAGTGTTAATGTGATGGTGTGTTTGATGGTTAGGTTTAGTTTTAGTGTTATTGTTAGGGTTTGGGTGAGTGTTAGGGTCAAAGTTAGGATTAGGGTGAGGAGTAGTGTAAGGGTGAGGGTTAGGGTGAGTTTGAGGGTGAGGGTGAGGGTTAGGGAAAGGGTGAGGGTTAGGATTAGGCTTAGGGTTAGGGTAAGTGTTAGGGTGAGGGTGAGGGTTAGGCTTAGGGTTAGTGTTAGGGTCTGGGTTAGGCTTAGGATGAGGGTTAGGGTTAGGGTTATTGTGAGGGTGAGGTTGACGTTGTGGGTTAGGTTTACGGTTATGGTTAGGGATTGGGGGAGGGTTTAGGTGAGGGTGAGGGTTGGGTTGTGGGTGAGGGCTAGGGTAAGGGTCAGGGTTAGATTGACGGGGAGGGTTAGAGTGAGGGTGAGGGTTAAGGTTAGAGTTAGGGTGATGGTTAGGGTTCGTATTAGTGTTAGGGTGAGGGGTATAGTTAGGGTTAGGGTGAAGGTTAGGATTGGTGTGAGGGTTAGGGTTAGGTTTAGGGTTAGAGTGAGGGTAAGGATTAGGGTGAGGTTTAGCGTGAGTTTTAGGGTTTGTGTTAGAGTTATGATTAGGTTGAGGGTTAGGGTGAGGTTTAGAGTTAGGGTGAGGGTGAGGGTGAGGCTTAGGGTTCGGGTTTGGGTTCAGGTTATGGGTAGGGTAGGGTGAGGGTTAGGGTTAGGCTAAAGGTTAGTGTTAGAGTAAGGGTTAGGGTTAATGTTAGGGTTAGGGTTTGGTTGAGTGTTAGGGTGAGTGTTTGGCTTAGGCTTAGGTTTAGTGTGAGGGTGAGGGTTAGGGGGTGGGTTAGGGTTAGTGTTAGGGTTAGTGTATGGGTTAGGCTGAGGGCTAGGTTTAGGGTGAGGCTTAGGCTGAGTGTGAGGGTGAGGGTGAGGTTTAGGGTGTAGGTGAGGGTTAGGCTAGGGTGTGGGTTAGGGTGATGTTTCGTGATAGGCTGATAGTGAGGGTGAGGGTGAGGTTTAGGGCTAGGTTTAGGATAAGTGTGAGTGTTAGGGTTAGAGTTAGGGTTAGGATGAGGTTAAGGGTAAGGGGTAGGTTTACAGTTAGGTTGAGTTTGCGGGTGAGGGTGAGGTTTAGTGTTACGGTGAGTGTTATTTTTAGGGTAAGGGTTAGGGTGAGGGTTAGGGTTAGGTTCAGGATGAGGGTTAGTGTGAGGGGTAGGGTTAGGGTTAGTGTGAGGGTTAGGGTTATTGTGAGGGTTAGGGATAGGTTTAGGTTTAGGGTTAGGCTGAGGGCTAGGGTGAGGGTGAGGTTTATGGTGAGGGTGAGAGAGAAGGTGAGGGTGAGGGTGTCACTGAGGGTTAGGGTAGGGTGAGGGTTTGGGTGACGGTGAGGGTTAGGGTCAGGTTTAGGTTTAGGTTAAGGGTTAGGGTGAGGGGTAGGGATAGGGTTACTGTGAGCCTTAGTGTAAGTGTGAGGGTTAGGATTAGGTTTAGGGTTAGGGTTACAGTGAGGGTAAGTGTAACGGTGAGGGTTAGGATGAGGGTGAGGGTTAGGGATATGTTTAGGGTGAAGGTGAGTGTTCGGGTGAGAATGAAGGTTAGGGTTAGGGTTAGGGTGAGGGTTAGGGTTAGGGTGAGGGTGAGGGTTAGTTTTAGGGTTAGGGTGAGGGTTAGGATTAGGGTTAGGTTAAGGGTTTGTGTGAGGGGTAGGGTGAGGTTTAGGGTTAGGGTTTAGTTTAGGGTTAGGGTGAACGTGAGGGTTAGGGTTAGGGTTAGCGTGAGGTTTAGGGTGAGGGTTAGGGTTAGGGTGAGGGTTAGGCTTAGGGAGAGGTTAGGGGGAGGGTGAAGGTGAGGGTTAGGGTTAAGATTACGGTTAGGGTTAGGGTTAGACTGAGGGTGAGCGTGAGGGTGAGGGTTTGGTTTAGGTTGAGGGTAAGTGTTAGGGTTAGGTTTAGGGTGAGGGTGACGGTTAGGGCTAGGGTTATGGTTAGGGTTAGGATGAGGGTTAGTGTGAAGTGTAGGGTTAGCTTAGGGTGAGGATGAGGTTGAGTGTGAGGTTTAGTGTTAGGTTTAGGATTAGTGTGTGTGTTAGGGTTAGGGTTAGTGTTATGATGAGGTTTAGGTTGAGGGGTAGGTTTAGGGTTAGGTTGAGGGTGAGTGTGATGGTGAGGTTTAGGGTTAGGGTGAGGGTTAGGGTTAGGGTTAGGATGAGCGTGAGGGTTAGGGTTAGGTTTAGGATGAGGGTTAGTGTGAGGGTTAGGGTTAGGGTTAGTGTTAACGTTAGGGTTAGTGTGACAGTTAGGGTTAGGTTTAGGGTTAGGGTAATGATTAGGGTTTGGTTTACCGTTAGGCCAGGGCTAGAGTGAGGGTGAGTGTTAGGGTAAGGGTGAGGGTGAGGGTGAGGGTGAGGGTTAGGGTGTCGTTGAGGTTTAGGGTAGGGTGAGGATTAGGGTGACAGTGATTTTTAGATTGAGGGTGAGGGTAAGGGTTCGGGTTAGGGTTAGGGACAGGGTGAGGATTAGGATTACTGTTAGTGTTAGGATGAAGCTTAGGGTGAGGGGTAGTTTTATGATTGGGGTTAGGGTTACAGTGAGGTTAACGGTTACGGTGAGGGTGAGGGTCGGGTTTAGGATTATGGTGAGGGTAAATGTTAGGGTGAGGGTTAGGATGAGGATGAGGTTTAGGATTAGGGTAAGGGTTAGGGTGATGTTTAAGGTTAAGGTTAGGTTTTGGATTAGGGTTAGGGTTAGGGTGAGGGTTAGGGTGAGGGTAAGGGTTAACTTGAGAGTGCAGATTAGGTTTAGGGTTAGGATTAGTGTGAGGGTTAGTTTTAGGGTTATGGGGAGGGTTAGGTTTAGTGTGAGGGTTATGGTTAGGGATAGGGTTAGGGTGAGGGTACGTGTTAGGATTACGGTAGGTTGAGAGTTAGGTTTAGGGTTAACATGAACGCTAGGGTGAGGTTTAGGGTGAGGTTTAGGGTTATGGCTAGAGTTAGCATTAGTTTGAGGGTTAGGATGAGGTTTAGAGTTAGGGTGATTTTGAGTGTAAGGTTTAGGGTTAGGGTGAAAGTTGGGGTTAGGGTGAGAGTTAGAGTTAGGGTTAGGGTTAGGTTGAGGGCTAGGGTGAGGGTGAGGGTTAGTGTGTGGGTTTTGGGTTAGATTTAGGATCAGGGTTTCGCTTTTGTAAGGGTTATGTATGCTGAGGCTGAGGTTTAAGGTGAGTTTGATGGTGCGTGTGAGGGTGAGGGTGAGGGTTCGGGATAGGATTAACTTGACGGTGAGGGTGAGGATTAGTTTTTGGATTGGTGTTAGGGATAGGGTTAGGCAGAGGGTGATCATGAAGGTGAGGTCGAGCGTTACGTTTATGGTGAGGGTTAAGGTGAGGATGAAGGTACGGGTTAGGTTGAGGGTTAGGGTGAGGGTGAGGGTTAGGGTTAGTGTGAGGGTGAGGGTTAGGGTTAAGTTTAGGTTTAGGTTTAGGGTGAGGGTTAGGGATAATGTTAGAGTTAGGTTTAGGGTAAGGGTTAGGGTTAGGGTTATGTTTAGGGTGAGGGTTACGGTTAGGTTTACGGTGAGGGTTAGGGTTAGGGTGAGGGTTAGGGTTAGGTTTAGGGTTAGGGTGGGGGTGAGAGTGAGGTTTAGGTTTGGGATTAGGGTTAGAGTGAGGGGGAGGGGGAGGGGGAGGCTTAGGGTTAGGATTAGTGTTTCGGTTAGGTTTAGGCTGAGGGTGAGGGTGAGGGTTAGCGTGAGTGTTAGGGTTAGGGTTAAGTTTAGGTTAAGGGCTAGCCTGAGGGTTAGGTTCAGGTTTAGGGTGAGGTTGAGGGTGAGGGTTAGGCTGAGGTTTATGGTTAGGTTGAGGTTTAGGGTTAGGGTTACTTTTAGGTTGAGGGTTATGGTGAGAGATAGGGTTAGGCTTAGTGTGAACCTTAATGTTAGTTTGAGGTTAGGATTAGTGTTAGGGTTAGGGTTACCGTGAGTGTAAGTGTAAGGATGAGGGTTAGGATGAGGGTGAGGGTTAGGGATAGGTTTAGGGTGAGGGTGAGTGTTAGGGTGAGGATGCGGGTTAGGATTAGGGTTAAGGGTAGTTTTAGGGTTAGGGTTAGACTGAGGGTGAGGGTGAGGGTGAGGTTTTGGGAAAGGGGGAGGTTTAGGTTTAGGGTGAGGTTGACGGTGAGTGTTAGGTTAAGGTGTAGGGTTAGGATGAGGGGTAGGGTAAGGCACAGGGTTATGGTTAGGATGAGGGTTAGGGTTAGTGTGAGGTACAGTGTTAGTTAGGGTTAAGGTGAGGGTAAGGGTTACTGTGAGGGTTAGGGTGAGGGTGAGGGTAGGGTAAGGGTTAGGTTGTGGGTGAGGGTTAAGGTTAGTGTGAGTGTTAGAGTGACGGTGAGTTTGAGGGTTAGGTTTAGGGTAAGGGTTAGGGTGAGGGTGAGGTTTAGGGTTAGATTTAAGGTTAGTGTGAGGTTTAGGTTTTGGGTGAAATTTAGGGTTAGGGTTAGGGTTAGGGTAGGGTGCAGGTAAGGTTTAGGGTGAGGGTTAGGGTTAGGCTGAGGCTGAGGGTGAGGGTGAGGCTTAGGGTTAGGTTTAGGGTTAGGCTGAGGTTTCAGGTGAGGGGTATAGTTAGGGTTAGGGTTAGAGTTAGAATAAGGGTGAGTGTGAGGGTGAGGGTTAGTTTTAGGATTAGGGTAAGGGTTAGGGTTTGGGTTAGGCTGAGGCTCAGGGTGATTGTTAGGGTTAGGGTTAGGGTTAGGATGAGGGTTAAAGAGAGGAGTAGGGTTACGGTTAAGGTGAGGCCTAGGGTTAGTGTAAGAGTATGGGTTAGGGTGAGGGTTAGGATGAGGGTGAGGGTTAGGGTGAGGGTTAGAGTTAGGGTGAGGGTTAGGGTTAGGGTGAGGACCAGGGTCAGGCTGATGGTTAGGGTTAGAGTTAGGGTTAGGTTGAGGGTTAGGTTGAGGTTTAGAGTTAGCGTGAGGTTTCGGGTTATGGTTCGGTTTAGGGTGAGGTTGAGGCTGAAGGTGAGGTTTAACGTGAGGTTGAGGGTGAGGTTGAGGGTCAGGATAAGGTTTCAGGTTAGGTTTAGCTTGAGGGTGAGGTTGAGGGTTAGTGTTTGGACTAGTGTTAGGGTTAGGGTTAGGCTGAGGGTGAGCGTGAAGGTGAAGGTGAGGTTTAGTGTTAGGATTAGTGTGAGGGTTAGGTTTCTTGTAAGGGTTAGGGTAAGGATGAGGGTAATGTTTAGGTTGAGGTTTAGGGTGAGGGGGAGAGTTAGGGTTAGGGTTAGGGTTAGGGTGAGCTTTAGGGTGAGAGTTAGGGTTAAGTTTAGTTTTAGGTTTAGGGTGAGTTTTAGGGTTAATGTTCAGGTTAGGTTTAGGGTAAGGGTTGGGTTAGGGTTAGGGTTAGGGTGAGGGTTACGGTTAGGTTTAGGTTTAGGGTTAGGGTTAGGGTGAGGGTTAGGGTTAGCTTTAGGGTTAGGATGGGAGTTAGCATGAGGGTTAGGGTTACAGTTTGGTTTAAGGTTAGGGTTAGGGTGAGGGTGAAGGTTAGGTTTAGGCTTAGGTTTAGGGTGAGCTTTAGGGTTAGTGTTAGGTTTAGTGTCAGAGTGAGGGGTAGGGTTAGGTTTAGGGTGAGGGTTAGGTTTATTGTGAGTGTTATGCTTAGGGATAGGTTTAGGGTGAGGGTAAGGGTTAGGATGAGGGTAGGGTGAGAGTGAAGTTTAGGGTTAGCATGAGTGTTAGGGTGAGGGTTAGTGTGAGGGTTAGTTTTAGGGTAAAGTTGAGGGTGAGGTTGAGGGTTAGGGTTAGGGTTAGGGTTAGGGATAGGGTGTGGGTTTGGGTGAGGGTGAGGGTTGGATTGTGGGTGACAGTTAAGGTAAAGGTGAGGGTTAGGTTGGCAGGGAGGGTTAGATTGAGGGCAAGTGTTAAGGTTAGGGTTTGGATTAGTGTGAGGGTTAGGGTTAGGGTTAGAGTGAGGGTAAGGGTTAGGATGAGGTTTAATGTGAGGTTTAATGTTAGGGGTAGAGTTAGTTTTAGGTTGATGGTTAGGGTGAGGTTTAGATTTAGGGTAAGGGTAATGGTTAGGGTTAGGGTTAGGGTGAGGGTTAGGGTTAGGGTGAGAGTTAGAGTTAGGGTTAGGGTGAGGTTGAGGGTTAAGTTTAGGGTGATGTTTAGTGTGAGGGTGATGGTTAGGTTGAGGGTGAGCGTTTGGTTGATGGTGAGGGTTAGGGTGAGGGTGAGGGTTAGGGTTAGGGTGAGTGTTAGAGTGACAGTGAATTTGACTGTTAGGTTTAGGGTAAGTGTTAGGGTGAGTGTTAGGTTGAGGGTGATGGTTAGGGTTAGGGTTAGTGTTAGTATTAGGATTAGGGTTTGGGTGAGTGTTAGGGTTAGGTTTGGGATTAGGGTTAGGGTAGGGTGAGGGTAAGATTTAGGGTGAGGGATAGGCTTAGGATGAGGGTGAGGGTGAGGGTGAGTGTTAGGGTTAGGTTTAGGGTTAGGGTGAGGGTTAGGGTGAGGGGTATAGCTAGGGTTAGGGTTAGGGTTAGAATTAGGGTGAGTGTGAGGGTGAGGAATAGGGTTAGGATTAGGGTGAGGGTTAGGTTTAGGCTGAGGGTCAAAATGAGTGTTAGGGTTAGGGTTGGGTTTAGTGTGCGTGTTAGGGTTAGGCTTAGGGTTAGGATGAGGGTTAGGGTGAGGGGTAGGTTTAGGGTTAGGGAGATGGTTAGGGTTAGTGTGAAGTTTAGGGTTAGGGTGAGGGTAAGGTTTAGGGTGAGGGTTAGGATGAGGGTGAGGGTTAGGGTGAAGGTTAGGGTTAGGGTGAGGGTTAGGGTTAGAGTTAGGATTAGGTTGAGGGCTATGGTGAGGTTGAAGGTTAGGGTGAGCTTGAGGGTGAGGGTGTGGTTTAGTGTTAGGGTCAGGGTTATGGTTAGTGTGCTTGTTAGGGTTAAGTTTAGGGTTAAGTTGAGGGTGAGGCTGAGGCTGAGGTTTAAGGTGAGGGTGAGGGTCAGTGTGAGGGGAGGGTTAGGTTTTGGGTTAGCGTTAGGTTTAAGGTGACTGTGAGTGTTAGTGTTTGGATTAGGGTTAGGGTTTGGGTTACGCTGAGGGTGATGGTGAATGTGAGGGTGATGGGTAGTGTTAGGGTTAGGGTGAGGGATAGGTTTATGGTGAGGGTTTGGGTGAGGATGAGTGTAAGGGTTAGGTTTAGGGTTAGGATGAGGGGCAGGGTTAGGGTTAGGGTTAGGGTTAGGGTGAGGGTTATGTTGAGGGTGAGGGTTAAGTTAAGGGTTAGGTTTAGGGTGAGAGTTAGGGTTAATATTAGGGTTAGGTTTAGGGTAAGGGTTAGGGTGAGGGTGAGTGTTAGGGTTAGGGTGAGGTTTAGGGTTAGGGTGAGGGTTAGGGTTAGGCTTAGGGTTAGGGTGAGGGGTAGGGTGAGGTTTAGTTTTAGTGTGAGTGTTATGGTTAGGGATAGGGTTACGGTGAGGGTAAGGGTTAGGATGAGGGTAGGGTGAGAGTGAGGTTTAGGGTTAGCATGAGTGTTAGGGTGAGGGTTACTGTGAGGTTTAGGGTTAGGGTTAGGTTGAGGGTGAGGTTGAGGGTGAGGGTTAGGGTTAGGCTTAGGGTTAGGGATAGGGTGAGGGTTTGGGTGACGGGGAGGGTTGGATTGTAGTTGAGGGTTAGGGTAAAGGTGAGGTTTAGGTTGACAGGGAGGGTTAGAGTGAGAGCGATGGTTAAGGTTAGGGTTACTGTAAAGGTTCGGGTTCGTATTAATGTTAGGGTGAGGGTTAGGGTGAGGGTTAGGGTGAGGGGTATAGTTAGGGTTGAGGTGAGGGTTAGGATTAGTGTGAGGGTTAGGATTAGTGTGAGGGTTAGGGTTGGGTTAGGGTTAGAATGAGGGTAAGGGTTAGGGTGAGGTTTAGGTTTAGGTTTAGAGTTAGGGTTAGGTTGAGGGTTAGAGTAAGGTTTAGATTTAGGGTGAGGGCAACGGTTAGGGTTAGGGTTAGTGTGAGGGTTAGGGTTAGGGTGAGAGTTAGAGTTAGGGTTAGATTGAGGGTGAGGGTTAGTGTTAGGTTTAGGGTTAGAATTAGGGTGAGGGTGATGGTCAGTTATAGGTTTATTATTAGAGTTAGGGTTAGGGTTATGCTGAGGTTGAGGGAGAGTGTTAGGGTTAGGTTAGGGTTAGGGTGAATGTTAGGGTTAGGCTTCGGTTTAGGATAAGGGTTAAGATGAGGGGTAGGTTTAGGGTTTGGGTGAAGGTTACGGTTTGGGTGAGGGATAGGGTGTGAGTTATGGTTAGTGTTAGGGTCAGGGTTACAGTTAGGGTGAGGGTTAGGATTAGGTTTAGAGTTAGTGTGAGGGTGAGGTTTAGGGTTAGTTTAAGTGTTAGGGTGCGGGGAAGGGTTATGGTTAGTGTTAGGCTGAAGCTGAGGTTTAACTTGAGGATGAGGGTGAGTGTGAGGGTCAGGAGTAGGGTTCGGTTTAGGGTTAGCTTGAGGGTGAGGGTGAGGGTTAGTGTTAGGATTAGTGTTTGGTTTAGGGTTAGGGTGAGGGTGAGCGTCAGGGTGAGGGTGAGGTTTAGTGTTAGGGTTAGGTTGAGGGCTAGGTTTCTTGTGAGGATTAGGTTGAGGATGAGGGTAAGGGTTAGGTTGAGGTTTAGGGGGAGGGGGAGGGTTAGGGTTAGGGTGAGGTTTAGGGTGAGAGTTAGGGTTAAGTTTAGGTTTAGGTTTAGGGTGAGGGTTAGGGTTAATGTTAGGGTTAGGTTTAGGGTAAGGGTAAGGGTTAGGGTTAGGGTGAGAGTTACAGTTAGGTTTAGGGTGAGGTTTAGGGTTAGGGTGAGGGTTAGGGTTAGGTTTAAGTTTAGGGTGAGGGTGAGGGTGAGGTTTAGGGTTGGGATTAAGTTTAGGGTGAGGGTGAGGTTGACGGTGAGGCTGAGGTTTAGGATTAGGGTTTGGGTTAGGTTTAGGCTGAGGGTGAGGGTGAGGGTTAGCGTGAGCATTAGGTTTAGGGTTAGGTTTAGGTTGAGGTTTAGATGAGGGGTAGGGTTAGCGTTAGTGTGAGCCTTAGTGTTAGTGTGAGGGTTAGGATTGGGGTTAGGGTTAGGGTTACCGTGAGGGTAAGGGTAAGGTTTAGGCTTAGGATGAGGGTGAGGGTTAGGGATAGGTTTATGGTGAGGGTGTGTGTTAGGGTGAGGATTAGGTTTAGGGTTAGGGTTAGGGTTAGGGTGAGGGTTAGGGTTACGGTGAGGGTGAGGGTTAGTTTTAGGGTTAGGGTGAGGGTGAGGATTAGGGGTAGGTTAAGGGTTAGGGTGAGGAGTAGGGTGACATTTACGGTTAGGGTTTTGTTTAGGGTTAGGGTGAAAGTGAGAGTTAGGTTTAGGGTTAGCGTTAAGGGTCAGTGTGAGGGTTAGGGTTAGGGTGAGGGTTAGGTTTAGGGTTTGGTTTAGGTTGAGGGTTCGGGTGATGGTGAGGATGAGGGTTAGGGTTAGGATTACGGTTAGTGTTAGGGTTAGACTGAGGGTGAGGGAGAAGGTGAGGGTGAGGATTTGGGTTAGGTTGTGGGTTAGGGTTAGGGTTAGGTTTAGGGTGAGTGTGACGGTTAGGGTTGGGTTAGGGTTAGGATGAGGGTTAGGGTGAGGTTAGGGTTAATGTGAAGGTTAATGTTAGTGTTAGGGTGAAGGTAAGTGTTAGTGTGAGGGTTAGGTTGAGGGTGAGGGTTAGGGTTAGCGTTAGGGTGAGGGTTAGGGTGAGGTTTAGGGTTTGGTTTAGGGTTAGGATGAGGGTTATGTTGAGGGTTATTGTTAGGATTACTTATAGGGTGAGGGTGAAGGTAAGGGTAAGATGAGGGTTAGGGTGAGGGTGAGTCTTAGGTTTAGGGTAAGGTTTAGGGTGAGGGTTAGGTTTAGGCCGAGTTTGAGAGTTAGGGTTAGGGTGCAGGTTAGAGTTAGGGTGATGTTTAGTGTGAGGGTGATGGTTAGGTCGAGGGTTCGGGTTTGGGTAGGGGTGAGGGTTAGGGTTAGGGTGAGTGTTAGAGTGACGGTGAGTTTGAGTGTTAGGTTTAGGGTATGGATTAGGGTGAGTGTTAGGGTGAGTGTGAGGGTTAGGGTTAGGTTTAGGTTTAGTGTTAGGATTAGGGTTTGGGTGAGAGTTAGGTTCAGGATTAGGGTTAGGGTTAGGGTAGGGTGAGGGTAAGCTTTAGGGTGAGGGTTAGGTTTAGTCTGAGGGTGAGGGTGAGGGTGAGGGTTACGGTTAGGGTTAGGGTTAGGGTTAGAATTAGGGTGAGTGTGAGGGTGAGGAATACGGTTAGCATTAGGGTTAGCTTTAGGGTTATGCTGAGGGTCAGAATGAGTGTTAGGGTTAGGGTTAGGGTTAGGATGAGTGTTAGGGTTAGCATGAGGTTTAAGGTGAGGGGTAGGGTTAGGGTTAGGGTGAGGGTTAGGGTTAGGTTGAAGTTTAGGGTGAGGGTGAGGATAAGGTTTAGGGTGATGGTTATGATGAGGATGAGGTTTAGGGTGAGGGTTAGGGTTAGGATGAGGGTTAGGGTTAGTTTTAGGATTGGGATGAGGGCTAGGGTGAGGTTGAGGTTTAGGGTGAGTGTGAGGGTGAGGGTGAGGGTTAGGGTGTGGTTAGGGTTAGGGTTAGGGTCAGAGTTAGGGTTAGTGGGAGTGTTAGGGTTAAGGTTAGTTTTACGTTGATGGTGAGGCTGAGGCTGAGGTTTAAGGTGAGGGTGAGATTGAGTGTGAGGGTAGGTTTAGGTTTTGGGTTAGGGTTAGGTTGAGAGTGAGGGTGAGGGTTAGTGTTTGGATTAGGGTTAGGCTGAGGGGTTAGGGTGAGGGTGAGGGTGATGTTTAGTGTTAGGGTTAGAGTGAGGGATAGGTTTATTGTGAGGTTTAGGGTGAGGATGAGGGTAAGGGTTAAGGTTTGGTTTAGGGGAGGGGGAGGATTAGGTTTAGGTTTAGGGTTAGGATGAAGGTTAGGTTGAGGGTTTGGGTTAAGGGTTAGGTTTAGGGTGAGAGTTAGGGTTAATGTTAGGCTTAGGTTTAGGGTAAGGTTTAGGGTGAGGGTGAGGATTAATGTTAGGGTGAGTTTTAGGTTTAGGGTGAGGGTTGGGGTAAGGATTAGGGTTAGGTTGAGGTCTAGGGTGAGGGTGAGGGTTAGGATTAGGCTTAGGGTTAGGGTGAGGTTTAGGGTTAGGTTTAGCTTTAGGGTTAGTGTGAGGGGTAGGGTTAGGGTCAGTGTGAGGGTTAGGTTTAGTGTGAGTGTTATGGTTAGGGATAGGGTTAGTGTGAGGGTAAGGTTAGGATGAGGGTAAGGTGAGAGTACGGTTTAGGGTTAGTATGAGTGTTAGGATGAGGGCTAGTGTGAGGGTTAGGGTAAGGATAAGGTTGAGGGTGAGGTTGAGGGTCAGGGTTAGGCTTAGGTTTAGGGTTAGGGATAGCGTGAGGGTTAGGGTGAGGGTGAGGGTTAGGTTGTGGATGATGGTTAAGTTAAAGGCGAGGGTTAATTTGACAGGGGCGGTTAGAGTGAGGGAGAGGGTTAAGGTTAGGGTTAGGTTGAAGGTTAGGGTTAGCGTTAGGATTAGGGTGAGGGTTGAGGTGAGGTTGAGGTTTAGGGTGAGGGTTAGAGTGAGGGGTATAGATAGGGTTAATGTGAGGGTTAGGATTAGTGTAAGGGTTAGGGTTAAGGTTAGTGTTAGAGTGAGGGTAAGGGTTAGTGTGAGGTTTAGGGTGAGGTTTAGGGTTAGGGTTAGAGTTAGGGTTAGGTTGAGGTTAGGGTGAGGTTTGGATTTAAGGTGAGGGTGACGATTAGGGTTAGGGTTCGGTTGAGTGTTTGCGTTAGGGTGAAAGTTAGAGTTAGGGTTAGGGTGAGGTTTCGGATTAAAGTTAGGTTTAGGGTTAGAATTAGCGTGAGGGTGAGGGTGAGTTATAGGGTTAGGATTATAGTTAGGGTTAGGGTTAGGCTGAGGGTGAGGGAGAGGGTGAGGGTGAAGATTTGGGTTAGATTGAGGGTTAGAGTTAGGGTTAGGTTTAGGGTGAGGGTGACGGTTAGGGTTAGGGTTAGGATGAGGGTTAGGGTGTGTGTTATGGTTAATGTTAGGGTCAGGGTTATGGTTAGGGTGAGGTTTAGGGTTAGGGTTAGGATGAGGTTGAAGCTGATAATGAGGTTTAAAGTGAGCATGAAGGTGAGTGTGAGGGTGAGGCTTAGGGTTAAGTTTATTGTGAGGATTAGGGTGAGGATGAGGGTAAGGGTTAGGTTGAGGTTTAGGGTGAGGAGGAGGGTTAGGGTTAGGGTTAAGCTTAAGGTTAGGTTTAGTTTGAGGGTTAGGGTTAATGTTAGGGTTAGGTTTAGGGTAAGGGTTAGTGTTAGGGTTAGAGTTAGGATTAGGGTGAGGGTAATGGTTATGTTAAGGTGAGGTTAGGTTTAGGTTTATGGTTAGGGGGAGGGGGTGGGGGAGGGTTATGGTTGTGGTTAGGGTTAGGGTGAGGGTGAGGGTGAGGCTTAGGCTTAGGATTAGGGTTTGGGTTAGGGTTAGGCTGATGATGAGGGTGAGGGTTAGGGTTAGCGTGAGGGTTAGTTTCAGGGTTAGGTTTAGGTTGAGAGTTAGGGTGAGGGGTAGGTTAAGGGTAAGGTTAAGGGTGAGATTGAGTGGGAGGTTGAGGGTTAGGGTGAGGGTTAATGTTAGGGTGAGGGTAAGGGTTAGAGTTAGGTTTAAGTTGAGGGTTAGGGTGAGGGGTACTGTTAGGGTTAGTGTGAGCCCTAGTGGTAGTGTGAGGGTTAGCTTTAGGGTTAGGATTAGGGGTAACGTGAGGGTAAGGGTAAGGGTGAGGGTTAGGATGAGGGTGAGGTTTAGGGATAGGCTTAGGGTGAGGGTGAGTGTTAGGGTGAGGATGAAATTTAGGTTTAGGTTTGGGGTGAGTGTTAGGGTTAGGGTGAGGTTTATGGTTAGGTTTACACTTAGGGTGAGGTTGAGTTTAGGTTTAGATTAAGTGTTAGGGTGAGGGGAAGGGTGAGGATTAGGGTTTTGTTTAGGGTTACGGTGAGGGTGAGGGTTAGTGTTAGATTTATAGTGAGTGTAAGGGTGAGGTTTATTTATAGGTTTAGGTTTAGTGTGAGAGTGTTATGTTTAGTATTAGTGTTAGGATTAGGGTTAGGCATAGAGTTAGGGTGCGGTTGAGGGTTAGGTTTAGGGTTAGGGTGAGGGTGAGGGTTAGGGTTAGTTTTAAGGTTAGTGTTAGGGTTAGGGTTTTGGTGAGTGTTAGGGTTAGTGTTAGTGTTAGGGTAGGGTGAGGGTAACGTTTAGGGTTAGACTGAGGGTGAGTGTTAGTGTAAGGGTTAGAGTTAGTGTGAGGGTTAGGTTTAGGGTTAGGGTTAACGTGAGGGTAAGGGTAAGGGGTATTGTTAGGATGAGGCTGAGAGTTAGGGTTAGGGTAATGGTTAGGGTGAGGGTTAGGGTTAGGGTGAGGGTGAGGGTGAGGATTAGGTTTGGGGTAAGGTTTAGTGTGAGGGTTAGGTTTAGGGTTACGTTTAGGTTGAGGGTAAGGGTTATTGTGAGGGTTAGGATAAAGTTGAGAGTTTGGGTGAGGGTTAGGATTATGGTGAGTGTTAGGGTTAGGGTTAGGGTTAGGCTGATGGCTACTGTGAGGGTAAGGGTTAGGGTGAGTGTGAGGGTTAGAGTTAAGGTTAGGTTTAGTGTCAGAGTGAGAATTACTGTTAAATTTAGGGTTAGCATGAGGGTTAGGGTGAGGGGTTGGGTTAGGGTTAGGTTTTCGGTGAGGGTAAGGGTTAGGTGAGCGTGAGGGTTAGGGTTACGGTTAGGGTTAGGGGTAGGGTAATTGTAAGGCTGATGGTTATGATGAGGGTGAGGGTTAGGGTTAGGGTAATGTTTAAGTTTAGGGTTAGTGTTAGTGTTAGGGTTAGGCTTAGCTTGAGGGTTAGGGTGAGGATAAGGGTTAGGGTGAGTGTTAGGTTGAGTTTGAGGGTTAGAAGGAGGGTGAGGGTTAGAGAGTGTGTTAGTGTTAGGTTTAGGGTGAGGGTAATGGTTAGGGTGAGGGTAAGTGTTAGGTTGAGGGTTTGGATGAGGGTGAGTTTTAGGGTTAGGGTGAGGGTGCGGATTATGGTGATGTTTAGGTTTAGGGTTAGGGTTAGGGTTAGTGTGAGAGTTTGGGTTAGGGTTAGAGTTAGGGTTAGTGTGAGGGTTAGGGTGAGGGTAAAGTTAGGGTGAAGGTTAGGGTGAGGGTGAGGTTTAGGGTTTGGATTAGGGTTAGGGTGAGGTTTAGACTTAGGGTGAGTGTTTGGGATAGGGTCAGGTTTAGGGTAAGGGTTAGGGTTAGGGTGAGAGTTAGAGTTAGGGTTAAGTTGAGGGTGAGGGTTAGTTTTAGGGTTAGAGTTAGGATGAGGGTAAGTGTTAGGTTGAGGGTTAGCATGAGGTGAGTGTTAGGGTTAGCGTGATGTTTATGGTTGGATTATGGTTAGGGTGAGGTTTATGGTGTGGTTTAAGGTTAGTGTTAGGGATAGGTTTAGGACGAGGGTTAGGGTGAGGGTAAGGGTTAAGGTGATGGTTTGAATTAGCGTTAGGGTGAGGGGTAAGGTGAGGGTTAGGTTTACGGTTAGGGTTCGGGTAAAGTTTAGGGTGAGGTTTAGGGTTTGGGTGAGGATTAGGGTTAGGGTTAGGGTTAGGGTGAGAGTTTGGGTTAGGGTGAGGGTTTGGGTTAGGGTGAGGGTTAGGGTTAGGGTGAGGGTCATGGTCAGGTTGAAGTTTAGGGTTAGGATTAGTTTTAGGGTTAGGAATAGTTTCACTGTGAGTGTGAGTGTGAGTGTGAGGGTTAGGGTTAGGGTTAGGGTTAGGCTGAGGTCTACAGTGAGGGTGAGGTTTAGGGTGAGAGTGAGGGTGAGGGTGAGAGTTTGGGTTAGGTAAGTGTTAGGCTTATGTTTAGATTGAGGATTAGGGTGAGTTTGAGGGTTAGAGGGAGTTTTAGCCTTAGGGATAGGGTTAGGGTTAGGGTTAGGGTGAGCGATAGGTTTAGGGTGATGTTTTGGGTGAGGGTAAGGGTTACAATGAGGTGAGGTTTCTAGTGAGTGTGAGGGTTAGGATGAGGTTTAGGGTAAGGTTTAGGGTGATGGTTAGGGTTAGGGTGATGTTTTGGGTGAGGGTGAGTGTTACCCTGAGTTGCGGGTTCAGGTGAGGATGAGGGTTAATGTGGTAAGGCTTAGGGTGAGTGTGAGGGTTAGTGTTAGGGTGAGGGTGACCGTGAGGGTGCGGATGAGGGTGAGGGTTAGGGTTAGCGAGAGGGTTAAGGTTAGGGTAATAGTTAGGGTTTGATTTAGGGTGAGGGATAGGGTGAGGGTGAGGGGGAGGGTTTGGGTTTCGGTTAGGTAAGGTTTAGGGTTAGGGTTATGGTGAGGGCTAGGTTAAGGGTGAGGTTTCGGGTGTGGGTGAGGGTGAGGTTGAGGGTTAGGGTGTGGGTGAGGTTCAGGGTTAGGGTGAGGGTTAGAGTGACGCTGAGGGTTACGGTGAGGTTGAGGGTTAGGTTTAGGGTTAGGTTTAGGGTGAGTATTGGTGTCAGGATGAGGGTTAGGGTGAAAGTTAATGTTAGGGTTAGGGATAGGCTGAGGGTAATGTTTACAGTTAAGGTTAGGATGAGGGTGAGTGTTAGGTTTAGGGTTAGGATGAGGGTTAGGGTGAGTGGTAGGGTTAGGGTTAGTTTGAGGGTTAGGGTTAGGGTTAGGGTTAGGGTTAAGATGAGGATAAGGGTGAGGGTTGGGTAACAGTTAGGGTTAGGTTTGGGGTGAGGGTGAGAGTTAGGGTTAGGATTAAGGTTAGGGTTTGGGTTAAGCTGAGGTTGAGGGTGAGGGTGAGGATTAGGGTTAGGGTAAGATTTAGGGTTAGGGTTAGGGTGAGGATTAGAGTGTGGGTGAAGTTTAGGGTGAGGGTTAGCATTAGGTTCAGGGTTAGCTTTAGGATTAAGGTGAGAGTTAGAATTAGGTTGATGTTTAGGGTGAGGCTGAGGGTAAGGGTAAGGGGGAGGGTTAGGTTTCGGGTTCAGGTTAAGTTTAGGCTAGGGTGAGGGTAAGGTTTAGGGTGAGGGTTAGGGATAGGCTGAGGTTGAGTGTTAGTGTGAGGGTTAGAGTTAGTGTGAGGGTTAGGTTTATGGTTAGGGTTAGGTTTACCGTGATGGTAAGGGTAAGGGTGAGGGTTAGGATGAGGGTGAGGGTTAGGGATAAGGTTAGGGTTAGAGTGAGGGTTAGGGTGAGGATGAGGGTTAGGGTTAGGTTAAGGGTTAAGGTGAGGGTTAGGCTTAGGGATAGGGTGAGGTTGAGGGTTAGGGTGAGGGTAAGGGTAAGTGTGAGGGTTAGGTTTAGGGTTAGGTTTAGGTTGAGGGTAAGGGTTATTGTGAGGGTTAGGATGAAGGTGAGGGTTAGGGTGAGGTTTAGGATTAGGGTGAGTGTTAGGGTTAGGGTTAGGATGATGGCTACTTTGAGGAAGATGTTTAGGGTGAGGGTGAGGGTTAGGGTGTCAGTGAGGATTAGGGTAGGGTGAGGGTAAGAGTGTTAGGGTGAGGGTGAGGGTTAGAGTTATGGACAGGGTTAGGGTTATGGTCAGGTTGAGCAGTACTGTTAAGGTTAGGGTTAGCATGAGTATTAGGGTGAGGGGTAGGGTGAGGGTAAGGGTTAGGGTGAGGTTTAGGTTGAGTTTGAGGGTTAGAGGGAGTGTTAGGGTTAGGGAGAGTGTTAGGGTTAGGGTTAGGGTGAAGGTAAAGGTTAGGGGGATGTTTTGCGTGAGGGTGAGTGTAACCGTGAGGTGAGTGTTCGAGTGAGAGTGAGGGTTAGGTTGAGGATGAAGGTTAGGGTTAAGGATTGTGTGAGGATTAGGGTGAGGTTAAGATTTATGGTGAGGGTTAGTGTGAGGGTGAGGATTAGGGTTATTTTTAGGTTAGGGTGAGGTTTAGGGTGAGGGTTAGGGTGAGGGTTAGGGTTTGGGTGAGGGTGAGTTTTGGGGTTAGGTTTAGGGTAAGAGTTAAGGTTAAGGTTAGGGTTATCATAAGAGTTAGGGTTAGGTTGAGGGTGAGGTTGAGGGTTTCGGTAAGGTAAGGGTTAGGGTTATGGTTAGGGTGAGGATTAGGGTGAGTTTGAGGTTTAGAGGGAGGGTTAGGGTTAGGGTGATAGTTAGAGTTAGGGTTAGGGTGACGTTTAGGTTTAGGGTGATGTTTTGGGTGAGGGTGAGGTTTACCGTGAGGTGAGGGTGAGGGTGAGGGTGAGGGTTAGGGTGAGGGTAAGGGTGAGGGTTAGGGTGACTGTGACCGTGAGGGTGAGAGTGAGGGTGAAGGATAGGGTTAACGTGAGGGTTAAGGTGAGGGTAAGTGTTAGGGTCAGGGTGAGGGTGATGATTAGGGTGAGGGTGAGGGTTTCAGTTAGGTAAGGTTTAGGGTTAGGGTTACGGTAAGGGCTAATTTAAGGGTGAGTTTTATGTTGAGAGTGAGGGTGAGGTTGAGGGTTAGGGTGAGGGTGAGGGTTAGGGTTAGGGTGAGGGTTAGAATGACGGTGAGGGTTAGGATGAGGCTGAGGGTTAGGGTTAGGGTTTGGTTTAGGTGAGGATTAGGTTCAAGATGAGGGTTAGGGTTAGGGTGAGAGTATGGGTTAGCGTGAGGGTTAGGATGAGGGTGAGGTTTAGGGTTAGGGTGAGGGAGAGGGTTAGGGTGATGTTTATGGTTAGGGTTAGGGTTAGGGTTAGTGTGAGGGTTATGGTTAGGGTTATAGGTAGGGTTAGTGTGAGGGTTAGTGTGAGGGTAAGTGTTAGCGTGAAGGTTAGGGTGTGGGTGAGGTTTAGGGTTATGGTTAGGGTTTTGGTGAGGTTTAGACTTAGGGTGAGTATTTGGGTTTAGGTTGAGGGTTAGGATGAGGTGACTGTTAGGGGTAGGGTGATGTTTAAGGTTAAGATTAGGGTTAGGGGGAGGGTTAGGGTTAGTGTTAGGGATAGGTTTAGGATGAGGGTTAGGGTGAGGGTAAGGGTTAGTTTGAAGGTTAGG
The DNA here is from genome assembly GCF_024711535.1 of Dipodomys merriami. Taxonomy (NCBI): domain Eukaryota; kingdom Metazoa; phylum Chordata; class Mammalia; order Rodentia; family Heteromyidae; genus Dipodomys; species Dipodomys merriami. The sequence continues at coordinate 613,012 of NW_027204760.1, forward strand.
GTGAGGGTGATGTTTAAGGTTAGGGTGAGGGGGAGGGGGAGGGTGAAGTTTAGGTTTACAGTTAGTGTTAGGGTAAGTGTTAGAGTGGGCATTAGGGTTAGGGTGAGGGTTAGAGTTAGGTTTAGGGTTAGGGTGAGGGTCAGGGTGAAGTTTAGGGTTAGGAATAGTTTTAGGGTAGGGATAGTCTGAGGGTGAGGGTGAGTGTGAGGGTGAGGGTTAGGGTTAGGCTGAGGGCTACTGTGAGGGTGAGGGTTAGGTTGATGGTGAGTGTGAGGGTGAGGATTTTGGTTAGGTAAGGGTTAGGATTATGGTTATGGTTAGGATTAGCTTGAATTTGAGGGTTAGAGGGAGGTTTAGGTTGATGGTGAGGTTTTGGCTTAGGGTTAGGGTGATGGTTAGGTTTAGGGTGATGTTTTGGGTGTGGGGGAGGGTTACCCTGAGGTGAGGGTTCAGGTGAGGGTGAGGGGTAGGGTGAGGGTAAGGGTTAGGGTGAGGGTGAGGATTAGGTTTAGGGTGAGGATGACCGTGAGGGTGCGGGTGAAGGTGTGGGTTAGGGTTAGGGTGAGGGTGAGGGTGAGTGTGAGGGTTTCGGTTAGGTAAGGTTTAGGGTTAGGGTTACGGTGAGGGCTAGGTTAAGGGTGAGGTTTTGGGTGAGGGTGAGGGTGAGGTTGAGGGTAAGGGTGTGGGTGAGGGTTAGGTTTAGGGTGAGGTTTAGAATGACAGTGAGGTTTATGGTGAGGCTTAGGGTTAGGTTTAGGGTTAGGTTTAGGGTGAGGATTAGGGTCAGGATGAGGATTAGGTTGAGGGGTTGGGTTAGGGTTAGGGTGAGGGTAAGTGTTAGGGTGAGGGTGAGGGATATGGTTAGGGTGAAGGTAGAGGTTGAGGGTGAGGGTTTCAGTTAGGTAAGGATTAGGGTTAGGGTTAGGGTAAGGGCTAGGTTAAGGGTGAGATTTATGGTGAGAGTGAGGGTGAGGTTGAGGGTTAGGGGGTGGGTGAGGGTTAGGGTTAGGGTGAGGGTTAGAGTGACAATGAGGGTTAGGGTGAGGCTGAGGTTTGGGGTTAGGGTTAGGTTTAGCGTGAGGATTAGGGTCAGGATGAGGGTTAGGATGAGGGGTAGGATTAGGGTTAGGGTGAGGGATATGGTTAGTGTGAGAGTTAGGGTTAGGGTGAGGGTTAGGGATAGGTGAGGGTTAGGGTTAGGGTTAGGGTGAGGATGAGGGTTGGGGTTAGGTTTAGGTTTAGCATGTGGATTAGGGTCAGGATGAGGGTTAGGATGAAGGGTAGGGTTAGGGTTGGGGTGAGGGTTAAGGTTAGTGTGAGGGTGAGGGTTATGTTTAGGGTGTGGGTAAGGTTTAGGTGAGGGTTAGGATGAGGGTGAGGTTTAGGGTTGGGGTGAGGGTTAGGGTGATGTTTAGGGTTAGGGATAGGGTTAGGGTTAGGGTTAGTGTGAAGGTTAGGGTTAGGTTTAGAGTTAGGGTGTGAGGGTTAGTGTGAGGGTAAGGTTTAGGGTGTAGGTTAGGGTGAGGGTGAGGTTTAGGGTTAGTGTTAGGGTTAGAGAAGTTTAGACTTAGGGTGAGGTTTTGAGTTAGGATTAGGTTTAGGGTGACGGTTAGGGTTAGGGTGAGAGTTAGAGTTATGGTTAAGCTGAGGGTGAGGGTTAGGTTTAGGGTTAGATTGAGGGTGAGGGTAAATGTTAGGTTGAGGTTTAGGATGAGGTGAGTGTTAGGGTTACGGTAATGTTTAAGGTTAGGATTAGGTTTAGGGTGAGGGTTAGGGTGAGGGTTAGGGTTAGTGTTAGGGATAGGTTCAGGATGAGGGTTAGGGTGACAGTAAGGGTTGGGGTGAAGTTTAGGGTGAGGGTGATGTTTAGTGTTAGGGTTAGGGTGAGGGGTAGGGTGAGGGTTAGGTTTAAGGTTAGGGCTAGGGTAAGGGTTAGGGTGAGCGTTAGGGTTAGGGTGAGGGTTAGTGTTAGCTTTAGGGTTAGGGTGAGGGTCAGGGCCAAGTTTAGGGTTAGGATTAGTTTTTAGGTTAGGGATAGTTTCAGGGTGAGGGTGAGTGTGAGGTTGAAAGTTAGGGTTAGGGTTAGCGTTAGGCTGAGGGCTACAGTGAGGATGAGGTTTAGGGTGAGAGTGAGGATGAGGGTGAGAGTTTCGGTTAGGTAAGTGTTATGGTTATGATTAGGGTGAGTATTAGGGTGAGTTTGATGGTTAGAGGGAGGGTTAGCCTTAGGGATAGGTTTAGGGTTAGGGTTAGGGTGAGGGATAGTTTTATGGTGATATTTTGGGTGAAGTTGAGGATTACCGTGAGCTGAGGGTTCGAGTGAGGTTGAGGGTTAGGGTGAGGATGAGGGTTAGGGTTAGGGTTTGTGTGAGGATTAGGGTGAGGTTAAGGTTTAGGGTGAGGGTTAGGTTGAGGGTGAGGTTTAGGGTTAGTTTTAGGTTTAGGGTGAGGGTTAGGGTTAGGGTTTTGGTGAGGGTGAGGTTTAGGTTTAGGGTTAGGGTGAGAGTTAGGGTTAAGGTTAGGGTTAGGATGAGAGTTAGGGCTAGGTTGAGGGTGAGGGTGAGGATGAGGGTTTCGGTTAGATAAGGGTTTGGGTTATGGTTAGAGTGAGGATTAGGGTGAATTTGAAGGTTACATGGTGGGTTAGGATTAGGGTGAGGTTTAGGGATGGGATTAGGGTGATGTTTAGGGTGATGTTTTCAGTGAGGGTGCGGGTGTGGGTGAGGGTTAGGGTTAGCGTGAGGTTTCGGGAGAGTGTAAGTGTTAGGGTGAGGGTGAGGTTTAGGGTTAGGGTGAAGGTGAGTGTCAGTGTGAGGGTTTCGGTTAGGTAAGGTTTAGGGTTAGGGTTACGGTGAGGGCTAGGTTAAGGGTGAGGTTTTGGGTGAGGGTGAGGGTGATGTTGAGGGTTAGGGTGTGGGTGAGGGTTAGGTTTAGGGTGAGGGTTAGAGTGGAGATGAGGATTATTGTGAGGCTGAGGGTTAAGTTTTGGGTTAGGTTTAGGGTGAGGATTAGGGTCAGGATAAGGGTACGGGTGAGGGTTAGGGTTAGGATTAAGTGAGTGTTAGATTTAGGGTTAGGGTTAGCGTGAGGGTAAGGTTTAGGGTGAGGTTTTGGATGAGGGTGAGTGTTACGGTTAGGGTCAGGGTTATGTTTAGGGTGAGGGTTAGTGTTAGGGTGAGGGTTAGGGTTAGGATTAGGGTTAGGGTGAGGTTGAAGGTGAGGTTGAAGATGAGGGTTAGGGTGTGGGTGAGGGTTAGGATTAGGGTGAGGGTTAGGTTGACATTGAGGTTTAGCATGAGGGTGAGGCTTATTGTACGGGTGAGGGTTAGCGTTAGGGTTAGGGTTAGGGTTAGGGTGAGGGGTAGGATTAGGGTTATCGTGAGGGTTAGGGTGAAGTTTCGGGTTAGTGTGAGGGTTAGGGTTAGGGTGAGGGTGAGAGCAATGTTTAGGCTGAGGGTTAGGTTAAGGAGGAGGGTTAGGATTAGGGTTAAGGTTAGGTTGAGGTCTAGGGTGTGGATTAGTGTTAGGGTTCGGATTAGGGTTAGGATGAGGGTTAGGGTGAGTGTTAGGGTTAGGGTTAGTTTGAGGGTTAGGGTTAGGCTTAGGGTTAGGGTTAGGGTAAGGATGTGGGTGAGGGTTAGGGTAAAGATTAGGGTTAGGTTTATGGTGAGGGTGAGAGTTAGGGTTAGGATTAGGGTTAGGGTTTGGTTTAGGCTGAGGGTGAGGGTTAGTGTGAGGATTAGTGTTAGGGTTAGGGTAAGATCTAGGGTTAGGTTTAGGGTTAGGATTAGAGTGTGGGTGAAGTTTAGTGTGAGGGTTAACTTTAGGGTGAGGTTTAGGTTTAGGATTAGGTTGAGGGTTAGAGTTAGGGTGATGTTTAGGGTGAGGGTGAGGGTTAGGGTGAGGGTGAGGGTTAGGGTTAGGGTTAGGGTGAACGTTAGGTTGTGGGTGAGGGATAGCGTTAGGTTTAGGTATAGGGTGAGGTTTTTGGTGAGGGTGAGGTTTGGGTTTTGGGTGAGGGTTAGTGTAAGTGTGAGGTTTAGGGTGACAGGGAGTGTTAGAGTGAGGTTGAGGTTTAGCGTTAGGGTTAGGGTGATGGTTTGGGTTAGTATTAGTGCTAGGGTGAGGGTCAGAGTGAGGGGTATGGTTAGGGTTAGGGTGAGGGTTAGGAATAGTGTGAGGGTTAGACATAAGTTTAGGGTTAGGGTGAGCCTAAGGGTTAGGGTGAGGTTAGGTTGAGGTTGAGGGATAGGTTTAGAGTTAGGGTTAGGTTGAGGGTTAGGGTGATGTTTAGAGTTAGGGTGAGGGTGCGGGTTAGGAATAGGTTTATGGTGAGGGTTTGGGTTAGGGTGAGATTTAGAGTTAGGGTTAGGGTGAGGGTGAGGTTTAGGTTTAGGGTTAGGGTGAGGGTAAGGGTGAGGTTTACTGTTAGGTTTAGTCTTAGGGTGAGTGTGAGAGTTAGGTTTAAGATTAGTGTTCGGGTTAGGTTTAGTTTTAGGGTTAGTGTTAAAGATAGGGTTTGGGAGAGTGTTAGGGTTAGGGTTAGGGTTAAGGTTAGGGTTGGGTGAGCGTAAGGTTTTTGGTGAGGTTTAAGTTTAGGCTGAGGGTGACGGTCAGGGTGATGGTTAGGGTTTGGTTTAGGGTTAGGGTGAGGGTTATGATAAGGGGTAGAGTTAGGGTTAGGGTTAGGGTTAGGGTTAGAATTAGGGTGAGTGTGAGGGTGAAGAACAGGGTTAGGGTTAGGGTTAGGGTTTGGCTGAGGGTCAGGGTAATTGCTGTGGTTAGGGTTATATTTAGGGTGAGTGTTAGGGTTAGGCTTAGGGTTAGGATGAGGGTTAAGTTGAGGGTTAGGGTTAGGGTGAGTGTTAGCGTGAGGGTGAGGGTGAGGGTTAGGGTGTTGGTTAGGGTTAGGGTTAGGGTCAGGGTTAGGGTTAGGGTGATGGTAAGGTTTAGGGTTAAGATTAGAATTAGTGTGAGGGTGAGGAATAGGGTTGGATTAGGGTTAGGGTTAGGATTAGGCTGAGGGTGAGGGTGAGTGTTAGGGTTAGGGTTACGGTTAGGGTGTTAGTGTTAGGCTTAGGGTTAGGATGAGGGTTAAGGTGAGGGGTAGGGTTAGGGTGAGGGTTAGGGTTAGGGTGAGGTTTAGGGTTAGGGTGAGGGTAATGGTTAGGGTGAGTGTTACGATGAGGCTGAGGATTAGGTCGAGGGTTAGAGTTAGGGTGAGGGCTAGGGTTAGGGTGAAGGTTAGGGTGAGGTTAATGTGAGGGTGAGGCTTAGGGTGAGGATGAGGGTGAGGGTGAAGTTTAGGGTGTGAGTTAGGGTTAGGGTTAGGGTCAGGGTTACAGTTAGGGTGAGGGTTATGTTTAGGTTTAGGGTGAGGTTGAGGCTGAGGCTGAGTTTTAATTTGAGGGTGAGGGTGAGTGTCAGGGTGAGGTTTAGGGTTCGGATTAGGCTTAGTTTGAGGGTGAGGGTGAGGGTTAGTGTTTGTATTAGTGTTAGAGTTAGGGTTAGCTGAGGTTGAGCATGAGTGTGATGGTGAGGGTTAGGTTTATTGTGAGGGTTAGGGTGAGGATGAGGGTAAGGGGTAGGTTGAGGGTTAGGGGGAGGGTGAGGGTTAGGGTTAGGATGAGGGTTAGGGTGAGGTTTAGCGTTACATTTAGGGTTAGTTTTAGTGTGAGGGTTAGGGTTAATATTAGGGTTAGGTTTAGGGTAAGGTTTAGGGTTAGGGTTAGGGTTAGGGTGAGGGTTATGGTTAGGTTTAGGGTGAGCATTAGGGTGATGGGTAGGTTTAGGGTTAGGGTGAGGGTGAGGATGAGGCTTAGGTTTAGGATTAGGGTTTGGGTTAGTGTTAGGCTGAGGTTGAGGGTTAAGGTTAGCGTGAGGCTTAGTGTTTGTTTTAGGCTTAGGTTGAGGGTTAGGTTGAGGGGTAGGTTTATGGTTAGGGTGAGGGTGAAGATGAGGGTGAGGGTGAGGGTGAAGGTAAGGGTTAGGGTGAGGGTTAGGTTTAGGGTTAGGTTTAGGTTTTGGGTTAGGGTGAGTGGTAGCTTTAGGGTTAGTGTGAGCCTTAGTGTTAGTGTGAGGGTTACGGTTAGGGTTAGGGTTACCTTGAGGGTAAGGGTAACGGTGAGGGTTAGGATGAGGGTGAGGGTTAGGGTTAGGGTTTGGGTGAGGCTAACTGTTAGGGTGAGGATGAGGGTTAGGGTTAGGGTTAGGGTGAGGATTTTGATTAGGGTGTGGCTTAGGGTTAGATTTAGAGTTCGGTTCAGGTTGAGGGTTAGGCTTAGGTTACGGGTTAAGGTGAGTGGTAGGGTGCGGTTTAGGATTAGGGTTTTGTTTAGGATTAGGGTGAGGGTGAGGATTAGCTTTAGGGTTAGGTTGAGTGTGAGGGTGAGGTTTACTGATAGGTTTAGGTTTAGGGTGAGGGTTAGGGTTAGGGTTAGAGTTAGGATTAGGGTGAGGGCTAGGGTGAGGGTGAGAGTTAGGGTGAGGGTCAGGGTGAGGCTGAGGTTTAGGGTGTGCGTTAGGGTCAGGGTTAGGGTCAAGATTACGGTTAGGGTGAGGTTTAATGTTAGGATTAGGGTTAGGGTGAGGTTCAGGCTGAGGCTTAGTTTTAATGTGAATGTGAGGGTGAGTGTGAGGGTGAGGTTTAGGTTTCGGGTTAGGGTTAGGTTGAGGGTGAGGGTGAGGGTTAGTGTTTGGATTAGGGTTAGGGTTAGGGTTAGAGTGAGGGTAAGGGTTAGGGTGAGGTTTAGGGTGAGGTTTAGGGTTAGGGTGAGGGTGAGGGTGAGGTTTAGGGTGAGGGTGAGAATTAGATTTAGGGATAGAGTGAGGGTGAGGGTTAGCGTTAGGGTTAGGGTGAGGGTTAGGGTGAGGGTGAGGGTAAGGTTTAGGTTCAGGGTTAGGGTGAGGGGGAGGGTTAGAGTTAGGGTTAGGGTTAGGTTTGTTGTGAGGATTAGGGTTTTGATGAGATTAAGGATTAGGTCAGGGTTAGGGTTAAGTTTAGGGTTAGAATTAGGGTGAGGGTTAGGGTTAATATTATTGTTAGTTTTAGGATAAGGTTTAGGTCTAGGGTAAGTGTTAGGGTTAGGGTGTGGGTTGGGTTTAGGGTGAGGGCTACATTTAGGTTTGGGATTAGGGTGAGGGTGAGGGTGAGGCTAGGGTAAGGATTAGCGTTTGAGTTAAGGTGTGGGTGAGGGTGAGGCTTAGAGTTAGGACTAGGGTTTGAGTTAGGGTTAGGCTAAGGGTGAGGGTGAGGGTGAGGGTGAGGTTTAGGTTTAGGTATAGGATTAGTGTGAGTGTTAGGGTTAGGTTAGGGTTAGGAAGAGGTTTAGGTTGAAGGGTAGGGTTAGGTTTAGGATTAGAGTTAGGGATAGGGTTAGGCTTAGGGTGAGGGTGAGCAGAAGGGTGAGGGTTTGGGTTAGGGTTAGCGTTAGGGTGAGGTTGAGGGTTAGGGTGAGGTTAGGGTTAGGGTGTGGGGTAGGGTGAGTGTTAGTGTTAGTTTTATGATTAGGATAGTGTGAAGGTTAGGGTGAGGTTTAAAGTTAGGGTTAGGGTTAGGGTTAGTTTGAGGGTTAGGGTTAGGGTTAGGTTTCGGGATAGGGTTAGGGTGAGGGTCAGGGTTAGGGTGAGGGTTAGAGTGAGGGTGAGGGTTAGGGTAAGTTATAGGTTTAGGATTAGGGTCAGGGTATGTGTGAGGGTTAGGGTTAGTGTGATGGTTAGTCTGAAGGGTAGGGTTACGGTTAGGTGAGGGTGAGGGTGAGAGTCTGAGTTATGTAAGGGTTAGGTTTAGGGTTTGGTAGAGGATTAGGGTTTCGGTGAGGGTTCGAGTTAGGGCAAATGTTAGGGTTTGGTTGAGGGTTAGGGTTAGGGTGAAGCTGAGGGTGAGGGTTTTCTTTAGGTAAGGGTTAGGTTTAGGGTTAGGGTTATGGTTAGGTTTAGGGATAGGATGAGGGTTAGCGTGAGGGCTACGGTTAGGGTTAGAGTGAGGATAACCCTTCAGACTAACCCTCACACTAACCCTAACACTCACTTACCCTGACCCTAATCCTAAACCTATAACTTACCCTAACCCTCACCCTCACTCTAACCCTCACCCTAACTCTTACCCTCACCCTAACCCTAACCCGAAACCTAACCCTAACCCTAACACTCAACCTAACCCTAACCCTAACACTAACCTTAAACCTTAGGATTAGGGTTAGGTTTAGTGGTATGGTTAGGGTTAGGGTGAGGGTTAGGTATACGGTTAGAATTAAGGTGAGGGTAAGGGTAAGGGTGAGGTTTAGGTTGAGGGAGAGGGTTAGGATGAGAGTGAGGGTTAGGGTTAGGGTGAGGTTTAGGGTGATGTTTAATATTAGGGTTAGTGTTAGGGTTAGGTTTAGGGATAGGTTGAGGGTGAGCTTTAGTTTTAGGATTAGTGTTAGGGTTAGGATTAGGCTTAGGGTGAGGGTGAGGGGTAGGGTGAGGTTTTGGGTTAGGGTTAGTTTTAGGGTTAGGCTGAGGCTTAGGGTTAGTGTTAGGGTTAGGTTTAGGGTTAGGCTGAGGGTTAGGTTTAGTGTGAGGGTTAGGGTTTTGGTGAGTGTTAAGGTGAGGGTGAGGATTAGGCTTAGGGAAGTTTGAGGGTAAGGGTTAGGGTGAGGGTTAGTGTTAGTATGAGTTTGAGGTTGAGGGTTAGGGTTAGGTATAGGATGAGGGTTTTTTTGAGCAGCAGGGTTAGGTTTAGTTTGAGGTTTAGAGTTAATATGAGGCTTAGGGTTAGGGTTAGGGTGAGGGTTAGATTTAGGGTTAGGGTTAGGCTGAGGGTTATGTTGAGGTTGAGGATTAGGGTGATTGTGAGGGTGAGGGTGAGGTTTTGGGTGTCGGTGAGGGTTAGGGTAGGGTGAGGGTAAGGGCGACAGTGAGGGTTAGGGTGAGGGTGAGGTTTAGGGGTAAGTTTAGGGTTTCGGTTAGGGTTAGGTTGAGGGTAAGTGTTAGGGTGAAAGTGAGCTTTAGGGTTACGGTTAGGGTTAGGGTGAGTGTAATTTTTAGTGTGAGGTTTCGGATGAGATTGAGGGTTGGGGTTAGGGTGATGTTTAAGGTTAAGGTTAGGGTTAGGGTGAGCGTGAGGTTTAGGGTGAGGGTATGGGTTAGATTGAGGTTGCGGATTAGGGTTACGGTTAGGGTTAGTGTGAGGGCTAGTGTTAGGGTTAGGGTAAGGGTTAGGTTTACTGTGATGGTTATGGTTAAGGATAGAGTTAAGGTGAGGGTAAGGGTTTGGATGAGGGTAGGGTGAGATTAAGTTTTAGGGTTATCATGTGTGTTAGGGTTAGGTTAAGGGATAGGGTGAGGTTTGGGTGAGGGTGAGGGTTGGGTTGTGGGTGAGGGTTAGGGTAATTGTGAGGGTTAGGTTGACGGGGAGGGTTAGAGTGAGGGCGAGGGTTAAGGTAAGGTTTAGGGTGATGGATAGGGTTCATATTAATGTTAGAGTGAGTGTGAGGGTGAGGGGTATAATTAGGGTTAGTGTGAGGGTTAGTATTATTGTGAGGGTTAGGGTTAGGGTTAGGGTTAGAGAGAGGGTAAGGTTTAGGGTGAGGTTTATGGTGAGGTTTAGGGTTAGGCTTAGAGTTAAGATTAGGCTGAGGGTTAGGGTGAGGTTAGAATTAGGGTGAGGGTGAGGGTTAGGGTTAGGGTTAGGGTGAGGGTTAGAGTTAGCGTGAGAGTTAGAGTTAGGGTTAAGCTGAGGATGAGGGTTACTGTTAGGGTTAGGGTGAGGGTTATATTGAGGATGAGGGTAAGGTTTAGGTTGAGGATTAGGGTGAGGGTGAGGGTTAAGGTTAGGGTTAGGTTTAGAGTGAGTGTTATGGTGAGGGTTAGGGTTAGGCTGAGGGTGAACGTGAGGGTGATGGTGAGGGTTAGTGTTAGGGTTAGGGTGAGGGTTAGGTTTATTGTGAGGGTTAGGGTGAGGATGAGGGTAAGGATTAGGTTGAGGGTTAGGGTGAGGGGGATATTTAAGGTTGGGTTAGGGTTAGGGTGAGAGTTAGGGTGAGGGTTAGTCTTAAGTTTAGGGTTAGGTTAATGGTGAGTGTTAGGGTTAATGTTAGGTTTAGGGTAAGGGTTAGGATTAGGGTAAGGGTTAGGGTTAGGGTGAGGGTTATGGTTAGGTTTAGGGTGAGGGTTAAGTTTAGGGTGAGGGTTAGGTTTAGGGTGAGGGTTAGGGTTAGGTTTAGGGTTAGGGTGACTGTGAGGGTGAGTCTTAGGTTTAGGATTAGGGTTTGGGTTTGGGTGAGGTTGAGGGTGAGACTTAGGTTAGGAGTCGTGTTTGAGTTAGGGTTAGGCTGAGGGTGAGCGTGAGCATTAGAGTTAGCAAGAGGGTTAGGCTTAGGGTTAGGTTTAGGTTGAGGGTTAGGGTGAGGGCTAATTTTTGGTTGAGGGTGAGGGTGAGGGTGAGGGTTATGGTGAGGGTTATGTTTATGGTGAGGGTTAGGGTTAGGGTTAGCTTTAGGTTGAGGGTTAGGGTGAGGGCTAGGGTTAGGGTTAGAGCCTTAGTGTTAGTGTGAGGATTAGGGTTAGTGTAGGTTTTAGGGTTACCGTGAGTGTAAGGGTAAGGGTGAGTGTTAGGATGAGGATGAGGGTTTGGGTGAGGGATAGGGTTAGGGTTAGGGAAGGGTGAGGGCAAGGGTTAGGGTGAGGGTTAGTGTTAGGCTGAGGGTGAGGGTGAGGGTGCGGTTTAGGTTTAGGTTTAGGTTTAGTGTGAGTGTTAGTGTTAGGGTTAGGGTTATGATGAGGGTTAGAGTGAGGGGTAGGTTAAGGGTTAGGTTGAGGGTGAGGGTGAGGGTGAGGTTTGGTGTAAGTGTGATGGTTAGCTCTTGGGTTAGGGTGAGGGTGAAGGTTAGGGTTAGGTTTAGGATGAGGGTTAGAGTGAGAAGTAGGGTTAGGGATAGTGTGAGGGTTAGGGTTACCGTGAGGGTTAGGTTTAGGGTGAGGGTTAGGGTGAGGGTTATGGTTAGGGTTAGGGTTAGGGTGAGGGTGAGGTTTCGGGTGAGGGTCAGGGTTAGTGTGTGTGTTAGGTTTAGGATTAGGGTTAGTGTTAAGATAAGGGTTAGGGTGAGGGTTAGGGTTATGGTTATGGTTATCGTTAGGGTTAGGGTTAGGGTGAGGGTTAGGGTATTGTTAGGGTGAGGGTTAGGGTAAGTGTGAGGGTTAGGTTTAGGGATAGGATTAGGGATATGGTGAGGGTAAGGGTTAGGGTGAGGGTTAGGATGAGGGTGAGGTTTAAGGTTAGCGTTATGTTTAGGGTGTCTTTTAGGGTGAGGGTAAGTGTTAGGTTTAGGTTGAGGTTGAGGGTGACGGTTAGGGTTATTGGAGGGTGAGTGTTAGGTTTAGGTTTAGGGTGAGGGTGAGGGTTAGGTTTAGGAATAGTGGTACGGTTAGGCTTAGGGTGAGGGTGAGGGGAAGGGTGAGGGTTTGGGTTAGGGTAAGGATTAGCGTTAGGGTGAGGGTGAAGGATAGGGTTAGTGTTAGGGTTGGGGTTTGGGTGAGTGTTAGGGTGAGGGTGAGGGTTAGGGTTAGGGTTAGGGAAGGTTGAGGGTAATGGTTAGGGTGAGGGTTAGTGTTAGGCTGAGGGTGAGGGTGAGGGTGAGGTTTAGGGTTAGCTTTAGGGATAGGATGAGGGTTAGGGTGAGGGTTTTGGTTAGGGATAGTGTGAGTGTTACGGTTAGTGTGAGGGTTAGGTTTAGGTTTAGGGTTACTTTTACCGTGAGGGTAAGGGTAATGGTGAGGTTTAGGATGAGGGTGAGGGTTAGGGGTAGTTTGAGGGTTAGTGTTAGGGTGAGGGTTAGGGTGAGGATGAGGGTTATGTTTAGGGTTAGGGGTAGGGTGAGGGTTATGGTTAGTGGTAGGGTGAGGGTGAAGGTTAGGGTGAGGGTAAGGGTTAGTGTGAGGGTTAGTTTTAGGATTATGTTTAGGTTGAGGGTAAGGGTTAGTGTGAGGGTTAGGATGAGGGTGAGGGTTAGGATGAGGGTTAGAGTTAAGGTGACGGATAGGTTTAGGGTTTGAGTTAGGCTGATGGCTTATGTGAGGGTGAGGGTGAGGGTAAGGGTGAGGTTGAGGGTGAGGGTTAGAGTGTCCATGAAGGTTAGGTTTGAGTGAGTGTTAGGGTGATGTTTAAGGTTAGGGTTAGGATTAGAGTTATGGTTAGGCTGAGGGTGAGAGTTAGGTTCAGGGATAAAATGAGGGTGAGCGTTAGGTTTAGGGTTAGTTATAGGGTTAGGGTTAAGGAAGTGTGAGGCTAAGGGTTATGGTGAGGGTTAGTGTTAGTCTGAGGGTGAGGGTGAGGGTGAGGTTTAGGGTTAGGTTTAGGATTAGTGTGAGGTTTAGGGTTAGAGTTAGGGTTAGAATGAGGTTTAGGGTGGGGGGTAGGGTTAGGGTTAGGTAGCGGGTGAGGGTGAGGGTTAGGGTTAGTATGAGGGTTAGGGTAGGTTTAGGGTTAGGTTGAGGGTTAGGGTGAGGGTTAGGGTTAGGCTAAGGGCTAGGGTGAGGGTGAGGGTTAGGGTGAGGGTGAGGGTGAGGTTTAGGGTGTCGGTGAGTGTTAGGGTAGGGTGAGGGTTAGGGGGACGATGAGGGTTAGGGTGAGGGTGAGGATTAGGGTTACGGTTATGGTTAGGGTTAGTTTCAGCTTGAGGTTTAGGGTTACGGTTAGGGTTAGATTGAGGGTTAGGGTCAGGGGTAGGTTTAGCGTTAGGTTTAGGGTTAACATTAGGGTAAGGGTTAGGGTGAGGGTCAGGTTTAGATTTAGGGTGAAGGTGAGGGTAATTGTTAGGGTGAGGGTTAGGATGAGGGTGAGGGTTAGGGTTAGAGTGATGTTTAAGGTGAAGTTTAGGGTTAGGGTTGGGTTAGTGTGAGGGTGAGGGTTAGGGTGAGGGTAAGGTTTAGGTTGAGGGTGCAGATTAGGATTACGGTTAGGGTTAGTGTGAGGGGTAGGGTTAGGTTTAGGGTGAGGGTTAGGTTTAGTGTGAGGGTTATTGTTAGGGATAGGGTGAGGGCGAGGGTAAGGGTTAGGATTAGAGTAGGGTGAGAGTAAAGTTTAGGGATAGCATGAGTGTTAGGGTGAGGTATAGGGTTAGGTTAAGGGATAAGGTGAGGTTTGGGTGAGGGTGAGTGTTGGGTTGTGGGTGAGGGTTAGGGTAAAAGTGAGAGTTAGGTTGACGGGGAGGGTTAGAGTGAGGGTGAGGGTTAAGGTTAGGTTTAGGGTGATGGTTAGGGTTTGTATTAGTGTTAGGGTGAGGGTTAGGGTGAGGGGTATAGTTAGGGTTAGTGTGAGGGTTAGGATTAGTGTGAGGGATAGGGTTAGGGTTAGGGTTAGAGTGAGGGTAAGGGTTAGGGTGAGGTTTAGGGTGAGGATTTGGGTGAGGATTAGAGATAGGGTGAGGTTTAGTGTTAGGGTGAGTGTGAGGGTTAGGGTTAGGTTTAGGATGAGGGTTAGGGTTAGGGTGAGAGTTAGAGTTATGGTTAAGGTGAGGGTGAAATTTAGGGTTATGTTAGGGTTAGAATGAGGGTGAGGGTGCGGGTGAGGAATAGGTTTAGGATTAGGGTTAGGGTTAGGCTGAGGGTGAGGGTGAGTGTTAAGGTTAGGGTTAGGATTAGTGTTAGTGTTACATTTAGGCTTAGGTTTAGGATGAGGGTTAAGGTGAGGGTAGGGTTAGGGTTAGGGTTAGGGTAAGGGTTAGGCTTAGGGTGAGGGAAAGGGTTAGGGTGAGGTTTAGGATGAGGCTGAGGGTTAGGTTGAGAATTAGAGTTAGGGTCAGTGTTAGCGTTAGGTTTAGGGTTAGGTTTGGGCTAGGGTGAGGGTGAGGGTGAGGGTTAGGGTGAGGGTGAGGGTGAGGGTGAGGGTTAGGGTGAGGGTAAGGGTTAGTGTGGGGACTAGGGCTAGGTTTAGGTTTAGGTTGAGGGTTAAGGTGAGGGGTATGGTTAGGATTAGTGTGAGCCTTAGCATTAGTGTGAGGGTTAGGGTTAGGGTTACAGTGAGGGTAATGGTAAGGGTGAGGTTTAGGTTGAGGGTGAGGGTTAGGAATAGGGTTAGGGTCAGGATGAGGGTTAGGGTTAGGGTTAGGTTGAGGGTGTGGGTTAGGGTCAGAGTTAAGGTGAGGCTAAGGTTTAAGCTGAGCGTTACGATGAAGGTGAGGGTTAGGTTTAGGGTGAGGGTTAGGGTGATGTTTCAGGTTAGTGTTTGGGTTAGGCTTATGGTGAGGGTGAGGGGTAGGGTGAGGGTTTGGGTTAGGGTTAGGGTTAAGGTGAGTGTGAGTGTAAGGCTGAGGGTGAGGGTTAGGCTGAGGGTTAGGGTCAGTGTTATTGTTAGGGTTTGGGTGAGTGTTAGGGTGAGGGTGAGGGTTATGATGAGGGTTAGAGTGAGGGGTAGTTTTAGGGTTAGGTTGAGTTTGAGGGTGAGGGTGAGGTTTAGGGTAAGTGTGAGTGTTAGGTTTTGGGTTATGTGAGGGTTAGGGTTAGGGTGAGAGTTAGATTTAGGGTTAGGTTTAGGGTGAGGGTTAGGGTTAGGTTAGGGTTAGACTTTGGGTGAGGGTGCGGGTGAGGAATAGGTTTAGGATTAGGGTTAGTTTTAGGGTTAGGCTGAGGGTGACGGTGAGTGTTAAGGTTAGGGTTAGGGATAGTGTTAGTGTTATATTTAGGCTTAGGTTTAGGATGAGGGTTAAGGTGAGGGGTAGGGTTAGGGTTAGGGTGAGGGTTAGGGTTAGGGTAAGGGTTAGGCTTAGGGTGAGGGTAAGGGTTAAGGTGAGGGTTAGGATGAGGCTGAGCGTTAGGTTGAGGTTTAGAGATAGGGTGAGTGTTAGCGTTAGGGGTAGGGTTAGGGTTTGGCCTAGGGTGAGGGTGAGGGTTAGGGTGAGGGTGAGGGTGAGGGTGAGGGTTAGGGTGAAGGTAAGGTTTAGTGTGCGGGTTAGGGTTAGGGTTCGGTTTAGGTTGAGGTTTAGGGTGAGGGGTATGGTTAGGGTTAGTGTGAGCCTTAGCATTAGTGTGAGGTTTAGGGTTAGGGTTACAGTGAGGGTAAGCGTAAGAGTGAGGTTTAGTTTGAGGGTATGGGTTAGAGATAGGGATAGGGTGAGGGTGAGTGTTAGGGTGAGGACGAGGGTTAAGGATAGGTTTAGGTTTTGGGTGAGGGTTAGGGTTAGATTTAGGGTGAGGGTATGGTTTACGGTGAGGTTAAGATGTGGGTGAGTGTTAGGGTTAGGTGAGGGTTAGGGTGATATTTCAGGTTAGTTTTAGGATTAGGCTTAGGGTGAGGGTGAGTGGTAGGGTGAGAGTTTTGGTTAGGGTTAGGGTTAAGGTAAAGGTGAGGGTTAGGATGAGGGTTAGGGTTAGTGTTAGGTTTAGGGTTTGGGTGATTGTTAGGGTGAGGGTGAGGGTTATGATGAGGATTAGGGTGAGGGGTAGGTTTAGGGATAGGTTGAGGTTGAGGGTGAGGGTGAGGTTTAGGGTAAGTGTGAGGGTTAGGTTTAGGGTTAGGATGAGGTTGAAGGTTAGTGTTAGGTTTAGGATGAGCGTTAGGGTGAGGGGTAGGATTAGGGATAGTGTGAGGGTTAGGGTTAGGGTTACGGTTACCGTTAGTGTAAGGGTAAGCGTGTCGCGTAGGATGAGGCTTAGGGTCAGGGTTAGTGTTAGGGTTAGGGAGAGGATTAGTTTTACAGTAGTGGTTAGGGTAAGGGTTACATTGAGTAGTAGGGTTAGGATTAGGGTTAGGTTTAGGTTGAGGGTTAAGGTGAGGGCTAGGTTGAGGGTTAAGGTGAGGGTGAGGGGGAGGGGGAGGGGGAGGGTTACGGTGAGGGTTAGGGATAGGGTGGGTGTAAGGGTTAGAGTTAGGGTTAGGATGAGGTTTAGGGTGAAATGTAGGATTAGGGTGAGGGTGACGGTGAGGGTGAGGGTTAGGGTTAGGGTGAGGTTTAGGCTTAGGGTTGGGGTGACTGTTAGAGTTAGTGTTAGGTTTAGGATGAGGGTTAGGGTGAGGTGTAGTATTAGGGATAGTGTGAGGGGTAGGGTTAGTGTGAGTGATAGGGTTAGGTTTAGGGTTACCGTGAGGGTAATTGTAACCGTGAGGGTTAGGATGAGGCTGAGGGATAGTGTTAGGGTTAGGGTTAGGGTGAGGGATAGGGTGAGGGTTAGTTTTAGGGTTATTGTAAGGGTAAGATGAGGGTTAGGGTTAGGCTTAAGGGTAGTTTTAGGGTGAGTGTAAGGGTTAGTATTAGGGTTAGGGTTTGTTTGAGTGTTTGGGTGAGGGTTTGGATTAGGGATAGGGTTAGGAAAGGGTGAGGGTTAGGGTGAAGGTTAGTGTTAGGTTAGGGTTAGGGTTTGGGTTAGGCTGCGGGCTAAGATGAGGGTGAGGGTTAGAGTGATGGTGAGGGTGAGATTTAGGGTGTCGTTGAGGGTTAGGGTAGGGTGAGGGTTAGGGTGAGGATTAGTGTTAGGCTGAGGGTGAGGATGAGGGTGAGGTTTATGGTTAGGTTTAGTATTAGTGTGAGTGATAGTGTTAGGGTTAGGATTAGGATGAGGTGTAGGATGAGGGGTAGGGTTAGGGTTAGGTTGAGGGTGAGAGTGAGGGTGAAGTTTAGGGTTATGGTGAGTGTTAGTGTTAGGGTTAGGTTGAGGGTGAGTTTTAGGGTTAGGTTTAGGATGAGGGTTAGTGTGAGGGGTAGGGTTAGGGTTAATGTGAGGGTTAGGGTTAGTGTGAGGGTTAGTGTTAGGCTTAGGATTAGGGTAGGGTTTAGGTTTAGGGTTAGGGTTATGCTGAGTGTAGGGTGAGGGTGAAGGTTAGGATGAGGGTAAGGGTGAGGGTGAGGGTTAGTGTGACGGTGAGGGTCAGGGTGATGTTTAGGATTAGGGTTAGGTATAGGGTTAGGCTTAGGGTGAGGCTGAGGGTTTGGGTGAGGGTTAGGGTTAGGGTGAGGGTGAGGGTTAGGGTGAGGTTTAGGGTGAGAATTAGGGTTAGGGTTAGAGTTAGGGTTAGGTTGAGGTTTAGGTTGAGGTTTAGAGTTAGGGTGAGGGTGAGGGTTAGTGTTAGGGTTAGGGTGAGGTTTAGGGTGAGGGTTATGGTTAGGCTGAGTGTGAGCTTGAGGGTGAGGGTGAGGGTTAGTATTAGGGATAGAGTGAGGGTTAGGTTTATTGTGAGGGTTAGGGTGAGGATGAGGGTAAGGATTAGGTGAGGGTTAGGGTTAGGGTTAAGTTTAGGGTTAGATTTAGGGTGAGGTTTAGGGTTAATATTAGGGTTAGGTTTAGGGTAAGGCTTAGGTTTAGGGCAAGGGTTAGAATTAGGTTGAGGGTTAGGGATAGATTTAGGGTGAGGTTTAGGTTTAGGGTGAGGGTTAGGTTTAGGTTTAGGGTTAGGGTGAGGGTTAGGGTGAGGCTTAGGGTTAGGATTAGGGTTTGAGTTAGGGTTAGGCTAAGGCTGAGGTTGAGGGTGAGGGTTAGGGTTGGGGTTAGGGTTAGGGTGAGGATTAGGCTTGGTGTTAGGATTGGGGTTTGGGTTAGGCTGAGGCTGAGGCTGAGGGTGAGGGTGAGGGTTCGGGTTAGCATGAGAAATAGGTTTAGGGTTAGGTTTATTTTGAATTGTAGGGTGAGGGGTAGGTTTATGTTTAGGTTGAGAGTGAGGGTGATGGTGAGGGTAAGTTTTAGGGTGAGGGTAAGGGTTAAGCTTAGGGTTAGGATTAGGGTTTGGGTTAGGTTTAGCCTGAGGCGAGGGTGAGGTTTAGGGTTAGCATGAGGGATAGGTTTAGGGTTAGGTTGAGGTTGAGGGGTAGGGTAAGGGGTAGGTTTAGGTTTAGGGTAAGGTTGAGGGTAAGGGTGAGGGTTAGGGTGAGGGTGAGGGTTAGGGTGAGCGTGAGGGTTAGTGTTAGTTGGGTTAGTGTTAGGTTCAGGGTGAGGATTAGGGTCACAGTTAGGTTTAGGTTGACTGTTAGGGTGAGTGTTAGGGTTAGGGTTAGGGTGAGGTTAAGGGTTAGGGTGAGGGTGAGGGGTACGGTTAGGTTTAGGGTTAGGTTGAGGGTAATTGTTAGCGTGAGGGTTAGGATGTCGGTGCGGGTTAGGGTTAGGCTGAGGGTTAGGGTGATGTTTAAGGTTAAGTTTAGGGCTTGGGTTAGGGTTAGGGTCAGGGTGAGAGTTAGGGTGAGGTTAAGGGTTAGGTTGAGGGTGAGGATTAGTGTTAGGTTTAGGGTTAGGTTTGGGGTGTGGACTAGGGTGAGGGTTAAGGTTAGGTTGAGGTTGAGGTTGAGGCTTAGGTTTAGGGTATGGGTGTAGGTTAGGGTTAGGGAGAGCTTTATCGTGAAGGTGAGGGTGAGGGTTAGGGGTAGGGTTAGGTTTATAATTAGGGTGAGGGAGAGTGGGAGGAATAGGGTTAGGATTAGGCCTAGAGTTAGGGTTAGGCTGAGGGTGAGGCTAAGTGTTATGGTTAGGGTTAGGTTGAGGGTGAGAGGGTTAGGGTTAGGGTTAGGGTTAGGCTGAGGGCTAGGGTGAGGGCTAAGTTTAGGGTTAGGGTGAGGTTGAGTGTTAGATTGTGGGTCAGGGTTAGGATTATGGTCAGGATTAGGATTAGGGTGAGGGTTAGGGTTAGGTTTAGGATGTAGTTGAGGCTGAGGCTGAGTTTTAAGGTGAGGGTGAGGGTGAGTGTGAGGGTGAGGGTTAGGACTCGGGTCAGGGTTAGGTTGAGGGTGAGGGTTAGTGTTTTGATTAATGTTAGGGTTAGGGTTAGGTTGAGGGTGAGCGTGAGGGTGAGGGAGAGGGTTAGTGTTAGGTTTAGGGTGAGGGTTAGGTTTATTGTGAGTGTTACGGTGAGGATGAGCTTAAGGGTTAGTTTGAGGGTTAGGGTGATGGAAAGAGTTAGGGTTAGGGTAAGGGATAGGGTGAGGGTTAGGGTGAGGTTTAGGGTTAAGTTTAGGGTGACTTTTAGGGTGAGGGTTAGGGTTAATGTTAGGGTTATGTTTAGGGTAAGGTTTAGGGTTAGGGTTAGGGTTAGGGTGAGGATTACGGTTAGGTTTAGGGTTACGGTTAGGTTTAGGGTGAGGGTTAGGGATAGGTTTAGGGTTAGGGTGAAGGTGAGGTTTAGGGTTGGGATTAGTGTTAGGGTGATGGTGAGGTTAGGGTTAGGATTATGGTTTGGGTTATGTTTAGGCTGAGGGTGAGAGTGAGGGCTAGATTTAGCGTGAGGGTTAGGTTTATGCTTAGGTTTAGGTTGAAGGTTAGGGTGAAGGGTAGCTTTAGTGTTAGGATGAGGTTGAGGGTGAGGGTAAGGGTGAGGGTTAGGGTTAGGATTAGGATTAGGGTTAGGGTTAGGCTGAGGGTGAGGTTTAGGGTGAGGGTTAATGTGAGGGGTATGGTTAGAGTTAGTGTGAGGGTTAGGGTTAGTGTGAGGGTTAGGGTTAGGCTTAGGGTTAGGGTGAGGGTTAGGGTTAGGGTTAGGGTTAGGCTGAGGGTAGGGTGAAATTGAGGTTTAGGGTTAGGTTAAGCATTAGTGTGAGTGATAGGGTTTGGGTTAGCTTTAGCATGAGTGTTAGAGTGAGGGTTAGGGTTAGGGTTAGGTTGAGAGTGAGGATGAGGGTGAAGTTTAGGGTTAGGGTGAGGTTTAGGGTTAGGTTTAGTGTGATGGTGAGGTTAGTGTTAGGTTTAGGATGAGGGTTATGGTAAGGGGTAGCTTAGGTTGAGTGTGAGGGTTAGGGTTAGTGTGAGGGTTAGGGTTAGGGTTAGGGTGAGGTTTAGGTTTAGGGTTACAGTTAGGCTAAGGGCTAGGGTAAGGGTGAGGGTTAGGGTGAGGGTGATGGTGAGGGTGAGGGTTAGGGTGTCTGTGAGAGTTAGGGTAGGGTGAGGGTTAGGGGGGAGGTGAGGGTTTGGGTGAGGGTGAGGGTTAAGTTTATGGTTAGTGTTAGGGTTAGGCTGAGGTTAAGGGTTAGGTTGAGGGTGAGGGTTAGTGTTAGGTTTAGGGTTAGGGTGAGGGTAATTGTTAGGGTGAGGGTTAGGATGAGGGTGATGGTTAAGGTTAGGGTGATCTTTAAGGTGAAGTTTAGGGTTAGGGTTGGGTTAGTGTGAGGGTGAGGGTTAGGGTGAGGGTAAGGGTTAGGTTGAGGGTGCAGATTAAGATTCCGGTTAGGTTTAGTGTGAGGGGTAGGGTTAGGGTAAGGGTGAGGGTTAGGTTTAGTGTGAGGGATATGGTTAGGGATAGGGTTAGGTTGAGGGTAAGGGTTAGGATGAGGGTAGGGTGAGAGTAAGGTTTAGGGTTAGCATGAGTGTTAGGGCGAGGGTTAGTGTTAGGTTTAGGGATAGGTTGAGGGTTGGGTGAGGGTGAGGGTTGGGTTTTGGAAGAGGGTTCGGGTAAAGGTGTGGCTTAGGTTGTCGGTGATGGTTAGAGTGAGGGCGAGGGTTAAGGTAAGTATTAGGGTGATGGTTAGGGTTCATATTAGTTTTAGGGTGAGGGTGAGGGTGAGAGGTATAGTTAGGGTTAAGGTGAGGTTTAGGATTAGTGTGAGGGTTAGGGTTAGGGTTAGGGTAAGAGTGAGGGTAAGGGTTAGGGTGAGGTTTAGGGTGATGTTTAAGGATAGGGTTAGAGTTAGGTTTAGGTTAAGGTTTAACGTGAGGTTTAGAGTGAGGATGAGGGTGAGGGTGAGGGTGAGGGTTAGGCTGAGGGTTAGGGTTGGGTGAGATTTAGAATTAGGGTTAGGGTGAGGGTGATGGTTAGTGTTAGGGTTAGGGTGAGGGTTAGGGTGGGGATGAGGGTAAGGATTAGGTTGAGTGTTAGAGGGAGGGGAGGTTTAGGGGTTGGGTTAGGGTTAGGGCGAGTGTTAGGGTGAGGGTTAGGGTTAAGTTTAGGGTTAGGTTTAGGGTGATGGTTAGGATTAATGGTAGGGTTAGGGTTAGGGTAAGGGTTACGCTTATGGTGATTGTTACAGTTAGGTTTCGGGTGAGGGTTAGGGTTAAGGTGAGGCTTAATGTTAGGTTTAGGGTTTGAGTTATGTTTAGGTTGAGGGTGCGGGTGAGGTTTAGGGTTAGCGTGAGTGTTAGGGTTAGGGTAGTTTTAGGATCAGGGTTAAGGTGAGGGCTAGGTTGAGGGTTAGGGTGAGGGTGAGGGTGAGGGTTAGGGTGAGGGTTAGGGTTAGGGTGAGTGTAAGGGTTAGGGTTAGTATGAAGGTTAGGGTGAGGTGTAGTATTAGGGTTAGTGTGAGGGTGAGGGTGAAAGTTAGGGTTATGGTGAGGGTTAGGCTTAGTGTTAGGGTCAGTGTTAGGTTTAGGATGAGAGGTAGGGTGAGGGGTAGTGTTAGGGATAGTGTGAGGGTTAGCGTTAGTGTGAGTGATAGGATTAGGTTTAGGGTTAACCGTGAGGGTAAGTGTAACCGTGAGGGTTAGGATGAGATTGAGGGTTAGGGTTAGGGTTAGGGTGAGGGACAGGGTTAGGGTTAGTTTTAGGGTTATTGTAAGGGTAGGATGAGGGTTAGGGTTAGGATTAAAGTTAGTGGTATAGTGAGTGTTAGGGTTAGTGTTAGGGTTAGGGTTTGTTTGAGTGTTAGGGTGAGGGTTTGGGTTAGGGGTAGGGTTACATGAGGGTGAGGGTTATGGTGAGGGTTAGTGTTTGGTTAGGGTTAGGGCTTGAGGGCTAGGGTGAGGGTGAGGGTTAGGGTGAGGGTGAGGTTGAGGGTGAGGTTTAGGGTGTCCGTGTGGGTTAGGGTAGGGTGAGGGTTAGGGTGAGAGTTAGTGTTAGGCTGAGGGTGAGGGTGAGGGTGAGGTTTAGTGTAAGGTTTAGGATTATTGTGAGCGTTAAGGTTAGGGTTAGGGTTAGGATGAAGTTTAGGGTGAGGGGTAGGGTTTGGGTTAGGTTCAGGGTGAAAGTGAGGTTGAGGTTTAGGGTTATGGTGAGGGTTAGGGTTAGGGTTAGGTTGAGGGTGAGGGTTAGGGTTAGGTTTAGAATGAGGGTTAGTGTGAGGGGTAGGGTTAGGGTTAGTGTGAGGATTAGGGTTAGTGTGAGGGTTAGGGTTAGGCTTAGGGTTAGAGTGAGGTTTACGGTTAGGGTTAGGATTAGGCTGAGGGTACGGTAAGGGTGACGGTTGGGGTGAGGTTGAGGTTGAGATTGAGGGTTAGGGAGACTGTGAGGGTTAGGGTGATGGTGAGGATTAGGGTTAGGGTTAGGGTGAGCATTAGGTTTAGGCTTATAGTGAGGGTGAGGGTTAGGTTTTGGATTAGTGTAAGGGTTAGGGTTAGGCTTAGGTTGAGGGTGAGGTTTTGGGTTAGGGTTCGTGTTAGGGTCAGGGTGAGCGTTAGGGTGAGGTTTAGGGTGAGGTTTAGGGTTAGGGTTAGAGTTAGGGTTAGGTTGAGGTTTAGGGTGAGGTTTAGAGTTAGGGTGAGGTTGAGGGTTAGGGTTAGGGTTACGGTTAGGGTGAGAGTTAGATTTAAGGATAGAGTGAGGGTGAGTGTTAGCGTTAGGGTTAGGGTGAGGGTTAGGGTGAGGGTTATGTTTAAGCTTAGGTTGAGCTTGAGGGTGAGGGTGAGGGTTAGTGTTAGGATTAGAAAGAGGGTTAGGTTTATTGTGAGGGTTAGGGTGAGGATGAGGGTAAGGATTAGGTGAAGTTTAGGTTAAGATTAGGGTTAGATTTAGAGTTAGGGTTTATATTAGGGTTAGGTTTAGGGTAAGGGTTAGGTTTAGGGCAAGGGTTAGTTAGGGTGAGGGTTATGGTTAGATTTAAGGTGAGGGTTAGGTTTAGGGTGAGGGTTAGGGTTAGGGTTAAGGTTAGGGTGAGGGTTAGGGTGAGGCTTAGGGTTAGGATTAGGGTTTGAATTAGGGTGATGCTGAGGCTGAGGCTTAGAGTAGGTTTAGTTTTTGAGTTAGGGTTAGGCTGAGGCTGAGGGTTAGGGTGAGGGTTAGGGTTGGGGTTAGGGTTAGGGTGAGGGTTAGGCTTAGGTTTAGTATTAGGTTTTGGGTTAGGCTGAGGCCGAGGCTGAGGGTGATGGTGAGGGTTAGGGTTAGCGTGAGGGATAGGTTTAGGGTTAGGTTTAGGTTGAGTTGTAGGGTGAGGGGTAGGTTTATGGTTAGGATGTGGGTGAGGGTGATGGTGAGGGTGAGGGTTAGGGTGAGGGTAAGGTTTAGGGTGGGCGTTAGGGTTAGGGTTAGGTTTAGGTTGAGGGTTAGGGTGAGGGTTTTGCTTAGGGTTAGTGTGAGCCATAGTGTTAGTTTGTGGGTTAGGGTTAGGGTTAGGGTAAGAGTTAGGGTTACCGTGAGGGTAAGGGTGAGTGTGAGGGTGAAGGTTAGGGTTAGGGTAAGGGTTACGGTTAGGGTGAGGGTTAGGGTTAGATTTAGCGTTAGGGTGAAGGGTTAGGGTTTTGATTAGGGTTAGGGTGATGGTGAGGGTTAGGGTTAGGGTTAGGGTGAGTGTGAGGGTGACATTTACTGATAGGTTTAGGGTTAGGGTGAGGGTGAGTGTTAGGCTTCGGATTAGTGTGAGGGTTAGGGTTAGGCTTAGCTTTAGTTTGAGGGTGAGGGTTAGGGTTAGGGTGATGTTTAGGGTTAGGGTTAGGGAGCGGGTTAGGGTTAAGATGATTTTGAGTGTGAGGGTGAGGGTTAGGGTGAGGGTTAGGTTTCCAGTGAAGGTGATGGTTAGGATGTTGGTGAGGGTAAGGGTTAGGGTGAGTGTTAGGGTAACTGTGAGTTTGAGGGTTAGGTTTAGCGTAAGTGCTAGGGTGAGTTTTAGGGTGAGCGTGAGGGTTAGGGTTAGGTTTTGGGTTAGTGTAAGGGTTAGACTTTGGGTGATTGTAAGGTTTAGGGTTAGGGTTAGGGCTAGGGTAGGGTGAGGGCTAGGGTTAGGTTTTTGGTTAGGCTGAGGGCAAAGGTGAGGGTGAGTGTGAGGTTGAGGGTGAGGGTTAGAGTGTCGGTGAGGGTTAGGGTAGGGTGAGGGTTCGGGTGACGGTGAGGTTTAGGGTGAGGGCGAGGGATAAGGTTAGTGTTAGGTTGATGGTTAGGGTTCGTATTAGTGTTAGGGTGTGGATTAGGGTGAGGGGTATAGTTAGGGTTAGGGTGAGGGTTAGGATTAGTGTGAGGGTTAGCATTATGGTTAGGTTTAGAGTGAGGGTAAGGTTTAGGGTGAGGATTAGGGTGAGGTTTGGGTTTAGGGGTAGAGTTCGGGTTAGTTTGAGACTTAGGGTGAGGTTTAGTGTTGGGTGAGGGTGAGGGTTAGGGTTAGGGTTAGGGTTAGAGTTAGGGTTAAGGTTAGGGTGAGAGTTAGAGTTAGGGTTAGGGTGAGGCTGAGGGTTAGGGTTAGTGTTAGGGTTAGAATTAGGGTTATGGTGAGGGTGAGGAATAGGGTTAGGATTTAGGTTAGAGTTAGGGTTAGGCTGAGGGTCAGGTTGAGTGTTAGGCTTAGGGTTAGGATGAGTGTCAGGTTTAAGCTTAGGGTTAGGATGAGTGTTAAGTTGAGGGGTAGGGTTTGTATTAGGGTGAGGGTTCAGGATAGTGTGAGGGTTAGGGTTAGGGTGATGGTAATGATTATTGTGAGGGTTAGGATGACGCTGAGGGTTAGGGAGAGGGTTAGAGTTAGGGTTAGGGTTAGGGTTAGGTTTAGGGTTAGGGTGAAGGCTAGGTTGAGGGTGAGGGTGAAGGTGAGGGTGAAGGTGAGGGTGAGGGTTAGGGTGTGGATTAGGGTTAGGGTTAGGGTCAGGGTTACGCTTAGGGTGCAGGTTAGTGTTAGGGTTAGGATGAGGTTGAGGCTGATGCTGAGTTTTATGGTGAGGGTGAGGGTGAGGGTGAGGGTGAGGGTTAGGGTGAGGGTTTGGGTTAGGTTGAGGGTGAGAGTGAGGGTTAGAGTTTGGATTAGTGTTAGGGTTAGGGTTAGGTTGAGTGTGAGCGTGAGGGTGAGGGTGAGGTTTAGTGTTAGGTTTAGGGTGAGGGTTAGGTACCTTGTAAGGGTTAGAGTGAGGATGATGGTAAGGTTTAGGATGAGGGTTATGGTGAGGTGGAGGGTTAGGATTAGGGTTAGGGTTAGGGTGAGGTTTAGGGTTAAGTTTAGGGTTACTTTTTGGGTGAGGTTTAGGGTTAATGTTAGGGTTAGGTTTAGGGTAAGGGTTACGGTTAGGGTTAGGATTAGGGTTTTGGTAAGGGTTACGTTTAGGTTGAGGGTTAGGGTGAGGTTTTGGGTTGGTTTAAGGTTAGGGTGAGATTTAGGCTTAGGATTAGGATTAGGGTTTGGGTTAGATTTAGGCTGAGGGTGATGGTGACGGTTAGGGTTAGAGTGAGGTATAGGTTTAGGCTTAGGTTTAGGTTGAGGGGTAGGGTGAGGGGTAGGTTGAGGGTTAGGGTGAGGGTGAGGGTGAGGGTGAGGTTTAGGGTGATGGGAAGGGTTGGGGTGGGGGTTAGGGTTCTATTTAGGTTTAGGTTGAGGGTTAGTGTGAGGGTTATGCTTAGGGTTAGTGTGAGCCTTAGTGTTAGAGTGAGGGTTAGGGTTAGGGTTAGGGTTAGGGTTACCGTGAGTGTAAGGGTAAGGGTGAGGGTTAAGATGAGGGTGAGTGTTAGGGATAGGGTTAGTGTGAGGCTGAGTGTTAGTTGAGGATGAGGGTGAGGGTTTGGGTTATGGTGAGGGTTAGGGTTAGGGTGATGATTAGGGTTAAGTTTAGGGTTAGGTTTAGGGGGAGGGTTAGGTTTAGGGTGAGTGTTAGGGTTAGGTTTAGCATTAGGGTGAAGGGTTAGGGTTTTGATTATGTTTAGGGTGAGGGTGAGGGTTAGGCTTAGGGTTAGGGTGAGTGTGAGGTTGATGTTTACTGATAGGTTTAGGGTTAGGGTAAGGGTGAGTGTTAGGTTTAGGATTAGTGTTAGGGTTAGGCTTAGGCTTAGGGTTATGTTGAGGGTGAGGGTTAGTGTTACGGTGAGGGTTAGGGTTAGAGTTAGGGAGCAGGTTAGGGTTAGAGTGATTTTTAGTGTGAGGGTGAGGGTTAGGGTGAGGGTGAGGGTGAGAGTGAGTGTGAGGTTTAGGGTGTTGGTGAGGTTTAGTGTTAGGGTGAGTGTTAGGGTGACAGTGAGATTGAGGGTTAGGTTTAGGGTAAGTGTTAGGTTGAGTGTTAGGTTGAGCATGTGGGTTAGGGTTAGGTTTAGGGTTAGTGTTAGGGTTTTAGTGTTAGGGTTAGGCTTTGGGTGAGTGTTAGGTTTAGGGTTAGGGTTAGGGTTAGGGTTAGGGTAGGGTGAGGGTTAGGGTTAAGGTTTGGGTTAGGCTGAGGTCTAAGGTGAGGGTGAGTGTGAGGTTGAGGGTCAGGGTTAGAGTGTCGGTGAGGGTTAGGTTTGGGTGAGGGTTAGGGTGACGGTGAGGGTTATGGTGAGGGTTATGGTGAGGGTAAAGGTTAGTGTTAGGAGGGTTAGGGTTAGGATCAGGATGAGGTTTGAGTGTTAGGGTTACGGTTAGATTTAGGATGAGTTTTAGCGTGAGGGTTAGGGTTAGGTTTAGAGTGAGGTTAAGGGTTAGGGTGAGGGTGAGGGTTAGGGTTAGTTTTAGGATTAGTGTTAGGGTTAGGGTGATGTTTAAGGTTAAGGTTAGGGTTGAGAGGTTTAGAGTCAGGGTGATGATAAGGGTGAGGCTAAGGGATAGGTTGAGGGTGAGAATTAGGGTGGGGTTTTGGGTTAGGGTTAGATTTAGGTTTAGGGTGAGGACAAGGGTGAGCGTGAGGGTTAGGGTTAGGGTGAGTGTGAGGATTATTTTTAGGGTATGGGTGAGGGTTAGCTTTAGGGTGAGTGTTACCGGGAAGGTGAGGATTAGGATGCGGGTGAGGGTTAGGGTTAGTGTTAGGGCTAGGGTGAGGATTGAGGTTAGGGTTAGGATTAGGATGAGAGTTAGGTTGAGTTTTAGGGTTAGGATTATTGTGAGTGTTAGGGTTAGTGTGAGGGCTAGGTTAAGGGTTAGAGTTAGGGTGAGGGTAAGGGTTAGGGTGAGGGTTAGGGTGAGGTTGAGGGTTAGCGTTAGGGTGAGGGTTAGGTTGATGTTTAAGGTTAGGTTAGCGTTAGGGTTAGGGTGAGAGTGAGGGTGAGGTTTAGGGTTAGGTTTAGGGAAAGGGTGAGTGTGAGTTTTAGGTTTAGGATTAGTGTAAGGGTTAGGGTTAGACTTATGTTGAAGGTGAGGGGTAGGGTGAGGGTTTGGGTTAGGGTTAGGGTTTGGGTGAGTGTTAGCTTGAGGGTGAGGGTTTAGGTTAGGTTTATGGTTAGGGAAGGGTGAGGTTAAGGCTTAGGGTGAGGGTTGTTAGGCTGAGGGTGAGCTTTAGGGTTAGGTTTTGGATTAGTTTGAGTGTTAGGGTTAGGGTTAGGGTTAGCATGAGGGTTAGGGTGAGGGCTAGGTTTGGGGATAGGTTGAGGTTGAGAGTGAGGGAGAGGTTTAGGGTTAGTTTTAGGATGAGGGTTACGGTGAGGGATAGGGTTAGTGTGAGGGTTAGGGTTAGGGTTAGGGTCAGGTTGAGGGCTAGGTTTAGGGTGAGGGTTAGGCTGAGGGTGAGGGTGAGGGTGAGGGTTAGGCTGTAGGTGAGGATTAGTGTAGGGTGAGGGTTCGGGGGATGCTAGGGTTAGGGTGAGGGTGAGGGTTAGGGTTATGGTTAGGGTTAGGTTTAGGGTCAGGTTGAGGATTAGGGTTACGGTTAGGGTTAGGATGAGGGTTAGGGTGAAGGGTAGGTTTAGGGTTAGGTTTAGGGTTAAGGTGAGGTTAAGGTTTGGGTGAGGGTGAGGGTTTGGGTTAGGGTTAGGTTTAGGGTAAGGGTAATTTTTAGGGTGAGGGTTAGGATGAGGGTGAGTGTTAGGGTTAGGGTTATGTTTAAAGTTTAGGTTAGAGTTAGGGTTAGGGTTAGGGTGATTGTGAGGTTTAGGGTGAGTTTAAGGGTTAAGTTGAGGGTGCGGATTAGGGTTACGGTTAGGGTTAGTGTGAGGGGTAGGGTTAGGGTTAGGGTGAGGGTTAGGTTTAGTGTGAGGGTTATGGTTAGGGATAGGGTTAGGGTGAGGTTAAGGGTTACAATAAGGGTAAGGTGAGCTTGAATTTTAAGCTTAGAATGAATGTTAGTTTGAGGGTTAAGTTTAGGTTTAGGGATAAGGTGATGGTTGGGTGAGGGTTAGGGTTGGGTTGTTGGTGAGGGTTGGTTTACAGTGAAGGTTAGGTTGACGGGGAGGGTTAGAGTGAAGGCAATGTTTAAGGCTAGGGTTAGTGTGATGGCTAGGGTTCGTATTAGTGTTAGGGTGAGGGTTAAGGTGAGGGGTAATTTTAGGGTTCAGTTGAGGGTTAGGATTAGTGTGAGGGTTAGGGTTAGGGTTAGGGTTAGAGTGAGGGTAAGGGTTAGGGTGAGGTTTAGGGTGAGGTTAAGGGTTAGGGTTAGAGTTAGGTTTAGGTTGATTGTTATGGTGAGGTTTAGAGTTAGGGTGAGGGTGAGGGTGAGGGTTAGGCTGAGGATGAGTGTTAGGGTTAGGGTGAATGTTAGAGTTAGGTTTAGGGTGAGGGTGAGGGTTAGGGTTAGGGTTAGAATTAGGGTGAAGGAGAGGGTGAGGATTAGGGATAAGATTAGGGTTAGGGTTAGGCTTAGGCTTAGGGTTAGGGTAAGGATGAGGGTGAGCGTGAGGGTGAGGGTGAGGGTTAGTTTTAGTATTAGGGTGAGGGTTAGGTTTATTGTGAGGGTTAGGGTGAGGATAAGGGTAAGGAATAGGTTGAGGGATAGGGTGAGGGGGAGGGTTAGGGTTAGGGTTAGGGTTAAGGTGAGGGTTAGCATGAGGGTTAGGTTTAAGGTTCGGGTTAGTTTAGGGTGAAGGTTAGGGTTAATGTTAGGGTTAGGTTTAGGGTAAGGGTTAGGGTTAGGGAGAGGGCCACGGTTATGTTTAGGGTGAGGGTTAGGGTTTTGGAGATGATTAGGGTTAGTTTTAGGGTTACGTGATGCTGAGGCTGAAGCTAAGTATTTGGATTAGGGTTTGGGTTAGTGTGAGGTTGAAGGGGAGGCTTAGGGTTTGGATTAGGTTTTGGGTTAGCGTAAAGCTGAGCATGAGGGTGAGGTTTAGGGTTAGTGTGAGAGTTAGGGTTAGGGTTAGGTTTAGGTTGAGGGTTAG
Source organism: Dipodomys merriami (assembly GCF_024711535.1). NCBI lineage: Eukaryota > Metazoa > Chordata > Mammalia > Rodentia > Heteromyidae > Dipodomys > Dipodomys merriami. The sequence continues at coordinate 642,065 of NW_027204760.1, forward strand.
GGTGATTGTTAGGTTTAGTGTTAGGATTAGGGTTTGGTTGAGTGTTAGGGTGAGTGTTTAGATTAGGCTTAAGGTTAGGGTGAGGGTGAGGATTAGGTGAGGGTGATGGTTAGGGTTAGTGTTAGGGTTAGGTTTAGGTTTAGGCTGAGGGCTAGGGTTAGGGTGAGGGTTAGGGTTAGGGTTAGGGTTAGGGTCAGGATGGGGATTAGGGTTATGGTTAGGGTTAGGATGAGGGATAGGGTGAGGGGTAGTTTTAGGGTTAGGGATAGGGTTAGATTGAGGGTAACAGTTAAGGTGAGGGTGAGGGTTAGGTTTAGGGTTAGGGTTAGGATGACGGTAATTGTTAGGGTGAGGGTTAGGATGAGGGTGAGGGTTAGGGTTAGGGTAAGGGTTAGAGTGATGTTTAAGGTTAAGGTTTGGGTTAGGGTTAGGGTTAATTTTAGGGAGATTGTTAGGGTGAGGGTAAGGGTTAGGTTGAGGATGTGGATTAGGGTTAGGTTTAGGGTTATTGTGAGGGGTAGGGTTAGGGTCAGAGTGAGGGTTAGGTTTAGTTTGAGGGTTATGGTTAGGGATAGGTTTAGGGTGACGGTAAGGGTTAGGATGAGGGTAGAGTGAGATTGGGGTTTAGGGTTAGCATGAATGTTAATGTGAGGGTTAGGGTGAGTGTTAGGGTTAGGGTTAGGTTGAGGGTGAGGGTTAGGGTTAGGGTTAGGCTTAGGGTCTGTGTTAGGGTTAGTGTGAGGGTTAGGGTTAGGGTTAGGTTGAGGGTGAGGGTGAGGGTTATGGTTAGGCTTAGGGTCTGGGTTAGGGTTAGTGTGAGGGTTAGGGTTAGGGTGAGGGTGAGGTTGAGGGTCAGGTTTAGGGTTAGTGTTAGGATGAGCGAGAAGGTGAGGGTTGGATTTAGGATTATGGTTAGCGTTAAGGTTAGGGTGAGGGTAAAGTTTAGGGTGATTGTGAGTGCTAGGGTGATTGTTAGGGTGAGGTTTAGTGTGAGGGATAGTGTTAGGGTTATGTTGAGGGTTAAGGTCAGTGTGAGGTTTAGGATTAGGGTTAAAGTTAGGGTTTGGCTGAGGATAAGGGTGAGGGTTAGGTTGAGGTTTAGGCTGAGGGTTAGGGTTAGGTTTAGTGTGAGTATTAGTTTTACTCTGAGGGATAAGGTTAGGGTTAAAATTAGGGTTAGGTTGAGGGTAAGTGTTTGGGTGAAGTTTAGGGTTAGGGTTAGTGTTAGGTTGAGGTTTAGGTTTAGTGTGAGGATTAGGGTTAGGGTTAGGGTTAGGTTTAGGGTTAGGGTTAGTGTGAGGGTTAGGGTGAGGGTGAGGGTAAGGGTAACAGTTAGAATTAGGTTGAGGGTGAGGGTTAGGGTTAGGGTGAGAGTGAGGGTTAGGGTAAAGGTGAGGGTTAGGTTTAGTGTGAGGGTTACGGTTACGGTTAGTGTGAGGTTGAGGGTTAGGGTTAGGGTAGGGTTAGCTTTAAGGTTAGGATTAGGGTTAGAGTGAGGTTTAGGGTTAGGTTTAGGTTTAGGCTGAGGATCATGGTGAGGGCGAGTGTTCGGGTGGGGGTAAAGGTTAGCGTGAGAGTTAGTGCTAGGGTTAGGTTGAGGGTTAGGTTTAGTGTGATTTTTAGGTAAGGGTTAGGATTAGGGGTAGTGTTCAGGGAGTGTTCAGGTGAGGATGAGGGTTAGAGTGTGGGTGATGTTTAGGGTTAGGGTGGGGGTTAGGGTGAGATTGAGGGTAAGGGTGAGGGTGAGGTTTAGGGTTAGGGTTACGGTTAGGGATAGGGTCAGGGTTAGAATTGGGGTTGTGTGAGGGTTAGGGTAGGGTGAAGGTTAGCTTTAGGGTGAGGGTTAGGTTTAGGCTGAGGGTGAGGGTGAGGGTGAGGGTTAGGGTTAGGTTTAGGGTTAGGATGAGGGTTAGGGTGAGGGGTATATTTAGGCTTAGGGTTAGGGTTAGCATTAGGGTGAGTGTGAGGGTGAGGAATATGGTTAGCATTAGGGTTAGGGTTAGGGTTAGGCTGAGGGTCAGAATTAAGTGTTAGTTTTAGGGTTAGGGTTACGGTGAGTGTTAGGGTTAGGCTTCGGGTTAGCATAAGGTTTAAGGTGAGGGGTAGGGTTAGGGTTAGGGTGAGGGTTAGTGTTAGTGTGAAGTTTAGGATGAGGATGAGGATAAGGTTTAGGGTGATATTTAGGATGAGGGTGAGGGTTAGGGTGAGGGTTAGGGTTAGGGTGAGGGTTAGGGTTAGGGTGAGGGTTAGGATTAGAGTTAGGATTAGGGTAAGGGCTAGAGTGAGGTTGAGGTTTAGGGTGAGGGTAAGGGTTAGGTTGTGGTTTAGGGTCAGGGTGAGGTTTAGTGTGTTTTTAGGGTTACTGTTAGAGTTAGGTTGAGGGTGAGGGTGAGGCTGATGTTTAAGTTGAGGGTGAGGGTGAGTGTGAGGGGAGGGTTAGTGTTCAGGTTAGGGTTAGGTTGAGAGTGAGGGTGAGGGTTAGTGTTTGGATTAGGGTTAGGATTAGGATTAGGCTGAGGGTCTGTGTGAGGGTGCGGGTGATTCTTAGTGTTAGGGTTAGAAAGAGGATAGGTTTATTGTGAGGGTTAGGGTGAGGATGAGGGTAAGGGTTAGGTTCAGCGTAAGGATGAGGGGGAGGGTTAGGGTTAGGGTTAGGGTGAGGGTTAGGGTGAGGGTTTGGGTTAAGTTAAGGGATAGGTTTAGGGTGAGAGTTAGGGTTAATGTTAGGGTTAGGTTTAGGGTAAGGGTTAGGGTGAGGGTGAGGTTTAGGGTTAGGGTGAGTTTTAGGGTTAGGGTGAGGGTTGGGGTTAGGATTCGGGTTAGGGTGAGGGCTAGGGTGATGGTGAGCGTTAGGATTAGTCTTGGGGTTAGGGTGAGGTTTAGGGTTAGGGTTAGGTTTAGTGATAGTGTGAGGGGTAGGGTTAGGGTTAGGGTGAGGGTTAGGTTTAGTGTGAGTGTTATGGTTAGGGATAGAGTTAGCGTGAGGGTCAGGGTTAGGATGAGGGTAGGGTGAGAGTGAGGTTTAGGTTTAGCATGAGTGTTAGGGTGAGGGTTAGTGTGAGGGTTAGGGTAAGGGTTAGGTTGAGGGTGAGGTTGAGGGTGAGGATTAGGGTTAGGGTTAGGGTTACGTATACGGTGAGGGTGAGGGTTGGGTTGTGGGTGAGGGTTAGGTTAAAGGTGAGGGTTAGTATGACAGGGAGGGTTAGAGTGAGGGTGAGTGTTAAGGTTAGGGTTAGGGTGAAGTTTAGGGTTCGTATTTATGTTAGGGTGAGGGTTTGGATGAGCGGTATACTTAGGGTTAAAATGAAGGTTAGGATTAGTGTGAGGGTTAGGGTTAAGGTTAGGGTTAGAGTGAGGGTAAGGGTTAAGGTGAGGTTTAGGGTGAGGTTTAGGTTTAGGGTTAGAGTTAGGGTTAGGTTGCTGGTTAGGGTGAGGTTTAGATTTAGGGTGAGGTTGACGGTTAGGGTTAGGGTTCGGGTGAGGGCTAGGATTATGGTGAAAATTACAGTTAGAGTTAGGGTGAGGTTGAGGGTTAAGGTTAGGGTTAGGGTTAGAATTAGTGTGAGGATGAGGGTGAGTTATAGGGTTAGGATTAGAGTTAGGTTTAGGGTTTGGCTGAGGGTGAGGATGAGTGTTAGGGTTAGGGTTTGGGTTAGGATAAGTGTTAAGGTGAGTGGTAAGGTTAGGGTTATGGGGAGGGTTAGGGTTAGGGTGAGGGATAGGGTGTGGGTTATGGTTCATGTTAGGGTCAGGGTTTCTTTTAGGGTGAGGGTTAGGTTTAGGCTTAGTTTGAGTTTGAGGCTGAGGATGAGGGTTAGTGTTAAGATTAGTGTTAGGGTTAGGGTTAGGCTGAGGGTGAGCGTGAGTGTGAGGGTGAGGGTTAGTGGTAGGGTTAGGGTGAGGGTTATGTTTATTGTGAGGGTTAGGGTGAGGATGAGGGTAAGTGTTAGGTTGAGGGTTAGGGGGAGGGGGAGGGTTAGCATTAGGGTTAAGCTTAGGTTTAGGTTTAGCTTGTGGGTTAGCATTAATGTTAGGGTTAGGTTTAGGGTAAGGGTTAGGGTTAGGGTTAGGGTTAGGATTAGGGTGAGGGTAATGGTTAGGTTATGGTGAGTGTTAGGGTTAGGTTTAGGGTTTGGGTGAGGGTGACGGTGAGGGTGAGGGTTATGGTTGGGGTTAGCGTTAGGGTGAGGGTGAGGGTGAGGCTGAGGGTTAGGTTTAGGATTTGGGTTAAGGTTAGGCTGAGGATGAGGGTGAGGGTAGGGTTAGCGTGAGGGTTAGTTTCAGGGTTGGGTTTAGGTAGAGGGTGAGGGTTAGGCATAGGTTTAGGGTGAGGGTGCGAGTTAGGGTGAGGATGAAGTTTAGGGTTAAGGTTGAGGTGAGGGTTAGGGTGAGGGTGAGGGTTAGGGTTAGGGTGAGGGTTAGGGTTGGGTTTTGTTTAGGGTTAGGGTGAGGGTGATGGTTAGTGTTAGGTTTAGGGTGAGTGTGAGGGTGAGGTTTAGTGATATGTTTAGGTTTAGTGTGAGGGTGAGTGTTATGTTTAGGATTAGTGTTAGGGTTAGCGTTAGGCTTAGAGTTAGGGTGAGATTGAGTGTTAGTTTTAGGGTGATCGTGAGGGTTAGGGTTAGGTTTAGGGTGCGGGTTAGGGTTAGGGTGATGTTTAGTGTGAGGGTGAGGTTTAGAGTTAGGGTGAGTGTTCGGGTGAGTGTTAGGGTGTAGGTGAGGGTAAGGGTTAGGGTGAGTGTTAGGGTGACAGTGAGTTTGAGGGTTAGGTTTATGGTAAAGGTTAGGGTTAGTGTTAGGGTGAGGGTGAGGGTTAGGGTTAGGTTTAGTGTTAGTGTTAGGGTTACGGTTTTGGTGAGTGTTAGGGTTAGGGTTAGTGTTAGGGTAGGGTGAGGGTAAGTTTTAGTGTGAGGGTTAGGGTTGGACTGAGGGTGAGTGTTAGTGTGAGGGTTAGAGTTAGTGTGAGTCTTAGGTTTAGCGTTAGGGTTAGGGTTACCGTGAGGGTAAGGGTAAGGGTGAGGGTTAGGATGAGGGTGAGGGTTAGGGTTAGGTTTAGGATTAGAGTGAGGCTTAGGGTGAGGGTTAGGTTTAGGGTGAGGGTGAGGGTTAGGGTTGGGGTAAGGTTTAGTGTGAGGGTTAGGTTTAGGGTTAGTTTTAGGTTCAGGGTAAGGGTTATTGTGAGGGTTAGGCAAAGGTGAGAGTTAGGGTTAGGGTTAGGATTATGGTGAGTGTTAGGTTTGGGGTTAGGGTTAGGCTGATGGGTAATGTGAGGGTGAGGTTTAGGGTGAGGGTGAGGGTGAGGGTTAGGTTGTCGGTGAGGATTAGGGTAGGGTGAGGGTTAGAGTGTTAGCGTGAGGATGAGGGGTAGATTTAGGATTAGGTTTACGGTCAGGGTGAGGATTACTGTTAAGGTTAGGGTTAGCATGAGGGTTAGGGTGAGGGGTTGGGTTAGGGTTAGGTTTACGGTGAGGGTAAGTGTTTGGTGAGGGTCAGGGTTAGGGTTACGTTTAGGCTTAGGGTTAGGGTAATTGTTAGGCTGAATGTTAGCATGAGGGTGAGGGTTAGGTTTAGGGTAATGTTTATGTTTAGGGTTAGTGTTAGTGTTAGGGTTAGGCTTAGCTTGAGGTTTAGGGTGAGGATAAGTTTTAGGGTGAGGGTTATGTTGAGTTTGAGGGTTAGAAGGAGGGTGAGGGTTAGGGAGAGTGTTAGAGCTAAAGTTAGGGTGAGGGTAAAGGTTAGGGTGAGGGTTAGGATGAAGGTGCGGTTTAGGGTTAGGGTGAGAGTGAGGGTTACGGTGATGTTTAGGGTTAGGGTTAGGGTTAGGGTTAGTGTGAGGGTTAGGGTTAGGGTTAGAGTTAGTGTTATTGTGAGGTTTAAGGTGAGGTTAAGGGTTCGGGTGAAAGTTAGGGTGAGGGTGAGTTTTGGGGTTTGGATTAGGGATAGGGTGAGGTTTAGAATTAGGGTTAGGTTGAGGGTGAGGGTTAGGTTAATGTTAGATTTAGGGTGAGGGTAAGGTTTACGTTGAGGGTTAGGATGAGGTGAGTGTTAGGGTTAGGGTGAAGTTTAAGGTTAGGATTATGGTTAGGGTGAGGGTTAGGGAGATGGTTAGGGTTAGTGTTAGGGATAGGTTTAGGATTAGGGTTAGGGTGAGGTTTAAGTTTAGGGTGAGGGTGATGGTTAAGTTAGGGTTAGGTTGAGGGGTTGGGTGAGGGTTAGGTTTACAGTTTGGTTTAGGGTAAGGGTTAGGGTGAGTTTTAGGGTTAGGGTGAGGGTTAGGGTTTGGTTTAGGGTTAGGGTTAGGGTGAGGGTTAGGGTTAGGGTGAGGGTGAGGTTCAGGGTGAAGTGTAGGGTTAGGATTAGTTTTAGGGTTAGGTATAGTCTGAGGGTGAGGGTGAGTGTGAAGGTGAGTTTTAGGGTTAGGGTTAGGGTTAGGCTGAGGGCTACAGTGAGGGTGAGGGTTAAGGTGAGGGTGAGGGTGAGATTTTGGGTTAGGTAAGTGTTAGGGTTATGTTTAGGTTGAGGATTAGGTTGAGTTTGAGGGTTAGAGGGAGGGTTAGCCTTACGGAGAGGGTTAGCGTTATGGTTAGGGTGAGGGTTAGGGTTAGGGTGATGTTTTGGGTGAGGGTGAGGGTTACCAAGAGGTGAGGGTTCAAGTGAGGGTGAGGGTTAGGGTGAGGATCAGGGTTAGGGTTAGGTTTTGTGTGAGGATTAGGTTGAGGTTAATGTTTAGAGTGAGGGTTAGGTTGAGGGTGCGGGTTAGGGTTAGTGTTAGGGTGAGGGTGAGGTTTTCGGTTAGGTAAGATTTAGGTTTAGGGTTACGGTGAGGGCTAGGTTAAGGGTGAGGTCTTGGGTGAGGGTGAGAGTGAGGTTAAGGGTTAGGGTGTGGGTGAGGGTTAGGGTTAGGGTGAGTGTTAGAGTGACGGTGAGGTTTATGGTGAGGCTGAGGGTTAGGCTTAGGGTTAGGTTTAGGGTGAGGATTAGAGTCAGGATGAGGGTTAGGGTGAGGGTTAGGGTTAGGGTTACGGTGAGGGTTAGGGTTAGTGTGAGGGTTAGGTTTAGGGTTATGGTTAGGGTGAGGGTAATGTTTAGGGTGAGGCTTAGGATGAGGGTGAGTGATAGGGTTAGGTTGAGGGTTAGGGTTAGGGTGAGTTTGAAGTTGAGGGTGAAGATGAGGATTAGGGTGTTGGTGAGGGTTAGGGTTAGGGTGAGGGTTAGGTTGACAGTGAGGGTTAGCGTGAGGGTGAGGCTTAGGGTATGTGTGAGGGTTGGCGTTAGGGTTAGGTTGATGGCTAGGATTAGGTTTATCGTGAGGGCTAGGGTGAAGTTTCGGGTTAGTGTGAGGGTTAGGGTTAGGGTGAGGCTGAGGGCAATTGTTAGGCTGAGGGTTAGGGTAAGGATGAGGGTTAGGATTAGGGTTAAGTTTAGGGTGAGGTCTAGCATGAAAGTTACTGTTAGGGTTCGTGTTAGGGTTAGGATGACGGTTAGGGTGTGGGTTAGGGTTAGGGTTAGTTTGAGGGTTAGAGTTAGGGTTAGGGTTATGGTTAGGGTTAGGATGAGGATGAGGGTGAGGGTTAGGGTAACGGTTAGGGTTAAGTTTAGGGTGAGGATGAGAGTTAGTGTTAGGATTAGGGTTAGGGTTTGGCTTAAGCTGAGGGTGAGGGTGAGGGTGAGGATTAGGGTTAGGGTAAGATTTAGGGTTTGGGTTAGGGTGAGGATTAGAGTGTGGGTGAAGTTTAGGGTGAGGTTTAGCATTAGGGTGAGGTTTAGGTTTAGGATTAGGGTGTGGGTCAGAATTAGGGTGATGTTTAGGGTGAGGGTGAGGTTTAGGGTGAGGGATAGGTTTAGGGAAATGGTGAGGGTGAGGGTTAGGGTAAGGGTAAGCGTAAGTGTGAGGGTTAGGTTTAGGGTTAGGTTCAGGTTGAGGGTAAGGGTTATTGTGAGGGTTAGGATGAAGGTAAGGGTTAGGGTGAGGGTTACGATTAGGGTGAGTGTTAGGGTTAGGGTTAGGGTTAGGCTGATGGCTACTGTGAGAGTGTGGTTTAGGGTGAGGGTGAAGGTGATGGTTAGGGTGTCGGTAAGGATTACGGTAGGGTGAGGGTTAGAGTGTTAGCTTGAGTGTGAAGGTTAGAGTTAGTGTTAGGGTTAGAGTTAGGGTCAGGTTGAGGAGTACTGTTAAGGTTAGTGTTAGCATGTGGGTTAAGGTGAGGGGTAGGGTTAGGGTTAGGGTTAGGGAGAGGGTAAGGGTTAGGTGAGGGTGAGGGTTAGGGTTACAGTTAGGGTTAGGGTTAGGGTAATTGTTAGGCTGAGTGTTAAGGATGAGAGTGAGGGTTAGGTTTAGGGTGATGTTTAAGGTTAGGGTTAGGGAGAGTGTTAGAGTTAGGGTGAGGGTGAGGGTAAGGGTTAAGTTGAGGGTTAGGGTGAGTTTGAGTGTTAGAGCGAGGGTTAGGTTTAGGGAGAGTGTTAGGGTTAGGGTTAGAGTGATAGTAAGGGTTAGTGGGATGTTTTGGGTGAGGGTGAGGGTAACCGTGAGGTTAGGGTTCATGTGAGAGTTAGGGTTCGGTTAAGGATGAGGGTTAGGGTTAAGGTTTGTGTGAGCATTAGGGTGAGGTTAAGGTTTAGGGTGAGGTTTATTGGGAGGGTGAGGGTTAGGGTCATTTTTAGGGTTAGGGTGAGGTTTAGGGTGAGGGTTTGGGTTAGGGTTTGGGTGAGGGTGAGGTTTGGGGTTAGGGTTAGGGTTAAGGTTAGGGTTAGGAGGAGAGTTTAGGGTGAGGGTTAGGTTTTCTTTTAGGGTTAGGGTGAGGCTGAGGGTGAGGCTTAGGGTTAGGATTAGGGTTTGGGTTAGGGTAAGGCTGAGCATGAGGTGAGGTTTAGGGTTAGCGTGAGAGTTAGGATTAGGGTTAGGTTTAGGTGGAGGGTTAGGGTGAGGGCTAGGGTTATTGTGAGGGATAAGGTTAGGGTTAGCATTAGGGTTACCGTGAGGATAAGGGAAAGTGTGAGGGTTAGGATGAGGGTGAGGGTTAGCGATAGGGTTAGGGGTATGGGGGAGTGTTAGTGTGAGGATGAGGGTTAGGGTTAGGGTTAGGGTTAGGGTGAGGCTCACGGTTAGGTTTAGGGTGAGGGTTATGGTTAGGTTGAGGGTTATATTTAGGTTTAGGTTTAGGGTGAGTCTGAGGGTGAGGCTTAGGGTTAGGATTAGTGTTTGAGTTAGGGTGAGGGTGAGAGTGAGACTTAGGGTTCGATTAGAGTTTGGCTTAGGTTTAGGCTGAGCATGAGAGTGAGGGTTAGGGTTAGCGTGAGGGTCATGGTTAGAGTTAGGTTTAGGATGAGGTTTCGGGTGAGGGTGAGGGTTAGGGTGTGGTTTAGGGATAGGGTTAGGGTGAGTGTTAGGGTGACGTTGAGTTTGAGGTTAAGGTTTAGGGTTAGTGTTAGATTTAGGGTTTGGGTGAGTGTTAGGGTTAGAGTTAGGATTAGGGTGAGGTCTAGGTTGAGGGTGAGTGTGAGGGTGAGGGTTACGGTCAGGATTAGGGTTAGGATGAGTGTTAGGGTTAGCATTAGATTTAGGATGTGGGTTAGGGTGAGGGGTAGGGTTAGAGTTAGTGTGAGGGGTAGGGTTAGTGTGAGGGTTTGAGTTAGGATTAGGGCTACCGTGAGGGTAAGTGTAATGGTCAGGGTTAGGATGAGGGTGAGGGTTAGGGTTAGGTTGAGGGGTAGGGTTTGGGTTAGGTTTCGGTTAAGGTTAGCATGAGGGTGAGGGTTAGGGTGATGGTTATGTTTAGTGTTCGGGTTAGGTTTTGGGTTAGGCTGAAGGCTAGGGTTAGGGTGAGGGTTAGGGTGAGGGTGAGGGTGTGGGTGAGGTTTAGGATGTAGGTGAGGGTTAGGCTAGGTTGAGGGTTAGGGTTAGGTTTAGTGTTCGGCTGATAGTGAGGGTGAGGGTGAGGTTTAGGGTTTGGTTTAGGATTAGTGTGAGTGTTAGGGTTAGTCTTCGGGTTAGGATGAGGTTTAGGGTGAGGGGTAGGGTTAGGTTGAGGCTGAGGGTGAGTGTGAGGTTTAGGGTTACTGTGAGGGTTAGGGTTAGGTTTAGGGTGAGGGTGAGGGTTAATATTAGGTTTAGGATGAGGGTTAGTGTGAGGGGCAGGCTTAGTGTTAGTGTGAGGGTTAGGGTTAGTGTGAGGGTTAGGGATAGGGTTAGGATTAGGGTGAGGGTGAGAGTTAGGGTTAGGGTTAGTGTTCGGCTGAGGGCTGGGGTGAGTGTGAGGTTTAGTGTGAGGGTGAGGGTGAAGGTGAGGGTGAGGTTGTCCCAGAAGTTTAGGGTAGGGTGAGGGTGACGGTTAGGGTTAGGGTTAGGGTTAGGGTCAGGGTGGGGATTAGGGTTATGGTTAGGGTTAGGATGAGGGTTAGGGTAAGGGGTATTTTTAGGGTTAGGGATACGGTTAGAGTGAGGGTAACAGTTAAGGTGAGGGTTAGGATTAGGGTTAGGGCTAGGATGACAGTAATTGTTAGGGTGAGGGTTAGGATGAGGGTGAGGGTTAGGCTTAGGGTAAGGGTTAGGGTGATGTTTAAAGTTAAGGTTTGGGTTAGGGTTAGTGTTAATTTTAGGGTGAGGGTTAGGGTGAGGGTAAGGGTTAGGTTGAGGATGCAGATTAGGGTTAGGTTTAGGGTTAGTGTGAGGGGTAGGGTTAGGGTCAGAGTGAGGGTTAGGTTTAGTGTGAGGGTTATGGTTAGGGATAGGGTTAGGGAGACGGTAAGGGTTAGGATGAGGGTAGAGTGAGATTGAGGTTTAGGGTTAGCATGAGTGTTAATGTGAGGGTTAGGGTGAGTGTTAGGGTTAGGGTTAGGTTGAGGGTGAGGGTGAGGGTGAGGTTTAGGGTTAGGCTTAGGGTCTGGGTTAGGGTTAGTGTGAGGGTTAGGGTTAGGGTTAGGGTGAAGTTGAGGTTGAGGGTGAAGGTTAGGGTTAGTGTTAGGGTGAGCGAAAGGGTGAGTGTTGGATTTAGGATTAGGGTTAGGGTTAACGTTAGGGTGAGGGTAAAGTTTAGGGTGAGTGTGAAGGCTAAGGTGAGGGTTAGGGTGAGGGTGAAGGTTAGGTTGAGGGTGAGGGTTAGGGTGAAGGAGAGGGTTAGGGTTACGGTGAGGATTAGGGTTAGGATTAGGGTTAGGGTGAGGGCTAAGGTGAGGGTGAGGGTTAGGGTTAGGGCGAGGGTGAGGGTTAGGTTTAGGGTGAGTTTGAGATTTAGCGTGAACGGTATGGTTAGGGTTAGTGTGAGGGTAAGGTTTAGTGAGAGGGTTTGGGTTAGGTTTAGGGTTATTTTTACGGTTAGAATTAGGTTTAGGGTGAGGGTGAGTTTGAGGGTGAGAGTTATGTTTAGTGTTAGGGTTAGGGTGAGTTTGAGGGTGAGGGTGAGGGTTAGGGTTAGGTTTTTGGTTAGGTTTATGATTAGGCTGAGTGTGAGGGCAAGGGTGAGTGTTTACGGCTAGTGTTAGGGTGAGGGTTAGGGTTAGGGTGAGGCTTAGGTTTAGGTTTAGGATGAGGCTTAGTTTGAGTTGTAGGGTGAGGGTTAGCGTGAGCATTAGGGTTAATTTGTGGGTTAGGGTGAGGTTTAGGGTTAGGATTAAGGTGAGGGTGAGGGTTAGGGTTAGGATTGGGGTGAGGGTAAGATTTAGGGTGAGGGTTAGGGTTAGAGTGAGAGTAAGGGTTAGGGTGAGGGTGAGGGTTAGTGTTAGTTTTAGGGTTAGGCTGAGGGTAGAGTTCGGATTAGGGAGAGGGTGAGGGTTAGGGTGAGTGTGAGGGTTAGGTTTAGGTGAGGGTAAGGGTTAGGGTGAGAGTGAGAGTGAGGGTAAGTGTTTTAGTTTGGAATGTGTTAGGGTTAAGGTTAGGGTGAGGATTAGGGTGAGGGTGAGGGCTAGAATGAGGGTTAGGTTTACGCAGAGGTTTAGGGTTAGGGGTACGGTGAGGGTTACGGTTAGGGTTATATTAAGGGTGAGGTTGGGGGTTAGTGTTCGGTTTCGGGTTGGGGTTCGGGTACGGTTAAGGTTAGGATGAGGGTGAGGGTAACGGTTAGTGTGAGGGATAGGGTGCGGTTTAGGGAGAGGGTGAGGTTGAGGGTGAGGTTTAGGGTTAGGATTAGGGTTAGGGTTAGGCTGAGGGTGAGGGTGAGAGTGAGGGTTAGGGTTAGCATTAGGGTGAAGGTTAGGTTTAGTGTGAGGGTTAGGGTGAAAGTGATGTTTAGGTTTAGAGTTAGGGTTAGGGTTAGGGTGAGGGTTAGGGTGAGGGTGAGGGTTAGTCTGAGGGTGAGGGTTAGGGTTAAGTGAGGATTAGGGTTAGGATTAGGTTTAGGGTGAGGGTGAGATTAGGGTTAGGGTGAGGGTGAGGTTTAGGTTTAGTGTTATGGAGATGGTTAGGATGAGTGTGAGGCTTTGGTTTAGGGTTAGGGTGAGGGTTAGCCTGAGGGTGAGGGTTAGGGTGAGGGCTACAGTTAGGGTTAGTGTGAGAGTAAGGCTTAGTGAGAGGGTTAGGGTTAGGGTTAGGTTTATGGTTATTTTTATGTTTAGGGTTAGGTTTAGGGTTAGGGTGAGTGTGAGGTTGAGAGGTATGTTTAGTGTTAGGGTTAGGGTGAGGGTGAGGGTTAAGTTTAGGGTTAGGGTTAGGATTAGGTTGGGGGTTAGGTTTAGGGTGAGGGTCATGTTTAGAGTTAGGATTAGGGTGAGGGTGTGGTTTAGGGTGAGGTTGAAGGTGAGTGTGAGGTTGAGGGTTAGGGTTAGGGTTAGTGTGAGCGTAAGGGTTACAGTGAGGGTTAGGGTTAGGGTGAGAATAAGGGTTAGGGTGAGGGTTAGTGTGAGGGTGAGTATTAGGGTTAACATTAGGGTTAGGGTAAGGGTTAGGGTGTGTGTGAGTATAAGGGTTAGTTGAGGGGAAGGGTTAGGATGAGTATTAGGCTGCGGGTGAGGATTAGGGTTAGGGTTAGTGTTAGGCTGTGGGTGAGTGTGAGGGTGAATGTGAGGTTTAGGGTTAGGGTTAGGGTGAGGGTTAGGTTGAGGTTGAGGTTTAGGGTGCGGGTGAGTGTTGGGTTAGGGTGAGGATTATGGTTAGGATTAGGGTTAGGGTGAGGGCTAAGGTGAGGGTGAGGGTTAGAGTTAGGGTTAGGTTAGGGTGAGTTTGAGGGTGAGGGTTAAGGTGAGGGTGAATGTTTTAGTTAAGAAAGTGTTAGGGTTAGGGTTACGGTGAGGATTATGGTGATGGTGAGAATTAGGGTATAGGTTAGCTTTTGGGTGAGGTTTACGGTGAGAGTTCAGGATAGGATTAGGGTTAGAGTTAGGGTGAGGGTGAGTGTGAGGCTGAAGGTTAGGGTTAAGGTTAGGGTGAGGTTGAGGGTAAGGTTAGGTTTAGGATTAGGGTTAGGGTTAGGGTTAGCATGATGGTAATGGTGAGGGTGAGGGTGAGGGTAAGCGTGCGGTTTAGGGTGAGGGTGAGGGCTAGGGTGAGGGTGAAGGTTAGGGTGAGGTTTAGGGTGAGGGATAGGGATAGAGTTAGGGTCAGGGTTAGAGTTAGTGTGAGGGTTTGGATTAGGGTTAAGTTTAGGGTTAGGGTGAGGATAAGGGTTAGGGTGAGGGTTAGGGTGACGGTGAGGGTTAGGGTTAGCGTCAAGGTTAGGGTAAGATTTAGGTTGAAGGTAAGTGTGAGGTGAGGGTTAGGGTTAGGGTTAGGTTGAGGGTGAGGGTGAGGGTTAGTGTGAGGGTTAAGGTTAGGGTTAGGGTTAGGCTCAGGATTAGGGTGAGGGTGATGTTTAGGGTGAGGTTAAGGGTTAGGATGAGTGTTAGGGTAAGGATGAGCTTTAGGGTTAGTGTGAGGGTAAGGGTTAGGGTGAGGGTTAGGGTGAGGGTGAGCATTAGGGTTAGGGTGAGGGGGAGTTTTAGGCTTAGGGTTAGGGTTAGGGTGAGGGCTAGGGTGAGGTTGACGGTTAGGGTTAGGTTCAGGGAGACGTTTAGGGTGAGGGTGGGGGTTAGGGTTAGGGTTAGGGTGAGGGTGATGGTGAGGGTAAGGATTAGGGTGAGAGTTAAGTTGAGGGTGAGGTTTAGGATTAGGGTTAGGGTTAGGGTGACAGCTAGGTTGAGGTTGAGCTTTAGTGTGAGGGTCAGGTTGAGGGTTTAAGTTTTGGTTAGGTAAGGGTTGGGTTAGGATTATGGTTAGGGTTAGGGTTATGATGATGGGTAGGGTTAGGGTTAGTGTGAGGGTTAGCTTTAGTGTGAGGGTTAGGGTGAGGGTTAAGGTTAGGGTGAGGGTGAGGTTCTGGGTAAGGTTGAGGGTGAGGTTCTAGGTTAGGTTGAGGGTGAGGGTTAGGTTGAGGCGCAGGTTTAGGGTTAGTGTGAGCATTTGGTTGAGGGTGAGGTTTAGGGTGAGTGTTAGGGTTAGGATTAGGTTACTGTGAGGGTGAGGGTTAGGGTTAGGATTAGGGTTAGAGTTAGGGTGACAGCTAGGTTAAGGGTGAGGTTTAGGGTGAGGGTGAGCGTGAGGCTGACGGTTTTGGTTAGGTAAGAGTTGAGTTAGGATTAGGGTTAGGGTTAGGGTTAGGGTGAGGGGTAGGTTTAGGGTTAGGGTGAGTGTGAGGTTTAGGGTGAGGGTTAGGGTGAGCGTAAAGGTTAGGCTAAGGTTGATGTTAAGGGTTAGGGTGAGGGTTAGGGTGAGGGTGAGGGTTAGGTTGAGGGGTAGTTTTAGGGTTAGGTTAAGCATTAGGGTTAGGTTGTGGGTTTGGGTGAGGGTTAGGGTTAGGGTTAGTTTTAGTGTGAGGGTGATGGTTAGGGTTAGGATTAGGGTGAGGGTAAGTGTTAGGGTGAGGGTTAGGGTGAGAGTTAGTGTTAGGTTTAAGAAAGGTTTAGGGTGAGGTTGAGGGTAAGGGTTAAGGTTAGGGTGAAAGTTAGTGTGAGAGTGAGTATTAGGTTGAGCCGTAGGTTTAGGGTTAGGGATAGCGTTAGGGTTAGGGTGAGGGTTAGGATGAGTGTTAGGGTTAGGTTTAGGTTACTGTGAGGGTGAGGATTAGGGGTAGGATTAGGGTTAGGGTTAGGGTGACAGCTAGGTTGAGGGTGAGGTTTAGGGTGAGGGTGAGGTGGAGGGTGAGGGTTTTGGTTAGGTAAGGGTTGGGTTAGGATTAGTTAGGGTTAGGGTTAGGGTGAGGTTTAGGGTGAAGTTTAGGGTTAGGGTTAGGGTGAGGGTGAAGATTAGTGTGAGGGTTAGCGTGAGGGTAATTGTTAGGGTAAGGGTGAGGTTAAGCATTATGGTGAGGGTTAGCGTGAGGGTGAGGTTTAGGTTGAGGGTAGTTTTAGTGTTAGGTTGAGTGTTAGTGTGAGGTTGAGGGTTTGGGTGAGGGTTAGGGTTAGGGTTAGGGTTAAGGTTAGGGTTAGGGTTAGGGTTAGGGTTAGGGTGAGGGTAAGTTTTAGGGTGAGGTTTAATGTGAGGTTTACTCTTAGGTTTAGAAAAAGTTTAGGGTAGGGTGAGGGTGCGGGTTAGGGTTAGGGTGAAGGTTAGGATGAGGGTTAGGGTTAGGGTGAGGGTGAGGATTATGGTTAGGTTTAGGTTTAGGGTGATGGTGAGGGCTAGTTTTAGGGTTAGGAAAAGTTTTGGGTGAGTGTGAGGGTGAGGGTTAGGTTTCAGGTGAGGGTTAGGCTGACGGTTAGGGTTAGGGTTAGCATTAGTGTGAGGGTGAGGTTTAGGATTAGGGTGAGCGTTCAGGTTAGGGTTACTCTTAGGGTGAGGGTTAGGATTAGGGTTAGGTTACTGTGAGGGTGAGGGTTAGGGTTAGGATTAGGGTTAGGGTTAGGGTGACAGCTAGGTTGAGGGTGAGGATTAGGGTGAGGGTGAGGTTGAGGGTGAGGGTTTTGGTTAGGTAAGAGTTGGGTTAGGTTTAGGGGTATGGTTAGGGTTAGGTTGAGTTTTAGTGTGAGGGATAGGGTTAGGGTTAGGGTGAGTGTGAGGTTTAGTGTGAGGGTTAGGGTGAGGGTAAAGGTTAGGGTAAGGTTGAGGTTAAGGGTTAGGGTGAGGGTTAGGGTGAGGGTGAGGGTTAGGTTGAGGGGTTGTTTTAGGGTTAGGTTGAGCGTTAGGTTTAGGTTGAGCGTTAGGTTTAGGTTGAGTGTTTGGGTGAGGGTTAGGGTTACGGTTAGGTTTAGTGTGAGGGTGAGGTTAGGGTTAGGATTAGAAAAGTTTTAGGGTGAGGGTGAGGGTGAGGGTTAGTGTTAGGGTGAGGGTTAGGGTGAGGGTTAGTGTTAGGGTGAGGTTTAGGGTGAGGTTTAGTGTTAGGGTTAGGGTTAGTTTGAGGGTGAGGGTTAGGGTTAGAGTGAGCTTTAGGGTTAGGGTGAGGGTTAGGGCGTGGTTTAGGATTAGGTTTAGGTTACTGTGAACGTGAGGGTTAGGTTTAGGATTAGTGTTAGGGTAAGGGTGACATCTTGGTTGAGGGTGAGGTTTAGGGTGAGGGTGAGGTTAAGGGTGAGGGTTTTGTTTAGGTATGGGTTGGGTTAGGATTAGGGTTATGGTTATGGTTAGGGTGAGGTTTCGTGTGAGGGCTAGGGTGAAGGTTAAGGTTAGGATAAGGGTTAGGTTAAGGGTTAGGTTGAGGGTTAGGGTGAGGGTGAGGTTTAGGTTGAGTGGTAGTTTTAGGGTTAGGTTGAGCATTAGGGTTAGGTTTAGTGTGATGGTGAGGGTTAGGGTTAGGATTAGGGTGAGAGTAAGTGTTAGGTTGAGAGATATTGTGAGGGTTAGTGTTAGGGTTAGGAATGGTTTAGGGTGAGGGTGAGGGTGAGGGTTAGTGTTAGGGTTAGGGTGAATGTGAGGATGAGGATGAGGATTAGGCTTGGGATTAGGGTTAGGGTTAGTGTTAGGCTGTGGGTGAGGGTGAGGTCGAGGGTGAGGGTTAAGATTAGTGTTAGGGTGTAGTTTAGGTTTGGTGTGATGGTAAGGTTGAGGGTGAGTGTAAGGGTTAGGGTGAGAGTTAGTGTGAGGGTGAGGTTTAGGGTTAGGGTTAGGTTGAGGGTGAGGGTTAGGGTGTGGGTGAATGTTAGGGTTAGGGTGAGGATTAGGGTTAGGATAAGGGTTAGGGTGTGGTCTAAAGTGAGGGTGTCGGTTAGGGTAAGTTTTAGGGTTAGGGTTAGATTGAGGCTTAGGGTTAGTGTGAAGGTGTGTGTTAGGGTGTGGTTTAGGGTTCGGGTTAGGTTTCGGGTTAGGATTAGTGTGAGTGTAAGGGTTAGGGTTATTTTTAGGGTTAGGCTTAGGTTGAAGGTGAGTGTGGGGTTAGAGTTAGGGTTAGGTTAGGTTGAGGTTGAGGTTGAGGGTGTGGCTTAGGGAAAGGGTGAGTTTTTTAGTTAGGAAAGTGTTAGGGTTAGGGTTAGTGTGAGGATTATGGTGAAGGTGAGGGTTAGGGTGAAGGTTAGGGATTGGGTGAGGGTAAGGGTGAGACTTTGGGATAGGATTAGGGTTAGGGTTAGGATGAGGTTCAGTGTCAGGGTGAGGGTTCGGGTTAGGTTTAGGGTGAGGTTGAGGGTAAGGGTTAGGTTTAGGATTAGGGTTAGGGTTAGGGTTAGTGTGAGGATAAGGTTTAGGGTGAGGTTGAGGGTGAACGTGAGGTTTAGGGTGAGGGTGAGGGCTAGGGTGAGGGTGAAGGTTAGGGTGAGGTTTAGAGTGAGGGATAGGGATAGGGTTAGGGTGAGGGTTAGAGTTAGTGTGAGGGTTTGGATTAGGGTTAAGTTTAGGGTTAGGGTGAGGATAAGGGTTTGGGTGAGGGTTAGGGTGAGGGTTAGGGTTAGCGTCAGGGTTAGGATAAGGGTTAGGTTGAAGGTAAGTGTGAGGGTGAGGGTTAGGGTTAGGGGTAGTCTTAGGGTGAGGGTTAGGGTTAGGTTTAGCGTGAGGTGAGGGTTAGGGTGAGTGTTAAGTTTAGGGTTAGGGTTAGAATTAGGGTTAGGGTGAGGGTTAGGGTGAGGGTTAAGTTTAGGGTGAGTGTTAGGGTTAGGGTTAGGGTACTGTGAGGGTGAGGGTTAGGATTATGATTAGGGTTAGGGTTGGGGTGACAGCTAAGTTGGGGGTGAGGTTTAGGTTGAGGGGGAGGTTGAGGGTGTAGGTTTTGGTTAGGGTGAGGTTTAGGGTGAGGGGTTAGGGTTAGGGTTAGGGTTCCTGTGAGGGTGAGGTTTCATGTGAGGGTTAGGGTGAGGGTGAGGGTTAGGTTGACAGGTAGTTTTAGGGTTAGGTTGAGCGTTAGGGTTAGGTTGAGGGTTCGGGTGAGGGTTAGGGTTAGGGTTAGGTTTAGTGTGATGGTGAAGGTTAGAGTTAGGATTAGGGTGAGTGTAAGTGTTAGGGTGTGGGTTAGGGAGAGTGTTAGTGTTAGGTTTAGGAAAGTTTTAGGGTGAGGGTGAGGGTGATGATAAGGCTTAGGGTGAGGCTTAGGGTGAGCCTTAGGGTTAGGGTGAGTGTTAGGGTTAAGGTTAGTGTTACGTTGATGGTTAGGGTGAGGGTTAGTGTTAGGGTTAGGAAAGGTTTAGGGTGAGGGTGAGGGTGAGGGTTAGGGTTAGGGTGAGTTTTAGGGTGAGGGTTAGGGTTAGGATTAGGGTTAGTGTGATGGTGAGGGTTATGATTAGGGTGAGCTTTAGGGTTAGGGTGAGGGTTGGGGTGAGGGTTAGGGCTAGGGTTAGTTTACTGTGAGGGTGAGGGTTAGGGTTATGATTAGGGTTAGGATTAGGGTGACAGCTAGGTTGAGGGTGAGGTTTAGGGTTAGGGTGAGTTTGATGGTGAGGGTTTTGGTAAGGTAATGTTTGGGTTAGGGTTAGGGTTATGGTGAGGTTTAGGTTGAGGGATAGGTTTAGGGTTAGGGTGAGGGTGAGGTTTAGTGTGAGAGTTAGGGTGAGGGTTAATGTTAGGGTGAGGGTGAGGTTAATGGTTAGGGTAAGGTTTAGGGTGAGGGTGAGGGGTGGGTTGAGGGGTAGTTTTAGGTTTAGGTTGAGCGTTAGAATTAGGTTGAGGATTCGGGTGAGGGTTAGGGTTAGGGTTAGGTTTAGTGTGAGGGTGAGGTTTAGGATTAGGATTAGGGTTAGGGTAAATGTTAAGGTGAGGGTTAGGGTGAGTGTTAGTGTTAGGGTTAGGAAAGGTTTAGGGTGATGTTGGGGGTGAGGGTTAGGGTTATGGTGAAGGTTAGGTTTAGGGTGAGGGTTAGGGTTAGGTTTAGGGTTAGGATGATATTTAGGCTCAGGGTTAGCATTAGGGTTAGGTTTAGGGTGAGGCTTAGGTTGAGGGTTAGGTTTAGGATTAGGGTTAGGGTTAGGGTTAGGGTTAGGATTAGGTTTAGGTTTAGTGTTAGGCTGAAGGTGAGGCTGAAGTTTAGGGTGAATTTTAGGGTTATTGTTAGGGTGTGTAGGTTAGGGTTAGTTTGAAGGTTAGGGTGAGTTCGAGTGTAAGGGTTAGGGTGAGTGTGAGGGTGAGGGTTATGGTTAGGGTTAGTGTGAGGGTTAGGGTTATAATTAGGCTGAGCGTTAGTGTTAGGGTGAGGGTTAGGGTGAGGGTTTGGGTAAGGGGTAGGGTATGGGTTAGGGTTAGGGTAATATTTAGGGTGAGGTTGAGGTTTAGGGTGAGGGTGAGTGTAAGGGTTAGGGTGAGGGTTAGGGTGTGGTTGAGGGTAAGGGTGAGGGTTAGGGTATTGGTTAGGTAAGGTTTTGTGTTAGGATTAGGGTTAGGGTTAGCATTAGGGTGATGGTTATGGTGAGGAATAGGGTTAGGGTTATGGTGAGGGTTAGGTTTAGGTGAGGGTTAGGGTGAGGGTTAAGGTTAGGATGAGGGTGAGGGTAAGGCTCAGCTTGAGGGTTAGGTTGAGGGTGAGGGTTAGGGATAGGGGTAGTTTTAGGGTTAGGGTGAGTGTTAGTGTTAGGGTGAGTGTTAGGGTTAGGGTGAGTGTTAGGATGAGGGTTAGGGTTAGGGTTAGTGTGAGGATGAGGTTTAGGGACAGGATTAGGGTGAGGTTAAGGCTTAAGGTGAGGGTTAGTCTGAGGGTTAAGTTTAGATGAGGTTTAGGGTCACGGTGAGGGATAGGGTTAGGGTTAGTGTGAGGGTTAGGGTTAGTGTGAGGTTTAGGATTAGAGTTAAGTTTAGTGTTAGGGTCAGGATAAGGGTTAGGGTGTGCGTTAAGGTGAGGGTGAGGGTTAGGTTTAGCGTTAGGGTTAGGGTAAGGTTTAGGTTGAGGGTAAGGGTAAGAGTGAGGGTTAGGTTTAGGACTAGGTTTAGGGTGAGTGTTAGGGTTAGGGTGAGGGTGAGCGTGAGTATTAGGGTGAGGGTTAGTGTTAGGATGAGGTTTAGGGTTAGGGTGAGGGTGAGGGTGAGGGTTAGGCTAAGCGTTATGGTTAGGGTTAGGTTTATAGTGAGGATAAGGGTGAGGTTAAGGGTTATGATGAGTGTGAGGGTTAGGTTTGCGATTAGAGTTAGGGTGAGGGTAAGGGTTAGGGTAAGGGTAAGGTAAGGGTGAGCGTGAGGTTTAGGGTCAGCGTGAGTTTTAGGATGAGGGTTAGGTTGAGAGTTAGGGTTAGGGTTAGGTTAGGATTAGGGTGAGGGTGAGGTTTAGGTTTAGGGTTAGGAATAGATTGAGAATTAGGGAGCGGGATAGGTTTAGAGTGAGGGTTAGGATTAGGGTTAGGTTTAGGGTGAGGGTGAGGGTTAGGTTGAGGATTAGGGTGAGGGTGAGGGTTAGGATTATCTTTAGGGTGAGGGTTAAGGTTTGGGTGAGTGTTAGGGTTAGGGTTAGGGTTAGGGTTAGGGTGAGGGTGAGGGTGAGAGTTAGGGTGAGGGTGAGTTTGAGGGTTAGGGTGAAGGTGAGGGTTAGGGTTTGTTTTAGGGTTAGGGTGAGGGTGAGGCTTAGCTTTAGGATTAGGTTTAGTGTTAGTGTTAGGCTGAGGACGAGGCTGAGGGTGAGGTTGAGGGTTAGGGTTAGGGTTAGGGTGTAGATTAGGGATAGTGTGAGGTTTAGGGTGAGTGTGATGGTTAGGGTTAGCAGTAGGATTAGCGTGATTTTTAGTGTTAGGGTTAGGGTGAAGGTGAGTGTTAGGGTGAGGGTTAATATTAGGGTTAGTTTTAGGATGAGGGTTAGGATTAGGGTTAGTGTGAGGGTGAGAGTTAGGCTAAGCGTTAGGGTCAGAATTAGGGTTAGGTTTATGGTGAGGTTTAGGGTGAGGTTAAGATCAGGGTGAGTGTTAGCATGAGGGTTAGCGTTAGGTTTAGTGTGAGGGTAAGGGTTAGGGTGAGTGTTATGGTGAGGGTGAGCATTAGGGTTAGGGATAGGGTGAGGTGTAGGGTTAGGTTTAGGGTTGCGGTGAGGCCTAGTTTGAGGGTGAGAGTTAGGGTTAGCGTTAGGAAGACGGTTAGGCTGAGGGTGAGGGTTAGTGTTATGGTTAGTGTAAAGGTTAGCATGACGGTGAGGGTTAGGGTAAGGGTGAGGGTTAGGTTTAGGGTGAGAGTGAGGGTGAGTGTGAGGGTAAGGTTTAGGGTGAGGATTAGGGTGAGGGTGAGGGTAAGGGTTAGCGTGAGGATTAAGGTGAGTGTGAGGGTTAGGGAGAGGTTGAGGGTTAGGGTTAGGGTTAGGGTTAGGCTGAGGGTGAGGGTACATTTAAGATTTAGGGTTAGGGTGAGGGTTAGGGTTAGTGTGAAGGTTAGGGTGAGGGTGAGGGTAAGGATTAGGTGAGAGTTAAGGTGAGGGTGAGGGTGAGGGTTAGGGTTAGGGTGAGCGTTAGGGTGAGGGTAAGTTTTAGGTTGAGGTGTAGGGTTAGGGATATTGTTAGTGTTAGTTTGAGGGTGTGGGTTAGGGTTAAGATTAGGGTGAGTGTTAGGTTTAGAGTTAGGGTTAGAATGAGGGTTTGGGTGAGTGTTAGAAAAGGGTTGGGGTGAGGG
This sequence comes from Dipodomys merriami, assembly GCF_024711535.1. Classification (NCBI taxonomy): domain Eukaryota; kingdom Metazoa; phylum Chordata; class Mammalia; order Rodentia; family Heteromyidae; genus Dipodomys; species Dipodomys merriami. The sequence goes on from NW_027204760.1 coordinate 663,957, forward strand.
TGAGGGTTAGGGTTTGGATTAGGATGAGGGTTAGGGTGAGGGTGAGGGTTAGGCTTCGGTTTAGGGTGTGGGTGAGGGTGAGTGTGAGGGTTAGGGTTTTGTTTAGTTAATGCTTAGTGTTAGGATTAGGTTTAGAGTTAGGTTTAGGGTGAGGGTTAGGGTGAGGTGTAGGATTAGTGTTAGGGTTAGTGTGAGGTTGAGGTTTACGGTTAGGATTAGGGTGAGAGTAAGGGTTAGTGTGAGGGTTAGGGTGAGGGTTAGGTTTAGGGCTAAGATGAGGTTTAGGGTGAGGGTGAGGGATAGGGTTAGGGTTAGTTTGAGGTTTAGGGTTAGGTTTAGGATTAGGGTGAGGGTGAGGGTTAGGGTTTAGATTAGCGTTAGGGTTAGTGTTAGGCTGACGGTGAGGCTGAGGGTGAGGGTGAAATTTAGGGTTAGGGTTAGGGTGTAGGTTAGCGTTAGTGTGAGGGTTAGTGTGAGTTTGAGAGTAAGGGTTAGGGTGAGAGTTAGTGTGAGCGTGAGGTTTAGTGTTAGGGTTAGGGTGAGCGTTAGGGTGAGGGTGAGGGTTAGGGTGAGGGTGATTTTTAGGTTTAGGTTGAGGATTAGGGTTAGGATTAGTGTTAGGATGAAGTTGAGGGTGAGATTATGGGTTAGGGTAAGAGTTAGGGTTAGGTTTAGGGTGAGGGTTAGGGATAGGTTAAGGTTTATGGTGAGTGTAAGAGTGAGGGTGAGGTTTACGGTTAGTGTAAGGATAAGGGTTAGGGTAGAGGTTTAGGGTGAGGGTGAGCATTAGGGTTAGGGTGAGGATGAAGTTTAGGGTTAGCCTTAGGGTTAGGGTTAGGGTGAGGGTGAGGGTGAGGGTGAGGGTGAGGGTTAGGGTTAGGGTTAGTTTTAGGGTGAGGGCTAGGTTGAGGGTGAGGGTTAGGGATAGGGTTAGGGTGAACGTTAGGATGAGGGTGAGGTTTAGGGTTAGGGATAGGTTGAGGGTTAGGATGACAGAGAGTTTTAGGTTGACACTGAGGATTAGGTTTAGGGTGAAGGTGAGGGTGAGGGTGTGAATTAGGTTTTGGGTGAGGATTAGGGAGACAGTGAGGGTAAGTGTGAGGCTAAAGGTTAGGGTTAGGGTTAGTGTTAGGCTGAGGTTGAGGGTGAGGGGTATAGTTAGGGTTAGGGTGAGCGTTCGGGTTATGCTTAGTGTGAGGTTTAGTTTGAGGGTGAGGACAAGGTTAGGGTGACAATTAAGGTGAGGGTGAGGGTTAGGGTTAGGGTTAGGGTTAGAGTTAGGGTGAGGGCTCGGGTGATTGTGAGTGTTAGGGTGAGGGTGAGGGTGAGGGTGAGGGTGAGGGTTTTGTTTAGGTAAGGGTTTGGTTTAGGATTAGGTTTACCATTAGAGTGAGGGTCAAAGTGTGGTGTAGGTTTAGGGTTAGGTTGACCGTTAGGGTTAGTGTGAGGGGTAGGGTGAGGGGTAGGGTTAGGTTTAGGGTTAGTGTGAGTGTGAGGGTTATGGTTATGGTTAGGTTTAGGGTGAGGTTAAGGTTTAGGGTTAGGTTTAGGTTGAGTGTTATGATTAGGGTTAGGGTTAGGGTGAGAGTGAGGGTTAGGATGTGGGTGAGTATGAGGGTGTGGGTTAGGGTTTTGGTTAGGTAAGGGTTAGGGTTAGGATTAGGGTTAGGGTTAGTGTGAGGGTAAGGGTGAGGGTTAAGGTTACGGTGAGGGGTAGGGTGAGGGGTAGGTTTAGGGTTAGTGTGAGCATTAGGGTTAGGGTGAGGGTTAGGGTGATGTTAGGGTTACGGTTATTGTGAGGGTGAAGTTTAGGTTTAGGATTAAGCTGAGGGTAAGGGTTAGCGTGAGGGTTAGGGTGAGGATTAGGGTTAGGGTTAGGATGAGGTTTAGGGTGAAGGTGAGGTATAAGGTTAGGGTGAGGGTGAGGGTAAGGTTTAGTGTGAGGGTTAGGATTATGGTTAAGTTTAGGTTTAGGGTGAGGATACGGGTTAGGTGAGGATTAGGGTCAGGGTGAGGGTTAGGGTTAGTGTTAGGGTTAGCATAAGGTTTAGGTTGAGGGTAAGGGTTAGGGTGAGGGTTAGGTTTAGGAATAAGGTTAGGGTGAGGTTGAGTGTTAGGGTAAGGGTTAGGTTTAGGGTTAGGTTTAGGTTGAGGGTTAAGGTTAGGGTTAGGTTGAGTTTGAGGGTTAGGGTAAGGGTTAGGGTTAGGGTTAGCATTAGGGAGAGTGCTAGGGTGAGGTTAAGTGTTAGCGTGAATGTTAGGATGAGGGTGTGGCTAAGGGTTAGTGTAAGGGTAAGGGTTACGGTCATCGTTAGGGTGAGGTTGAGCATTAGGGTTAGGGTGAGGGTGAGGTTTGGGTTTAGCTTTAGGGTTAGGGTGAGGGCGAGGGTGAGGTTGAGGTTTATGGTTAGGGTTAGGGAGACGGTTAGGGTGAGGCTGAGGGTTAGGGTTAGGTTGAGGTTGAGAGTGAGGTTTTGGGTTAGAGTCAGGATTAGGGTGAGGGTGAGGGTTAGGGTGAGTGTGAGGGTTAGGGTTAGGGTTAGGGTTAGGCTGAGAGTGAGGGTAAGTTTGAGGGTTAGTGCTAGGGTTAGGGTGAGGGTTATTTTTAGTGTGAGGGTTTTGGTTAGGGTTTTTTTAGGGTTAGGGTGAGGGTGAGGGTTAGAGTTAGGGTTAGGTTTAGGGTTTGGGTGAGGGTGAAGTTTAGGGTTAGGGTTAGTGTTAGGCTGAGGGTGAGGCTGAGGGTGAGGGTGAAGGGTAGGTTTATGGTTAGGGTGTAGGTTAGTGTTATTGTGAGGGTTAGTGTGAGTGTCAGTATAAGCGTTAGGGTGAGAGTTAGTGTGAACGTAAGTTTTAGGGTTAGTGTTAGGGTGAGCGTTAGGGTGAGGGTGAGGGATAGGATGAAGTTGATTGTTAGGTTTAGGGTGGGGATTTGTTTTAGGCTTAGTGTTAGCGTTAGGGCTAGGTTGAGGGTGAGGTTTAGGTTTAGGGTTAGGGTTTGGGTGAGGGTTAGGGTTAGGTTAAGGGTGAGTGTTACGGTGTGGCTTAGAGTTAGGATGAGGGAGAGGGTTATTTTCAGTGTGAGGGTTAGGGTTAGGGTTATTTTTATTGTTAAATTTAGGGTGAGGGTTAGGTTTAGGTTTAGGTTATGGTGAGGGTGAGGGTGAGGGTTAGGGTTAGGGTTAGGGTTAGAGTGTGTGCTAGGGTGAGGGTGAGGGTTAGGTGAGGGTGAGCGTGAGGGTGAGTCTTTTAGTTAGGGAAGTGTTAGGGCTAGGTTTAGGGTGAGGATTAGGGTGAAGGTGAGGGTTAGTGTGAGGTTTAGGGTTAGGCTGAGGGTTAGGGTTAGGGGTAGGGTGAGGGATAGGGTTAGGGTTATGTTTAGGGTGAGGGTGAGGGTTAGGGTTTTTGTTAGGTAAAGTTTTGGGTTAGGATTAGGGTTAGGGTTAGACTTAGGGTGAGGTTTATGGTGAGGAGTAGGGTTAGGGTTAGGGTGAGGGTTATGTTGGGTGTGAGGGTTAAAGTGAGGGTTAAGGTTAGGAGGAGGGTAAGGGTTAGGGTGAGGGTTAGGGTAAGGTGAGGGTTAGGTTTAGGGTTAGTGTGAGGATGAGGTTAACGGATAGGATTAGGGTGAGGTTAAGAGTTAGGTTGAGGGTTAGGGTGAGGGTGAGGGTTAGGGTTAGGATGAGGTTTAGGATCAGGGTGAGATGTAAGGTTAATGTGAGGGTTAGGATTATGGTCAAGGTTAGGGTGAGGGTGAGGATAAGGGCTAGTGTGAGGTTTAGGGTTAGGGTGTGGGTGAAGATTAGGATTAGGGAGAAAGTAAGTGTTAGTTTGAGGTTTATGGTGATTGTGAGGATTAGCGTTAGCATTAGGGTTAGCGTGAGTGTAGGGTTAAGGTTAGGGTGAGGGTTAGGGTGAGGGTGAGTGTTAGGTTTAGAGTGAGGGTAAGGGTTAGGGTAAGGGTTAGGGTGAGGGTTAAGTTTAGGGTTATGGTTAGGGATAGGGTTATTGTTACTGTTAGTGTTAGGGTTAAGGTGAGGATGAGCGGGACGGTTAGGGTTAGTTTTAGAGTGAGACTGAGGGTGGGGGTTAGGGTTAGTGTTCGGTTTAGGTTTAGGGTGAAGTTGAGGGTTAGGGATAGGTTGAGGATTAGGGTTAGGTTTAGGATGAGGGTGAGGGTTACTGTCAGAGTTAGGGTTCGTGTGAGGTGTAGGGTGAGAGTTAGGGTTAGGGTTAGGGTTACATTTAGTGTTAGGCTGAGGGTTAGCGTTAGAGTGAGGGTGACAGTGAGGGATACGGTTAGGGTTAGTGTGAGGGTGAGGGTGAGGGTTAGGTTTAGGATTAGGGTTAGGGTTCGTGTTAGGCTTAGGTTGAGGATGAGGGTGAGGGTGAAGGTTAGGGTTAGGGTTAGGGTGAGGTTTAGGGTTAGGGTTAGGCTGAGCGTTAGCACTAGGGTGATGTTTAGGGTGAGGTTGAGGGTTAGGGTGAGGGTGAGGGTGAGGGTTAGGTTGTGGGTGAGGCTTAGGGTTAGGGTGAGTGTTAGGGTGAAGGTGAGGGTTAGGGTAAGGGTGAGGGTTAGGGTTAGCGTTAGAGTTAGGGTGTGGGTGAGGATTAGGGTTAGGGTGAGGTTTAGGGTTAGGGTTAGGGTGAGGATTAGGTTTGTGGTTAGGTTTAGGGTGATGGTAAGATTTAGTGTGAGTTTTAGGGTGAGGGTGAGGGTTAGGGTGAGGGGTAGTGTCAGGGTTAGGGTGAGGGTTAGGTTTAGTGTGAGCGTTAGTGTGAGGTATAAGGTGAGAGTTAGGGTTATGTTTAGGGTTAGGGTGAGGGTGAGGGCTAGGGAAGAGTTAGGGTTAGGATTATGGTTTGGGTTAGTTTGAGGATTAGGGTGAGTGTTAGGGTTAGTTTGAGAGTTATGGTGAGGTTTAGGGTGAGGTTTAGGTTCAGGGTTAGGTTGAGGATGACGGTTAGGCTTAGGGTTAGGGATAGGGTGAGGGTTAGGTTTAGGGTTAGTGTGAGGTTTAGCGTTAGGGTTAGGGTGAGGGTGAGGGTGAGGGTGAGGTTTAGGTTTAGGGTTAGTGTTAGGGTGAGAGTGAGGGATGGGTGAGGGTTTGCCTTCGGTAAGGGTTAGGGTTAGGATTAGGGTGAGGATTATGGTGAGAGTGAGGTTTATGTTGAGGATTAGGGTTGGGTAAGGGTTAGGGTTAGGGTTCGGGTTAGGGTTATTTTTAGGGTATGGGTGAGGTTTAGGGTGAGGGTGAGGGTTTCGGTGATGGTGAGCCTTAGGGTGTGGGTGAGGGTTAGGGTGTGGGTGATGGTTAGGGTAAGGGTGAGTGTTAGGATGTCGGTGAGTGTTTGGGTGAGGTTGAGGGTTAGAGTTAGGGTTAGTTTTAGGGTGAGGGTCAGGGTTAGGTTTAGGGTTAGGGTGAGGGTCAGAGTGAGGGGTAGGTTTAGGGTTGGGGTGAGAGTTAGGTTTAGTGAGGGTTTAGTGTGAGGGTTAGGGATAGGATGATGCTGAGTTTAAGGGTTAGTGTGAGGGTGAGGATTAGGGTGATGGTAAGGATTAGGGTTAAAGTGAGGTTTAGGTTGAGGATAACTGTTAGGGTGAGGGCTAGGGTGCGGGTGAGGGTTAGGGTTACCTTTTGGGTTAGGGTGAGTTTTAGAGTTCGGGTAAGGGTTTGGGTTAGGTTTCGGGTTATGTTAAGGTTGAGGGTTAGGGTTACGGTTAAGGTGAGGGTTAGGGTTAGGTTGAGTTTTAGGGTTAGGTTTAGGATTAGGGTGAGGGTGAGGGTGATGGTGAGGGAAAGGTTTAGGATTAGGGTTAGGGTTATGCTTAGGCTTAGGGTTAGATTGAGCGTGAGGGTGAGGGTTAGGGTTAGGGTTAGGGTTAGGGTTAGGTGAAGGTTAGCGTTAGGTTGGTGTTTAGGGTGAGGGTCAGGAATAGCGTGAGCTTTCGGGTTAGTGTTCGGGTGAGGGTTAGGGTATTGGTGAGGCTTAGAGTTAGGGTGAGGATTAGTGTGTTGGTGAGGCTTAGGGTTAGGGTGAGGATGAGGGCTAGTGTGAGGTTGAGGTTTAGGGTGAGGGTGAGAGTGAGGGTTAGGAAGACGTTTAGGGTTACGATTAGGGTGAGGGTGAGAATTAATGTGACTTTTACGGTGAGGGTGTGGGTTAGGGTGAGTGTGAAGTTTCGAGTGAGGGTGAGGGTTAAGGTGTGGGTGAGGGTTAGGGTTAGGGTGCGGGTTGGTGTGACGGTGAGGGTTAAGGTGAGGGTGAGGGTTACGGTTACAGTTAGTGTGAGCGTTATAGTTCGGGTGAAGGTGAGGGTTAGGTTTAGGGTTACGGTGAGGGTGAGGGTTAGGGTAAGGGGTCGGGTTAGGTTTAGGTTTAGGGTTAGGTTTAGTGTGAGGGATAGGATAAGGTTTAGGGTTACGGTGAGGGTAAGGGTTAGGGTGAGGATTAGTGGGAGGGTGAGGAGTAGGGTGAGGGGTAGGGTTAGGGTTAGGGTGAGTGTTACAGTTAGTGTGAAGGTTAGGGTGAGGGTTAGGGTGAGGCATAGGGTTAGGATTATGGAGAGGGTGAGGGTGAGGGTTTAGGGTTAGGGTGTGGCTGAGGGTTAGGATTAGGTTGAGGGTTAGGATTAGGTTGAGTTTTAGGGTTAGGGTGAGTGTGAGGGTGAGGTTTAGGGTTAGGATTAGGATTAGGCTGAGGGTTTCGGTTAGCATTAGGGTTAAGGTGAGGTTTAGGTTGAGGGTTTGGGTTAGGGTTAGGGTTAATATGGGGGTTAGTGTGAGTGTTAGGGTTAGAGTTAGGGTGAGGGTAAGGGTTAGGGTGAGGTTTAGGTTGAGGTTGAGGGTTATGGTTAAGTTTAGGGTGAGGGCTAGTTTGAGAGTTAGGGTTAGGTTTAGGGTTAGGGTTATTGTGAGGGTTAGGGTGAGCATGAGGTTAAGGGTTAGGGTGAGGGTTAGGGTGAGTGGAAGGGTTAGGGTTAGGGTAAGGGTTATGTTGAAGGTTAGGGTGATGGTTAGGTTTAGGGTTAGGTTTAGGTTTAGTTAGATGGTTAGTTTTACTGTGAGGGGTAGGGTTAGGTTTAGGGTTAGGATTATGGTGAATTTAAGGGTTAAGGTGAAGTTTAGGGTCAAAGTGAGGGTTAGATTTAGCGTGAGTGTTAGGTTGAGGGTTAGGGTGAATGTTAGGGTTAGAGTTAGGTTGAGGGTAAGGGTTAGGGTAAGGGATAGGTTGAGGGGGGGTTAAGCTTAGGGTTAGTGTTAGGGTTAGGATTAGAGTGAGGGTAAGGGTGAGGGTTAGGGTTAGGGTGAGGGTTAGGGTTAGGTTGAGGGTTAGCGTCAGGTTTAGGGTTAAGGTAAGTGTGAGGGTGAGGGTGAGGGTGGGGTTAAGTTTTAGGGTTAGGGTTAGGGTGAGGGTGAGGTTTAGGGTGAGGGTAAGATTTCAGGTGAGGGTGAGGGTTAGGGTGTGGATGAGGGTTATGGTTAGGGTGAGGGTTAGGGTGACGGTGAGGGTTAGGTTGAGGGTGAGGGTTAGTATTAGGGTTAGGATTATGGTGAGGGTTAAGCTTCGGGTTAATGTTAGGGTGAAGGTTAGGGTGAGGGGTAGGGTTAGGGTTAGGGTGTGGGTTAAGTTTAGTGTGAGGGTTAGGGTGAGGTTTAGGGTTAGGGTGCGGATGAGGGTAAGGGTTAGTGTTAGGGTTAGGGCGAGGTTTAGGGTTAGGGTGAGGTTTAAGGTTAGGTTTAGGGTTAGGGTGAGTGAGAGGGTGATGGTGAGGGTTACGTTAGGTTTAGGTGAGGGTGAGGGTAAGGTTTAGGATTAAGCTTAGGCTTAGAGTGAGGGTGGTGGTGGGAGTGAGCATTAGGTTTAGTGTGAGGTTTAAGGTGAGGGTTAGGGTTAGGGTTTGTGTGAAGGTTAGGTTGAGAGTGAGGGTCAGGGTGAGGGTTCAGGTTCAGGTTCGGGTGAGGGTTCGGTGAGGTTGAGGGTTAGGGTGTGGGTTAGGGTTAGGGTTCAGGTGAGTTTTAGGGTGCTGGTGAGGATTAGGGTGAGTTTCAGTGTTAGGGTTAATATGGTTAGGGTGAGGGTTAGCATTAGGATTAGGGTTAAGGTGAGGTTTAGGGGAAGGGGTAGGGTTAGGGTTAGGGTGAGGGTTAGGGTTAGTGTGAATATTAGGGTTATGTATAAGGTTAGTGTTAGTGTGAGGATAAGGGTTAGGGTGAGGGTGAGGGTTAGGGTTAGCATTAGGGTTAGGGTGAGGTTTAAGGTGAGGTTTAGGGTTAGGGTTTGTGTTAGGGTTAGGGTTAGGGTGAGTGTTATTGTTAGGATTACGGTTAGGGTTAGGTTAGTGTTATTGTTAGAGTTAGGGTTAGGGTTAGTGTGAGTGTGAGTGTGAGGTTTAGCGTTAGGGTTAGGGTTAGGGTGAAGGTGATGGTGAGTGTTTGGGTTAGGGTCCGGGTGAGGGTTGGGTTGAGGGGTAAGGTCAGTGTTAGGGAGAGGGTTAGTGTTAGGGTTAGGGTTAGAGTTAGGGTTAGTATGAGGCTAAAGGTTAGGGTGAGGCTTAGAGTTAGTGTTAGGGTTAAGTTTAGGGTTAGGGTGAAGGTTAGGGTTAGGGTGATGTTTAGGGTGAGGGTTAGGGTGAGGGTGAGGTTGAGTGTGAGGGTGAAGGTGAGGTTGACGGTGAGGATTCTTTTAGGGTGAATGTGACGTTAGGGTTAGGATTAGGGTTAGGTTTAGGGTTAGGCTGAAATTGAGGGTGAGGGTGAGAGTTAGGATTAGGATAAGGGTTAGGGTTAGTTTGAGGGTTAGGATGAAGGTGACAGTGAAGGTGAGGGTTAGTGTTAGGATTAGGGTTAGGGTTAGGGTTAGGGTTAGGTTGAGGGTGAGGGTGAGGGTTAGGGTAAGGTTTAGACTTAGGGTGATATTTGGGGTTAGGGTTAGGGTAAGGATTAGGGTTAGGGTGAGGGTTAGGGTTAGGTTGAGGTTGAGGTTTAGGGTTAGGGTTAAGTTTAGGGTGAGGGTTAGGGTTAGGGTTAGGGTGAGTGTGAGGGTTAGGGTGAGGGGTAGGTTTAGGGTTAGGATAAGGGTTAGGGTTAGGGTTAGGGTTAGTGTTTAGTTTTAGGGTTAGGTTTAGGTTCAGGTTGAGGGTGAGAGTGAGGGTGATTGTTAGGGTTAGGTTTAGGGTGAGGTTTAGAGTGTGGGTGAGAGTTAGGGTTAGGGTGAGTGTTAGGGTGACCGTGAGGGTTAGGGTGAGGGTGAGGATTAATGTTAGGCTTAGGGTGAGGGTTAGTGTTAAGGTTAGGTTTAGGCTTAGGGTGAGGGTTAGGTTGAAGGGTAGGGTTAGACTTAGGTTGAGGGTTAGTGTTAGTGGGAGGGTTATGGTTAGGGTTAGAATTAGCGTTAGTGTATGGTTAAAGTTTACGGTGAGGGTTAGGTGAGGGTGAGTGTTAGGATTATTATTAGATTTAGGGTGACCGTTAGGGTGAGGGTTAGGTTTAGTGTGAGGGTTAGGGTGAGGGTACTGTTTAGCTTGAGGGTGAGGGTTAGGGTGAGGGAGAGGGTTAGGTTTAGATTTAGGGTTAGGGTTAGGGTGAGGGTTAGGGTTAGGGTGAGGGTTAGGGTAGGGCTTAGTGTTAAAGTTAGGGATAGGGTGATGTTTAGGGTGAGAGTGATGGTTCGGGTGAGATTGAGTGTTAGGGTGTGGGTTAAGGTTAGGTTTTGGCTGAGTGTTAAGGTGACGATGAGGCTTAGGTGAGGTTGAGCATTAGGGTTATGTTTAGTGTTAGGGTGAGGGTTAGGGTTAGGGTTAGTGTGAGGGTGAGGGTCAGGGTGAGGGTTAGGGTTAGGGTTAGGTTCAGGGTTAGGGTTAGTGTGAGGGTTAGGGTTATTGTTAGGATAAGGGTGAGGGTGAGTGTTAGGGTTAGTGTGAGGGTGAGGGTCAGGGTGAGGGTTAGGGTTAGGGTTAGGTTCAGGGTTAGGGTTAGTGTGAGGGTTAGGGTTATTGTTAGGATAAGGGTGAGGGTGAGTGTTAGGGTGAGGGTGAGGGTAAGGGTTAGAGTTAGGGTTACGGTTAGGGTGAGGTTTAAGGTGAGTTTTAGGGTTAGGGTGTCTGTTTGGGTTAGGGTGAGGGTGAGGGTTAAGTTTAGGATGTTATTTAGGGTGAGGTTGAATGTTATTGTGAGGGTGATGGTTAGGATTACAGTTAGGGTTAAGGTTAGGGTGAGGGATAGGTATTGGATTAGGGTTAGGGCAAGGGTTAGGGTGATTGCAAGGGTTCGGTTGATGATTCGGGTGACCTTGAGTGTTAGGGTTTGGGTGAGGATTAGCATTAGAGTGCATATTAGGGTTAGGATTAGGGTCAGGGTTTTGGTGAGTTTAGGTGTTAGGGTTTGGGTGAGGGTTAGTGTTAGAGTGCATATTAGGGTTAGGGTTATGGTCAGGGTTTTGGTGAGTTTAAGGGTTAGGGTGAGGTTTATGGTGAGGGTTAGGGTTAGGGTTAGCGTTAGGGTTAGGGTGAGGGTTTGGGTTAGGTTTAGGGTGAGGATTATCGTGAGGGTTAGGGTTAGGATGAGGGTTATGGTTAGGGTTATGGTGAGGGTTAGGTTGAGAGTACAGCTTAGGGTGAGGGTGAGGGTTAGGTTGAGGGTGAGTGTTAAGGTGACGGTGAGGGTGATGGTGACGGTGAGGGTTAGGTTTAGGGTTAGGTTTAGGTTTAGGCTGACGGTGAGTGTGAGGGTGAGGGTTATGATGAGGGTGAGGGGGATGGTGAGTGTTAGGGTTAGGATTATGTTTCAGGTGAGTTTTAGGGTTAGGGTTAGTGTTAGGTGTGGGTGAGGGTTAGGTTTCGACTGAGTGTTAGCTGACGGTGCGGGTTAGGTTGAGTGTGAGGGTTAGGGTTATGGTTAGGGTTAGGGTCTGGTTTAGGTTTAGGGTGAGGGTGAAGGTGAGGGTTAAGTTTAGGATTAGGCTTAGGTGTTTGGTAAGGCTTAAGGTGAGTTTGGAGATGAGGGTCAGAGTTAAGATTAGGGTGAGGGTTAGGGTTAGGGTTAGGGTTAGGTTGAGGGTGAGGGTGAGAGTTAGTTTGAGGGTGATGGTGAGGGTGACGGTGAGGATGAGGGTTAGGTTTAGGGGAAGGTTTAGTGTTATGGTTAGGGTTAGAGTGAGTGTGAGGGTGAGAGGTAGGGTGAAGGTGATGGTGAGGTTGAGGTTGAGGGTGAGGGTTAGGGTTTGAGTGAGGGTTAGGGTTAGGGTTAGGGTTAAGGTTAGGGTGAGGGTTAGGGTTAGGGTTAGGATGACGGTTAGGCTGAGGGTTCGGGTTAGGGTTATGGTGAGGGTGAGGGTAGGATCAGGATTAGGGTTAGGTTTAGGGTGAGGTTTAGGGATGGGTTTAGGGTTGAGGGTGAGGGTTAGGGTGTGGATTAGGGTTAGTGTTAGGATTAGGCTGAGGGTGAGTTTGAGGGTGAGTGTGAGGGTTAGGGTTAAGGTGAGGGTTAGGATTAGGGGTAGGGTTAAGGGTAAGGTGAGGGATAGGGGTAGGATTAAGTTTAATATGAGGTTTAGGCTGAGGGTTATGGTTAAGGTTCGTGAGGGTAAGGTTTAGGGTGAGGGTTAGGGTGAGGTTGAGGTTTAGGTTAGGGCTTAGTGTTAGGGTGAGGTTTAGGGTGAGGGTTAGTGTTAGGGTTAGGGTTAGGTTTATGGTGAGGGTTAGGGTGAGGGTAAGGTTTAGGGTGATTGTTAGGGTGAGGCTTAGTGTTACTGTTAGGGTTAGGGTTAGGGTTAGGGTGACAGTAAGGGATAGGGCAAGGTGTAGGGTGACGGTGAGGGTTAGGGTGAAGGAGAGGGTTAGAGTTAGGGTTTAGGTGAGGGTTAAGTTTAGTGTGAGGGCTAGTGTGAGGGAGAGGGTTAAGGTGAGGGTGAGGGGAGGGGTAGGGTTAGGGTTAGGTTTAGGGTTAGGCTGAAGGTTAGGGTTAATGTGAGGATGAGGGATAGTTTTAGCATTAGGGTTAGGGTTAGGGATAGGGTTAGGGAGAGTTTGAGGGTGAGGTAGAGATTGGGGTTAGGGTTAGGGTTTGGGTTAGGCTGAGGGTGGGGTGAGGGTGAGGGTTAGGGTGAGGGTGAGGGTTAGAGTTAGGGTTAGGGTTAGGGTAAGTTTTACTGTTAGGGTGTGGGTTAGGTTTAGGTTGAGGATTACTGTGAGGGTGAGGGTTGGTTGAGGGTTAGGGTTAGGGTTAGGTTTAGGGATAGGGTTAGAGTGAGGGTTAGGGTTAGGGTGATGTTTAGGGTGAGGCTGAGAGTTAGGGTGAGGGTGAGGATTAGGGTGAGTGTCAGGTTTCGGGTGAAGGTGAGGGTTCGGGTGTGGTTTAGGGTTAGGTTTAGGGTGGGGTTAGGGTAACTGTGAGGCTTTGGGTAAGGGTGAGGGTTAGGGTTAAGATTAGGGTGAGTGTTAGAGTGAGGGTTAAAGTTAGGGTGAGGTTCAGGTTGAGGGGTAGGGTTAGGGTTAGTGTGCAATTTAGGGTTAGTGTGAGGGTTTGGGTTTGGGTTAGGATTAGGGTTAGTGTGAGGTTAAAGGTTAGGGTGCGGGTTAGTTTGAGGGTGAGGGTTAGGTTTAGTATTAGCGTTAGGGTTAAGATTAGGCTGATGGTGAGGGTGAGGGTAAGCGTGAGGGTGAGGGTGAGGTTTAGTTTAGAATTAGGTTTAGGGTTATGGTTAGGCTTAGGATGAGTGTGAGTGTGAGTTTGCCGGTTAGGATTAGGGTGAGGGTGAGGATTAGGTTGAGGGTTAGGGTTAGGGTGAGGGTTAGTGTTGGGATTAGGGTGAGGGTTAGGGTTAGGGCGATGTTTAGGTTGAGGGAGAGGTGTAGGGTGAGTGTTCGGGTTTTGGTTCGGGTAAGGGTTCGGTGAGGATAAGGGTTAGGGTGTGGGTGAGGGTTAGGCTTCTGGTGAGTTTTAGGGTGACGGTGAGGATTAGGTTGAGTTTGAGGGATAGGGTTAATATTATGGTTAGGGTGAGGGTAAGTGTTAGGGTTAGGGTTAAGTTGAGGGGTAGAGGGAGGGCTAGGGTTAGGGTTAGGGTGAGGGTTAGTGTTAGTGTGAGGTTTAGGGTTATGTATAGGGTTAGTGTTAGCGTGAGGATAAGGGTTAGGTTGAGGGTGAGGGTTAGGGTTAGATTAGGGTTAGTGTGAGGTTTAAGGTGAGGGTTAGGTTTAGGGTGAGTGTTAGGTTTAGGGTTAGGGTGAGTGTTATTTTTAGGATTACGGTTAGGGTTGGGTTACTGTTATTGTTAGGTTTAGGGTTAGGGTTAGGGTGAGAGTAACGGTGAGGTTTAACTTTAGGGTTAGGGTGAGGGTGAGAGTGAGGGTGAGTGTTAGGTTTAGGGTCCGGGAACGGTTTGGGGTGAGGGGTAAGGTCAGTGTTAAGGAGAGGGTTAGGGTTAGTGTTACGTTTAGAGTTAGGGTTAGTATGAGAATAAAGGTTAGGTTGAAGCTTACAGTTAGTGTTAAGGTTAAGGTTAGGCTTAGGGTGAAGGTTAGGGTTAGGGTGATGTTTAGGGTGAGGGTTAGTGTTAGGGTGAAGGTGAGGTTGAGGGTGAGGTTGAGGGTGAGCGTGATGGTGAGGATTAGGTTTAGGGTGAATGTGAGATTTAGGGTTAGGATTAGGGTTAGGTTTAGGGTTGGGCTGAAGTTGAGGTTGAGGGTGAGGGTTAGGATTAGGGTGAGGGTTAGGGTTAGTTTGAGGGTTAGGGTGAAGGTGAGTATTAGGGTGAGGGTTATGGTGAGGGTGAGGGTTAGGGTTAGGATTAGGGTTAGGGTTAGGGTTAGGTTGAGGGTGAGGGTGAGGGTTAGGGTTAGGTTTAGCGTTAGGGTGAGTGTTGGGGTTAGGGTTAGGGTAAGGATTAGGGTTAGGGTGAGGGTTAGGGTTAGGGTTAGGTTGAGGTTTAGGGTTAGGGTTAGGTTTAGGGTGAGGGTTAGGGTTAGGGTTAGGGTTAGGGTGAGGTTTAGGGAGTGGGGTAGGTTTAGGGTTAGGATAAGGGTTCGTGTTATGGTGAGTGTTATGGTGACTGTGACGGTTAGGTTGAGGGTGAGATTTAGGTTTAGGTTTAGGGTGAGGGTTAGTGTGAGGGTTATGTTTAGGCTTAGGGTGAGGGTTAGGGTGAGGGGTAGGGTTAGAATTAGGGTGAGGATTAGTGTTAGTGTGAGGGTTAGGGTTAGGGTTAGGCTTAGGGTTAGTGTATAGTTAAAGATTATGGTGAGGGATATGGTGAGGGTGAGTTTTAGGGTTATCGTTAGGGTTTGGGTGACGGTTAGGGTGAGGGTTAGGTTTAGAGTGAGGGTTAGTGTGAAGGTACTGTTTAGCCTGATGTCGAGGGTTAGGGTGAGGGAGAGGGTTAGGGTTAGATTTAGAGTTAGGGTTAGGGTTAGCCTGAGGTTGAGGGTTAGGGTTAGGGTGAGGGTGAGGTAGAGGTTTAGAGTTACGTTTAGTTAAGTGTTAGGGTTAGGGTTAGGGTGAGGATTAGGTTGAGGTTGAGGGTTAGGATTAGGGTGAGGGTTAGGGTAGGGGATAGGGTGAAGGTTAAGTTTATGGTGATGTTTAGGGTGAGAATGAGTGTTTGGGTGAGGGTGAGGCTTAGGGTGTGGGTGAATGTTAGGTTTTGGCTGAGTGTTACGGTGACGATGAGGGTTAGGGTGAGGTTGAGCGTTAGGGTTATCGTTAGTGTTAGGGTGAGGTTTAGATTTAGGGTTAGTGTTAGGGTGAGGGTTAGGATGAGGGTTAGGTTTAGGGTTAGTGTCAAGGTTAGGGTTAGTGTGAGGGTTAGGGTTAGGGTTAGGGTGAGTGTTAGGATACGGATGAGGGTGAGGGTTAGGGTGAGGGTGAGGGTGTGTGTTAGGGTTAGTGTTAGGGTTAGGGTGAGGTTTACGGTGAGTGTTAGGGTTAGGGTGACTGCTAGGGTTAAGTTTAGGCTGAGGGTTAGGATTAGGGTGTTATTATTATTAGGGTGAGGGTGAATGTTAATTTGAGGGTAATGGTTATTGTTAGGGTTAGGGTTAAGGTTAGGGTGAGGGATAGATATAGGATTAGGGTTAGGGTTAGGGTTAGAGTGATTGTAAGAGTTCGGATGATGATTCGGGTGACCTTGAGTGTTAGGATTTGGGTGAGGGTTATCGTCAGAGTGCATATTAGGGTTAGGGTTATGGTCAGGGTTTTGGTGAGTTTAAGGGTTAGGGTGAGGTTTATGGTGAGGGTTAGGGTTAGGGTTAGCGTTAGGGTTAGTGTGAGGGTTAGGGTGAGGGTTTGGGTTTGGGTTAGGGTTAGGGTTAGGGTGAGAGTACTGCTTAGGGTGAAGTTGAGGGTTAGGGTGAGGGTGATGGTGACGGTGAGGGTTAGGTTTAGGGTTAGGGTTAGGTTTACGCTGAGGGTGAGGGTGAGGGTGAGGGTGAGGGTGAGGGTGAGGGTAATGTTGAGTGTTAGGGTTAGGATTATGTTTAGGGTGAGTTTTAGTGTTAGGGTTAGGGTTAGGGTGAGTGTGAGGGTTAGGTTTATGGTTAGGGTTAGTGCCAGGTTTAGATTTAGGGTGAGGGTGAAGTTGAGGATTAGGTTTAGGATAAGGCTTAGGTGTTTGGTAAGGCTTAGGGTGAGTGTGAGGGTGGGGGTCAGAATTAAGGTTAGGGTGAGGGTTAGGGTTAGGATTAGGGTTAGTTTGAGGGTCAGGGTGAGGATTAGTTTGAAGGTGGTATCGGTTGAAGGTGAGGGTGAGGGTTAGGTTTAGGGTAAAGTTTAGGGTTATGGTTAGGGTTAGAGTGAGTATGAGGGTGAGGGTGATGGTGTGGTTGAGGGTGAGGGTGAGGGTTAGGGTTTGGGTGAGGGTTAGGGTTAGGGTTAGGGTTAAGGTTAGGGTGAGGGTTAGGGTTAGGGTTAGTATGACGGTTAGGATGCGGGTTAGGGTTAGGGTTAGGGTGAGGGTGAGGTTTAGGTTTAGGATTTGTTTTAGGTTAGGGTGAGGTTTAGGGATAGGTTTACGGGTAGGGTGAGTGTTTGTTTGGGGTTAGGTTAAGAGTAAGGGTGTGGGTGATGGTGAGGGTTAGGGTTTGGATTAGGGTTAGTGTTAGGGTTAGGCTGAGGGTGAGGTTGAGGGTGAGTGTGAGGGTTAGGGTTAAGGTGAGTGTTAGGATTAGGGTTAGGGTTAAGGGTAAGGTGAGGGTTAGGGTTAGGTTTAAGTTTAATATGAGGGTTAGGCTGAGGGTTAGGGTTAGGGTTCGTGTGAGGGTAAGTGTTAGGGTGAGAGATAGGTTGAGGGTGAGGGTTATCGTTAGGGTTAGATTTAGGGTGTGGGTAAGGGTTAGAGTTAGGGTGAGGGTGAGGTTGAG
Source organism: Dipodomys merriami (assembly GCF_024711535.1). NCBI lineage: Eukaryota > Metazoa > Chordata > Mammalia > Rodentia > Heteromyidae > Dipodomys > Dipodomys merriami. Next base: position 680,311 of record NW_027204760.1, read on the forward strand.
GGTTAGAGTTAGGTTTAGGTAAGGGTTAGGGTTAGGGTTAGGGTGAAGATTAGGTTGGGGGTGAGGGTTAGGTAGAGGGTTAGGGTTAGGGTGAGGGTTAGGGTAGGGGTTAAGTTGAAGGTTAGGGTTAGGGTGAGGGTTAGGGTGAGAATGAGTGTTCGGGTGAGGTTGAGGTTTAGGGTGTGGGTGAAGGTTAAGTTTTGGCTGAGTGTTAAGGTGACGATGAGGTTTAGGGTGAGGTTGAACGTTAGGTTATGGTTAGTGTTTGGGTGTCGTTAGGTTTAGGTTTAGTGTTAGGGTGAGGGTTAGGTTGAGGGTTAGGGTTAGGGTTAGGGTTAGTGTCAGGGTAAGGGTTAGTTTGAAGGTTAGGTTTAGGGTTAGGGTTAGTGTGAGGGTTAGGGTTAGGGTAAGGTTGAGGGTGAGGATTAGGATTAGGATTAGGGTTAGGTATAGGGTGAGGTTTAGGGATAGGTTTACGGTTAGGGTGAGGTTTTGTTTAGGGTTAGGTTTAGAGTTAGGGTGAGGATGAGGGTTAGGGTTAGGGTTTGGATTAGGGTTAGTGTTAGGGTTAGGCTGTGGATGAGGTTGTGTGTGACTGTGAGGGTTAGGGTTAAGGTGAGGCTTAGGATTAGGGTTAGGATTAGGGTTAGGGTTAAGGGTAAGGTGAGGGTTAGGTTTAGGATTAAGTTTAATATGAGGTTAGGCTGAGGGTTAGGGTTAGGGTTCATTTGAGGGTAAGGGTTAGGGTGAGGTTAGGGTGAGGGTGAGGGTTAGAGTGAGGGTTAGGGTTGGGGTGAGGGTTAGGGTGAGGGTAAGGTTTACGGCGAGGTTTAGGGTGACGGTGAGGTTTAGGGTGAAGGAGAGTGTTAGGGTTAGTGGTAGGTTGAGGGTTACGTTTAGGGTGAGGGCTACTATGAGGGAGAGGGTTAGGGTGAGGGGTAGGGGTAGGGTTACGGTAAGGGTTAGGTTTAGGCTGAACTTTAGGGTTAGTGTGAGGGTGAGGGATAGTTTTAGCATTAGGGTTATGGTTAGGGATAGGGTGAGGGTGAGGGTGAGGGTGAGGATGAGGTTGAGGTGAGGGTTAGGGTTATGGTTAGGTTGAGGGTGGTGTTGAGGTTGAGGGTGAGAGTGAGTGTTAGGGTTATTTTTAGGGTGAGGGCTAGGGTGAGGGTGAGGGTTAGGATGACGGTTAGTGTGAGGGTGAGGGTTTCGCTTAGGAAAGGCTTTGGGTTAGGGTTAGGGTGAGGATTAGGGTGAGGGTAAGGTTTAAAGTGAGCGTTAGGTTTAGCGTGAGGATTAGGGTTAGGGTGAGGTTTAGGATTAGAGTGATTTTTAGAGTGAGGGTGAGAGTTAGCTTTAGGGAGAGTGTGAGGGTTAGGGTGTAGGTGAGTGTTAGGTTTAGGGTAAGGGTTAGGATGAGGGTGAGAGTAATGGGGAAGGTGAGGGTTAGGGTTAGGGTTAGGGTGAGGGTTTGGGGTAAGGGTAGGGTGAGGTGTTAGGTGAGGGGTAGGGTAAGGGTTAGGGTCAGGGTTAGGGTTAATGTGAGGGTTACAGTTAGGGTTAGGGTTTGTGTAAGGATAAGGATTAGGGTGAGGTTTAGGTTGTGACTGAGGGTTAGGTTTAGCATTAGGGTTAGGGTGAGGGATAAGGTAAGGGTTAGTGTTAGTATGAGGGTGAGGGTTAGAATTTGTTTTAGGGTGAGGGTTAGGATTAGGGTGAGATTTAGGGTAGGGTTGGAGTCAGGGTGAGGGTTTGGGTGAGGGTGAGTTTTAGGGTGTGGGTGATGGTTAGGGGTTAGGGTGAGGGTTAAGGTGACCGTTAGGGTTAGGGTGAGGGAGAGGGTTAGGGTTAGGATGAGTGTTAGGCTGAGGGTTAGGGTTAGGGTTATTGTGAGAATTAGGGTTAGGGTTAGGGTTATGGTGAGGGTAAGCGTTAGGGTGAGGTTTAGTTTAGGGTGAGGGTTAGGGTTAGGGGCAGGTTCAAGCTTAGGGTGAGGCATAGGGAGAGGGTGAGGGTGAGCGTGAGGGTGTGTGTGAGGGTTTTGGTTAGGTAAGGGTTAGGGTTAGGGTTATGGTGAGGATTAGGGTGAGGGTGAGGGTTAGATTGAGGGTTAGGTTTAGGGTGAGTGTTAGGGTTAGTGTTAGGATTGGTGTTAGGGTAAGTTTTTGGGTTAGGGTTAGAATTAGGTTTAGGGTTAGGGATAGGGTGAGGGTTAGTTTTAGTGTGAGGATTAGGGTTAGGGATAGAGTTAGGATTAGTGTGAGGTTAAAGGTTAGGGTGAGGATTAGGGTGCAGGTGAGGGTTAGGGTTAGGGTTAGGGTGAGGGTGAGGGCTAGTGTTAGGATTAGGGTTAGGGTTAGGGTTAGGGTTATTGTTAGGGCTAGGGTTAGGGTTAGGGTGATTGTGAGGGTGCGGTTTAGCGTTAGGTTTCGGGTTAGGGTGAGGATGAGGGTGAGTGTTAGGGGTAGGGTTACAGTTAGGCTGAGGGCGAGGGTGGGGGTGTGGGTTAGGGTTAGGGTTAGGGTTACGGTGAGGGTTAATGTTAGTGTGAGGATTAGGGTTAGGAATAGAGTTAGGCTTAGTGTGAGGTTAAAGGTTAGGGTGAGGATTAGGGTGCAGGTGAGTGTTAGGTTTAGGGTTAGGGTGAGCATGATGGCTAGTGTTAGGATTAGGGTTAGATTTAGGGTTAGGGTTATTTTTACGGCTAGGTTGAGGGTCAGGGTGAGTGTGAGGGTGAGGTTTAGCGTTAGTGTTAGGGTTAGGGTGAGGATGAGGGTGAGTGTTAGGGTTAGGGTTACGTTTAGGCTGAGGGCGAGGGGGGGGATGAGGGTAAGTGTTAGAGTTAGGGTTAGGGTGAGGGCTAGGTTGAGCGTGAGGGTTAGTGTGACAGTGAGGTTGAGGGTGAAGGTGAGGATTTCGGTTAGGTAAGAATTAGGGTTATTGTTAAGGTGAGGTTTAAATTGAGGGTGAGGGTTAGTTTGAGGGTTAGGGTTAGGGTGAGGGTTAGGTTTATAGTTAGATTGAGTGGTAGGGTTAGGGTGATTTTCAGGGTGCGGGTGAGTCTTAGGGTGAGCGTTAGCGTGGGGGTGAGTGTGAGGGTTAGAGTGTGGCTGAAGTTTAGGGTTACATTGGGGGTTAGTGTGACGGTGAGGGTTAGGTTGAGTGTGAGGGTTAGGGTTAGGTTTTGGGTGAGGGTTAGGGTTAGTTTTAGGGTGATAGTGAGGGTTATGGTGAGGTGTAGGTTTAGGGTTATGGTGAGGGTTAGGGTTAGTGTGAGGGTTAGGGTTAGGGTAAGTTTTAGGGTTAGGGTTAGGTTTAGGGTTAGGATTAGGGTGAGAATTAGGGTTCGGGTTCGGTTGAGGGTGAGGGTTCAGGTGAGGGTGAAGTTTAGGTTGTGGGTTAGGGTTAAGTTTAGGGTCAGGTTAGGTTGACTGTGAGGGTTAGGTTGAGGCTGAGGGTTAGGGTTAGGGTTAGGGTGAATGTTGGGGTGAGGGTTAGGTTGAGGGATAGGGTTAGGGTTAGGGTGTGCCTTAGGGTTAGTGTGAGGCTTAGGGTTAGTGTTAGGGTTAGGGTTAGTGTGAGGTTAAAGTTTAGGGTGAGGGTTAGTGTGAAAGTGAGGGTTATGTTGAGGGTTAGGGTTAAGGTAGTGTTGGGGTTAGGTTTACAGTGAGGTTTATAGTTAGGGAGATGTTTAGGGTGAGGGTGAGGGTTAGGATGAGTGTGAGTTTTCAGGTGAGGGTGAGGGTTCAGGTGAGGGTAAGGCTTATGGTGTGGGTTCGGTTTAGGGTTAGTGTTAGGGTGATTGTTAGGGTGAGGTTGACCGGTTGACCGGTAGGTTTAGGGTTAGGGTGAGGGTTAGGGTTAGTGTGAGTGTTAGGGTTAGTGTTAGGGTTAGGGTTAGTGTGAGGTTAAAGTTTAGGATGAGGGTTAGGGTGAGGGTGAGGATTAGGGTGTTGGTTAGTTTTAGGTTGAGGGTTAGGATTAGGTTAGGATGAGGGTTTGTGTGAGGGTGATGGTTAGGGTTAGGATTAGGGTCAGGGTTAGGGTTAGGGTGAGGGTGAGGGTTTGGGTGAGGGTGAGCGAGAGGGTTAGGGTTAGGTTTAGCATGAGAGTTAGGTGTAGTGTGAGGTTTAGTGTGAGTGTGAGTTTGAGTGTGAGGGTTAGGGTGAGGGTGAGTGTGAGGGTGAGGGTTAGTGTTAGTGTTAGGGTTAGGGTTAGGGTGAGGTTGGGGGTTAGGTTTAGGATTAGGGTTAGTGTTTGGGTTAGGCTGAGGCTGAGGGTGAGTTTGAGGTTGAGGGTTAGGGTTAGGATGAGGTTGAGGGTGAGAGTTAGGGTTAAAGTGAGGGTGAGGGTTAAGGTGAGGGCTAGGGTGAGTGTGAGGGTTTCATTTAGGTAAGTGTCAGGGTTATTTTTATGGTGAGGTTTAGGTTGAGTGTGGGGGTTAGAGTGAAGTTTAGGGTTAGGTTGAGGTTTAGGGTTAGCATTAGGGTTACGGTTGGGTTTAGGGTGATGTTTAGGGTGTGGGTGAAAATTAGGGTGACAGTAAGGGTTAGGGTGAGTGTGTGTGTTAGCGCTATGTTTAAGGTGATGGTTAGGGTTAAGGTTAGGGTTAGGGTGAGGGTTAGTGTGAGGGTTAGAGTTAGGGTTAGTGTGAGGGTTAGGATTAGTGTGAGGGTTAGGGTTAGGGTTAGTGTGAGGATAAGTTTTATGGTGCAGGATATGAAGAGGGTGAGGTTTAGGGTTAGCCTTAGGGTTATTGTGAGGTTTAGGGAGAGGGTTAGGGTTAGGGTGAGGCTTACGGTTATTTTGATGTTTAGGGTGAGGTTGAGGGTTAGGGTAAGGTTTGAGGTTGAGGGTGAGGGTAAGAGTGAGTGTGAGGGTGAGGGTGACAGTGAGGGTTAGGATTAGGGTTAAGGTTAGGGTGAGGGTGAGAATTATTGTTAGGATTATGTTTAGGTTTAGGGTTAGGCTGAGGGAGAGGCTGAGGGTTAGTGTTAGGTTTAGGATTAGGGTTAGGGTTAGGGTGAGGGCTAGGGTGAGGGTGAGGGTTAGGGTTAGAGTGAGGTTGAGGTTGAGTGTTAGGGTTAGGGTTAGGTTTAAGCTGAGGGTGAGGGGTGTGGTTGAGGGTAAGGGTTGGGTTAGGGTTAGGGGGAGGATTAGTTTGAGGTTGAGGTCTATTGTGAGGGTTAGGGTGAAGGTTAGGTTTAGGCTGCTGTTTAGGGTGAGGGGGAGGGTTAGGGTTCCGTTTCAGGTGAGGGTTAAGGGGAGGGGGAGGGTTAGTGTTAGGGTTAAGGTTAGGGTGACGGTGAGGGTTGGGTCGAGGGTGAGGGTTAGGGTTATGTTTAGGGTGAGAGTTAGAGTTAATGTTAGGGTTAGGGTGAGGGTTAGGGTGAGGGGTAGGTTTAGGTTTAGGGTGAGGGTTAGTGTTAGTGTGAGGGTTAGGTTTTGGATTAGGGTTAGTGTGAGGATAAGGTTATGGTGAGGGTTAGGATTAGGGTGAGGGTTAGGTTTTGTCTTAGAGTTATGGTGAGGTATAGGGTGAGGGTTAAGGTGAGGGTTAGGGTAAGGTTTAGGGTAAGGGTTAGCTTTAGGTTGTGTGTTAGGTTTAGGGTAAGGGTGAGAGTGCGGTGAGGGTTTGGTTTAGGTTTAGGGTTAGGGTTAGGATTACGGTGAGGGTGAGGGTGAGATTGAGAGTTACGGTTAGTGTGAGGGGTAGGGTTAAGGTTATGATTAGGGTGAGGGTAAGGGTTACGCTGAGGGTTAGGGTTAGGGTGAGGGTTAGGGTTAGGGTTAGGGTGAGGGTGAGGGTGATGTTGAGGGTTAGGGTTAGGTGAAGGGTTATGGTTAGGGTGAGGGCTAGATTGAGTGTGAGGGTTAGGGTTAGCATTAGGGTTAGGGTGAGGGTTAGGGTGAGGGTTAGGCTTTGGTTTGGGTTAGGGTGAGGGTGAGGTTTAGGGTTAGGGTTAGGTTGAGGGTTAGGTTCAGAGTGAGGGCTAGGGTGAGGGTGAGCGTTAGGGTGGGTGTGAGTGTGAGGGTGAGGGTGCGGGTTTCGTTTAGGGAAGGGTTAGGGTTAGGGTGAGGTTTAGGTTGAGGGTGAGGGTTAGTTTGAGTTTTAGGTTTAGCGTGAGTGTTAGGGTTGGATTTAGGGTGAGGGTTAGGGTTAATATGATGTTTAGGTAGAAGGTGATGATTCGGGTGAGGGTGAGAGTGAGGGTTCGGGTGAGGATGAGGGTTAGGGTGTGGGTGAGGGTTAGGGTTTGGGTGAGTTTTAGGGTGATGGTGAGGGTTAGGGTGAGGGTGAGGGTTAGGGTTCAGTTTATGATTTGGGTGAGGGTTAGCGTTAGGGTTAGGGTTAGGGAGAGGTTTAGGGTGAGGGGTAGGGTTAGTTTTAGGGTGAGTGTTAGGGTTAGTGTGAGGGTTATGGTTATGTATAGGGTTAGTGTTAGTGTCAGGATAAGGGTTAGGGTGAGGGTTAGTGTGAGGGTGAAAGTTATGGTTAAGGTAAGGGTAAGGGTTACGGTGATGGTTAGGGTGAGGGTCAGGGTTAGGGTGAGTATTAGGGTTAGGGTTAGTGTGAGGGTGAGGTTGAGGTTGAGGGTGAGGTTTTCGGTTATATAAGGGATAGGGTTAGTGTGAGGATTAGGGTGAGGTTGAGGATTAGATTAAGGGTGATGGTTAGGGTTGGGGTTAGGGTGAGGGTTAGGTTTAATGTGATGTTTAGGTTGAGGGTGATGGTTAGGGTGAGGGTGACTGTTTGGGTTAGGCTGAGGGTTCGGGTGGGGGTGAGGGTTAGTGTGTGGGTGAGGGTTAGGTCTCGGTTAGTTTTAGGTTGAGGGTTAGCGTTAGGGTTAGAGTTAGCGTGAGGTTTAGGGTGAGGGGTAGGGTTAGGGTTAGTGTGAGGATTATGGTTAGTGTGAGGGTTAGGGTTAGGTATAGGGTTACTGTTAGTGTGAGGATGGGGTTTAGGGTGAGGTTGAGTGTTAGGGTTAGCGTTAAGTTTAGGGTGAGGGTTATGGTGAGGGTTAGGGTTAGGGTGAGGTTCAGTGTTAGGGCGTGGTTGATGGTTAGGGTTAGGGTGAGGATTAGAGTTAATGTTAGGGTTAGGGTTATAGTGAGCTTTAGAGATAGAGTGAGGTTTAGGGTGAGGGTGGGGTTTAGGGTTGGCAATAGTGTTAGGTTGAGGATTAGGGTAAGGGTTATGTTTAGGTTAGGGTAAGAGTGAGGGTTAAGTTTAGGATTAGGGTTAGGGTTAGAGTTTTGTTGAGGCTTTAGGTGAGGGTTAGAGTTAGGATTATGGTTAGGGTTAGGGTTACAGTTATTGTTAGGGTTAGGGTTAGGGTTCAGTTGAGTGTGAATGTGAGGGTTAGCATTAGGTTTCTGGTTAGGATTAGGGTGAGGGAGAGGGTGAGGGTTAGGATTAAGATTAGGGTTAGGGTGGGGTTAGGCTGAAGGTTAAGGTTCATGTTCACGTGAGGGTTAGGTTATGGGTGAGGGTTAGGGTGAAGGTTAGGGTGACGGTGAGGATTAGGGTGAGGGTATGTGTTAGCGTTATGTTTAAGGTGACGGTTAGGGTTAAGGTTAGGGTTAGGGTTAGGGTTAGTGTGAGGGTTAGGGTTAGTGTGAGGGTTAGGGTTAGGGTTAGTGTGAGGATAAGGGTTATGGTGAGGTTTAGGAAGAGGTTGAGGGTTAGGGTTAGCGTTAGGGTTATTGTGAGGTTTAGCGAGAGGGTTAGTGTTAGGATTATGGTTACGGTTAGGGTGATGTTTAGGGTGAGGCTGAGGGTTATGATGAGGGTTGAGGGTGAGGGTGAGGGTTAGGGTGAGTGTGAGGGTGAGGGTGAAGGTGAGGTTTAGGGTTAGGGTTAAGGTTAGTGTGAGGGTGAGGTTTATTGTTAGGATTACAATTAGGGTCAGGGTTAGGCTGAGGGAGAGGCTGAGGGTTAGTGTTAATGTTAGGATTAGGGTTAGGGTTAGGGTGAGGTCTAGGGTGACGGTGAGGGTTAGGGTTAGGCGTAGGGCGAGGGTGGGGTTGAGGGTAAGGGTTAGGTTAAGGTTTAGGGTTAGGATGAGGATTAGGTTGAAGTTGAGGTTTAGTGTGAAAGCTAGGGTGAGGGTTAGGGATAGGGTGATGTTTAGGGTGAGGGTTAGGGTGTGGGTGAGGGTTAGTGTTGGGGTTAAGGTTAGGGTGACGGTGAGTGTTAGGGTGAGAATGAGGATTACGGTTATTTTTAAGGTGAGATTTAGAGTTAATGTTAGGGTTAGGGTGAGGGTTAGGGTGAGGGGTAGGTTTAGGGTTAGGGTGAGGGTTAGGGTTAGTGTGAGGGTTAGGTTTAGGGTTAGGGATAGTGTGAGGATAAGGATATGATGAGGGCTAGGATGAGGGTGAGGGTTAGTGTTGGCGTTAGGGTTAGGGTGAAGTTTAGGGTGAGGGTTAGGGTTAGGGTTAGGGTAAGGGTTAGGGTAAGGTTTAGGTTTAGGGTGAGGGCTAGGTTTAGGTTTATGGTAAGGGTGAGGTTGCGGGTGAGGGTTTGGTTTAGGATTAGGGCTAGGGTTATGGTCAGGCTTAGGGTGAGGGTGAGGGTGAGATTGAGGGTTACGGTTAGGGTGAGCGGTACGGTTAAGGTTATGATTAGGGTGAGGGTAAGGGTTAGGCTGAGGGTTAGGGTGAGGTTGAGGGTTAGGTTTAAGGTTAGGGTGAGGTTGAAGGTGAGGGTTTGGTTTAGGATTAGGGCTAGGGTTATGGTCAGGCTTAGGGTGAGGGTGAGGGTGAGATTGAGGGTTACGGTTAGGGTGAGCGGTACGGTTAAGGTTATGATTAGGGTGAGGGTAAGGGTTAGGCTGAGGGTTAGGGTGAGGTTGAGGGTTAGGTTTAAGGTTAGGGTGAGGTTGAAGGTGAGGGTTTGGTTTAGGATTAGGGCTAGGGTTATGGTCAGGCTTAGGGTGAGGGTGAGGGTGAGATTGAGGGTTACGGTTAGGGTGAGCGGTACGGTTAAGGTTATGATTAGGGTGAGGGTAAGGGTTAGGCTGAGGGTTAGGGTGAGGTTGAGGGTTAGGTTTAAGGTTAGGGTGAGAGAGAGGGTGAGGTTGAGGGTTAGGGTTAGGTTGAGGGTTAGGGTTAGGGTGAGGGCTAGCTTTAGGGTTAGGGTGAGGGTTAGGGTTTGAGTGAGGGTTAGGTTTAGGATTAGAGTTAGTTTTAGTGTGAGTATAAGAGTTAGGGTGATGTTTAGGGTGAGGGTGAGGGTTGGGGTGAGGTTTAGGGTGAGGGTGAGAGTTTGGGTGAGGGTGAGGGTGAGGATTAGTGTTAGGGTTAGGGTTATATTTAGGGTGAGGGTGTGAGTGAAGGTTAGGTTTAGGATTTGGGTTAGGGTTTGGCTGAGGGTGAGGGTGAGTGTGAGGGTTAGGGTTAGGGTGAGGGTTAGGTTTAGGTTTAGGGTTAGGGTTAGGGTGAGGGTTAGGGTTAGGTTTTGGTTTAGGATGAGGGTTAGGCTGTGGGGTAGGGTCAGGTTTAGGGTGAGGGTTAGGGTTAGTGTGAAGTTTAGGGTTATGGTTAGGGTAAGGGTTAGGTTTAGGGTTAGTGTGAGGTTAGTGTGAGGGCTAGGGTGTGTGTGAGAGTTAGGGTTAGGGTTAGAGATTAGGTGAGGATTAGGATTAGGGTTAGGGTGAGGGTGAGGGTTAGCCTGAGGTGTACGGGAAGGGTTAGGGTGAGGAATAGGTTTAGTGTGAGGGTTAGGTTTTCATTTAGGGTTAGGGTTTGGGTGAGGGTTATTATGAGGGTGAGGGTTATGGTGATGGTGAAGGTTCGGTTGAGGATGTTGGTTAGGGTTTGGGTGAGTGTTAAGGTTAGTGTGAGGGTTAGGGTTATGGTTAGGTTTACAGTGAGGGTAAGGGGTAGGATTAGGTTGAGGCTAGGCTGAGGGTTTGGGTTAGGCTAAGGTTTAGGGTGAAGGTTAGGGTTAGTGAAAGAGTTAGGATTAGGGATAGGGTTAGGGTTAGGGTGAGGATGAGAGTAAGGGTTAGTGTGAGGGTTACAATGAGGGTGAATGTTAGGGTTAGTGTTAGGGTTAGGATTAGGATGAGGGGGAGGTTGAGGGTTAGGGTTAGGGTGAGGGTTATTGTTAGGGTGAAGATTAGGGTTAGGGTGAGTCTGAGTGGGAGGGTTAGAGTTAGGGTTAGGGTTAGGATTAGGGTAAGGTTTAGGGTAAGGGTTTGGTTTAGGGTTAGGGTTAGGGTCAGGATCAGGGTCAGGGTTAGGTTTAGGTTGAGGGTTAGGGTTAGTGTGAGGGTTAGGGTTTGTGTTAGCGTGAGGGTTAGGGTTAGGTGATGTTTATTGTGAGGGTGAGGGTTAGGGTGAGTGTGAGTGTTCGGGTGAGGGTGAGGGTTAGAGTTAGGGTGAATGTTAGGGTGACAGTGAGGGTTAGGGTGAGGGTTAGGGTTAGGTTTAGAGTTAGGGTTAGGGTGCTCGTTAGGCTTACAGTTACAGTGAGGTGTCGGGATAGGGTTAGGGTGAGGGTTAGGGTTAGTGTGAGGGTTAGGGTTAAGGTTAGGGTTAGTGTGAGGATAAGGATTAGGGTGAGGGTTAGGGTGAGGGTGAGGTTTAGGGTTAGCGATAGGGTTAGGGTAAGGGTTAGGGTGAGGGTTAGCGTTAGGGTGAGTGTTAGGGTTAGTTTTAGGTTGAGGGTTAGGGTTAGGGTGAGGTTTAGGGTGAGGTTGAGTGTTAGTGTGAGGGTGAGGGTGAGGGTGAGCTTTAAGGTGAGGGTGAGGTTGAGGGTGAGGGTGAGGGTTAGGCTTAGGCTTAGGGTTAGGATGAAGTTGAGGGTGAGGAGTAGTTTAGGATTAGGGTTAGGGTTAGGGTTAGGCTGAGGGTGAGGGTGAAAGTGAAGGGTGAGGTTTAGGGTTAGGGTTAGGCTGAGGCTTAGGTTTAGTGTGAGGGTTAGTGTGATGGTGAGGGTCAGGGTGAGGATGAGAGTTAGGGTTAGGGTTAGGGTTAGGGTGAGTTTTAGGGTTAGGGTTAGGGTTAGGTTTAGGGTTAGGGTTATTTTTAGGTTTAGGTTTAGGGTTAGGGTGAGGGTGAAGCTTAGTGTTAGGGTTAGGTTTAGGTTTAGAGTGAGGGTGGGGTTGAGGGTTAGGTTTAGTTTGAGGGTGAGGTTTAGTGTTAGGGTGAGGGTCAGGGTGAGGGTGAGGGTGAGGGTTAGTGTTAGGGGTAGTGTGAAGGTTACTGTTAGGGTAAGGGTTAGGTTTAGGGTGAGGGTTAGGGTTAGGGTAAGGGTTAGGGTAAGGGTTTGGTTAAGGTTTAGGGTTAAGGTCAGGGTCAGGGTGAGGGTTAGGTTTAGGTTGAGGGTTCGGGTTAGGGTGAGGGTTAGGGTTTGTGTTAGCGTGAGGGTTAGGGTTAAGTGATGTTTATTGTGAGGGTGAGGGTTAGGGTGAGGGTGAGTGTTTGGGTGAGGGTGAGGGTTAGGGTGACGGTGAGGGTTAGGGTGACGGTGAGGGTTAGGGTGAGGGTTAGGGTTAGGTTTAGGGTTAGGGGTAGGGTTACAGTTAGAGTGAGGTGTCGGGATAGGGTTAGGATGAGGGTTTGTGTTAGTGTGAGGGTTAGGGTTAAGGTTAGGGTCAGTGTGAGGATAAGGATTAGGGTGAGGGTTAGGGTGAGGGTGAGGTTTAGGGTTAGCATTAGGGTTAGGGTGAGGGTTAGCGTTAGGCTGAGTGTTAGGTTTAATGTTAGGGTGAGGGTTAGGGTTAGGGTGAGGTTTAGGGTGAGGTTGAGTGTTAGTGTGAGGGTGAGGGTGAGGGTGAGGTTTAAGGTGAGTGTTTGGGTCAGGGTGAGGGTGAGGGTGAGGGTTAGGCTTAGGCTTAGGGTTAGGGTGAAGGTGAGGGTGAGGGTTAGTTTAGGATTAGGGTTAGGGTTAGGGTTAGGCTGAGGGTGAGGGTGAAAGTGAAGGGTGAGGGTAAGGGTTAGGTTTAGGGTGAGGGTTAGGGTTAGTGTGAGGGTTAGTGTGATGGTGAGGGTCAGGGTGAGGATGAGGGTTAGGGTTAGGATTAGGGTTAGGGTGAGTTTTAGGGTTAGGGTTAGGGTTAGGGTTAGGTTTAGGGTTATCTTTAGGTTTAGGATTAGGGTTAGGGTGAGGGTGAAGCTTAGCGTGAGGGTTAGGGTTAGGATTAGAGTGAGGGTGGGGTTGAGGGTTAGGTTTAGGGTTAGGGTTAGGTTTAGGGTAAGGCTGAGGGGTAAGGGGAGGTTGAGGGTGAGGGTTAGGGTTAGGGTTAGATTTAGGGTGAGGGCTAGGATGAGGGTGAGTGTTACGGTGAGGGTTAGGGTGAGGGTTTCAGTTATGTAAGAGTTAGGGTAGGGTGAGGATTACGGTGATTGTGAGGTTAAGCTGAGTTTAGGTTTAGGTTGAGGGGTAGGGTTAGAGTTAGGGTGAGGATTACGTTTAGTGTGATGTTTAGAGTGAGAATGTGGTTGAGGGATAGGGTGAGGGTGAGGGTGAGGGTGATGGTTAGGATTAGGTATAGGGTTAGGGTTAGGGTTAAGCTGAAGGTGAGGGTCAGGGTGAGGGTGAAGTTTGGTTTAGTGTTAGGATTAGGGTTAGGGAGAGTGTTAGGGCTAGGGTGAGTTTTCGGGTGAGGGTGAGGGTTAGGTTGTGGGTTAGCGTTATGGTTAGGGTGAGGAATAGGGTTAGGGTTAGGGTTAAGGTTATGGTGAGGGTTATTGTTAGGGTGAGGTTTAGGGTGAAGTTTAGGGTTAGGGTTAGCGTTAGGATTAGGATGTGGGTTAGGGTGAGGGTTAGGGTGAGGGTTTAGGGTTAGAGTGAAGGTGAGGGTGAGGGTGAGGGTTAGTGTTAGGATTAGGTTTAGGGGTAGGGGTATTTTGAGGGTGATGGTGAAGTTGAGGGTTAGTGTAAGGATTAGGTTTAGTTGTTTGGGTATTTTGTGGGTGAGGGTTGAGGGTGAGGGTTAGGGTTAGCGTTAGTGTGAGGTTTAGAGTTAGGGTGAGGGTTAGGGTGAGGGTGAGGTCTAGGGTTAACATTAGGAATAGGGAGAAGTTAGAGTGAGGTTTATGGTTAGGTTTAGGGTGAGGGTTAGGGTTAGGTTTAGGATGAGGGTTACCGTTAGGGTGATGTTTATCCTGAGGGTGAGTGTTAGGGTGAGAGTGAGGGTGAGGGTTTGGTTTTGGGTTAGGGTTAGGGTCAGGGTGAGGGATAGGGTGAGGATTAGGGATAGTGTGAGGGTTACTGTTAGTGTTAGGGTGAGGGTTAGTGTGAGGATAAGGGTTAGGGTGAGGGTTAGGGTGAGGGTGAGTTGTAGGTTAGCGTTAGGGATAGGGTGAGCGTTAGGTTGAGGGTTAGGTTTAGGGTGAGGTTGAGGGTTACTTTTAGCGTTAGGGTTAGTGTTAGGCTTAGGGTGAGGGCGAGGGTGAGGGTTAGGTTTAGGATAAGTGTTAGGGTTAGAGTTAGTGTGAGTGTTCGGGTGAGGGTGAGGGTTCGGGTGATGGTGAGGGTTAGGGCGTGGGCAAGGGTTAGGGTTTAGGTGAGGATTAGGGTTAGGTTTAGGGTGATGGTGAGGGTAAGGGTTAGGGTGAGGTTTAGGGTGAAGGTGAGGGTTAGGGTTAGCGTTAAGGTTAGGATGAGGGTTAGGGTGAGGGTTAGGGTTAGGTTTAGGGTTAGGGTGAGGGTGAGGGTGAGGTTCACTTTTATGATTGGGGTTAGGGTTAGGGGTATTGTGAGTGTGAGGGTGAGGGTGAAGGTTAGGGTCATGGTGAGGAAGAGGGTGAGGGTTAGCTTAAGGATTAGGGTTAGGGTGAATTTTAGGGTTAGGGTTTTGGTTACTGTTAGGATTAGGGTTAAGATGAGGGCTAGGCTGAAGATGAGGTTTAGGGTTAGGAATAGGATTAGGATTAAGGTTTTGGGTGAGGGTTAGTGTTAGGTTTAGGGTGAGGGTTAGGTTTAGGATGATGTTTAGTTTGAGGGTGAGGGTTAGGATGAGAGTGAGGGTGAGGGTTAGGCTTAGGGTGAGGATGCATGTTAGGGTTAGGTTTAGTATTAGGGTTAGGTTAAGGGTTAGAGTTAGGGTGAGGGTTAGGTTTAGTGTGAGGGTTGGGGTTAAGATTAGGGTGAGGGTAAAAATTAGGGTGAGGGTTAGAGTGAGAGTGAGGGTTAAGATTAGAGTGAGTGTTTGTGTGAGGGTTAGGGTGAGGGTTAGGGTTAGAGTTAGGGTTATGGTGAGGGTGAGGGTTAAGTTTAGGGTTATGTTGGGGGTTAGGGTGAGGGTTAGAGTTAGGGTGAGGGTGAGGGTGAGGGTTAGGTTTAGGGTTAGTGTGAGGTTGAGGGTTAGGATGAGGGTGAATATTTGGGTGAGGGTGAGGGTTAGGTTTAGGGTTAGGGTGAGGGTCAGGGTTAGGGTTAGTGTGACGTTGAGGTTTAGGGTTAGCATTAGGATTAAGGTTAGGGTTAGGATGAGAGTTAGGGTTAGGGCGAGGGTGAGGTTGAGGGTGAGGGTGAGTGTTAGGGTTAGGTTTAGTGTGAAGCTTAGTATTAGGGTGAGGGCTAGGTTTAGGGTGAGGTTTAGGTTTAGGGTAAGGTTTAGGGTGAGGGTTGGGGTTAGGGGTAGGGTGAGGGTCAGGGTGAGAGTTAGTGTTAGGGTGAGGGTTAGGGTTACAGTGAAAGTTAGGCTTAGTGTTAGGGTGAGAGTTAGGGTTAGGGTGATGTTTATTGTGACGATGAGGTTTAGGGTAAGGATGAGGGTTCGAGTGAGGGTGATGGTTCGGGTGAGGGTTCGGGTTAGGGTGTGGATGAGGATTAGGGTTAGGGTGAAGGTTAACGTTAGGTTTAGGGTTAGTGTGAGGTTTAGGTTTAACGGTAGGTTAGGGTTAGGGTTAAGTTAGGGAGAGGGGTATGGGTAGGATTAGGGTGAGGTTTAGGGTGAGTATGAGAGTTGGGGTGAGGGTGATGGTTAGGGTTAGGTTTAGGGTTAGGGTGAGTTTGATGGTGAGGGTTAGGTTTAGGATTAGGGTTATGGTTAGGGTTAGATTGAGTGTTAGTGTGAGGTAGGGTTATGGATATGGTTAGGGGTAGGTTTAGGGTGAGGGTTAAGGAGAGGGGTAGAGGTAGTGTTAGGGTGAGGTTTAAGGTGAGTTTGAGGATTAGGGTGAGTGTGAGTGAGAAGGTTAGGGTTAGTGTTATTTTTAGGGTTAGTTTGAGGGTGAGGGCTGGTTTAGGATTAGTGTTAGGTTTAGGGTTAGGGTGAGTGATAGGGTGAGGATTAGGGTTAGGGATGCGCTAGGGTGAGGGTCAGGGTGAGGGTTACGGTTAGGTTGAGGGTTAGTTTTAGGGTGAGGGTTAGGGTTAGCGTTAGGGTGAGAGTTAGGGTTAGGGTGATGTTTATTGTGAGGGTGAGGGTTAGGGTGAGGGTAAGGGTGAGGGTGAGGTTTTTAGGGTTATGGTTAGAGTTAGGTTTAGGCTGAGGGTGAGGGTTAGGATTAGGAGTAGGGTTAGCGTAAGGGTTAGGCTGAGGTTGAGGGTCAGGTTGTGCTTGAAGTTTAGGGTTAGGTTTAGGGGTAGGGTTACGGTTTGGGTGAGGGTTACGGTTAGTCTGACGGTTATGTTTAGGATTAGGTTTAGGGTGAGGGTGAGGGTAACTGTTAGGGTAAGAGTTAGGGTGAGGGTGAGTTTTAGGGTTAAGGTTAGGGTTAGGGTGAGGGTTAGGGTTTGGATGATGTTTAGGGTGAGGGTGAGAGTTATGGTGAGGATTAGGGTTCAGGTGAGGGTGAGGGTTTGAATGAGGGTGAGGTTTAGGGTGTGGGTAAGGATTAGGGTTATGGTGAGGGTTAGCGTTAGGTTTAGGGTTAGTGTGAGGGTGAGGGTTAGGGGAAGTGTTAGGGATAGATTGAGGGTTAGCCTTAGGGTTAGGTTTAGTGTGAGGTTTAGGGAGAGGGGTAGGGTTAGGTTTAGGGTGAGGGTAAGGTTTAGGGTTAGGGTTAGAATTAGGGTGAGCGCTAGGGTGAGGGTGAGGGTTAGGTTGAGGGTGAGGGTGAGGGTTTCGGTTAGATAAGGGTTAGGGTTAGGATTAGGATGAGGTTTAGGGGAGTGGGAGGGTTAGGTTGAGGGTTAGGCTTAGGGTGAGAGTTATGGTTAGGGTTAGGGTAAGGGTTATCGTTAGGGTGAGATTTCCATGAAGGTGAGGGTTACTGTTAGAGTTAACCTTCAGGAAAGTGTTAAGGTTAGCGTTATGTTTAGGTTGAGGGTTAAAGTGATGGGTAGGATTAGCATTAGTGTGAGGGTGAGGGTTAGGGTAAGGGAGAGGGTTAGGTTTAGGGTTAGGGTGAGTGTAAGGTTTAGGGTGATGATTAGGGTGAGGTTGAGGGTTAGTGTGAGGGTGAGGGTTTGGGTTAGGGGTGGGTGAGGGTGAGGTTGAGGATGAGGGTTACGGTTAGTTTTAGGGTGAGGGTGAGGGTTAGGGTTAGGATTAGGGTTAGGGTTAGGCTGAAGTTGAGGGACAAAGTGAGGTTGAGGTACAGGGTTAGTATTAGGTGAGGGTTAGGGTTATTGTGAGGGTAATTGTGATTGTGAGGGTCATGATGAGATTGAGAGTTAGAATGAGGGTGAGGGTGATGGCGAGGGTTAGGGTTAGGATTAGGGTTAGGGTGAGTTTTAGGGTTAGGTTTAGGATTAGGGTTAGGGTTATTGTTAGGGTTAGGGTTAGGGTGAAGATGAGAGTGAGGGTTAGCATTTGGGTTAGTGTTAGTGTTAGGATGAGGGTGGAGTTGAGGGTTAGAGTTAGGATTAGGGTTAGGTTTAGAGTAAGGCTGAGGGGGAAGGGGAGGTTGAGGGTGAGGGTTAGGGTTACGGTTAGGGTGATTGCTAGGATCAGGGTGAGTGTGAGCGTGAGGGTGAGGATGAGTGTTTCAGTTAGATAAGGGTTAGTGTTAGACTGAGGGTGAGGGTGAGGGTGAGTGTTTGGGTAAGGGTTATGGTTCACTTGAGGGTGAGATTGAAGGTGAGGTTTAGGGTTAGGGTTAATGTGAAGGTTAGGGTTATGGTGAGGGTTAGGGTTAGGGCATGGATTAGGATGAGGGTAAGGGTTAGGGTGAGGGTTAGTGTTTGGGTGATGTTTAGTGTGAGGGTTCAGGTGAGTGTGAGTGTTCATTTCAGAGTTAGGGTTAGCGTTAGGTTTAGGGATAGGGTTAGGGTGAGGGTAAGGGTGAGGGTGAGGATTAGGGTTAGGGTTATGTTTAGGGTTAGGGTGACGTTTAGGGGGAGCGTTAGGGTTAGGGTTGGGGTTAGTTTGCGGGTTAGGGTGAGGATAAGGGTTAGGGTGAAGTTTAGGGTGAGGGTTAGGGTGAGGGTGAGAGGTAGGGTTAGCATTGGAGTTAGGGAGAGGGTGAGGGTTAGGGTGAGGATTAGGGATAGGGTGAGGATAAGGTTTAGGTTGAGGGTTAGTGTGAGGGTGAGGTGTAGGGTTAGCGTTAGGGATAGTGACCGTTAGAGTGAGGTTTAGGTTTAGGGTGAGGGTTAGGGTTAGGTTTAGCATGAGAGTTAGGGTTAGGGTGATGTTTATGGTGAGGGTGAGTTTTAGGGTGAGGGTGAGGGTGAGGGTTAGTTTAAGGGTTAGTGTAGGGTTATGGTTAGGTTGAGGGTGAGGGTGAGGGTTAGGTTTAGGATTAGAGTTAGAGTGAGGGTTAGAGTGAGTGTTAGGGTGAGGATGAGGTTTTGGGTGATGGTGAGTTTTAGAGTGTGGCCGAGGGATAGGGTTAGGGTGAGGATTAGGGTTAGAGTTAATGTTAGGGTTATGGTTAGGGTAAGGGTTCGGGTGAGGTTTAGGGTGAGGGTTAGGGTGAGGGTGAGAGGTAGGGTTAGCATTATAGTTAGGGTGAGGTTGAGGGATAGGATGAGTGTAAGGGTGAGGGTTAGTTTCAGGGTTAGTGTTAGGGTGAGGGTGAGGGTGAGGATGAGAGTTAGTGTTAGGATTAGGGTTAGGGTTATGGTTAAGGTTAGGCTGAGTGTTAGGCTTTTTGTAATGTATACTGTGAGGGTGAGGGTTAGGGTGAGGGTGAGTGTTAGGTTGAGTGTGAGGGTTCGGGTGAGAGTGAGTGTTAGGGTGTGGTTGAGGGTTAGGGTTAGGGTGAGGGTTAGGGTTAGGGTGAGGGTTAGGGTGAGGGTGAGGGTTAGATATTGGGTTAGGGTTATGGTGAAGTTTAGGGTTAGGTTTAGGGTTAGGGTGAGAGTTACAGTGAGGTGTAGGGTTAGGGTTAGTGTGAGGGTTAGGGTGAGGGTGAGGGTTAGGGTTATAGTTAGGGATAGGTTGAGGGTTAGGGTGAGGGTGAGGGTTAGGGTGAGTGTGAGTGTGAGGGTTTCGGTTAGGTAAGGGTTAGGGTTATTTTTAGTTTGAGGATTAGGTTGAGGTTGAGGGTTAGTGTGAGTGTTAGTTTTAGGGTGAGGGTTAGGGTCAGGATTTGGTTGACTATTAGGGTTAAGGTGATGTTTAGGGTGAGGTTTAGTGTTAGGGTGAGGGTTCCGGTTCGGGTGATGGTGAGAGTTCGGGTGTGGGGGAGGGTTATGGTTAAGTTGAGTGTTAAGGTGAATGTGAGGTTTAGGTTGAGGGTGAGGGTTATGGTTAGGTTTTTTTTGAGGGTTAAGGTTAGGGTGAGATTTATGGAGAGGATTAGTGGGAGGGATATGGTTAGGGTTAGAGTGAGGGTTAGAATAAGTGTGAGTTTTAGGGTTAGGTTTAGTGTGAAGGTGAGGGTGAGGGTGAGGTTTAGGCTGAGGTATAGGGTTAGGGTTAGGTTGAGGGTGAGGGTTAGGTTGAGGGTGAGGGTGAGGGTGATGGTTTCCGTTAGGTAAGGGTTAGGGTTAGGTTTAGGCTGAGCTTTAGGGAAGTGTGAGGGTTAGGTTGAGGGTTAAGGTTACAGTGAGGTTTAGGGTTCGGGTTAATGTGAGGGTTAGGGTTAGGGTGATGTTTAGTATGAGGGTGATTGTTACTGTTAGGGTTAGCCTTATGGAAAGTGTTAGGGTTCGCGTTAGGGTTAAGGTGAGGGTTTGAGTGATGTGTACGCTTAGCGTTAGTGTTAGGGTGAGGGCTAGCGTGAGGTTTAGGTTGAGGGTGAGGTTAAGGTTGAGGGTGAGTGTGAGGTTTTTGTTAAGTAAGGTTTAGGGTCAGCTTCAGGGTGAGAATTAGGGTGAGGGTGAGGGTTATGTTTACCGTGAGGGTTAAGGTGAGGGTGAGGGTGAGAGTTAGGATTAGGGTTAGGGTAAGTGTTAGGGTGAGGTTTAGGGGGAGGGTTAGGGTTAGGGTTATTGTGAGGGTAAGGGTTACGGTGAGGGATAGGGTCAGGGTGAGGGTTAGAGTGAGGGTTTGGGTTAAGGTTAAGGATAGGATAAGGATTAAGGTTAGAGGTAGGTTTGGGGTGAGGATTAGGCTGAGGGGTAGTGTTGGTGTTAGTGAGTGTTAGGTTTAGTGTGGGGGTTAGGGTTAGGGTTAGGGTGACAGTAAGGGTTATGGTGAGGGTTAGGGTGAGTGTGAGGTTTAGGGTTATCATTAGGTTTATGATTACGGTTAAGATGAGTGTTAGGGTTAGGATTAGGTTTAGGGTTAGGGTGAGGGTGAATTGTAAGGTTAGGGTTAGGGTGAGGGATAGTGTTAGGGTGAGGGCTAGGGTGATGGTGAGTTTTAGGGTGAGGGTGAGGTTTTTGGTTAGGTAAGGTTTAGGGTCAGGTTCAGGGTTAGAATTAGGGTGAGGCTGTGTGTTAGGTTTAGGGTGAGGGTGAGGTTGAGGGTGAATGTTAGGATGAGGGTTAGGGTGAGGGTGAGGGTGAGTTTGAGTTTGAGGGTGAGGGTTAGGCTTAGTGTGAGGGTTAGGGTTACGGTGAGAGTTAGGGTTAGGATGAGGGTTAGGGTTAGGGTAAGTGTGAGGGTTAGGTTGAGGGTGATGTTTAGAGTGAGAGTGAGATTTTCTGTGAGGGTGAGTGCTCTGGTGAGAGTTAGGGTTAGGGTTAGGGAGAGGGATAAGGTTAGTGTGATGGTAAGTGTTAGGGTGAGGGTTAGGTTGAGGGTTAGTGTGTGCGTTAGGTTTAGGGTTAGGGTTAGTCTGCGGGTTAGGGTGAGAGTAAGGGTTAGGGTGGGATTTAGGGTGAGGGTGAGGGTTAGGGTGAGAGTTAAGGTTAGCATTAGCCTTAGGATGAGGGTGAGGGTTAGGATGAGGGTTAGTGTTAGGGTTAGGAATTGGGTGAGGATTAGGGTTAGTGTGAGGGTTAGGGTTAGGGTTACTGTTGGGGTTAGTGTGAGGATAAGGGTTAGCATGAGAGTTAGGGTGAGGGTGAGGTGTAGGGTTAGCGTTAGGGATAGTGTGAGCGTTAGGGTGAGGGTTAGGGATAGGTTTAGGGTGAGGGTTAGGGTTAGGGTGATGTTTATGGTGAGGGTGAGTGTTAGGCTTAGGGAGAGGCTGAGGTTGAGGGTTAGGTTTAGGATTACGGTTAGGGTTAGGTTTTGTGTGAGTTTTATGGTGAGGATGAGCATTCGGGTGATGGTTAGGGTCAGGGTGTCAGTGAGGGTTAGAGATAGGGTGAGGATTAGGGTTAGGGTTAGGTTGAGAGTTAGGGTGAGGAGTAGCGATAGGGTTAGGGTCAGGGTTATGGTGAGGGTGAGGGTTAGGGTAAGTGTTAGGGATAGTGTGAAGTTTAGGGTTAGGGTTAGGGTGAGGGTTAGGGTGAGGGTAAGGGATTGGGTTAGCGATAGGGATAGGGTTAGGTTTAGGGTTAGGTTGAGTGTTAGGGTAACGGTGAGGGTTAGGGTGAGGGTGAGGTTTAGGGTTAGGTTTAGGGTGAGGGTAAGGGTTCGGGTGAGGGTTAGGTTGAGGGTGAGGGTGAGGGTGAGGGTTTCGTTTAGGTAAGTGTTAGGGTTAGGTTTAGGGTGAGGATTGGGGGAGGTTGAGGTTTAGGTTCAGGTTTAAGATTAGGGTTAGGGTTAGGGTGAGGGTTAGAGTTAGGGTGATGTTTACTATGAGGTTGAGGGTTATTGTTAGGATTAGCTTTAGGGAAAGTGTTAGGGTTAGGGTAAGGGTTAGGTGGAGGGTTAGGGTGAGGGGTAGGTTTAGGGTTAGGGTGAGGGTTAGGGTTAGTGTGAGGGTAGGGTTAGGGTTATAGGTAGGGTTAGTGTGAGGATAAGGGATAGTGTGAGGGTTAATTTGAGGGTGAGGTTTAGGGTTATGGTTAGGGCTAGTGTGAGGGTTAGGGTTAGGGTTAGTGTTAGGGTGAGGGTTATTGTTAGGGTGATATTTAGGGTGAGGGTGCGGGTTAGGTTGAGGGTGAGGTTGAGGGTTAGGTTGAGGGTGAGTGTTATGGTTAGGGTTAGTTTTAGGGTGAGGGTGAGTGTTAGGGTTAGGGTTAGGATGAGGGTAAGGTTTAGGGTAAGGGTTAAGGTGAGGGTGAGGTTTAGGATTAGGCTTAGGTTTATGGTGGGGGTGAGGGTGAGTGTAAGGTTTAAGGTTAGGGTTAGGCAGAGGGTGAGTGTTAGGTTTAGGTTTAGGTTTAGGGTTAGGATTAGGTTAGGCTGAGGTTGAGCGTTTGGGTGAGGGTGAGGGTTAGGGTTAGGTTTAGTGGTGAGGGTTAGTGGTAGGTTTAGGGTGAGGTTTAGGGTTAGTGTGAGGTTTAGGGTGAGGGTGAGGTTGAAAGTGAAGGTTAGGGTGACGGTGAGGAAGAGGGTGAGGTTTTGCTTTAGGATTAGTGTTAGGGTGAGTTTTAGTGTTAGGGTTATGATTATTGTTATGATTAGGGTTAGGATGAGGGCTAGGGTGAAGGTGAGGGTTAGGATTAGCTTTAGGGTGAGGTTTGGGGTTAGCTTGATGTTTAGGTTGAGGGTGAGATTTAGGGTGACGGTTAGGCTTAGGGTGAGGGTGAGTGTTAGTGTTAGGTTTAGGATTAGGGTTAGGTTTAGGTTTAGAGTTAGGGTGAGGGTTAAGTTTAGTGTGAGGGTTAAGGTTAGGGCTAGGGTGAGCGTAAGTGTTAGGTTGAGGGTTAGGGTGACAGTGAGGGTTAGGATTAGCGTGGGTGTTAGTGTGAGGATTAGGGTGAGGGGTAGTGTTAGAGGTAGGTTTAGGTTGAGGTTGAGGACAAGGGTTAGGGTTAGTGTGAGGGTTAGGGTTTCGGTGAGGGTTAGGGTGAGGGTTAGGATTAGGGTTAGGGTAAGGGTGGGGGTGAGGGTGAGGTTTAGTGATAGGATTAAGGTTCGGGTTAGGGTTAGGGTGAGGGTGAGGGTGAGGGTGAGGGTGAGGGTTAGGATTAGGGTAAGTGTGAAGGCTAGGTTTAGGGTGTGGGTTAGTGTTAGGGTAAGGGTTAAGGTGAGGTTTACGCTTAGGGTTAGGGTTAGGGTGAGGGTCAGGGTGAGAGTTAGGGTTAGGGTGAGTGTTAGGGTTAGGGTTAGCGTTAGGTTGAGGGTTAGGGTTAGGGTGATGTTTATTGTGAGGGTGAGTTTTAGGGTTGGGGTGATTTTTTGGGTGACGATGAGGGTTAGGATGAGGGTGAGGGTTAGGGTTAGAGTTAGGGTTAGGGTAAGGGGTATGGTGAGCGTTAGGGTTAGGTTTAGGGTTAGGGTTAGGTTTAGGTTTAGGGTGAGGGTAAGGTTTAGAGTGAGGGTGAGGGTGAGATTGACGGTTAGGGTGTGGGTGAAGGTTATGTTTAGTTTGAGGGTTAGGTTTATGGTTAGGGTTAGGTTTAGGGTGAGGGTAAGGGTTAGGGTTAGCGTGATGGTGAGGGTGAATGTAAGATTTAGGGTGAGGGTTAGGGTGAGGGTGAGAGTTTGGCTTATTTTTTGCGTTCGGATTAATGTGAGGGTGAGGGAGTGTGTTAGGGTTAGGGTGAGGGTTAGGGTTAGGATGAGTGTTATTGTTATGGTTTTGGTTAGGTTTAGGTTTAGGTTGAGGGTGAGTTGAGGGTGAGGGTGGGGGTTAGTGTTAGGGTTAGGTTTAGGGTGAGGTTGCATGTGTGGGTTAGTATTAGGAATAGGGTTAGGGTTAGGCTGAGGGTAAGGGTCAGGGTGAGGGTGCAGTTTAGTGTTAGGGTTAGGGTTAGGGTGTGGGTTACGGTTAGTGTGAGGATCATGATTAGTGTTAGAGTTAGGGTTAGGGTGGGGGTAAGGGTTAGGGTGAGGTTAAGGTGAGGGTGAGCGTTAGGGCTAGAGATAGGTTTAGGTTGAGGGCTAATTTTAGGGAGAGGGTTAGTGTGAGGGTTAGGGTGAGGGATTCTTTTAGGCAAGGGTTAGTGTTATGGTGAGGATTAGCGTGAGGTTGAGGGTTAGGTTGAGGGTTATGATTAGGGTGAGGGATAGGGTTAGGTTTAGGGTAAGGGTTACGGTTTGGGTGATGTTTAGGGTGAGGGTGAGGGTTAGGGTGAGGGTTAGTGTTAGGTTTAGGGTAAGTGGGAGGGTGAGGTTTAGGAATAGGGTTCGCATTAGGTTGACGGTTAGGGTTAGGGTTAGTGTTACGGTGAGGGATAGGATGAGGGTGAGGTTTATTGTGAGGGTGAGGGTTAGGGTTAGGGTTAGGGTGAGTTTGATGGTGAGGGTTAGGTTTAGGAATAGGGTTAGGTTTAGGGGTAGATTGATTGTAAGGGTTCGGTTTCGGGTTCGGGTTCGTGTTCGGGTTAGGTTGTGGGTGAGTATTAGGGTTAGGATGAGAATTAGGGTTAGGGTGAGGGAGAGTGTTAGGTTTAGTGTTAGTGTGAGGGTGAGGGTTAGGACTAGTGAAAGGATTAGGTTTAGGCTGAGGGTGAAGGTGATATTAAGGATGAGGGTTAGGTTTACGGTGAGGGTTAGGGTTCGGGGTAGGGTTAGGGTGAGGGTGAGGGTGAGGGTTAGGGTTACCGTTAGGGTTAGGGTGAGGGTTAGTCTGAGGGTTAGGTTTAGGGTTAGTGTGAGGGTTAGAGTTAAGGTTAGGGATTGGGTTAGGGTGAAGGTTAGGGTTAGTTTTAGGGTTAGGGTAAGGGTTAGGCTGAGGGTTAGGGTTAGAGTTAGTGTGAGTGTTAGGTTTAGGGTTATGGTTTGGGTTAGGTTGAGGGTAAAGGCAAGGGTGAGGGTTACGGTGAGGTTGAGGGTTAGGGTCAGGGTGAGGATTAGAGTGACAGTTAGGGTTAGGGTTATGTTTAGGGTTAGGGTGAGGGTTTGGTTTAGGGTTAGGCTTAGGGTGAGGGTTAGGGTTAGGCTTAGCATGAGGGTTAGGTTGTGGGTGAGGGTTGGGTGAGGGTTAGGGTTAAGTTTAGGAATAGGGTGAGGATTAGGGTTAGAGTTAGTTTTAGGGTGTGGGTTAGGCTGAGGGGTAGGTTTAGGGTTAAGGTGAGGGTGACGGTGAGGGTTAGGATTAGGGTTAGGGTGATCGTTAGTGCTAGGGTGAGGGCTAAGGTTAGGGTGAGGGTTAGGGTGATGGTTAGGGTGAGGTTTTAGGTTAGATATGGGTTACGGTTAGGGTTAGGGTGAGGATTAGGGTGAGGGTGTGGGTTAGGTTTAGGGTTAGTGTTAGGGTGAGGGTGATGGTTAGGGTTAGGGTTAGTGTGAGGTTTAGGTTTATGGTGAGGTTAGGGTTAGGATGAGGGTTAGCGTGAGTGTGAGGGTTAGTGTTAGGGTTATGTTTAGGGTTAGGATAAGGGTTAGGCTGAGGGTTAGGGTTAGGGTTAGTGTGAGTATTAGGTTTAGGGTTAGGGTTTGGGTTAGGTTGAGGTAAAGGTTAGGGTAAGGATGAGCTTTAGGGATAGCATTAGTTTTAACGTTAGGGTTAGGATGAGGGTTAGTGTTAGGGTGAGGGTGAGGATGAGGGTTAGGGTTAGGATAAGGTTTAGGCTGGGGATTAGGGTTAGGGTTCGTGTGAGTGTTAGGTTTAGGGTTAGGGTTTGGGTTAGGTTGAGGTAAAGGTTAGGGTAAGGATGAGCTTTAGGGTTAGCATTAGGTTTAACGTTAGGGTTACGATGAGGGTTAGTGTTAGGGTGAGGGTGAGGGTAAGGGTGAGGGTGAGGGTTAGTGTTAAGGTTAGTGTAACGGTTACAGTTAGGGTGAGGGTTAGGGTTAGGGTAAGGGTTAGGGTAAGGTTTTGGGTTAGTGTTAGGGTGAGGGATAGATTGAGGGTGATGGTTAGGGTTAGGGTGAGGGTAAGGGTTAGGGTGAGGGTGAGATTTAGTGTTAGGGTGATGTTTATTGTGATGGTAAGGGTTAGGGTAAGGGTGAGAGTTCACGTGAGGTGAGGGTTACGGTGAGGGTGAGGGTTAGGGTGTGGTTGAGGGTTAAGGTTAGGGTGAGGGATCGGGTGAATTTGAGGGTAAGGGTGAGGGTCAGGTTTAGGTTTAGAGTTAGGGTAAAGGTGAACATTAGGGTTAGCTTTAGGGTTAGGGTGAGAGTTAGGTTGAGGTGTCGGGATAGGTTTAGGGTGAGAGTTAGTGTTAATGTGAGGGTTAGGGTTAGGTTAGGGTTAGTGTGAGGATAAGGGTTAGGGTGAGGGTTAGGGTGAGGGTGAGGTTTAGGGTTAGCATTAGGGTTAGGGTAAGGGTTAGGGTGACGGTTAGTGTTAGGGTGAGTGTTAGGGTTAGTGTTAGGGTGAGGATTAGGGTTAGGTTGCTATTTAGGGTGAGGTTGAGTGTTAGTGTGAGGGTTAGGGTGAGGGTTAGGGTTAGGGTTAGAGTTAGGGTGAAGGTGAGAGTGAGGGTTAGGTTAGGATTAGGTTTAGGGTTAGGGTTAGGCTGAGGGTGAGGGTGAAAGTGAAGGGTGAGCGTTAGGGTTAAAGTTAGGGTGAGGGTTAGGATTAGTGTGAGGGTTAGTGTGATGGTGAGAGTCAGGGTCATGGGGAAGGTTAGAATGAGGTTGAGGGTGAGGATGAGAGTTTGGGTTAGGATTAGGGTTAGGGTAATTTTTAGGGTTAGGGTTAGGGTTAGGGTTATTGTTAGGTTTAGTTTTAGTGTTAGGTTGAAGGTGAAGCTTAGCGTTAGGTTTAGGGTTAGGGTTAGAGTGAGGGTGGGTTTGAGGGTAGGGTTTAGCATTAGGTTTAGGTTTACGGTAAGGCTGAGGGGGAAGTGTAGTTTGAGTGTGAGGGTTAGTGTAAGTGTTAGGTTTAGGGTGAGGGCTAGGGTGAGGGTGAGGGTTAGGGTGAGGGTTTCAGTTAGGTAAGGTTTAGGGTTAGGGTGAGAATTATGGTGATGGTGAGCGTTAAGCTGAGTATAGGTTAGGGTTTAGGGTGAGGGTTATGTTTAGGTTGAGGGTGAGGGTGAGGGTTAGGATTAGAAATAGGGTTAGGGCTAGGGGTAGGCTGAAGGTGAGTGTCAGGTTGACGGTGAAGGTTAGGGTTAGATTTAGGATTAGGATTAGGCAGAGTGTTAGGATGATTGTGAGGGTTCGGATGAGGGTGAGGGTTAGGTTCTCGATGAGGGTTATGGTTAGGGTGAGGATTAGGGTTAGGGTTAGAGTTAGGGTTATGTTGAGGGTAAGTGTTAGGGTGAGGTTTAGTGTGAAGATGAGGGTTAGGGTTAGTGATAGGGTTAGGGTGAGGGTTAGGGTAAGGGTTAGGCTTAGATTGAGGGTGAGGGTGAGTGTTAGGGTTAGGTTTAGGTTTAGAGTTAGGGTTAGGCTGAGGGTGATTTTGAGGGTGAGGGTGAGGGTTAGGGTTAAGATGAGGGTTAGGGTTAGGGTTAGGGTGAGGGTTAGGGTTATGGTTAGCTTTAGGCTGACACTTATGTTTAGGATTAGTTTGAGGGTTAGGGTTAGGGTTAGGGTTAGGGTGTGGGTTAGGGTTATGGTTTGCTTTAGGCTGACAGTTATGTTTAGGATTAGTTTGAGGGTTAGGGTTAGGGGTAGGGTGAGGGTTAGGGTTAGGTTTATGGTTAGGATAAGGTTTAGGATGAGGTTTAGGGTTAGGGTTAATGTGAGGGTTAGGTATAGGGTTAGGATAAGGGTTAGGGTGAGGGTAAAGGTTAGGGTGATGTTTAGGGTGAGGGTGACGTTTAGGGTTAGGGTGAGGTTTAGGGTGAAGTTTAGGTTTAGGTTTATGGTTAGGGTGAGAGTTAGGGTGTGGCTAAGTGTTAGGGTGAGGGATAGTTTGAGGGTGAGGCTTAGGGTTAGGGTAAGGGTTAGGGTTAGGGTGAGGGTAAGGGTTATGGTGAGGTTTAGGGTGAGGGTGAGGGTTAGGGTTAGCATTAGTGTTAGGGTGAGAGTGAGGGTTAGGGTGAGTGTTTGGGTTAAGGTTAAGGACAGGGTGAGTATTAGGGTTAGGTTTATGTTTAGGGTGAGGGTTAGGCTGAGGGGTAGGGTTAGAGTTAGTGTTTGGATTAGGTTTAGTGTGAGGGTTAGTGTTAGGTTAGTGTGACGGTAAGGTTTAGGGTGAGGCTGAGGGTGAGTGTAAGGTTTAGGGTGAGAATTAGGGTTAGAGTTAGTGTTAGGATGAGGGTTAGGGTTAGGTTTAGGGTTAGGGAGAGGGTGACGGTGAGAGTTAGGATTAGGGTTAGGGTGAGGGTTATTTTTAGGGTGACGCTAGGGTGAGGGTGAGGATTAGGGTGAGGGTGAGGGTGAGGGTGAGGTTTTAGGGTAGGTATGGGTTACGGTTAGGTTTAGGGTGAGGATTAGGGTGAGGGTGTGGGTTAGGGTTAGGGTTAGGTTTAGGGTGAGGGTGAGGGTTAGGGTGAGGGTGAGGTTGAGGGTGAGGTTTTAGGTTAGGTATGGGTTACGGTTAGGGTTAGGGTGAAGATTAGGGTTAGGGTTAGGGTGAAGATTAGGGTGAGGGTGTGGGTTAGGGTTAGGGTTCGGGTTCGGGTTAGCGTTAGGGTTAGGGTAAGGTTTAGGGTGAGTGTTAGGGTTATGTTTGGATTAGGGTGAGTGTCAGGGTGAGGGTTAGGTTTAGTTTTATGGTGAGAGTTAGGGTTAGGGTGATGTTTAGTGTGAGGGTGAGGATTAGGGTGAGGTTGACTGTTCGGGTGAGAGTTAGGGTTAGATTTAAGGTTGGGATAGGGTTAGGTTGAGGGTAAGTGTTAGGATGAGGGTTAAGGTGTGGGTGAGGTTTAGGGTTAGAGTGAGGGTTAGGGTTAGGGTTAGGGTAAGGTTGAGGGTGAGGGCTAGGGTTCAGGTTAGTGTTAGGATGAGGGTTAGGCTGAGGGTTAGTGTTAGGGTTAGGGTGAGGGTTAGTGTGCGGGTGAGGGTTAGGGTGAGGGTCAGGGTGAGGGTGAGGGTTAATTTGAGGCTTAGGGTTAGGGTGAGGGTTAGTGTTAGTGTTAGGGTGTGAGTTAGGGTTATGGTGATGTTTATTGTGAGGGTGAGGGTTAGGGTAAGGGTGAGTTTTCGTGTGAGAGTGAGGGTTCGGTTGAGGGTGAGGTTTAGGGTGTGTTTGAGGCTTAGGATTAGGGTGAGTGTTAGGGTGACGAGGAGGGTTAGGGTGAGGGTTAGGGTTAGGTTTACGGTTAGGATGAGGGTGAGGGTTAGGGTTAGGCTTAGGGTGGGAGTTAGGGTGAGGTGTTGGGATAGGGTTAGGGTGAGGTTTAGGGTTAGGATAAGGGTTATTGTCAGGGTTAGGGTGAGGGTGACGGTTAGGCTTAGCGTTAGGTTTAGGGTGAGGGTTAGGGTGATATTTAGGGTGAGGTTGAGGGTAGGTGTGTGGGTGAGGGTTAGGGTGAGTGTACGGGTGCGGCTGAGGTTGAGGATGAGGGTTAAGGTTAGGGTTAGTGTGAGGGTGAGGGTGAAAGTGAGGGTGAGGTGTAGGGTTAGGGTGACATTTAGGGTAAGTGTGAAGGTAAGTGTGATGGTGAGGGTCAGGTTGAGAGTGAGTGTTAGAATGAGAGTGAGGATAGGGTGAGGGTTAGTGTTAGGATTAGGTTTAGGGTGAGTTTTAGGGTTAGGGTTAGGTTTAGAGTTAGGGGTATTGTTAGGGGTATGGTTAGGGTGAGGATGAGGGTGACGTTGAGGGTTTCTGTTAGGTAAGGGTTAGGTTTAGGGTGAGGATTAGGGTGAGCGTCAGGGTTAAGCTGAGGTTAGGTTTAGGGTGAGGGTTAGGTTTAAGGTTAGGTTTAGGGTTAGGGTGAGTGTGAGGTTTAGGGTTAGGGTTAGGGTTAGGGTTAGGATAAGGGTTAGGCTGAGGGTTAGGGTTAGGGTTAGTATGAGTGTTAGGTTTAGGGTTAGGGTTTGGGTTAGGTTGAGGGTAAAGTTTAGGGTGAGTGTTAGGGTGAGGATGAGGGTTAGGGTTAGGGTGAGGGTTAGGATGAGTGTTAGGAGTAGGGTTATGTTTAGGGTTAGGGTAAGGTTTAGGGTGAGCGGTAGGGTTAGGGTGAGGTTTAGGGTTAGGGTGATGTTTAGGGTGAGGATGAGGTTTAGTGTGAGGGTGAGGGTTAGGGTGAGGGTCAGGGTGAGGGCCTGGGTTAGGTTGAGGCTTAGGGTTAGGGTGTGGGTTAGGGTTAGTGTTAGGGTGAGAGTTAGGGTTACAGTGATGTTTATTGTGATGGTGAGGGTTAGGGTAAAGGTGAGTGTTTAGTTGATGACGAGGGTTTGGGTGTGGTTGAGGCTTAAGATTAGGGTCAGTGTTAGGGTGACGGGGAGTGTTAGGGTGAGGGTTAGGGTTAGGTTTAGGGTTATGGTGAGAGTTAGGTTGAGGTATCGGGATAGGGTTAGGGTTAGGGTTAGGGTTAGATTGAGGGTTAGGGTTATGGTTAGGATTAGTGTGAGGAAAAGGGTTAGGGTGAGGGTGATGGTTAGGCTTAGCATTAGGTTTAGGGTGAGTGTTAGGATTAGGGTGAGGGCGAGGGTTAGGTTTACCGTGATGTTTAGGGTGAGGTTGAGGGTTAGTGTGAGGGTGAGGTTTAGGTTTAGGGTGAGGGTTAGGATGAGGGTTATGAGTAGGGTTATGTTTAGGGTTAGGGTAAGGTTTAGGTTGAGCGTTAGGTTTAGGGTTAGGGTTAGGGTGAGTTTTAGGATGTGGGTAAATGTTAGGGTGAGCGTTAGGGTGAGGGTGAGGGTAAGGGTTAGGTTTAGGGTTAGGGTGAGGGTGAGGTTTAGGGTTAGCATTAGGGGTAGTGTGAGGGTGATGTTTAGGCTTAGCGTTAGGGTTAGGGTGAGGGTTAGGGATAGGGTGAGGGTGATGGTTAGGGTTAGGTTGATATTTAGGGTGAGGTTGAGGGTTAGTGTGAAGGTGAGGGTTAAGGTGAGGGTCAGGGTGAGGGTTAGGGTTAAGTTGAGGCTTAGGATTAGGGTGAGGGTAAGGGTTAGTGTTAGGGTGTGAGTTAGGGTTATGGAGATGTTTATACTGAGGGTGAGGGTTAGGGTAAGGGTGAGTATTCGAGTGAGGGTGAGGGTTCGGTTGAGTGTGAGGGTTAGGGTGTGGTTGAGGGTTAGGATTAGGGTGAGGGTTAGGGTGACGAGGAGGGTTAGGGTGAGGGTGCGGTTTAGTTTTACGTTTAGGGTGAGGGTGAGGGTTAGGGTGAGGGCTAGGGTGAGGTTGAGGGTTAGGTTTAGGGTTAGGTTTAGGTTGAGGGAGGGGTTTAGGGTGAGGGTGAGGGTCATGGTGAGGGTTAGAGTTAGGGTTAGTGTTAGGGTGAGGGTCAGGTGAGTGTTAGGGTAAGGTTGAGTGTTAGGGTTAGGTTTTGGGATAGGGTTAGGGTGAAGGTTAGGGTTAGATTGAGGCTTAGGGTTAGGGTTAAGGTTAGTGTGAAGATAAGGTATAGGGTGAGGGTTACGGTGAAGTTGACGGTTAGGCTTAGCGTTACGTTTAGGGTGAGGGTTAGGGTTAGGGTAGGGTGACGGTTAGGCTTAGCGTTAGGTTTAGGGTGAGGTTGAGGGTTAGTGTGGGGGTGAGGTTTAGGGTGAGGGTACGGGTGCAAGTGAGGTTGAGGATGAGGGTTAGGGTTATTGTTAGGGTGAGGGTGAGGGAGAAAATGAGAGTGAAGGGTAGGGTTAGGGTGATGTTTAGGGTAATTGTGAGGGTTAATGTGATGGTGAAGGTCAGGTTGAGAGTGAGTGTTAGAATGAGGGTGAGGATGAGAGTGAGGGTTAGGGTTAGGATTAGGTTTAGGGTGAGTTTTAGGGTTAGGGTTAGGTATAGAGTTAGGGTTATTGTTAGGGTTAAGGTTAGGGCGAGGATGAGGGTGATGGTGAGGGTTTCGGTTAGGTAACGGTAGGTTTAGGGTGAGTATTAGGGTGAGGGTGAGGGTTAAGCTGAGGTTAGGTTTAGAGTGAGGGTTAGGGTTAGGGTGAGGGTTAGGGTTAGGGTGAAGTTTAGGTTGAGGGTTAGATTTAGGGTGAGGGTGAGGGTCATGGTGAGGGTTAGAGTAAGGGTTAGTTTTAGGGTGAGGTTCAGGTGAGTGTTAGGGTTAGGGTGAGTGTTAGGGTTCGGGTGAGGGTTAGGGTTAGCGTTAGTTTGAGGGTTAGGTTTAGGGTGATGTTTATTGTGAGGGTGAGCGTTAGGGTTTGGGTGATTTTTCGTGTCAGGGTGAGGGTTAGGATGAGGGTGAGGGTTAGGGTTAGAGTTAGGGTTAGGCTGAGGGGTATGGTGAGCATTAGGTTTAGGATTAGGTTTAGGGTTAGTGTTAAGATTAGAGTTAGTGTTAGGGTTAGGTTTAGGGTAAGGGTAAGGTTTAGGGTGAGAGTGAGGGTGAGAGTGACAGGGTGTGGGTGAAAGTTAGGGTTAGTGTGAGGGTTAGGTTCAGGGTTAGGGTTACGGTTAGGGTGAGGGTAAGGGTTATGTAGAGAGCTGTGAGAGGCCGCACCTGGAAGATGGTGCCAGCTTCTGCCCTCCGCCTTCCCGATGGCGAGTGCTCTCTGTGGTAAACAACTCCTGATATGGCTAAGGCAAAGAATCTGGCTTGCTTCCGCGCACCTGAACCTATTGGTGGTTCCCACGTGGCGTATCAGTGTTGGCTACCCAGCGGATACTTAAGGCTGTGGGGAATTCTCCCCGGGGTTGGGGGTCAGAAGATTACTAAAAGGTCCTGAATAAACTGCAGAGAGAAGAGTCCGGTGTCGGGTCTTCCTGGCTGGTCGAGGTGGTAGCGACACGTGGCGGCCCGTACGGGGACTCAGCCATAACCCCAACGAGGACTCAGAACTCTTTGCGGTCAGGGTGGTGCACCGGTAAGTCCCCAGGTAAAAGGGGAATCCGCCACAAGAGCAGGGAGTAAGTTCCCAGGTAAAAGGGGAATCCGCCACAAGAGCGGGGAGTAAGTTCCCAGGTAAAAGGGGAATCCGCCACAAGAGCGGGGGGATTTTTGCTCTTCTCGGTAGATAAAGAGAGTGAGAACCCGGGGCTAGTCAATAGAGTAGCCAAAAGTGAAAGTAAAAGTTTGTTTACCAGCTTTAAAAGTTTAAAACATGGGCGCTTCTTCTTTGCACCCAATTTTTTTGGCTCTCAATGAGCTACTGCACTCAAAAAAGTTAAAAATAAAAAAGAGTACTTTAGAGAGATTTTTGAATGAATGTGACACCGTTGCCCCATGGTTCGCTGTCTCTGGAAGCCTCACGGTGGCCTCTTGGGAGAAACTAGGGAGGGACCTAGATTTTGCCTCTGAACAAGGAACGCTTAAGAGCGGAGTGAGACCAATATGGAAACTGATAAGAGGCTGTCTAGAGGACCAGCGTTGCAGTGAGGCGGTAGAGAATGGTCAGGCCGCCTTAGAAATGCTGCAGGAAGAAAGATCGGAAAGGGCAGACAGCGAAAAGGAGGAGAGCGGGGGCGGGGGGGGGGGTCATACCCTGATTTTGCCGAACTAGAGACCTCTGAGTCTACAGACTCAGAGGAACTACAATCACTCATAGAACAAATAGAAAACACAAAGATAAGAAAGAGGAGGAAAGGGAAAGAGAGAGAGGACCCAGATAAAGACGAATGCACGCCCTCCGTGCACCACCCCACACCTTCGGCCCCTCCGCTCTATGCGGAGGACCCTGGAAGTGGCAGCCCCGGCTGTTCTTTCAGCCCAGGCATGTGGAAAGCGGTCAGAACCGAGTTACATCTAGCCTGTCCAATATTTCAGGATCCACAGGGACAGCGGTATCATGAACCCTTAGATTTTAAGGTGATAAAATCTTTAGCTGAGTCTGTGCGGACATACGGAATCACGGCCTCCTTTACTGTAGCCCAGGTGGAGGCCCTAAACAGACACTGCATGACACCCGGTGATTGGAGTGGGCTCGCACGAGCTTGTTTGAGCCCAGGTCAGTATTTAGAGTGGAAGGCCTTTTTGATTGAATTTGCTAGTGAAGAGGCTGCAGCCAATCAGGCTGGGGGAAACCCAGCTTGGGACAGAGATATGCTGCTTGGACAGGGGAGATTTGCCAATCAGCAGATAGGCTACCCGGTTCAAGTTTATGAACAAATCAATAAAATTGGCATAAAGGCATGGAAGGCCTTACCAAATAAAGGCGAGGTGAGTGGCAATCTTACCCAAATCCTGCAGGGCTCTACGGAGCCGTTTTCAGACTTTGTTGCCTGTATGGTCGAGGCTGCTGGCAGAATTTTTGGTGACCCAGACGCAGTCATGCCATTAATTAAACAGCTTGATTACGAGCAGTGTACTAAGGAATGCAGAGCCGCCATAACCCCATATAAGAATAGGGGACTAGAAGCATGGATGAAAGTTTGCAGAGAGCTGGGCGGACCACTAACTAATGCTGGATTAGCTGCTGCTGTGGTGCAATTAACCCAGAAGAAAGGAGGAGGCTCAGGTGCGTGCTTTAGATGCGGCAAGATGGGACACATAAAGCGTAATTGCCCTGAAAGAGGAAGTGTGATAGAAACAGGAAAGGGACAACAGCCTAAGCGGCTTGGACTGTGCCCTAGATGTAAAAGGGGGAAGCACTGGGCAGTTGAATGCCGATCTGTGAAAGACATCAACGGTCGAACCTTAACGCAGGCCCATTCAAAAAACGGGCAGCAGGGCCCCCGCCCTCAGGGCCCGCAAATATATGGGGCAGTCGAGAACCAGGACAGGAGCTACTACCCAGAACAGTGGCCGACCCTTCGGCACCCCAAGGACCGCGGAGAGCCACTGCGGGCTCAGCAGGACTGGACCTCCGTGCCACCACCAGACTCGTATTAACTCCCCGAATGGGGGTCCAGTTAGTTGACACAGACTTCCAAGGACCCCTTGAGCCTGGCACGGTGGGATTGTTGATAGGGAGGTCATCCACAATTCTGCGGGGCCTTAAGGTGCATCCTGGTGTGATTGACCCAGACTATACTGGAATTGTAAAGATTATGGTTGAATCTCCTAAAGGAATTTTAGCCATCTCCCCAGGAGATAGAATTGCTCAGCTTTTGATTTTACCCAGTTTACATGACCATTTTGCGGCTCAGCCCAAGCTAAGAGGAAAAGGGGGTTTTGGATCCACGGGAACAGACTTAACATTCCTGTCTCTTGATTTGGACCAAAGACCAGTTCTTGAACTCAATGTTGATAATAAGAAAATTTTGGGCCTTTTGGATACTGGGGCAGACAGGAGCATTATTGCCAGAAAAGATTGGCCATCAGGATGGCCTGTACAAGCGTCCTCCCAAACCTTACAAGGTCTGGGATATGCTAAGGCCCCTGACATGAGTGCGAGACAGCTGCACTGGAGTGATGAAGAAGGACATTCTGGTATAATACAGCCTTATGTGTTAGAGCTCCCGGTTTCCTTATGGGGCAGAGACCTTATGAAAGAAATGGGATTTAAATTAAGTAATGACTATTCCCCTGCATCACAGGACATGATGGTGCGTATGGGTTATCACCCCAGTTTTGGACTAGGTAAATTTCTACGAGGGAACAAGGAGCCTATTAAAGTGTACCAGAGAAACCACAGGCAGGGCTTGGGTTTTTCCTAGGGGCCACTGGGGGAGGGATCCCCATATCCTGGAAAACAGAGGAACCGGTGTGGGTGCCTCAGTGGCCACTTTCCTCTGAAAAATTAACTGCCGCCAGGACATTAGTACAGGAACAGTTAACCCAAGGACACATTAAACCATCAGTATCCCCGTGGAATACACCCATTTTTGTTATTAAAAAGAAGTCTGGAAAATGGCGTTTGTTACACGATTTACGAGCCATCAATAACCAGATGCAAATTATGGGCCCCGTACAACGAGGCCTACCTTTGCTTTCTTCCCTGCCGGCCTTTTGGCCCATTATTGTGATTGATATAAAGGATTGTTTTTTTTCCATTCCCTTGCATGATCAAGACAGTGTGAGGTTTGCTTTTACTATTCCCTCCTGCAATCATGAGGAGCCAGATAAAAGATATGAGTGGGTAGTTTTGCCTCAGGGCATGGCCAATAGTCCTACTATGTGCCAACTTTATGTGGATGAAACTCTTGCCCCTCTTAGACAAAAATATCCCAAATTAAGATGCATTCATTATATGGATGATATTTTACTAACAGCAAAGAGTAAACATATGCTGGAAAAGGCGTATGTGGATTTGATTGAGATGCTAAAGCACAGAGGACTGTTTATAGCTCCTGAAAAGGTACAGCAGGACCAGGTTATAAATTACTTAGGAGCGAAAATATGTAAAAATTGCGTTACTCCACAAAAGGTAGAGTTGAGAAAAGATAATCTAAAAACCTTAAATGATTTTCAAAAATTGTTAGGAGATATTAATTGGGTTAGAAGCTATTTAAAGCTACCAAATTATGAGTTGAGACCCCTTTATGCTATATTACAAGGAGACTCTGCTTTGGATTCTCCTAGACAGTTAACCAAAGAGGCAAGAGAGACTTTACATAAGATAGAAGAGAGATTACAAAATGCCTGCTTACAGAGAATACAGGAAGACAATAGTATTACCCTGTGTATACTCCCTACCTTGTCTCAACCTACTGAGTTGTTGTGGCAAGAAGGCCCGTTGTTTTGGATTCACCCGAAAATATCACCGGCCAAGTCCATTGAATATTACCCTACTGCTGTGGCTGGTGTTGCACTCTCTGGAATTCAACAATGCTTACAGTATTTTGGAATTGCCCCGTCTATCATTATAGTTCCTTACACCAGCCATCAAGTTCAAACTTTGTGTGCTACTATAGATGATTGGGCTATTTTACAATGTAGCTTTACTGGACAAATAGACAACCACTTTCCAAAACATCCCCTTTTGGGGTTTTTCAAGGAACACCCAATTATCTTTCCAAAGGTAACGACTACTCAACCTATTGTAAGTGCCCCTAATGTATTTACTGATGGCTCAAAAACGGGATGTGGTGTATACATGGTTGAGGCACAACGACCGGTACAACACCAGTTTCAGCCCGGTGCTCCTCAGATGGTAGAGTTAAAAATTGTTATAAAAGTTTTTGAAGCATGCC
Organism: Dipodomys merriami; assembly: GCF_024711535.1. NCBI lineage: Eukaryota > Metazoa > Chordata > Mammalia > Rodentia > Heteromyidae > Dipodomys > Dipodomys merriami. Next base: position 716,575 of record NW_027204760.1, read on the forward strand.
CGTTTTCTTTTAATTTAATATCTGATTCTGCTTATGTTATTAATGCTCTCAAGGTTTTAGAGGTTGCCGGACCTATTAAGAGTTCCAGTCCGGTTGGTCCATTGTTTCAACAATTACAACAGTTGATTTGGCAGAGAAAATCATGCTTTTATCCCTTGCATATTCGGGCTCATACGGGCCTGCCAGGACCCCTGGGCAAAGGAAATGATGTAGTGGATCAATGGACCAGACAAGAATGGGTATTTATTAGCTCTGCCTTAGACAGAGCCAAAACCTTTCATAAAACATTTCATGTTAATGCAAAAGCACTACAACAAAAATTTCAAATTTCTCGAGCCGATGCGAGACAGGTGATATTAGACTGTCCTCGATGTGTAATTTATCAGCATCCGCCTAGTGTTGGGGTTAATCCCCGGGGTTTGCTCCCGCTAAAAGTTTGGCAGATGCTTAGGGTTAGGGTTAGGGTTAGGGTGATGTTTAGGGTGAGGGTGAGCGTTCAGTGAGGTTGAGGGTGAGGGTGAGCGTGAGGGTTAATGTTAGGGTTATGTTTAGGGTGAGGGTGCGTGTGAGGGATAGGATTAGGAATAGGGTTAGGGTTAGTGTTAGGCTGAGTGTAAGGGTCAGGGTGAGTGTGAAGTTTAGGGTTAAAGTTAGGGTTAGGGTTAGGGTGAGGGTTACAGTTAGTCTGAGGATTATGATTAGTGTTAGGGTTAGGGTTAGGGTGAGGGTAAGGGTTAGGTTGAGGATAAGGGTGAGGGAGAGGGGTAGGGTTGGAGATAGGTTTAGGCTGAGGGCTAGGGTGAGGGATATTTTTAGTTTAAGGGTTAGGATGAGGGATTCTTTTAGGAAAGGTTTAGGGTTATTGAGAGGATTAGCGTGAAGTTGAGGGTTAGGTTGAGGGTTATGGTTAGGGTGAGGGTTAGGGTTAGGTTTAGGGTAAGCGTTAGGGTTTGGGTGATGTTTAGGGTGAGGGTGACGGTTGGGGTGAGGATGAGTGTTCGTGGAAGTGTGAGGGTTTGGGTGAGGGAGAGGGTTAAGTTATGGTTGAGGATTAGGGTTAGGTTGAGGGTTAGTGTTAGGGTTGGGGTTAGTGAGAGGGTGCGGGTTAGGGATAGGGTTAACATTAGGTTGAGGGTTAGGGTTTGGGTTAGTGTTAGGGTGAGAGTTAGGGTTAGAGTGCGGGTTATTGTGAGGGTGAGTGTGAAGTTTAGGGTTAGGTTGAGTTTGATTGTGAGGGATAGGTTTAGGATTAGTGTTTGGGTTAGGGTTAGGTTAAGTGTTAGGGTGAGGGTGAGGGTTCAGGTGAGGGTGAGGGTTAGGGTGTGGGTGAGGGTTAGGGTTAGGGTGAGAATTAGGGTTAGGGTTAGCGTTAGGGTTATGGTGAAGCTAATGGTTAGTGTGAGGTATACTGTGAGGATGAGGGTTAGGGTTAGTTTTAGGGTTAGGGTGAGGCTTAGGGTTAGGTTTAGGATTAGGGTGAGGTTGATGTATAGGGTGATGTTTAGCGCTATGGTGAAGGTTATGGATAGGGTTAGGGTGAGGGTGAGGTTGAGTGTTATGTTTGCAGTTAGGGTGAGGGTGAGGGTGAGGGTTAGTTTTAGGGTAAGGATTAGGGTTAGGCTGAGTGTGAGGGTGACAGTAAGGGTATGGGTTAGGGTTAGGGTGAGGGTTAGGTTTAGGGTTAGTGTTAGGGTGATGGTGAAGGTTAGGTTTAGGTTTAGGGGTAGGGAGAGGTTTAGGCTGAGGGTTAGGATTAGGGTTAGTGTGAGGGTTAGGTTTAGGGTTAGGGTTTGGGTTAGGGTGAAGGTTAGGTTTAGGGTGAGGGTGAGTGTTAGGGTTAGGGTGAGGATTAGGGTGAGGGTTAGGGTGTAGGTAAGGGTTAGGGTGAGGGTTAGGATGAGGGTGAGGTTTAGGGTTAACGTGAGGTTAAGGGTTAGCGTCAGGGATAGGATGAGGATTAGGGTGAGCATGAGGGTTAAGGTGAGGGTGAGGGTTAGGTTTAAGTTTATGGATAGGGTGAGGATTAGGGTTAGGGTTAGGGTTAGGGTGAGGGTTAGGCTGAGGGGTAGGTTTAGGGTTAGTTTGTGTGTTAGGTTTAGTGTGAGGGTTAGGGTTAGGGTTAGGGTGAGGGTAAGGATTAGGGTGAGGGTGAGGGTGAGGGTGAGTGTGAGGGTTAAGTGTTAATGTTAATGTGACGGTTACTGTTATGGTGAGGGTTAGGTTTAGGGTGAGGGTTAGGTTTAGTGTAAGGGTTTGGGAAAGGATTAGGGTTAGGGTGAGTGTCAGGGTGAGGGTTAGGTTTAGGTTGAGGTTTAGGGTTAAGGTGAGGGTTAGGTATAGACTTAGGTTGAGGGTAAGTGTTAGGATGAGGTTAGGGTGAGGGTGAGGTTTAGGGTTATGGTGATGGTTAAGGTTAGGGTTAGGGTTAAGTTGAGTGTGAGGGTTAGTGTTAGGGTTAGGTTTAGGGTTAGGGTAAGGGTTAGGCTGAGGGTTAGAGTTGAGATTATTGTGAGTGTTAGGTTTAGGGTTAGCGTTTGGGTTAGATTGAAAGTAATGTTTAGGGTGAGGGTTAGGGTGAGTGTGAAGGTTAGGGATAGGGTGAGGGATAGGGTGAGGTTTATATTTAGGGTTATGGTTAGGGTTAGGGTGAGGGATAGGGTGAGGGTTAGGTTTAGGGTTAGGGTTAGGGTGAGGTTAAGGTTGTGGGTAACTTTTAGGGTGAGGGTTAATTTGAGGGTGAGGGATAGGGTGAGGGATAGGGTTAGGTTGAGGGTTAGGGTGATGTGGATTGTTAGGGTTAGCATTAGGTTTAGGGTGAGGGTGAGGGTTAAGGTTATGGTTAAGGTTACGGATACGGTGAGGATTAGGGTTAGGGTTAGGTGTAGGGTGAGGGTTAGGATGAGGGGTAGGGTTAGGATTAGGGTGATTGTTAGGTTTAGTGTGAGGTTTTGTGTTAGATTAAGGGTGAGGGATAGGTTTAGTCTGAGAGTTAGCGTTAGTGTGAGGGTAAGGGTTAGGGTGAGCGTTAGGCTGAGGGTGAGTTTTAGGGTTAGCATTAGGTTTAGGGTTAGGGTTAGGATGAGGGTAAGGGTTAGGGTGAGGGGGAGGTAGAAGGTGAGGATGAGTGTTAGGTTTAGGTATAGTGTGAGGGTTAGTGTTAGGGGGAGTGTTAGTTTCAGGGTGAGTGTTATGGTTAGGGTAAGTTTTAGGGTGAGGGTTAGGGTTACGGTTGGGTTAGCGTGAGTGTCAGGGTGAGGGTAAGGGTTAGGTTGAGGCTTAGGTATAGGGTGAGGTTTAGGGTTAGTGTTAGGGTGAGAGTTAGGGTTAGGGTGATGTTTATTGTGAGGGTGTGTTCGGGTGAGGGTGAGGGTTCAGGTGAGGGTGAGGGTTACTGTGTTGTTGAGGCTTAGGTTTAGGGTGAGGGTG